>NC_041397.2:281810348-282442848 GCF_900747795.2 Erpetoichthys calabaricus | reverse complement strand
GTTTATTTGACAGTATGTAGATCGTGGTAATTACATTCATGGCATTCGTTTTCTGAATCACAATCTGACTGTATGGGTGGTTACCTGCCAGGTAACGCTTGTGGTTGGTCAGGAAGTCGCGTTACATCCGCCACGTGCCCTCTTTCTGTTCCCAGAAGCTGATCATAGAATGGTTTTAATAGTTTACTTTCAAATAATGCAAAGAGTATGCGACACGTGTTTCTCCCTAATTCTGGGCTCATCAGGCATATACACTCACTTCATCCCCTCTCGGGAATCTAATCTCTATCGTCAGCGCCAGAGTTGAAGCCCCTAACGTTGCGGTCAGCAAGTCGGCTAACATCCGCCATGTGCCGTCTTTCAGTTGCGAGAAGCAGATCATAGAATGGTTGAAACTGTTGCCCCTAACGTTGCGCTACGGCGTGTGGTTCGTTTATACCTCGTGTCTTCTCATTAAACTTTTATCTTGCGAATATGTTATTGCAATCCGCAGCGGGAGCGTTTCTATAAACTTAATTTAAACTTACGTTTTACACCGTGCTTTGTTTCCCTTATAAACATGCTTGTATGCTTCACTCGCTGGCTTCTTATTGTTTCGTACCTTTTTGATTAGTGAGCTGCTTTTATTGTTACTATTATAGTACTTGAACATACGTACATTTGATTTGAGTCTGTAACAGCTGGTGTAAATTTATTGTACTTATAAACGTTAGCGTTTATTTTTTAATTCTTTTTTTTCTCTCAGTCACGTTCACGCTCCCAATCTGACACTGCTATTTTCAAATAAAGACATGCTATAACAGAGTCCTTCAAGTTTTGGATTTTAGTATTATCTTACATTTTGTCACTTTGCACATTTTGCACTCTTGGTTTATTTTTGAAACTTCTCTAATTTAATAGAGTAGAAAATAATTTCACGGCAGTTCCCCTCTCCCTTTTTGTAGGCCACAGGCCTTAGGCCTAACATAACACATCACTGGAACATGGCCATGTGAGTTGAAGTGTGACGTTATAGCAGCTGTTTTTCCCTTCTATAAAAGAAGTTTTAGAACAAGAAGGCTGTCAGCTATAATGATTGTATGTGGAAAAGCAAGTCTCCTTTAACGCTGTTTTGCTGTATTCATAGCAAATTATTTGTCTGTATTGTGGTTCTGCAAGCTGTAGTTTTTAATTGTTTAGCACATTTTGTTAAATTTTTCATTTCTGAGTTAAATTTTATTTACTATCAGTTGTCTCCTTTTAGGAGATTTGTGATGTTGATGGTTTTCTAGTCTAGCTGCAGCCTCCAACAAGTGATATCTGCAAAATGCTGATCTGTAAGTTTTAACAGCACACATGTCTAAAGTATCACATGGACTTTCATTGTTACGGTATCTCATATAAGAAGTATATACTATATACTAATGCCGGGTTTTAAGTAGACATCTTATAATATTAGTTCTGCATGCTTAAAATACAACACAAATCCAGTGCAAATGTTGCTTTGGATTAATTCATGAAATATGAAGTGTTCTGAAATTAGCAATATCTTGGGGTCAGTTTTGTTAGGTTTGTAAAGTTAATTCTGATGGTGTTCTTTGGTGAGCTGTACACTTCCCCCCAAACCACTTACTGAGTTTACAAGACTGACATAACATAATATTCTCACACCAGCTTAATTGAATTCATTGTTGTGTGTGCTGGCCCCTATCATGGCAGCCACCTTAATGGCACTAAAAGCTACACAGTGAAACAGCAATTAGAAATCTAATTCTAAGCATGGAAGGTCAGCTGTACAGCTACAACACAAAGGCTATCAGCTGCCACTAGACAAAACAGACAACAAAAGACATGCCTTTTTATTTCAGGACATTACATTACACTTAACCACTCAACAAGCATCAGTATTACTCTGTGTCATATGTCACTTGCCATCTATCACTTATTACATCTTACAGCTCATTCATCACTTGACACTTCTCACTCAATCATCACTTGTACTTCATAACTATTACTTCTCTCTTCTTCATATTTCACATTTCATTCTTCCCTTTTAAAGTTTCACATATCATTTGTTTTTCCTTTTAAGCTAACAAATCACAATAAAATAGAAGGCGGTGAGGCAAAGAGATGAAATATTGTAGATACATGTCATGCTTTAACCGGTGTGTTGTTAAGCAGTAGTACTAGCCAAGGTGTGATCCTTTATTCTTTATATGTCTTATCTAAACTATTTAGAAGAAACAAGAATTCTTGTCATTATACTTGTGTACAATGAAATTTGGTATGACATCTGTCATAAAAGCAGCAATATGTCAAAAGAAAATAACTCACATTTACATATATACAAAGAAAGAGTTGTAATATAACAACTAACAATGAATTAATAGATACACTGACTCAGAGTTTGGTATTTGAAATGTGTGTGTGTAAAATAACAACTCAATGTGGGGTTTAAATGAATTCTTGGCAGTTGGACATGGGGGTGATGGAGGCCATAGCTCTGGCAAAAACAACTGTTTTTCAGTCTGTTTGTGTGGAATCAAATCACCCTATACTGCCTTCCAGATGGCAACAAGTGAATGTGATGTCTAGGGTGTGTTGCATCTCTGTGATTCTGCTAGCCTTCTCCTTTAGTCAGGTAACATAAACATAGTCCAGATGTGAGAGGCCTGTACTGAAGATTCGCTATGCTACCTTCTCCACATGATGCAGAAACATCCACTTGACAGGCATGCAGCTGGCGTACCATGCAGTCATTAAGTGGAGAGGATGCTCTTGATGGTAGTGTGGTAGAAGTTCACCAGGAATTGTTGAGGAAGCTGGGCCTGTTTCACCACATACTGTAAGAGGTGTTAAGGGACCATGTCACCTGTTTTGTTATGTAAACTCCAACGGAACAGAATGTTCTACCAATATTTCTCAAAAAATCTGAGGGGGAGGTGGTCTGTTTTCTTAGTTTTTTTCTGAAATGTACAATCTTCTGAAATCTGCAATGATCTCCTTTGTTTTGGTAGTGTTTAGGACCAAGTTGTTGTCCCTACACCACTCATGCAGGTGTACCACATAATTGCTGTTGGCCAGTCCCTCCTCATCTGAAATTAGGCCAACTAGTGTGGTGTAATAACCATTTTCATTTATTAGATGTTGTCACAAAGTTGAGACAGAGTCATATAAAGGTTTGGGACAGCCACCTGTATAATATGTTTCCTGGCTGCAAAGTTGCTTCTTTTAAAGTATACAGCACTGATGTGCACACAACCGAGTCCAAAACAAGACTGACAAATAGGGAAAAGGGGCAGGCTTTTAAAGGGGAAGACAGGAAGTGAGGTCATAAGGATCGGGCCCATGTTCTTCAGCCATTGGTTCAAGCCCGGACGTGACATCACAGGGGCCGGAGCCGGTAAGGTCTCCTTCCATTGGCTCGGTCCCGGAAGTGACGTCAAGAGAGCCAGATGGAATCTCCCGGGAATGGTCTACAGGAAAGGGAGAAAAAGAGTCAGTGCACTCTGCCACATCTCGGTACGCCTCAGAACTGCCTTCACTCAAGCCCTTTGGCTGCCTCCCATGCGCACGTGTGTGACAATGTATAGTACTGGATGGGTGAATGCGGGTGCAGTCATGTGTAAAGAGAGTGAACAGCATTAGACTAGATTAGATAGTGAAACTTTACTTATCCCAAGGGGAAATTCAGAATTGTGCTCAACATGCAGTCCTGTGTTCAGGATGAGGGTAGATGTCAAGTTCCCAAGTGTTGTGGTCTGTTCAAGAGAAAATCCATGACCCAGGAGCAGAAAGAAGTGTCCAGACCCAGGTTACCCAATCTATTGACGAGTTTATGGGGGATTATGGTATTAAATGCAGAGCTAAAGTCCACAGATAGGATCTCTGCCCAGGTGACTGGCTTTTCTTGGGGTGTTAGAAGAATATATGGATTGCAATTGAGACTGCATTCTGTAGATTAGGCAAAATGACAGTGGACCAGATTTGAGGAAGATGATAAATCTGATATGTGAGAGCACCAATATTTCAAAGCACTTCATAATTATTGGTGTGACAGCAATGTTTTGAAAGCCATTCAAACACTTTGCTACTGACTTCTTGGCACTGGAATGATGCAGGAGGATTTGAGGCATACTGAAACAGCAGCTTGTTGTAATGAGAGGTTGAATATGTTAGTAAACACATAACTTCAATAGCCATCCGGACACTCCATCAGGCATAACCCGATGAGAACAGTACATAACAGGTAGAGCCCCATAAGAGACTTAAAATATTTTGCTTTGCATTTATTTTTGTCTCCTCTTATTAAATGTATGTGTCTCAATACAGCTCAAAAAGTACTGAAAAATAAATTATAAGTAATGTAAGCTAACTGAGTAATGAATTCAGGTATTTTGCAAAATTAAGCAGAAAATGGGAAAGATTTATACAGTGGGGAAAATATACAGTGTCATGGATTCATAAAGAAAACACACGAAGCTTTGATTTAGCAAAGTCCCTAGCAGCTAAATTAAAACTCAGTATGTCAAATATTTTATATTTCTCTCTCTATTAATTTGTGCAGCTACTTCTACAGCATTCTTTTAGAATGGAGACATTTTTGACTAAATAAACAAATTATTTGCTCCTTTCTGTCCCACCTACTTCCTAAACATTATTTTGGTTTTGTTTAAAAAAATACATGAAAATGAGTTACAACAATTGACAAGTAAGAAGCGAAAAGTGATAGCAACACATAAAAAGGGGGTAAAGCGACAATGAGAAATGAGAATGAATACAAGAAAACGATTAATAATAAATTAAGTTTGATAAATGAGAAGTGATGAGTAGAAAGTGAAAGTAATGAATGAGAAATGAGGAGTGAGATGTGACAAGTAATGAGTGAGATGCGATGAGTGAAAAATGACAAGTGTAATGCAACCAGCGATGATGGAGGTCCAATAAATGATAAGTGGCACTTGTTACATAATATGGGTTATTCTTGATGCTTTGATGACTAGAGAAGTATAAATAGCAATATTCTGAAATGGACATTAGACAGACAGTTGACAATCAGTCATGGGATAGGCATGGGAAAGGTAGGTAGTTGACAACAGTCATCAGATGCACAAGCAAACAAAGGATGAATTGGCTGACAACATTAAAATATGGAGAGAAACCAAACAAAAGGAGGAACTTGGCAGCTGTTGCTCAGGGAGACACACAGTTTCCAGAACCAAAAAAAATGAATGCAGATCAGAGTTGTCACTCTGACATTGCTAAATTAAGAAGAAGAAAGGGAAGTGTCATAAATTAGTGCCTTTTGTCAATTTTTCTTATTTTACATTTTTCTGATTGATTTTTTGAAGTTTTCTTAGGTTTTGAATTACTTTGTTATGACTGAGCATATTTTTTAATTTTTGGCACAGTTTACTTAATCTATTTGTAAAGATCTATCACTCAAAGTGGAGCTTTCTTGTGCACTAGAATTTGATTTTAGTAGTTTTTTGATTTAGCGCTCACTTGGTTTTTGTAAAATATTATGGGCCATTTCAGCTGCCATTTTGTTTGTTTATGATCGCCAACATTTTGGCCTTCCATCACTTGGGCAGCTCCTGAGTTGTTAGAAGTGTATCCTCAGAGGGTGTGAACTTTAACTAATGATGCCATGGTTTTAAAAAGTCACCCTTGAGACTGCTTACCTGTGTGAGTTCGTGGATCCAAAACCCTTTGCTGTCCATTTCTTTTTAAAGAATTTCCTCATTCTTTAAAGTTCATTCTGGTTTTTGAATTGTGCCTGCATTTTTGACTCTGATTTTAGTGATGTTTACTGATGCTATTATGTTGTGTAGTACCAGCAAAGAGAAAGTGGAGGAGAAACTGGAACAATAGATCAGGATTCAGAAGTTAGCCTGCAGGAAGAGCTATTGAAAAGAGTGGATACATTTAAATATCTTTGATCAGTGGTAGCCCAAAACAGAAAACTAGATGCAGATATAACCCATAGAGTGCTGTGTGGATGGAACAATAGAAAGTATGTATCAGGAGTATTGTGTGATTGAAGAATTAAGGCAAAGGTTAAAGGTAATGTTTTTAAGACTGTTAGACAATTATAAGATCTTTGAAGAACATGTTCATAATAAATAAAATTTACAACCAATACTCCTCCCAACCCCCACCTCATTACCCCCCCCACCCCTCACACACTGACCTAAGACCACCCCCCCACTTAAATTTGGCTATATATTGCCTTTGATTCTTGTATGTCTAAACATTACCCTCTGATGATGGCTTATGGAAAGGGCTGAAAGCTCAGAAATAAAAAGTACTTTATAATACGTGATTCATCTTTTCCCTTTGTGGATCTCCAGCTGCAAATATATATATATATATACATATATATATATATATATATATATACATATATATATATATATATATATATATATATATATATATATATATATATTATATCGGTACCTGGTAACTCTGGACTGAGTAGGAATCTGGAAAATAAATAAATATATAATATATATATATATATATATATATATATATATATATATATATATATATATATATATATATATATATATATATGATTTGCAGCTGGAGATCCACAAAGGGAAAAAAAATGAATCACGTATCATTCAAACTTCAAAAAGAATCGCAACACGTATACAGGAACATTGCAACGCCGTCAGAAGAATGGACTCACTTTCATTGATCTACATGCATACTAAATCAACAGGACATACATTTAACTGGGACAATGTACAAGTAAAATTTAAGGCCAGTACTAAAAGTGCCAGAGAGCTGGCTGAATCTTGGCTATCAAATGAGAACACCATCAACAGACACTTGGACATAAATCCAGCAAATGCAAACTTAAGAAGAACATGTTCATAATAAATAAACTGTACACCCAATACCCCCCCCCCACACTGACTTAGCCACCCCCCCCCCACGTAATGTTTTACTATATATTGCCTTTGATTCTTGTAAGTCTAAGCATTATCCTCTGATGAAGACCCCTGGCAGGGGTTGAAAGCTCAGGAATAAAAACTACTTTATGATACGTGATTCATTTTTTCTCCCTTTGTGGATCTCCAGCTGCAAATATGCAAATCGTATCACAGACCTTCTCTTCCATATATATATATATATATATTTATTTATTTATTTATTTTCCACATTCCTACTCAGTCCAGAGTGTTACCAGGTACCGATACTATGGAACACTTCAAAAAAAAGAAGACTTAAAACTCATTTACAATCATCCTTTAGATGAGATAAAGCAGAAAAAACATTCAGAACTAACTTTTCAAAAAGCAAAGCACTAACGCAAGTGTTTTGATTACTATCTGAGTGTACTGTATATAAATTGTGCTTATCACTGATAAGCATGCATTGGAATCTTACATACTAATTAATTTGACTTCCTTGGGTACTACATGAATGTGACTGCTTCAGGAAGCTCAATTACCTTCAGCCAATATACTTTATAGGTCTACTCTGACATCAATAAGAAGGGACTTCATGTATAAAAGCACACCATTTTTTTATCCTTTAATAAAGGTTTGAAAAAACCTTACCTTAACACCCTAAAGAACAGATTTTTTTTTCTTCATAGCTCAAGTATGTCTGTTCATGAATAAAAAAACGAAGGAGGGAAGTGATGTGTTTTCATTTATTCTTTTTATGAATCCTTTTCTTTATAATGTCACACAACAGTAAATACAACAATGAAATATAATGTACAACAGAGGGAATCTCATAGAAACCTAAGGAAAATCCTGACAGGTCCCTCGTTCAGGGCACTCATATTCCTTTGGTTAGTGCTTAACACTTGCAAACAAAGGTGAGGGTGAGGACAAAAGTTCTGTGTTTGTTCTTACTTCACTTTGGAACAAGGCCTACAGTACACTCTTAAAAATACATGTGCTAGAGTGGTTCTTCAGAGGAACCATTTTTATTTCCTAAAAGACTCATCCACATGAAGATTCCAGAAAGAACCTGTATTTGTTTAGATCTGCAACAGGCCCCATGGAATAAATAACTACAAACGGGATAGTAACAGATTTGTGAAATGCCAATGGGTTATGCTTTTAAAGGACTCTTGTTGTTTACTTACAGTTACACAGGGTACGTCCGCAGGTTTTCATAATCTGATAGTGTCCTGCTAAATAGTCTACTATACATTAAAGATTTCAGATTTTTTTTTCTACATATGCCAAAGCTTTTCAAAGCACAAAGAACCAACTTCATATGCAAAGAACCCTCCCAGAATGAACAGGTGCTTTGTCAAGTAAAGATTCCACAAGAAACCACACAACCCATTTAATGCCACTAAAAAAATTACTAATACGCCGTCTACCCCCAAACCCCAAATTAGAAGCCTCTTCCTCAGTCAGAAAGGAAGTAGAGCTGTCTACTGAGATCACATAAAAACAGAGATTAAACCAATTTAACAAAAGCTTCTCACATCAAACATTTATTATTACAAAGAATGCCATTGCTTTTTCAACTTTAAAATCAGAGTGGCAGGTGGGTTTGCCACATTTAAACAAAATCTGCGCTCATTAAAAGATAAATTTGCAATTTGGGAGGCAGTTTAAGACTTCATACACAGCTTTAGTATTTCATTCTCCTTTTAAACAACTCACTCGTAACTTCTAAGAATGCTGACTTAGAATCCTATCTCTCTCTTATTTAGAAGGATCATTTTCCCTTATGGGTAATAAGGAACATGAGAAAGAATGCTCTCTCTTGTTGTTTAATAATAAACATAAATGGTGCTAGAAAAGCCAGAACTGAGCTTAGTGGCTTTTAGTTCAGAGGGTGGATTTTAAGTTCACTATATGAGGACCTTCTTTTACTGAATCAAACATCAAACCAAGTGGTGTGTTTCCACTATATGTTTCTACCCAGTTTCTTTAGTGTGAACTATGCTTTGAACATCTGAGAATTCTGAGTTAGAGTCCATCCATCCATTATCCAACCCGCTATATCCTAATTACAGAGTCACAGGGGTCTGCTGGAGCCAATCCCAGCCAACACAGGGCGCAAGGTAGGAAACAAACCCCAGAAAGAGCGCCAGCCCACTGCAGGAGTTAGAGTCATTTTCCTTAATTAAAACTTTTCTGGTACTTGTATTTTGGTACTGCTTTTATTCGCTGTATTTATTTTTACTGCAACTCCATTTCTTTTGCATGGACATTGTTATTTTGCGTCCCCATTGCTAGGACTTGAATGAGCATTGTTAGGGGTATGTTCCCAGAAGCCATGTGGGATGACATTATTGGGGTGACTGTTAATAGGCCAACACCATTGGAATCTCAAGTTTGTGGATTCCGTGAGAAACTTCTTCAGAGATTTTTTTTGCAAACAATTTTGCCTTCTGTTTTTTAAAATTTGATTATTGCTTTCCATTAATGGCTTGATTTATTTATTGGTGCTGCTTAATTTTTGATTTTCTTGTCTTTCCCGGTCCTTGTTAGAGACTTTCTTCACACTGGTGTTGGTTCCAGAACACCAAGCAGATCCCTAGATGTTCATAGGATTTAGGATAAATTTTGTGGGAGGAACTTTAGGAAAGAAAATGACTCTCTAGCTAAAGGATTAAGTGATTGCAAGGTATCATTTAGGTCTGCAGAACACTTCTCACCAACTATGGAAAAATCTAGTATGTCACATCGTTCAAGTTTTTGGAAAATTGAGAAAATGGCGTCCCTATAATTAACAATCTCCATATTTCATTTTTCCAGAGCTTCACGTACACAATATTGTTTTTTTTCACAAATCAACAACACCTGCCATTTACATCACGCAGTCGCTGCATTTAAATCATGTGATCGTAATCCAATGTTTTCATTAGTAGGCAGTCTTTCCTCATTGGCCAGTTGAGTTGCTAGGTTTTTGTCTTACAGTATATAAAATACTGTGTACATACCAGCTTCTTCCATCGTTCTATGACCAGAATGAAGACATATTTAGCCATCACCACTACCTTATAACATCATATTTTTGATTGTTTGTTATTATAATGTTCATTTTTAATGTTACTTTGGTATTCATAGTTTATTTTGTAATTGTATTTTGTTGTGGATGTTGACATTTGAAATGCTGATTTGAATGAATGCCATCGTATTGCTTGTAGTGACAACCATTGCTAACCATGTAATTCATGACCTGTCATGTCGCGACTGCCACCATAAAAGACAGAGGCACACATAGCCTGTTGTCCGAACTTCATCTCCTGATGGAACAACTCGCACAATTTTAAGTAGTTTAATGTACTTAAGAACATTTTTTTTCTCTCTATTTTTGATGTTGTTCTGGCTGACTTTTTGGCAATTCTATTTCCCACCACTTGCTTGTCTAATCTCCCATCTACTTGCTGAGAGGAAACTTTGAGTGAAGTTGTTACAAACTTGCCTAAATTACAAGGTTACATACTTGTTTTAGTTCAAGTTCATTTTGTGCCCCTTATAAACTTAAGATCTTTTTTGTATGAAGTTTTTTTAGGTTACGTGTGTTCCCTAAAAAATGGTTATTATTATATTTAGGCTAGACTACTGTAATGTCTTACTGTGTTGTCTTCCACTTGTACTAAACAAACTACAGAATGTTCAGAACTCTGCTGCTGGGTAACACACTTACACCAAACTCTGGGAGCATATTATGCCAGTTTGGAGGGAGCTACATCGGCACCTAACAAAATCTCAAATTCACTATAAAATACTTCTGTCCACTTACAAAGCCTTAAATGACCAAGCTCCATCTTATTTCTCCGATTTTCTACACCTGTATGCGCCTGTATTATCATCTGAAGTCAGTCCCCTGCTTATCACTACTAGGACTGTCGGTGACACAGCTTTCTGTGTCTTCGCATCAACCCTGCAGAGCAATTATACATAGAAGCTTAGAGACATCATGTCACCACTAGTTTTTAAAGAAAGACTTAAAACTTATTCTTTTACTAAATCTTTTGTATAATTTGTTTTATTATTCTTTTCTGCTAGCCTTATATGTATTTTTAGCTACTGTAATTTTGCTATGCTTTGTACTGTGTCCTTGGACTGCATAATGTGTATTTTAAATAAAACATTATAATCTAAATAATCCACCAGTGAAACAGTGAATCAAATATTATATTTCTACATTTACTTCTAATACATATACAAACTATTACATTAAAATCTTTTAGCCTTTAAATGCCAAAAATAATGGTTCATAGACAGAAAATGTTGAATATATAAAAAAAATTGTCGGACATTCCGTTAGGGCTAATTTAACAATTAGTTCTTTAAATATTTATTCCTGCATTTCTGCTTAAGGAGGTAATTAACATGTCACAATCCAAAGTTTTAAAAACAATATTTTTAAATAAAAAGTTTACTGTTTGTTCAATATATCCTTTAAATAATTTCTAACTCTGAAAAAGACCTAAGACAATAAACACTAAATACTTATATTATCCTAAAAATTTTCAAAAACAGTTTCAGTGTTTGAAAATCTTGCCTTAAATTCATTAAGTACAAAGTTGTTTAAGCCTGAATGTGGTGCTTAGTTTTTGGATTAAAACAAAGTAAAGAAACTGACATTCCTCACCCTTCTGAAGACATTCATTATATTGATGTCCCCTTAATAAAATTCAATTTAACTTTTTTTTTTTTTTTTTTTGTCAAGCCATCCTTTTGATTTTCGACTACACAGTATAAAACAAAAAAAAATTCCAATAAGTTCAACAGTACGTTTGAGTGGTTCAATTTTCTTAAGTCAAGTTTTTTCTCTAGTCTGTCGGAAGGAACATACAACATTTCTACAATCATTTCTTTCCTCTTCCCTGCAGAATAACTTCAATGTTTTTGTACAGTTTTCTTGATCAAAGGTAGCTTTCTTTTTTCTGAAGCTGATTAGAGTCAAGTTGTTCAGCATCTGGAACATGAACACTTTTCACTAAGATACACAATTCTCTTTATTGCAAAAAAAAAAAAAAAAACTTCTAATCTCCAAAATAAAAGTCCTCAGAGAATGTATTGATTCAGTAGCCTTTAATAATATAGCATGAGATTTTTGCATTGATTTTGAAAGCGGCATTTAGTGTGTTTGAAGCAATCAATTCCACATGACAGTGAAAATGGCAGTTTTATACTTTTCATACTTCTTAATAAATGATTTTGCCTTCAGTTTATGTTGCTGACTTTAGTATTTTCATTTGAGGTTATGGCTCTAGCAGCAGATTTAATTGTTCAGCAATTTGTTTTTAAATCCTTAAGAGCTTCAGTGCATACGGACCACATATTGGTATCTCAAACTAAAAGTTTCAGTCTGGAAGGTTTTGTGATATAGTCAAGAAATGAAAATGGAGTATGTACTGCAACATGTAACTACTTCCTTATGAAGGAAGCTATAACACGTTCTAAAAGAACGTCATACTGTATAATAACCACATTTATGATGACTCAGTGCTACATGTCTGAGATTATGAATACAAGATAAAAATGATCTAGTTAATGTAAGCCATCCTTTAGTTAGTAGTCTAAATATAATATATAAATATAAGAAATTATTTACTCAGAAAGAGAATTATGGTATTTCATACTCACTGAGCAAGCAGTTAGTGAAGTATTAATGAAATCAAAAACATTTAAATTCTCTGAGATTTTTCAAGTAAGTTTCAAGATAAAAAAAAAAAAAAAAGTTTCAAAATATGGTAGTTATACTAAATAATCATGGTACCGGAGAGCATGTTGATTAAAACATTCAAATAAGAATTTTGTACTTGGTGCATAAGACAATAATGCCCTATACTATAATTTTTTCCTTCAGATATGAAAAGTAAGTGTGTGAATGCAAATATACACATGCAGATTTTGAACAAGCTGCAAAATTACACAGCTCTTCTACAAGATTCTGATACTTTCTTTTCCTTAAAGATGAAGCGGCCTGTTGCAGCTAGTAGCAACACTGACTTGAGAGACTTTTGATTTTTAGTCTTAACTGCAATCCTGAATATATTACTTTTGTATTTGTAGCATTCTGAAGACTCATATCTCAATAAATTATGATCTCTAATCCAAAACTGTCTAATGGCTCTAATATCTTCTTTTGAATATAGAATGTATATGTTTGGTTTTTGAGTCTACTATACTAAATATTTTATATATAGTAACAATCTGGCAAATCACCATGAGGCAGTGTGTCCCAAAAGACAATTAAACGTAGCTGTTCAGACTGCTCTGGAGTGGGGTGGGCACTCTCAAATAAAGCAGCAACTGGGAAGTTCATTGTTGGTTTGGTGTAAAAGAACATTTGTTTTACCATAACCACATTATTGGAGTTTACTGAAAACATCTTTAAAGGAATATCACACACACAAATATTTTTATATACATTACTTACCCCATGTAGTTTATAGTGATGGATTAAAAAAGTTGGATATGTGAGTAGTGACCAATACATGCATTGGCAAACAAAAATCATCCATGGAAAAGACAAAAATACATTTCATGTTATCCAGTTGTTAAATAGTTTCTTCTGGAGTAATCACAACATATCATAAACATGAAACTAAAGTCTTATTGTATTGACATTTTAGAATTGAAGATAGTACTCTTGACCAATGAATGAGGGGAGAGGTGAGTCTTCAGTTCAAAAAGTCAATCCCTTGATGCTATAGTTCCATGTTTATGATGTGTGCTGATTATTCCAGAAGTAACTTCTAACAACATTTTAGAAACATTTTGTACATGTGACTGGATAACTAACATGTGGATTATGCAACAACAATAATGTGAGATTTTTTTTTCCCCCCCCAAGGATGTTTTTCACATCATTTGCCATTATACAGTATTGGCCACTATTGGTTGCTATTACATTATAGACTTCTTTCTCTACATTCTGAATGTAGTACTAGGGTGTTGTACCGTGTTAGCCATTATGAATGTAGAGAAAAGCCAAGCAAAATGACACCTTTTATTAGCTAACCAAAAAGATTTCAATATGCAGGCCTTTGAGGCAGCTCAGGCCCATTTTTCAGGGGATTACATCTTGCCCAAAGAAGGGCTCTGAGCTGCCTCAAAAGTTTTCTGTCACGCACGTGTGAGTAGGAGGACGGTGTATGGACCAAGCAAAGGTAATTCCACGCCAGGCCAGGGGGTGGCAGGGTGTACTAAACCTTCTCCTGACTGAAGAAGGGGCCTGAGTTGCCTCGAAAGCTTGCATATTGAAATCTTTTTGGTTAGCTAATAAAAGGTGTCATTTTGCTTGGCTTTTCTCTACATTCATAATGGCTAACACGGTACAACATCCTAGTACTACATTCAGAATGTAGAGAAAGAAGTCTATAATGTAATAGCAACCAATAGTGGGCAATACTGTATAATGGCAAATGATGTGAAAAACATCCGTTGGGGGGGCGGGAATCCGTGTGGCTGTGTTTGTGTGTTTGTGGAGGGACAGAGAGTTAAGGCGGGTGTTGGAGTCACGTGATCATCTCCCCTCCCATTCACCTCATTTCATTCACTTCATTTCGCTCCGAGCTGAGCTCCGCAGCTGACGCGGTCATGCCGTTCTTTTTCCATAGTGTTTAATCCTTTCTCCTTTACTGTTTAGTAGACGCGGTGCTTACTGAATAATATTTTTTCCTTTAGTGTTTCTTAGTGTTTAGTACATGCGGTGTGCGAAATGAGAGTTGGGATCTGAGAGACTATGTTTGTGGAGGGATGGAGAGTTAAGGCAGGTGGGCGAGTCACATGATCATCTCCCCTCCCATTCACTTGATTTCATTCACTTCATTTCGCTCCGAGCTGAGCTCCACAGCTGACGCAGTTAGTCCTTTCTCCTTTACTGATTTACTGTTTAGTAGACGCAGTACTTACTGAATAGTATTTTTTCCTTTAGTGTTTCTTAGTGTTTAGTAGATGCGGTGTGCCAGTGTTCCCGGCGGTGTTGCGGTTTAGTGTTACTTTCTACTTCGTTTTTGTACTTTAGTGTTTAATAATAAATAATAATAATTCATTACATTTATATAGCGCTTTTCTCAGTACTCAAAGCGCTAAAATAGTGAGTGATACTTAGCTGATAGCAGTGTAGAAGCAGCACAGCACAACGGAGCCGGTAGGACAGGCGGGTATGGTAGCGTAGGTGAGCGGCGATAGCAAGCAGCAGGAGGAGGAAGCAGGATTTGGATGTTGCAATACACAGCTATAAACAGTAAGCATTGTAAAATTAAGCATATTAGAAACATGCGCTTTCTCTTTTCTTTCTTTTCCATGTAACCAGACTGAGCCACAGCAACGTGTGGCAGGGTACAGCTGTATATATATATAATACACACACAAACACACACATACACACATATATACATATACATCTATACTAATAAAAGGCAAAGCCCTCACTGATTCACTCATCACTAATTCTCCAACTTCCCGTGTAGGTAGAATACTGAAATTTGGCAGGCTCATTCCTTACAGCTTACTTACAAAAGTTAAGCAGGTTGCATTTCGAAATTCTACACTTAACGGTCATAACGGTCGACAACGTCCGCCATGTTAAACTTTCTTATTTTTGGCCCCATCTTCACGAAATTTGGTAGACGGCTTCCCAGCGCATAATTAATTAATTATGATGATTGATTTCTTTTCTTACAACATCTTAATCATTATGAGTATATCAATTATTGTCCCAAAATGTATGATATCATATTCCTGATGTATCTTCGTTAATAGCCCATAGTTTACTGTGTATTAGTAAATATTTCAGATTTTTATTTTTCCAAACTGAAATTATATCATGGTTTCTAAGTATGCCTTGTTGTTCTTGTATGACCTTAAAAATTCTTTTAATGAATCTATTTACTTTCATACTATAGTTATTGCATGTTAGTATTACGGGTATTATCTTTTGGATTTGAGTTCTTTTAAGCTAAATATATGTTTTGAGACTTCTTAAAAAAGTTCCAGTATAGCCACTTTCCCTCAGGGTTTTAAATAACACCTTAGTTGCTTCTTTAAAATTAAGTTTACTTCCATTTGGTTTAATGTGTAAGTTAATTTTATATTTGGCCATTGTTGGTTTATTTTTTGAAAATATGTCTGGAATTCTACCTCACTGTATTCCCACAATCCAAAAATGTCACCTAAAAATCCTAAGAAAATTTTTTGGTTTCTGTTCTATACTCTGATGAAAAGTTGTTCAAACAAAAGTTCTGTGTCCAAAAAAGTGACCGAGTTGTAACTAGTTATAGCCTGCCACTTGATGAATGAGTGATGGGAATTTAAAATGTATAAAAATTGAGAAAATTCCTCCCTCGTATGTGTCCATATCCCAAAGATGTATTCTAGGTATTATAAATACAAGAAATATCGTCTGCTCCCATTCTGACATATAAATTTTCGCATATGAGGGGGCAAACCTCTTTCCCATAGATGTTCCGTGAGTTTGTACAAATGTTTTTCCTTCAAACTTAAAGTCATTATTAGTGCTGGGCATTGATTAAAATTAATCGAGATTAGTCACAAGATTGTCTGTGATTAATCACAGACAATCACAACAATCACATTGTTATGTGCAAAATTCAGTAAGAAGTCAAAAGTAGAGTATTGTGTGTATTTGGTTTGCAAACACTTTAAACAAATAAGGTGCTTTTTAACAGTAGTTTTCCCTTTACGTAGTAGTTGTTAAAATATTTCTTGAAAATCTACTTTATTATAGAAAAACAGGTTACTCTCAGAGTCCAGAGCCACGATCATAACATTATAATGGGCACCTTCCAAGCAACATCAAGTTAACATTTCTAAATCTGTTTTCTTTTTTATCTGAATAGATACCAGCAGAAACATTTTCTTTTATCAGACAGCAGCATTAACAGTCTATGTTCAGTAGCAACTCTTTGAGACCTAATATTTTTTCCAAAATACTCAGTTTTCTGAAAAGCACACAAAGCAATGGTTTCACAGATAAATCAGCATAAAACATTTGTTGCTGCCTGTTGTGCCTGCTGTCGGCGCCTGTTTGCAGTTTGCGGCAGCAGTGGCTGTGCTGGGTGCGGCTAGATGGCCAGCAGGAATGCATGGTGGGCTGGCTGTCTTTGTGAGACAGGTGCGCGGGGGTGGCAGTTGCAGTGAGATGCAATATGGTTTGTACCTCCTGTCATTGTAAGTGTCTGTCCTCCCAGGCGAATGTTGCCATAGGTGCATCAGCTACGCAAACGTGTTCAGCACTACAATCATCTGGGGACCGAACAGCTGATTCCGATACCTCACTTTCGTTTTCAATCTACATCTCCTGATCAATGGCATCAAAATTGAAGTCCAACAAATTAGAGTCCGATTCAGCGATAATATGAAAAAAATCATACACGGATTATTTTGCTTTGAACATTCACTTTGGTATCTCTCCACATGCCTTATGGTCTATGATGTCAAAAAAAAAAAAAAAAAAAACAGAGACATAGGTATATATGACATTTGGAATTATTCATTTTATGACCTGTATAGTACATTTCGGAAAACATTGTGGCACGGATGCAACATTATTCATATTATTCATATTCATTCGCATAACATCTTGTGCTTGTAATCAGTGACTGCGTGTTTGTTTGTTTTTTTTTCCGATCTTGCCAGTCTCCACGTTGCTGTATTTTGTTTCTTTTGTACTCCAGGAGATGCAGAGGAAAGAATAGTACAGATAGGTAAGTTCAGTGCTATATGCAAACATCAAAATCAAATGTTAACAGTTCACACATACACAAGGACCGTCCTTCTTACATTTACGACGTGTGTACCTGTTGCAATGCGCACATTTCTCTCTATGCTTTGGTTTCTATTACATTGAAAGGGCACCTAACACTGACTCAGTTTACTTTCCTGGGGGAAGCGGCTGTCTTAGAACAGAAGCTTGTCGATGTTGCATCCTCCTTTTCTTTTCCATCGCCTTTTCTAGTAAGATGCGACGACGAAGTTCCTCTGCAAGGTGAGCCATGAACACTCTTCTTTTGTCAGTGGCCCTTGTGCATGCCTTGCACAGTACATGTGCGTTGATCGCCGCCAGATTAAGCATGTTATAGCACAAGCAACTGACCACCTGCGTGTTCCTGCATGCACTGAATAAGCTCATGCCTTCTGGTGCACGATGTCAACACAGCACGGAGAAAAAAAGAGACACATATATGGGACATTGGGTATAAATTTATTGTACTTATAAAAGTTAGCTTTTTTCAGTTTTATTCTGTGAATCACGATCACACTGTACCACCCCACCCCGTCCCTCCTGATCTAGCTCTAAGTAACAGCGCCAGCATAAATTCACACCCGATCTGACGCTGTTCATTTTCAAATAATATTGCATTAGTGCAATGATGTTTTCTGATTGGTACTATTAAGGTCATAAAATGATTTCTTCAAAATGTCACATATATTGTCTCTTTCTTTCAGGTGTGTAATAGAAACCACAGCATAGAGAGAAGTGTGTGCATTGCAAAAGGTACACATGTCGTAAATGTAGAAAGGACAGTCCTTGCGTGTGTGTGAACTGTTAACATTTGAACTTGATGAATCCATATAGCGCATGTCCTTGAGTACAAAAGAAACAAAATACAGCAACGTGGAGACTGGCAAGATCAAAAAAAAAAAAAAACTAACACGTGGTCACTAATTACAAGCGCAAGATGTTATGCGAATGAATATGAATAATATGAATAATGTTGCATCCATGCCACAATGTTTTCCGAAATGTACTATACAGGTCATAAAATGAATAATTCCAAATATCATATATACCTATGTCTGTTTTTTTTTTTTTTTTTGGACATCATAGACCATAAGGTGCATACTAATTCAGCGTGAGCTGGAACACTCAATAAAACTGAATAAAAAAAAAATCAAGTGACGGTGAGATACGAAGAAGGCAGATTCACTAGCGTTTGTGTCAGCTTTTATCCCTCCAGATCAGAGAATGTCTAGTTCCATTGCCTCAAAACACCATTCACATCTACAGTTATTTCCAGTTTCAAACACAAACTATCAGCGTGAGATCCCTGGGTGGGGGGGGCGGTAGTATATATCGTGATCGTGACTGAGAGAATAAAAGTGAAAATAGAATGGTAACTTTCACAAGTACTATAAATGTACACCGTCTGTTACAGACACAAACCAAATGTATATGTGTACTGTATAATATTAACAATAAGAGCAGCTCACTACTGAAAACAGCAAATATAGGAAGCAGTCGAGATCGAAATGGGAACTCTTGACTACAAGTCAGCAAATCTTAACGCTACGCCACAGAAGTTGTTGCTTTATCCTTGAACCTTTTGTGAAAGTGTTTATTTGATCTTTGGACTTCAGGCTTCACACATTATATAGTTTATGCCAACATTTTGTCATTTACTACTAAAATATGAAAAACTTTTCTGTTTTAACAATGTGTTTACACAGATTATTGTAGAAACGGAACACACGTGAAAAGTCCTGTGTTCCAAATAACAATCTATTATTTCCACTCTAAAACTCCAGCACTTCACTCCCAGGTAATCAATCAAGGCATGAGCTGGGAGAACTTTGTGCACATTCTGCAGCTGTGGGGGGATGGAATAGTAGGCTGCTTGTCTTTATCGGCACATTTACAGGACAAAAGACGCTGACGGAGAGGTGCGAACGGATTTAAGGTGGGCCAGATCTACGAGTCTACTACTACCTCATTTGTAATTTTACCGAAGTTGGCCAGATCTTTTTTAATTAAGTCTAATATTGTTTTATCTATTTTAGAATTTTTAGGAACCCAGTGTGAAAGTGCCACAAAAAGACAAGCGGAATCACAAGTCTCATACTCAAAAAAATAGAATAATTTTTACTTCTTGTGATAATGGTAGACATCCCTTTTAATTTCCTTGTCATCAATCTGGAGTGGTATCGGAATAAATGTGAGGCCCTTTTGTAATAGTGGGACATCTGACTCAGTAAGTCTAAAAGTATTACTTAAATTATAGTCATTCATTTTTAAGGGAGAGACTACTCTCCTCGACCCATCTAACAGTTTAAATTCTCCAGCCAATAATCTATAATATGATGGTCAGCAGTCCAGTGTAAAAGGGGCTCATAGCTGTATGGAGGAGGATCTATTGCTTCTCAAAGTCATAATCATCGTGCCTTTCGGGAGGGAGATTCCGCATGACCTGTAGGGTCAAAAAAATAGCTGTCCGGCCTCTCTTGTTTCAGTGCATCAGAGTTGACATGCATTCAAAGCAAAATAGGAAATTCTCTGGGTCATCCAAGGGAATCATCTCCACTAGCACCTCCCTGGGATGGGCAAGGGCAGGAGGGCCCGCAGGATCCTCAGTTTGCCCAGGTGGTAGCAGAACATTATGTGCCTCTTGGGTATCCATTTGTGGAAGACCCCACTTCTGATACCAGATGATGCATGAGTCACTGTCTTGCACAAAGAAAATGAGACTGAGTCCAAGGACTTCAGTAAAACCAAGCTTTATTCAATTCAAAACAACAAGGGTATTTATTGAAACGAGAGCTACCACTTCAATACACACAGACACAGCAAACAAGCAATGACGTTTTCAGTCGTCCTGCCTTGGCTTCCTTCTTCAGTTCAGGAACAGATTGTCCTCCTCATCTGTTCGGTCCAGCGGTTGTGGATCAATGGCTGGGATCGGGACATCCTGGAGGGGAGGAGACAGAAAAGACAAAGCAGGCCAGGTCAGTGGCCAGATTACAGTACTCCCTGCATCATCCCTAG
Source organism: Erpetoichthys calabaricus (assembly GCF_900747795.2). Taxonomy (NCBI): domain Eukaryota; kingdom Metazoa; phylum Chordata; class Cladistia; order Polypteriformes; family Polypteridae; genus Erpetoichthys; species Erpetoichthys calabaricus. Next base: position 282,422,130 of record NC_041397.2, on the reverse strand, counting down.
GCTGTGAACTCATAGTTGCCTTGGTGGTGCAGTGAACCTTCCGTTGCCTCACGGGCAGACAATTGCATTTTGGCACTGGGGCCTGGGTTTTAATAGGTCTCACAATATAAATATATATATATATATATATATATATATATATATATATATATATATATATATATTTTTTTTTTTTTCTAACATATAAAAAAAATTAACTGCATCTGTAATATTTTGTTTTGAGAGATTGTTTGGGTGCAAGAAATGTTTCCAAGCAGGAGGACACTATTACATCTAAATTTAAAATTAATGATAGCTGACAGATTGGGACACAAAAGAAACTTGATTCCAGGGTTGTGCATCATAAAATGTTTTGGTTATGTACTATAAAATCCAGTTTATTGGCGTTATATCCCTAAAGGACTAAATTGCATTTATGTTTTATTTAGCTGATATTGGTGTAAGAAAAAGTTTTTAATCACATATATACTTTTGTTTAAAAATTTGAAGTGTTGTACTTACTACTCTTCAGTGATTTGCAGCTCTTTTTATTACATAAACTGAGTAATAGTTGTTTATTTGGGTATGTAATTTAGGAGTAATAAACCCCTAAATGCATAAGGGGTTATTAATAAGCATGCAGGTCTCTTTCTAGAGTTAAGGAGGAGAATAGCTCTGTTTTTTTTTGGCAAGCTTATCACCACTTCTTTCTCTTACTCTATAATGATGGCTCCTAATGAGGATTCATTATATGTGTCTGCCGTTTTATTAGATTCTCTTGGTTTATAATTAAATAGCTGGTCAGAATCTTCATTGGGAAGTTAAACAAAACAGTGAAACAATAGAAGAGAAAAATAAAGTCAATTACATATGATAACTACTTGTGTATACTTTTTCCAACCATGATACAAATCTTTCCATTTTTTAAAGACTTCTTCAGCTTTCTAACTTATTAGATAATACAGATGCAGAATAATTTTCTGGCTTTGAAGACTATACCAATAAATCGTTAAAATATTTCAAAAACTGTTTTTAAATTTACGTTAAACTAATGTTGTTTTTTCCAAAATGTAGGTAACGTCTTGTTCCAAAATAAAACAATGAATTAAATGAGTGTTTGTCATGAAAATAGACTCTTCAAGAGGTGATGATACTTTAAAATTTAACTGTGAGGAACAAGAACCATTTATGGTAAATCACTGCCTTTAGCACTAAAAATATGTAAGCATTTAGGTTTAAATGAAACAAAAGAACAGAGCTAAACACTTGTGTGTTAACATTTAAGCCTCATTAAAAAAAAAAAAAAAACTAGTGAAGCTGAAGCATTTTAAAGGGTGGCTTAAAATGAATAGAACAGTGAAGTGGGCTAAGAGGTCCAGTATATTCCAGTCAATCTCAAAATCAACTGCAAAAAGCGGAATCATTTTAGTGTTGTGGGATAATGAAAAACAGCCGAAAACCTAACAGTTGAATGTATAAGGTCTAACATCACACACAATGGCATTAATTCAACTGATAGAAGGACTTTCTTACCCTGAAGCAGAAGTTTTCAAAGTGTGGACCTGAAAGTCGAGTTGCAATGAGCCTGGAAAATACATGTTGCTGGAGGCCAGAGCTCATTATTAATTATACAGCTGTCAGCCCCTCACAAGATGTGTAGATTAAATCAAGCTGCAGAGAAACCAGAGGGATGCAAAAAGGAGCTGAGGGGACAGCCACAAAAAAAGAAAGAATAAGAAAAGAAAGAAAAAAAAATTAGCCAAAGGAAAGACTGTGATAACAAGTAGAGGTGGATTTCCCCAGATGAGGAAACTTGTCATGGGGGGAGAGGTAATCATCCATAAAATAAAAATAAGAACTTGAGTCAGAAGCTTTTGGACTGCCTTGAAGAAACATTCTAAAGAATGAATGTATTAGAGACTATTAACAGCACAGATCACACTTCACAGGCGTTACGGCTGCCTAAGACGAGACTTTCCTTTTTATTTCATTGGCATCACCTATTCAGGCTATCTGACAGCCTTAACAGCTACGCTGTGTTCTCTACAATGCTGATCAAGTCATTGGCAGGACATCAATTCTGACCAAGGCATGTAGCTTATCTGTTACATTTCAGCTGTTCTCTTAAGTTTTTAACTACCATGATGAAAATAAATCCCTCTTCAATTAAAAAAAAAGGTTTATTGAGTTTTGCTTTTTTTCTTTGGTGGCTATGTGATTCTTTTTATGCAATGTAATAAAAGTATTATTACTGTTCACACTGAAATGCCATGTTCTTTGTGAAGTTTTCAAACTCGGTGGCTGAAATTTTCTTGATGTCTTTGCTTATTTATTTTCCCTCACTTTCAGCTGCTAGTCATTAAAAAAATATAATCAATGAGTCTGTCTCTTCTAAAATGTCACTTAAAGCTTAGTGCTGGTGCCATTGACTAGACCAATTGTAAAATGTGTGCCTAGAATGTCAACAATGAGCCTTGTTATAATAATTGCATGACACATATGTCTATTGCAAAAAATATATTGATCTAGATCTCAGCTATGTTTTAGGCCTTTCACTTTCATGTGACATATTATAGCTGTACTGTTATAAATATTTAAGTAAGGACTGTTGATTCAGATTTTAAGAGAAACATTACTGTTTTCCTACAATTCAAACTTTTATAAATTAGCCCTGCATTTGCAAAGACTTATTCCTAATACAGTACATCTGTTCAATGTTGTTTTTTTAAGATCTAAGATCTAGCAACTGAACAAGAATATAATCAATAAGCTGGTTAAGTCTGCAGATGATACCAAACAAGGTGGAAAGGCACATAATATCGAATCAAAGGGACGTGAAAAGCATACTGACTTAGGTAGATTTATGACAGATGAAATTTAATGTATGTAAATTTAAAGTATTAAAGTACATGTAAGAAGTAAAAAAGTGACATTTGTATACAGAATGGGAAGTCCAAAACTTGAAAGTATACCTTTATGAGTAGGACCTAAGAGTTATTGTGGACTCACCACAATCACCATGCAGACAGCATACAGAAGCGACCAAGATGGATGTTAGGAAATATATCATGATATGTCAAAGGAGGTTATGTTATTTAAGTTAATCAATGCACTAGAGAGGCCTCACCTGGTGTATTGTGTCCTGTTTTGGTTTTCATATAAAAAAAAATGTCATAGTAGTGATAGAGAAAGTCCAGGGGCTCATTTATAAAACTGTGTGTAGATATAAGCACGAAAACATGTATATGTCAAAAAACAGAAAAATGCACATGAAAAGATATCTGATTTATAAAACTGGATCGACAGACATTTCTGCACAATTTACCTTTATAAATCACAATCATCTTGTAAATTTATTTATGTAAACATGCCTCAAACTTAGTTGCCACCCTGAAACAACCATACATGGACTATGCTAGTCACCCTTCTACATATGCAGTCATGACGCAGCAGACCTTCATTGGCTAGTAGAGCAGTCTCCTTCCTGATGCAATGTGCTGCACTCCATAACTGAGTGTGGCAAGAGCATGTGCAGGATTGTAGTGCCTCTCATCTGCGCTTTGGGGGTCAGAAAGACGTAGACGCCAGCGTCCACTTTCACTTGACTCACATGATGATGTGATTTCTGTTACAGGGAATAATTCAGACCATATAATAAATGGAGGTTTCAGCCAGTTACCTTCCCAACAAGTCAGCCAATATGTACAGTATCATCACATCTGCCAAAGCTACTTTGCCTCAAAATAAATTATTCGTGGGTTGACCGAGACTACCTACCCACAACTTTGTCAGTCTCATCTTGGCATTGCATATGACTTGTGTGTTAATGGATTGTAAGTGCTTATGGTTAACAAAATCAGCTTTGTTCTCACTAGGTGCCCTTATTGAAATATAGGTGTAGTAAATTGCTGCCTTCTTATGTTGGCAAAAACCTGTTATATTTTATACATGTTCACCCACACCAAACAAAAGCTGAATGTAGCTCCCCGCTGTTTCGGTCAATGATTTCCAGTACAGCAGGCATGACAGAGTGAAGCTTGGCTAAGATATTGCTGACCTGTTGGTCAATTCCCTGAGAAGTGACAACAGGAAGAATATACAGAGTGACAAAAAAAACAAAAAGGTTCTTTAGTGCAAATACACAGCATTGGCCCTCTTAAAAAAACAAAAAATATAGTCTCTAAGTCATATTCATCAATTTTAAAGTTTAATATGTTTGTCACATCAATGCTCATTATAATAATGGCTCAGTGATGTGAATTATTATGTGCACAAGTTGTTACTTAGCTGGTTTGGCTGCATTTCCTTCCCTGATCAAAGAAATCATCGTGTCGAACTTTCTCTGAAATGTTGTGCACGGATGAGTGAGAGTTGCTGTTGTATGTCCTTCTGTCAGGTTTTCTTTTATAAATCCACCCATTTGCTTTGAAAGCTGTATACATACATTTTGGTTTTATAAATCTGACTGCAGAGGAAAGTGATTGTGGGAATAAATGGTATGAGCTACTGTACATGGAAAGACTGAAGAAGTTGAACCTTTTCAGTTTAAGAAAATGGAGATTAAGTGGGGACATGACTGAAATGTTTAAAATTATAAAAGAAAATACTAAAGTAGATCCCAGTTGTTACTTTAAAATTAACTCTGCAACATAAACATGGGCACACAGTTGGAAACTTGCCTTTTTTATGTCGACTTGAAAATTTTACCACTTCTTTTTACTTTCTCACATGCGAAGTATAGGGAAAGTATTGTAATCGTCCGAAGATTTGATGTCGAGATTGTGATGAATCTTGACGTTTTAAACCTCCCTGACTTTCTCGTATATGAAATATAGGAAAAGTATTGGAATCCTCCAAAAATTCCATTTTGAGATTTTGATGAATCTCGACGTTTTAGACCTCCTTGAGTCTGAAAATACCATTTTTATGTCTGTCTGCATGTGTGTATGTATGTAAACACAATAACTTGAGTACACTTTCACTTAGGTCAACCAAATTTTGCATACATGTATTAGGTACAAAATGTAGATTTCTAACAACATTTGGGCTATTTCCATTAACCAGAAGTATTTTGCCTTTTATTCATGCAGCTGCAGGGTTTGGTTTATTCAACTTCAATATCCATCTCCATATCTGAGTATACAAGGAAGTCTCCCGATTTTTTATTTTCGGGCACTGTGCAACTTTCTGAATTTGAACTTTTGAGTGCCACTCTATCCTTTTCCTTTTGTTACTTACACCACTGACTAAGCCACAAACTAATACATTTTTCTTTGCCTCCATTTCACTGAGTAGGTCATCCATTTTGCTTTGGGTGAAATTCTTCTTTTTTATATGTGCTGCTACCATTGTCTTTTAACAAAACACTGCATGGATGGGGCTATTTATATTGATTTGCATATTCAAATTTGTGAAAATTCAGGGAGGAGTTGGGGGTCGGCTGTAGGAGCATGTATGTGCATTAAAATTCATGTTGATTGGGATTTATAAAGGGTAAGTGCGTAGAACTTTGCTTATGCACAGTTTTATGTATCTGAATTTTTTGTGTGTATGCATATTTCTGTTTTTTTCCATATGCCATGTTTTAGTGGGAATTCTATGCACAGTGTTATATGTAAGGTCCCAGGTCATGACACGAAATTCTCAGATGATTCTGCAATTATAGGGCATATTAATAAGGAGAAAAAGACAGAGGATAGGAGTCAGGTGTAGAAAGTTTTTTCTTGCTAGAAAGATAATTGTCTACTTCTTGTCATCTGTAAAACCAAGTAATATTGACTTTTGCTGCACCAAAGAGCCTCTGTGTCCAGTCACTGTCCTGGGAGTGAATATAGAGCTGGTCCACTCTTACAAGCACTTCGGGGTCCACATTAATGACAGCTTGGACTGGTCTTGGAACACAGAGGAACTGTATAATAAAAAGTGCAAAGCAGTCTCTTCTTCCTTAGGAGACTGCATTCCTTTAATGTGGAAAATGACATCCTTCACATTTTCTATAACTCTGTGAAGGCAATGCAATTTTCTACAGTTTTCTCCAAGAGGCTCATAGAATCAACAAATGAATTAAAACACATTCTTGACCCCTTGTAGGTTGTAGTAAAGGAGAGAATTAAAACAAAACTGAGTGCACTTCCTCTATTTGACGCTCTACCACTGAGAACTTTGAGCCAAGAATTATTGAGCAAAAGTGTGTCAAGAAACACTACTGGGGCTCCTTTATAACAGCAGCAATATGTGTATATACTGTGACTGTGACAGGCAATTCAAAACTTTTATGTGATTTTAATTTTCTTGCCTTATAGGCATTCTGGTGTGTGTTCAGACTGAAGTGTGTGTGTGTGTATTTATTTATTTAAAAAAAAAAAAGCCAGATGTCCTCCTGGGGACAAATAAAGTTCTATCTATCTATCTATCTATCTATCTATCTATCTATCTATCTATCTATCTATTTATCTATCTATCTATATATCTATCTATCTATCTATCTATCATATTATACTGTGTCTATACTTGTGACTTAGATGAAGATAAACTAGGTGTTTCCATAAAATTCACATACTTGTTCTTGCTACTGTTTGTAAAGGAACAATTCTTTAGCATAGGAAACCTTTATCAGTGTCCACTGTGAGAATCATGAGGATGTGGCAGAAGGTTCCCACACTCAATTTCATCTGCAAATATTTTAGCTTGTGCAGGACAGTGTGTGTAAGTTCTGTCAATAGACAGCTTTTAATTGTCTCATGTCTCGATCAGACTGACCTGTCAAGTATCAAGCTTAAGGTTTATAGATAACCACACCAGGATGAAAGTCCATTCAATTGCACAACCTTCTTCTTTCATGCATTAAAATAGTGTTAATATCTGCCTCACGGAAGTACATATCACAATCTGAGAATTTCTCCTCTATGTCTCAGCAATTATGAGTTACCCTGAATAGTTACAGTAAACCAGTTTTCCTAGCAATGCCTTTTAAAAACCCAGTCATCAACTTTGTTTTGATTCTTAAAAGAGCGGGTGATCCTTCAATCTTCACAGACAATTTAGATAAACCTAGAAAGAAAATCTCCAGCTGTAAAAATGGCAACTTAATAAAGAAAATATCATCAATGATTCTGTTATTCGTATAATCTGTCCTATTTGACAGATTATGCTATTAATCATAGTTTACTATAAGGTCAGTCAATTCAGTTTTATTATATTCATAAAAAGTCACACACAATTACAAATATATTAAGTTAAAATGGTAAAATACTGTCAGGCCTTATATTCGTTTAAAATCTGATGTGAAGATCATAAACAGTCTTTTCCTGATAACTCACTGTGACTGACGGAAGTTCATATGATGTGCTGCTGACCTTGCAGAGTAATTCATAAAATCATTGTTGAAGCTTGCAAGATCAAAGGAAAGCGTCCCTATGCTCTTTCACAGAACCAAAATATAAATGACATTTGGTGTCTGCAGCTGTCTGATAGGAATACACCATAGTGCTAACCAAATTAACCCTTTTGATTGTTTGTTCATAAACTAGTTTGCTTTATTGTGTTATAAATTTGGTCAAGGTCTTTTAATGATGGTACATGGTTTGGCTGCAAAATGTGCACAAAACAATATCATCAAAAAGAAACTGATGGGGCACACTCTGCACTAATGGTCCAGCAATAATGTTGCTCACATGAGGGCATCAAGAACTTGAGGACATAACAGGTTGTACTAAAGAAAGGAGGCCATTCAGTTCATCATGCTGATTTGTTTAACAAACAGTTTAGTTGTCCTAGTATTTAATCCAAATACTTCATAAAGGTAGTTTAGGTTTCTGCTTTATCTGCATGAGGTTGTAATTTGTTTCAAATTCTCATGACCTTTTGTGCCTCCTGGTTCCTGTGTTAAATGCAATTCCGCTTTATTATTCCCTGTGACTCTCAGAAAGGAACATGCTTTTAGTCTCATAATGTTTTAGCTCGGGTGGTTAGATAATTATTTTCTTTATGTTTTCATTCTGCCACCACGCTTTCTTATCTTTGCCATTGTGTTGTGTTTTTGTTGTCGTGACTCTTTGCGTGTTTGCTGGAGATGAAGTCCTAGAAGTCATGCTTTTCTAATGAGCCCCAGGAAGAAATTAGATGGAGTGTCCACTGATTTGAAAAGTCTCGTTGTAAAAGCCTACTGTGTTGGAGTGCCAGCATTGACAGGTTTCTTCAACCTGACACCACATCCATAGAATACAAGAAAAAAAGAAGACTAAGGTAAGAAAAGTGTGACTTCAATTAAAGGCAAGTGAAAGGAATGACAGAGAGAGAAGCGAGGATGGCCAAATACATTCAAGAGAGACACCTAATAATTATTTAGCTGCAGGGTCAACCCACATCCAAACTGGATGAATGGTATATGCCTAATCATATACAGAGGATTCAGAAAGTATTCAGACCACATCACATTTTTCACATTTTGTTATGTTGCAGCCTTGTTCTAAAATCAACAGCAACACTCAGTACCCAGAATGACAACGTGAAAACAGGATTATAGAAATTTTTGCAAATTTACTAAAAATAAAAAAAAACATATCACATTGACACATGTTTTCAGACCCTTTTCTATAACACCGTTCTCTTGATCATTATTAAGATATTTTGTGTATCCACCTGTAGTCAATACAACTGACTGGACATGATTAAGAAAGGCACATAACTGTCTATAGAAGATCCCACAATTAGCAGTCTGTATCAATGGAAAAATCCAGCCATGAAGTTGAAGGAACTGCCTGAAGAGCTTAGAGCCAGGATTGGGCCATGATCAGGGGAAGGCTACAACAGAAATATTCTGCAACACTGATGGTTCCTCAGAGCACAGTGGCCTCCATTACTCTTATATGAAAGACATGTGGATATATGGTGACTCTTGCTAGAGATTTGGTAAGACAAAATAGAGCAAAGTACGGTAATATCCATAATAAAATGAATCTGCTCCAGTGTTCTAGACCTCAGGTCTGAAGGTTTATCTTCCAACAGGACAATGACCCAAAGCATAAAACAAAGACAACACGGGGGTGGCTTACAGACAATTCTGGGAATGTCCTTAAGTTGCACAGCCAGAGCAAAGACATGAACCTACTCAGACTTTATTGGAGAGACCTGAAAATAGCTCTTCACCAATCCAATCTGACAGAGTTTAAGAGGATCTATAGAGAAGAATGGCAGGAAATCCCCAAATGCAGATGTGCAAAGCTTGTTGCTTTAGAACCAAGATGACTTCAGGCTGTAATCACTGTCAAAGGTGCTTCAACTAAGTACTGAGTAAAGGGTCATGTTGTGTTAATGTGAGAGTTCAGTTTTTTATTTTTAATAAATCTGCAAAAAATTCTAAAATCCAATTTTTGCATTGTCATTTTTGCTTAATGTGGGGAAAAATGAATTAAAATGTTTTTTGCACAAGGCTGCAACATAGCAAAAAACTTTCGTAAACCACTGTAATTCCAAGTCAGGAAAAGATACCCACTTAATACCATCTGTCACAGATAAATGCAGAGACTTTAACAGGGTCTTTCTTGCCTTCCATAGATGGCTGTAAAGTACAGATTTGACCTAAAACCAATATTGGACTGGAGACGACGGTGGAGGTGACACACACTGGCAAAAGTTTAACAGGAGCCCATCTTGTCACAGGCACAGGGCTTCTCACTTCACTGAGGAGCATCAGGCACCCACACTATTCTGTGATGGGTGCTTCTGCTAAGAAGATATGGAGCATACCTGCACCGTTTTTCTATTTCTTCCTTGTTTCCTGCTTGACTCATCCCAGGAACTTCCTTAAAAGACAAATGTGGCAAATTATTTAGTTATTTTCTACAACTTTTGCTGTCAAAGAACCTTATTAGCTCATCACTAATTGGTTTCAAGCATCATAAAGATTTAGAGAGGAAGAAGTTATGGCTGTTTGAATGAAAGGGTGCAAAGATTTTTCTTTTCACACTTTTGTTTAAATGTCACCAACCCTTCAAGCCATCTCAGGCTCACTATAGATTAGGAGATTACTAAATTCTATGTCATTAGCTTGCTTTGGCATTTTTCAATTAGCTTTAAAAAAAATAACTGTTTAAAACAGCAAGAAGTGCTACTTTTTATGTTCCACTCAGGTCCCCAGTTAATGTTGCAATGACTTGAAGGTAATAATTTCCAACAGAAAACATTAACCGCTGCTCTTGAAAGAATAAGGATTCTTAGGAAAATCAATAAGAGTCCAATCTTATTTTCATGATGTAAAGTCATTGCAATGTAAATAAGAAATAATGCTCAGAGGAGTGGTTGTCTCCAGCTGTTACTCCATGTTAATCACTTAATGTTTACTGCAGACTGAAAAAGCCTGTTTTTGTTATGCAGACTGTTAGCATTGTTAATGCATGATTATTAGGGCAGTGCTGCCAGATACCAAATGTAGAACTTGGAATACTAAACTCTAAGCAATGACATAGTAAGATAGCCCACAGGGACAACGTGGATAAACCCAACATTACGGTAAAGTACATCTTCCAATGAATTGCATATTAAACATTTTATTTTAAGTAACCATGCTTGCACAGTGGTTGGTACTGCTGCTAAAAAGCCTTTTGAAGGCTTTTCTTCTTATTTTTTTCCAAGTACTCCAGTTTCTTCTCACATTCCGTTAAAAACATTTTGTATTTAACTTGTGTGACTGTGGGTGTGTGCAAGAAAGTGCCTTGCCAAGGAATGGCAAACACTCCTGGGATTGATTCTTGTCTGAGATTGAATGAATTGATGGAAGACTTAAATTAACATTAGAATTACCAAAGCCTACGAAAAAACTCGTAATCCCGGCCCACGTTAAATCCCTTCACACCTCTCCGTTAGCGTCTTCTGTTTTGTAAATGTGTTGATCAACACAAGCAGCAAGCAACCTGCTATCCCATCCCCCTGCCCACCACTGCAGTTCAATTCGCAAAGAAGGTTCTCAGTGCTAAATGTTTATTTTGGAATGAAGTGCTATGAATTCATGACTGTATTTTTTTGGGTTCTTATCAAGGAGGGTTATGTTTCATACAGGTTTTTTTCCTAGTTTATGTGTAATTCTGGTTGATTTCTAATTACTATTTACTATGTTTATTTGCAGGGGGCACACTAATGTCACTGCTGCTGGGTCCTCCCTCAACCTTTATATTGAAGTCATAGAGTGGGTCCATAAATGGATCATTGAGATTGTACAGATTAGTGTTAGTCCAAAAAAAATATCAGGTTTATTTATTGCTTGTGCTCTTGGATTACTTATTTTGGATTGTGTATTTGGGATTTGTTGAACTTGGGTTGCAAACCTTTTTTTTTCTTCAGTTGTGGCTTTTGTTCTATTTTTGCTATTTTCTTATATCTTACCATTATCAATTTCTAAAGGTTTTTGGCTTGGATAGTCTCAACTAGTTGCACCTATGCCCATCTGTTCTTATGACTGTGACTGGAGTCTCTTTCCTTTCTACTATATGAAGTCAGTAGACAGGTTGGGACAGCAAGGAGGGTCATGAGGTCACTGGAAAGGGGTGTGTGGCACTCCCGATATCTATGCAACAGGACGAAGGCCCAAGTCTTTACAGTCCTGGTGCTTCCTGTCTTGCTATATGACCTGAGATGAAGATTGGACTCCTTCAATACTGTGTCTGTTTGGACAATCTTTGGGTACCGCTAGTTTAACTTTGTGTCGAATGAGCTGTTGCTCAGGGAGTCCCGAATGAGGCACATGACCTGCATTGTCAGGGAGCGTCAGGTACAACACTATGGCCATGTGGCGCGATTCCCAGAGGGTAATCTGGCTTGCAGGATCCTCATTGTTGAGGACCCAAGTGGCTGGGCCAGGCCAAGGGGATGCCCACATAACACCTGGCTGTGGCAGATAAACGGTCATTTCCGGAGGGTGGGACTGGACTCCGTGTCTGCCTGGGTGTTGCCAACCAGGATTCCGAGCTGTTTCGTCATGTGGTGGGTGATGTACCAGTGCATGCTCCGCAACTTGACCTGACCTGTAGGAGGAAACACGGTCTACCTAAAGAAAATTTGGGCAAGTTCTTCCAATCGCTTATAACAATGCAGGCTAGCTAATTTCAAGTTCACTGGCCCCATATTTGAGGTTCTGGATTAGAGGACAACTCAAGCTGATGTTATCTTACTGGACGCAAGATACTGAAAAGCCCAATCTCATGCAAAGCACGGTATTGGTCTCATATTTACATTTTTTGAATAAAACTATTTAATGGTTTTTAAAATTAGGAATTCAGATATATGTTTAAAGCAACTGCAGTAGTTGTTTTTACACTAGTTTACAGACCATGTCACTTGTTAACAATTAACTTTAGTCTTTACCTTGATGGATTTTACTGCCTGCTGTGTGACACCAGTCTGCAGTGAAATAACCTTCACAATTTTTTAGGCTTTCATCTACCATCTGCTCTTGTTCATATCACTATTTGACAGTGTCTCCTTCTGCCTGACTAGTGCTTGGCTCTGTCCTTTTTACTTTGTGCCCTCTATTACATTCTACTATAATTGTCAAGTTATTTAGGTTTACTGCATTAATGTCTGCCCAAACTTGAAAAAGGTCTTTAGCTAATCAAAAAGGACGCATGGAACAACTCTTCCTTTTCATTATTAGATGTTGTTTAATAATAAACAAGTTGCAAGAGCAATAGTAACACCAGGAACAGGACTGAATTAGGAGTAGGTTGATAACCTTAAATAAACAAAGAAAATACAAGAAAACTCATATTTTGTATATATATATATATATATATATATATATATATATATATATATATATATATATATATATATATATATATATATATACACCCCTTCATTATTTCAAATATGCATTAGTTACTAAAAATAAACACACTTGCACAATATTGTGCATTAACTGAACTTACTTATTCTTTTACATAAACAACAGCCGTCACTAAATCAGAAACATTTCACATTAAAAAAAGGGAATTTTTTGATATACCAGTGACGTCTCCAAAATCAGCTAACACATTAAGCTTTCTAATACCTCCGTGACGCTTTTTTCTTTTTTGTTCACAATTGCCTTCTCCGTGCCTTCTTTTAACAACTAAGCATCTCTTCCATGCAGCTGTACGCTGACCCTGACTTCCAGAAACAATCTTACCCTCTTCACACTCAATCTTTATTTAAACAAACATACACAAGATCGATTGTCTTTTGTTTTTTATTTCCTCAAACTTAGTAAATAACGTTTAAGCTCAGCTTAACAATAATGACTTTGCATTGTATTCAATTAAATAAGGTACCCCTTACACACCTCCTTCATAACATAAATTCTTGCCAGTTCTACCTGGTATTGTTTTCCTTACTGTTTATTGTACTTCCTATAGATTCAAACTTTTTTTACCTTAAGCTGGATTTCCAATATATATGGAATATGTATATTTATTTTGGAAGTAGTTTTGGATAAATTAATCTGCTAAGTAATAACAGTTGTAATAATCTTTGTAGTAATAAAAATAATAATAATAATAATAACATTCTCCAACCCTATATCTAACACTGGGTTATGTGGCTCAATTCTGATCCAGCATCCTTGGATGGAGTTTCAGCAACCAGCCTTAGACAAGATGCCAGACAATTATAGGGCACACACTAAAAAGGATGCAGTTTAAAGTCACCAATAATTTGTGTAGAGTGCAATAGTGTAGAGATGAAGTGGACAAAAAAGTGGTGTGCTTGTTAGTGGATGAATTCATAAGGATACTCAGTAGCTACTCATACTGAGTGTCTAATGTTTTAATGTATTATGGTGTATTCCATGTCCATGCCTTTATTCATTGCCTGTTGTTGTATTATAATACTTTAACTAACTGTAGGAGAAGGGCAAGTAAGAATTTCATTGTACAATGTACACATGATAATCCTAAAAGTTAACATTGTAGACTGTTGTAGACTTGGAACGCACATTAAATTATTTCCCCTATACAATTCTAGGTAGCTCACTCCCAGATAATCAAGGCTGGAACTGGGAGAACTTCTTGCCCTTTCTGCGGTACTGGAGGGGGTGGTATAGCAGGCAGCTTGCTGCTTATGCTTATCGACACATTTACAAGACAAAAGACGCTGACAGAGAGGGGCAAAGGGATTTAAGGTGGGCCGGGTTTACAAATTTTTTCATAGGCTTTGGTAATATTAGTGTTAATGGGCTGTTTCTCTGTCCAAGGTTGGTTTCTTCCATCCATCCATCCATTTTCCAACCCACTGAATCTGAACACAGGGTCACGGGGGTCTGCTGGAGCCAATCCCAGCCAACACAGGGCATAAGGCAGGGAACCAATCCCGGGCAGGGTGCCAAGCCACTGCAGAGGTTGGTTTCTTGCAACCTTGAATTGGATAAAAAGGGTAAAAAAGCAGATGGGTGGAACACATTTGTTTGGCATAAGAAGGCCATAGTCATTTAGGGCTATGTTGACAAATAACGGGGTAACAGGTGAAGGGAATGAAATGAAAAGGTATTTTATCATCCATGGTTGGATTAAGCCCTTGACTTTCTAGTCGATCTTCAGCTATTGCCATGATTTGTAACTTGTGGGTGGTGACCATCAATATGAGTGGAAGGAATCAAATTTTCACAGCGGAGCTTCTGGAAAAAACAATTCAGAGAGAACTTTTTCATAGCACCATGTCTCTTCTGGGTCATAAGAACACACAGTTGATCATTTGGACACCACATCTCACATAGGTTTCATTAGGTGTGCCAAAGTGAAACTTTATTTTGAGTAAACACTTAGGATATCTGTTGGGAATGAAGTGTATTATTTTGCCTTAGAATGCCACAAGAAGTTTTTATTAGTCTGGAGTGAAATTTGATCTCAATTAACGTGTCTTATTTCCACTAAATTTCTGTATTTCTTCTATATAATGAGTACAGATATTTAATATAATCATAAGCATAGACATCTGTGTAGAAGTCCAGTGGAGAATTCACCTGCCAAATAAGAACCGTTATTTTTATTACAGTGCATGGCTTTTGCAGTTTTATAGCCTGTGATAAAAACTGACTGCTACCTAAAAGGTTTTTGCTACTGAATATGCAGAATTTTCCTGAGATCAATTTTCCAGTCATTTCTGCCATTTTTTAAATTCATTTTCACAGATGTGCTGCCTTAAAATGTTTGTAATGGACTTTATTTGGATTATATTATTTGGCAATAAAAAACTATGAATAAATAAAAACATGCTTTGCTGAATGTAGAGCAGCCACCTTGCAGATATTTATACCTAATCTCTCATTGTGTTAATGACTTAGCATATAGGTATCAAAATCGCTAGCACCAAGTTTAAAAGTACAATTTAAGAAAAGGATATTTTATTATATTATTAATAATGCTGCAACGAAAAATCTCATTCAAACTTCGACAAGATGGAAAAACTACTCTGTCTGCCTTACACCGATAACGTTACACAGGCCATGGGCCTGCACCTATAAACAGAGAAAGAAATGCCTTCATTGCCTTCTTCATTTTGAGCTCTTTGACGGGGGAAATGACTAATAATTTATAGTCAGATCACATTAGGCCAAGGTGCCCTTCTCAACTCGAATCTTAGCCATAGGCATATTTGTGTGCTTCCGATGAAAAACACACTATATGCATTGTGCATTTATTATGCAGACATGCAGCTTGTTTGTTTTTATTCATTTTATGTGCTTAACTTTTCCATTTTAAAGTGTTTATTAAAGGCTTTTGAAACACACTCAAAACGCGTATTTTGAGATTCAATTTCAAACTCCAATCAGTTTTCTGTTGAATGATATTGGTTTATTGTTCATGTTTCATTTACATCACTTTCTTCTATTATGACCATTTTATTCATTCTATGCTAGTGACTTCTGCTGCTTTTTTAAATGTTTTAGCTATGAGTTTTTAAATTTGATAGAGTAAAGCACCTTTTAAGAATGATGAGCTGAAAAACCTATTTGATTGATACACCTGTAGCTTCTTTTCAGAACTGTATACCTGCTTTTGGGACAAAGTTATTTATTTTCTTTTTACAGTAATTACATTGTTTTGTCGTTGACCATGCTATTTTCCACCCAATCTTAGATGGTAAGAACAATTTTTTATAATGGTTACAAAAAAAATACAAAATACCTAGATAAAAAAATTTACACATTTGGCAACAACTAAATTCTTTAAATAATATAACATTTTAAAACCTGCTAAATGCAACTGAGTGTCACAGGGGCCTGGGGACTATCTCAGCAGCACTGGGTATAAGGCATTACTTGAAGGAGACATAGTTAATATTGATAGTTATCAAAAGTACTCAGAAATGACACTCAAGTAAAAGTCGAAGTGCTACGTTAAATTTTTGCTTTCATTGAAGTAAGAAATATTTCAGTTAAAAAATACTCGCGCAAAAGTAAGAAAGTATCTGTTTTTCAAAAGTTCCAAAATAGTAAAAGTACATTTTAGAATAATAGAGAAGGTGCATGGCTTTGTCTAGAGAACACAATACATTTATTTCATTTTTAAAAAACACTCACATAATATTTTTGCCACAGAAATACACCACGGAATAATGAATCCTGCCTTTGACCAGAACATAATTGCAGTCAGTGTCACGGTGATGATCTGAAGTCTGATGCTGGTGAGTGTGGAGATGATTTACACTGTGACTCCCCTACTCGGATACCCGGCAGCATCACATGAGGCTCCCCTATTCAAAAGAGAGGAATAATAAAATAAACTAAATACAAAAAAAAGAACAAAATTAAGTGAACAGCTCACAACCCTATCACTTAAATAAATACACAAAATTAAGAAATATCAGTTAAAATCAACATAGTTTGGGATTATTATACTTTGCCTAATCAGTACTTTTACTTAATCAACGTGCATCCTGGGTGTTATCTTTTACAGTAGTCTATATTCTACCAAACACATTACAGCCTTACGTATGTATAATAAACCTTTTTAACCCAAAAATATAGACATTTTCTTGGTACGTAAGTAAATACAGTCAGGTCCATAAGTATTTGGACAGTAACAAAATTTTCATAATTTTGGCTCTGTATGCCACCAAATTGGAAACTGATGAAACAAAGCAATCATTATGTGATTGAAGTGTAGACTTTCAGCTTTAATTCAAGAGGTTTAACAAGAATATTGTATGAGTTGTTTAGAAAAGATAGACATTTTTATACATGGCCCCCCTATTTTCAGGGGCTCAAAAGTATTTTGACAAACTAACATAATCCTGAATATAATGATCATTTTCAATATTTGGTTTAAAATCCTTTACAGTCAATGACTGACCGATGTCTGGAACCCATGGCTTTCTCCAAGTGCTGGATTTCCACCCTACTGATGCTTTGCCAGGCCTTTACTGTAGCTGTCTTAGACTTTTCTATTTTGGCTTATTGCCCATTTGTACTGTGAAGTGTCGCCCTATCGGTTTTGTAGCATTTAGCTGAATCTGAGCAGACAGTATAGCCTGTACACTCCAGAATTCATCCTTCTACTGCTACCAGCAATCATATCATTAATAAACATTAGTGACCAACTTCAACTGGCAGCCATGCATGGTCATGCCATAAAACTGCCTCCACCATGTTTCACAGCTTATGTGGTATTCATCAGATCATAAGCCATTTCTTCTATTCTCTTTCCAACATTCTGCTATATACAGTATTGATCTTAGTTTCCTTTGTTAGAAAATTGTTCCAGAACTGGACAGGCTTTTAAAAATGTTTTCTGGCACAGTCCAATCTGCCTTTCCGATGTTTGAGGAGTACCAGTGGTTTGCGCCGTGTGGTAAACCCTCTGTCTTTACTTTCATGAAGTCTTCTCTAGATTGTAGACTTTGGCAATAATAGGTCTGCCTCCCGGATAGAGTTCATGGTTTGGAAAAATATTATGAAGGGGTTCTTCTTCACCAAAGACAGAATTCTGCAATCATTCAGCACAGTTGTTTTCTGTGGTTTTCCAGACCTTCTGGTGTTGCTGAGTTTACCAGTGCATTCCTTTGTTTTAAGACTGTACCAAATGGTTGAGTTGACCCCACTACTCATATTTCTGCAATCACTTTTTTGTTTTTTTTTCTCAGCCTAATGATGGCCTGTTTTTACTTGCATAGACAGCTCTTTGGACCTCGTATTGAGAGTTCATAGTGACAGCTTCCAAATGCCACACTTTAAATCAATTCCAGACCTTTTACCTGCTTAATAGTTAATGAAATAATGAGGGAACTACTCCCACCAGGCTATGGAACAACTTATCAATCAAATGTCCATATACCTTTGAGCCCCTGGTAATGGGGGCGGGCTGGCAGAAAAATGGTTGTGATTCCTAAACGGCTCACATGATATTTTTGGTAAACCACTAAAATTAAAGCTGAAAGTCTATGCTTCAATCACATAATTATTGCTTTATTTCAAATCTATTGAGGTGTTGTACTGCCACTGTCGAAATACTTATGGACCTGACTGAAAGTAGACTTTTCAGTAAGATGTTTCATAAGAGGGCGGCACGGTGGCGCAGTGGGTAGCGCTGCTGCCTCGCAGTTGGGAGATCTGGGGACCTGGGTTCGATTCCCGGGTCCTCCCTGCGTGGAGTTTGCATGTTGTCTGCGTGGGTTTCCTCCGGGGGCTCCGGTTTCCTCCCACAGTCCAAAGACATGCTGGTTAGGTGGATTGGCGATTCTAAATTGGCCCTAGTGTGTGCTTGGTGTGTGGGTGTGTTTGTGTGTGTCCTGCGGTGGGTTGGCACCCTGCCCAGGATTGTTTCCTGCCTTGTGCCCTGTGTTGGCTGGGATTGGCTCCAGCAGACCCCCGTGACCCTGTTCGGATTCAGCGGGTTGGACAATGGATGGATGGATGGATGTTTCATAAGAGTGAAGTACACTAAGTATTTAAATCATGAGTTTATCTTCAGGATTAATTCCTTCGATGCTTTATCCATGGGCTGTTCAAGTCGTTGTTTTTTAGCTTCCAGTTACAGTAATTCAAAGGTCTTCTGCAAAAAGCATTACTAGGACTACAAAGTCTAACCACATAACTCCTGTTCTTAAGTTTTTATGCAGGGTTATTCTAAGTTTAGGTTGGATTTCAAGACCCTCTTTAACTGTATATATAAACCTTTAAATGTCCTAGACCCTACTTACTTATCGGAACTTGTCATTACATACAGACCAACGTGTGCATTATAATCTCAGGGTGCTGCTCTACTAAACATTCCAATAACTTATAAAAGAACAATGGGAGTCCATGCATAACGTATACTTTATCATATCTTCATTCTAGGTAATAATTAGATGTTGATGTTAAAACTCTTGTTGTTACTCTTTTGCATAGAAGCACAAGCTTTATAATTATTATAAACTGTTCCTGATAATCCTCAATTTTCTTTGACTTTTTTTTTTTTGTATCTGGTTACAGTACTTGTAACCACTGGTGTATTGTCAAACGCCACACCTGCCCATTACTGTAAGTATTAACATCAGAGACATTGGGAGCCTTCAAATTCAAGGGTGAAAAGGTTTATTCTTCTTATTAGATTAAAATTTTAGAATACCCTTTGCTGTTTCCCAGTGTAGGAAATTGACGATGAATTTTAACTTGCCCACTCAGGGACAGTCATAATAATATTTGAATGAGGAGCGATTTAACTTGGTTAATCAATTATTGGTCTTGCCTTTGGCAATTTTGGTAATTAGTTAAATAATTTAGTATGGCTCATACTTTATTTACCTTACCTTTCTCTGATGTAGAAGATGGGTCTCCAGCTGTTAGACTTATATCAAGGTAGCTGAAGTACACTCAATTAAAGAGACAGAGTAATACAATTTATTGATAAACACAAGATTTATAGAAATATGATTAGTGCATATATATTGATATACTCCGATTTCAAAGTGCCATGTTTACAACTGTGAGGTGCCTAGGAACCAATCACATACCAATTGAAAGAAGGGGGGGTCATAGAGTTTCTGACTGTCACCGGAAGATGGCTCCCTTCAGTCTGCGAAGAGATGGCGACCCCTGAGCAGAAAGCATTTTGCGCAAAATGGCATGTTCAATCGAATATGGGATGAATTTGACTATCACGTTGATGTTGTCCATACAGCTGGAGGAGGTCATATTGAGCACTTGTAAAGTTACATAATAAACTTTACGCTCAACTAAACCATTTACAATTTACTGCATTGTTCTGTAATGATTTACAAATGAAATAAATCATTTTGAAATTAGATGAATCTTTTTGAATCACCCTGGATAAAACAAGACATAGACAGAGTAGACAGACAAACATATAACACAGAGAGATTAATTACTATTTACAGTTCTAATTTATCTTGGCACAGATAAATAGTTTTACAATACCATGTCTTTAAAAGTGATGTCCGATGTTGTGTGGAGTTGTTGCTTAATTGATACTCAGTGTTCAAGTTAAGGATAGATAGAACTTTATTTGTCCCCATAGAAATTTGGCTTTTTGCAGAAGCTCTTTAAATAAATACATATACTGTATAAATAGATAAGTAAGCAAATCAACAAATATACACAAACTTTGGTATGAACACACACTGGAATGACTATAAAGCAAGACAATCCATATTACTAACCGAGAATGCTAAACCGGATGGACGCAG
Source organism: Erpetoichthys calabaricus (assembly GCF_900747795.2). NCBI lineage: Eukaryota > Metazoa > Chordata > Cladistia > Polypteriformes > Polypteridae > Erpetoichthys > Erpetoichthys calabaricus. Next base: position 282,401,499 of record NC_041397.2, on the reverse strand, counting down.
GGACATCCGGCCATGGGCCGTAGCCGCAAAAAGACGTACTGCGCAGGGCCGCGAGAAGCGGATGGGGGGCCGCGAGAGGCGGACAAGACCACAGAAAAAAGGAGTGAGCACAGAAAAAAGGAGTCAAATAAATGAGGCGGCGCGGGCACAGAAAAAAGTAGTCAAACGCAGGCGCCGCACGAAACCCATTGCACATGAAACTACCACACACAAAAAAAGAAGACGCTCGCGCACAACAGCAAGGCACCCCCCCACCCCTACAGGCACCGGACGGGACACACACCAAGAGGGGGGTTAAACAAGCCCATGGAACACAAAAAAAAAAGAACACAAAACCACCCCACACACCCTACAAGCAACGGACGGGACACACACAAAGAGGGGGATTCAACAAGCCCCTGGAACACAAAAAGAAAGAAGACGCTCGCGCAACAAAAATCCTCACACCCCCCCACCCCACCCCCCACACATCAATAAGAAGTGACACCCAAAGCCACATATCTAAAGGAAACGTCCATATTAAACATACGTCATCTCAACACCTTCACACTAGGCAGCATAGGTGGATCTCCTTTCAATAAAGCACTATTAACCGTTCAACTGCAGAAAAGGCTCCATATTAACAGTGAGTGCGATCCTCCTTATTACTTATCCATATTTCGCACGCTGAGGAACAAACAAGTCATGAATACACGGTCACGGGTACAAAACGATTCGGATCGGATAACGGGACCAAACACACGAACACGAATGAAACAACAAAATACACGGGGGCGCATACAACACGCTTCGGAAACTCCGGGAGAAAAAATGTCTCGGATCAAAAAACGCAAAGCTCAAGTAACCCCGTTACAGAGACGTGCCCAAATGGACAGACACAATGAACGTAGACGCATACAGCGTGGGTCTCAAAGTGCTGCATCGAAACAAGCACGATTTCAAAAGAAAGAGCTCGCATCTCAGACATACAAAAAAGGGAGCGAATAGACAGCATAAATGAACGCAGACGTGTACAACGCGCATATGACCTGCCAGAAAACAAGCAAGCAAGACTCCAAAAGCAGAAAGCTCAACTGACCGACATACAAAAACGGACAAGGCTCGATACAAACAATGCACGACGTAGACTGAAACAGACTTTTGGCAAAGCAGAGGCGAATCAATTAAAACTACAAAATAGCGCGTCACAAATAATGGACATGCAACAACGCGGCACTCAAACGCCACAAGCAAAACATGCCCGTCGCGGACATCAACGCCAGACACCTGCTAAACGGTTACGGCAGTTGGCTGACAACGCCTTCGAATGTGGAAAATTCATTGGGATTAATGAATGTCATTTGCAATCATTGTCATTCACTTAACTTCCCAGAAGAAACAACTGGCAATACAAATAATGAATTTACACGTTGTTGTCAAAAGGGGCAGATTAGACTGCCTCCTTTACATTCGTATCCTGAATATCTACAGAAGCTTCTAACTAACGATGTGCCTGAAATTAAAAACTTTATGAACTGCATTAGATCCTACAATAGTTCATTTGCTTTTGCATCTACCAGAGTACATATCAGGCCACCAAAAGGCAATGGCCCATACTGCTTTCGCATATGTGGTTAACACAACGCACTATATTATGTCCAAAAAATATTAATGTTAATCACATTAATAACCAGGTCATTTCATTACTTCCTGGAGAGACACGGCTCTTTCTAAGCTCTGACAAAGTTCACTCTGATGACAACAATGAACATCTGAATTTCCCCATAGAATATTTGAACACTATTAACCCAGACGGATGACCACAACACAACCTTACCCTTAAAAACGGTATTATTCAAGCAACAGTTCTTACAGAATCACATGCTAACAATACTGTTCTCATTCCTAGAACTGACCTTACAAGTTCTGACCTGGATTTACCTTTTATATTGAAACGCCGACAGTTCCCCATTAAACCTGCATTTGCCATGACCATCAACAAATCACAAGGACAAACCATGGACAAGGTTGGCATCTACCTCTCTGAACCCGTTTTTGGACATGGACAACTTTATGTTGCCTTCTCACGTGTTTGACGTTCATCTGACGTTAAAGTTAAAGTTATAAATGATCCATGCCAAGGAAGACTCATTCAAAGAAAAGACAACCATCTTTACTACTAATGTTGTATACAAAGAAATATTCCAATAAAACATTACTCTATGCCAAACACTCTATTTTTTATTTAGATAGGCATCATCCAGACCTGCACACTATTCTATATCTAATTCATACATCTCACTCTTTGTCATGCCCCAACGCCAGGGGTTGGCGAGCGAAACGAGCAGGGGGCAGAGCCCCCTAGTTCAAAAGAAACAAAAGTTCTGACTTGGCTGTCACAATCACAGTAAGGCATTATGCAGATATACTGCTGTTCGTATTAAGGAGCCCTATTCGTGTTTCTTGACTTCTGCTGAATAATTTGTTGGCGGAATGTCCTCAGTGTTAGTGTGTCAGAGAGAGAATGTGCAGTATTATTCATAATGACACTCAGTTTTGTTTTAACTCCCTCCTTCACTTTGACCTCCAAGGGGTTTAGAGTGCATCTTATATACACCATCAGCATGGCACTGCCAGATGTAAACACTAGCGTGGTGAATAGCTTGTGTACTAAAGTGACTTTAGCTGCAGGTGGAAGTCATATTTTACTTGTGGTGCCAAGCAGAGTTGAGTTGCAGTGCAGCAGTCTATTAGCGCTATGAAGAAGCTGCCTGTATTTATGCTCCCACATTTGTCCAGTCTGATAGCTTACACTGTATCTTTGATTTCCGGTACAACAAATAGTTCTGAACAGGCATCAATCACAGTACCAACTATGGTCATTGCTGCTCTTGTGAAAAGAATGGAGATGAACAGCATGAACTCAGAGAGGAAGAGGCAAGTTCGTTGTACCATGTGAACGTCATTAACAGAATAAAACTGAAAAATAAAAAAAAAGTGCTAACTTTTACAAGTAGCCAAAATTTACACCAGGGGGTGTTTCAGACTCAAATCAAATTTATGTTTTTATTATATTATAGTAATAATAATAATAGGAACTCACTACTCAAAATGCGGAGCGCCCAGCCTCAAACCTGGAACCTTCAGGTTATAAGGCAGCAGTTCTTACCTCTGCACCATCCAAGAATACATATGAACTTCCTGTCAATTGACATTTGAGCTTGGGTTTTTAACTCATTGACAGCAACATGTAAATCGAATTTTTTTTCCTTTGGTTATATTCTTGAATAAAAGCGCATGTGTTTATTTGATACTTAGACTAAAGTATTCACATATTATACACTTCTCGTCATTATTAATATAACATGGAAAAAGTTTCTGTGTGTATTTATGTGCTACATAATAAATGTTGCATGTGTTCAGCATTTCTTGCATTTCTCGCATTTCCTTTCACCCTACACTTACCCAGATCTTTGTAGACACGGAACACACATGAAATGTATGTGTTCCAAATAACAATATATTATTTACCTTTTACAACTCCAAGCACCTCACACGCAGATAAGGAACCTAGGCTTGAGCTGGGAGAACTTTTTGCAGAGTTGAGCTCCGTCAAGGGGGTGAGGGGGCAGTGGGGGATGGGATATCAGGCTGCTTGTGCTGATCGACACATTTACAAAACAAAAGATGAACAGGAAGGAATTTAAGGTGGGCCGGGATTATGAGTTTTTTCGTAGCCTTCAGGGATTCTAGTGTTAAGAAATTGAGTACTGACTCCATCTGGTCCTGTAGCTTTTCCCGTGTGTAGCTTCCTCAGTTGTATCCTTTCTTGGTCTTTAGTTATGGGCAGTGATGTTCAGAGGTGGACTTGTCACTGGCTGTTCTAGTTGACATGATAGGAGTTATTTATGTATTGTGGATTGTGTGCGGAAACTGGTCATTGGAAGAAGATTGCAGTGGGATGGAAAATCTATTAAAAACTGGTTCAGGCATTAGCTTTGTCCACATCCCCTTCTAGCACCTGAGCTCTGGATTTGCAGGTAAGTACTTGCTACATGATTCCTTTGTCTATGGTGTGCTGCTACTTCTTTTTTCTGTTAAGCTCTTTGAAGCATCATCTGCAACTTCATAGGGAACAGTATTATTCTTTTTGGAACAAGTGATCATGAAGTTCCGTTCTAGAAGTAACAACAGCCTCTCAGGCCTTTTCAGACTGAGTGCTCCAGGGAAATCCCTTGGATTGCTCAGAGTTTCTTCACAGTTTCCTTGAGAGAGCCATCTGACGAAGCCACACAGAATCTTTAGGACGGCGCAGCAAGTTTTAAAGGAATGTATAACTTCTTCTCAATGGATTAAAGTCACTTCCTTTTACAAAATCTGTGTTTCCTCATCGTTGAGCTCTTCCGTCCTTCATTGTTGCCTTTCATTGATTTTATGTACTCTTTGTCCTTGCTTGAGTCCATTATGCACCTTCTGGCTCAAGACGTACACAGAGGGGGACCTCTGCAAAGATGTCAATTCAAATCTGATTTGCACCTTTGTTATCAGATGAAGTACAGGCAGATCCTCATACAAAGAGTTTTGTGCAGCTGGATGTCTGTTTAATCCGCTGTCTTACAGGCCTGGTGTGCCTCAAAAGCCTAATGGAACAGGCAATGCCTGCTTTGTTTTAACACCAGTTGACTTAAGTCATCAGAACTAAGGCTTTCCCTAATTTAGACTGTGACTTAATCTCTTAAAACTGATCCTAAACTCTTCATAGCTTATTATCGCTAGGACTGCTTGTGGTCAGAGTTTTTTTCTTTTCCTCTCTTCTGTTGTTAATTGGCCATAGTTCAATTATAATGTTAAAGGACTTAAAGGATTGGTTTGGAATTTTTAAAGTCAAAGTCATTTATTCACAATCATGGTATACTGTATATTGGCCACATAAAAATGTGTTCTGAAGTAAAGCATTTTTTAAAATAAATTCAAAAACATACCTAGCCTGTTCTTCTGATTTAAAATGGAGGTGATGGGGTTGGGTCCCAGCCTTGAAACTTACAAAATCTGGCCTCTTTGAAGCAGCACTAGTTTCAATTTAAGAAAATGAAAGAAAAGCAAACTGGAAATAATAAGTATTATTACTGTTTTTGGTACAATTTTCTTGAGTTAAATATACATTTCCACTTGTCCCCTCACAGTGATGATCATGGATGGAGTTTTGACATTTACCCTCAATGCACCCACAATTTGCCAGATTTCCATAGCTTCAGGCTGCATATTATCCTACGCTGCAGTTCTATTTCTTCAACAGTTACATTCTGCCATGGCTTGTAACAAATGATGCTCTCCACAAAACTCTGCTGAGTATCTAATAGAGTGGCAGAGCAGTCAGTGTGTCCCCTGATTTGAGTATGCAATTTCCATGATTTAAAATGTTGGAGGCACATGCATATTCAAATCATATTTGTCATATGTACTCAAATTAAGTCATTTTTATAGGCAATGCTGCCACACATTCTGAATCACATACTGTCATGATCTTGGGGTTCCTAAGCTCTCAAGTCCCAAAAAATACTTCCAAATTCCCACTAGAATGGGGGAAACTGTCAAACTTTGGCTAGTTGCAAAAGGACAAACACAGGATCTTTTGCTCTATAGCGCAAGAAGTTCCGAAGAGCACGAAAGGGCCGCCCAGAAGGAATTGCCTGAAAAGAGAATCCAATAGCAAACAAGTCCCCAAAAACACAAATGTTGAAAAACAGACCAAGAGGTCAAAATCCAGTAAATCCACAATAAGTAATCAATAATCAAAATCTTACAAATTCACCAACACCATAGGCATATTCAATGACTGCTTGTCTCCTCAGCCTGTATACGGTTGAGTGGCCTTGCACCTTGGGGAACACAAAATACAACGAACATGAGAGAACAAGCGTAGACACATTAACATTAAATAATACACAAAACTAATAAGAAACACAAAATAATGTAAATAACTATCACAAGTAACACTATTAGCATAAACGAATCAAAAATGTGCAGTAAGACAAGAAATGAAATGGAACACCAGCCAACAGAGCAACCCTGGTAGAAATATTACACATGCAGCGAAAGTGGTTTACGAACATATAAGGATTTGTTTTTCCCGAAAATGTGTCTATGAAGTGAGGCTAACGCTGAGTGCTGTGTGGTGCATGTTGGCAGAGGGTGCACATTAGAGTTTTATTGTACTTTATACAGTACTGATTACAATGTATTGTACTTTTATAAAAGTGTTTCATTCTTGAAACAGCCAAAGCCTCCTGAATGATGGCACTAATTTAATAGTGCCATTCAACACCTATCATTATGTAATTTACGTGATGTGTTGTGTGCCTTTACAACACAAAAAAAATAAATAAGTACAGTTTAAAAATTAAAATAGCAGTCAAACCACAATGAATCATATGCTGAGTGTGGCATTTTTCTGTGATTGTTGTCTAGATGTCTATAGAAAAGAGATACTAATTTGCATTTGGGCATCAACACTCAATGATGTAACTTGTAACAGTGCTTAGAAATGACTTTTTGAAGTGAAATCATGGCCCCAAGCCTGAATGGTTGCCACGGAGGAAGATGAGCAGCGAGGTGAACAATAGAGTCAGTCTCTTTTTAAAATGGACACGTCTCACAAAAATATTTGTGCTTCTGCTGTTTTTACCTTTCCAAATTGACATGGTTTTGCTGTTTTGCAGTAGGCATGCAATCTCAAGATTTATACTTCTAAACTCATCCTTTAAGTTGGCACGGTTATTTAATGTTAATCTAAATAAAATTACTCTGTTTTACCCTGCTCAATATAATTTATGTGTCCATGCATGCCAATGATGTAATGTTTCTGTCATAGCATCAAAAAGCACACTGATCCTGTAGTCAATGAAAAACAATATACTGTACAAATATAAATGGGACTGAAATAAAACGGAACGTGAAGCTGAAGTATGGTTTATAGTGTTGCTGAAAGCATAAAAGTCATGAGAAAAATGCAGCAACTTTTGAAGAGACGAGCAAATGTCGATGAATTACCTCTGGGCGGTGTGTAAAATCAAATCAAAAACATGTGCCTTCTAGGTTAAATTACAGCATGTTTGCTCTCAAATATTATCAGCTAGTCTGTCAGCCTAGAGCTCAGACTAGAGCCGCACAGTCTTAGACTAACATTCACCCTGAGACACCCACTGAGTTGCTAGAATCTGCATCACAAGATCAGATTACATTGCATTTCATTACTCTTTTTCTGTCTACAGCGACAGTTTGAAACATCATATAACAGCTTGTAGCCTAACTAAACCTAATTTGTCTTGCCATGCAACAGTAAAATTAGCCTACTAGAAAATGTTGAAAGCCGATCGCAGTTTACATGCTCTGCATTTGCCAGGTGGCTTTCTGAAATGCTGTGTGCTGTTGGTCTTCACAGGATTTTTCAATCTTTTATTTTATAATGTACATTTCTATAACAATCACCATCCCAAGGCATTTTTCCAGTAAAGATATGTGTGTGTTTTACAGTCGATGCACATGCAGTTAGGTAGGTAAAGGCTCCAGAACACACAGTGAATCAGATATGGTGAATTGAATTGGCAACTTCATGGTTTAGAGCAGTGTGTGTTAAGTGCTTCTTAAACATCTCTAATTGGGTTGAGAACTACAATTAAGGTGAATGAGAAGGGGTCACAAACATTTTCCAGAAAGCCCCGCAATGAGTCATCACATGTCTGGCTTAACCAGACCCCCTGTAGATGACATGCAGTGGGGATTCTCCAAGGGGGAACAGACTCTCCAAGGTGGTAACCCCTCCACACCTGTCCAATAATCCGCAATGATTTAAAAGGGTGGATGGACGCCGATTGGTGGTGGTTTTCAAAGGGGAAGTTAGTGAAGTTCATGGGAATGTTTGATTACAGGTCGTGAAGAAAAGCAATATTCAAAATTAGGTCATGGAAAAAAAAAATTTAAGAACTACTTGGTTAGAGTAAAGCTCCACAGCTACTAAACCACACCACTAATTAAAACAGCATAACAGTGGACAAGAAGTAGAGATGCTAAACTAATTATATGAGTGTAGGGTTTGAGGCATAAAAAAAGCCTGATGGAGTTTAATCTTCTCATCTTATCTAAATGAACATGAAGAGGTGATATTTTAGACATGGGGAGGCATGGTGATGTAGTGGTTATTTCTGCTGCCTTGTGGATCCAGAAGTTTTAGTTTGAACCTTGTGTTTGTTGTCTATGTGGCGACTGTAAATTATCCCCATTTTGGTGTGTTTTTCCTCCAGGTAGTTTGGTTTCCTTTCACATTTCCAAAGATGGGCAAGTTAGGTCAGTTGCCAGCTCTAAACTGGCTCAGTGAGTGCTTCCTTTTGGCCTACATTGGCACTCAAGTCAAGGTTATTACCATCCTTGTTCCTAGTATTGCCTGTATAGACTACAACCCATGCAACCATGCATTAGGCGAAGCTGTATTTAGAAGTGTATGGTTATTTCTATGATCATTTTTTTTCTCTTTTTGACAAACAATAATACAGCTTTCAATAAGTATTAATGAAACAAAAAACATGCCACCCATGCAAACTTCCACCCTTGTCAAAATGTATCCTTACTTACACAAGCTGATAGCATACTGTACCACCCTTCCTCCTAAATAAAACAGAAACAGGGAGTGGTCTTAGCTAGCTAAGGGGTAGGCCAGAAGTTAATTTGGAGAAAAGAAGTCCAATAAAAAATTGACATGCCAAAGACTATGATGGGGATTTTGTCTGTCCTCCTCTTCATTATATCTGCTAAGATGTACTTCAAAGGTGTTAAGTGATAAATACCTTAAAGCAATACTTTATCAAAAACATATTTTTTTCGCATGTTGATCATTCTATGGAGTTTGCACTGATGGCCAATGATCATTTTCATGTTTTCATATAGAATGGAGACAGAATAGGTGTCTGTGGTTACCAACACTGAGCCAAAGCCAACAGTAACAAAAATGTCCACGAAGCAATTCTTTCATTTTTCATGTCATGTCATGTGAAGCCATCTATTCGTATGCTTACAACATCTCAAGCACATGTATTTTTACTAAAATAGTGTTAAATAAACAACTCTGAGAATATATTTTTATAAAGAAAGATGGAACATGCTTATCGTAATTAGCAAACCTACCACCTTTCCTCTCATTCATTGGTCTGGAGTCCAATAAATCCAATAAGTAACAACTTACTCATTGGCTCTTTTTACACCTCACATGATATCACTGTTACAAAGTGCACATGAGTACAACTAAAGGTTAATAGTTAAAGGAAAGCAAGTGAACATGTTATCAGGAAAAGAATGTGAGTCATACTTGTGCATATCTGAGATGCTTCAACAAGCAGTGGGTCAATTCATCCAAGCAGTTTAACAGGCTGGTGCAAAGTAATCCCGAGGTACTCCAATTTTGGCTGCTATGAATATAAATGTAAAGATGGGAGATGGGTCTACAATTCAAATGTGTGTTTGCATATGAGTACATTTAATTTTCATTCAGTGCTTTCCAGAAGTGGTTTATCCATATTACTAACCAAGAATGGAAGGCACGGACGCAGGTACACGGCGATGGGACCAGGAGACATAGTTCGCAGGTGCCTACAGCGTGCGTCTCATAAACCTCAAGCGAAGTCTGATCCACCGCGAACGAAGGAATCACGGCTCAAAAACGAAAGAGCTCAACTAACGTAAATAAGACATGAAGCAACAACGCGCCCATAGCTAACGACTAACGACACAGCCACACAGAAAAGAGGATTCTGCAATGCACCCCAAAGTCAAACGGAAGACACTACGGAGACCGCAAAGGTCCACAAAGACAGTACGGAAGGCGCGAGAAAGTACGAAAGGCGCAGGCGCCTACAACGCGCTTCTGAACTAAACGTCCACACTACACAGCATGGTCCGGGTAATAAGAATAAACAAATTCTCCGTATTAGACGTACGGCATCCTCACACGTCCAAACCATATAGCATATGTGGATCACATTACAGTGATGCATTATTAACAGTACAACCACAGAAAACGCTCCGTATTAACAGTAAGTGCAATTATCCATATTACTAACGGTAGACAACGGATAACTAATGGAGTCACGGTCACGGCTCCAAAACGATCCAGCTCAACTAACAGAGCTACAAAAATGAGCCCGCATGGATACGTAGGCGCCTACAACGCACGTCTGAAACCGCGGAAGCAAAACTGTCTCGGCTCCAAAACCAAACAGCTCAACTAACGGAGCTACAAAAGCGAGCCCGCATGGACAAATACAATGAACATAGACGCCTACAACGTGCATCTGAAACTGCGGAAGCAAAGCAGGCACGGGTTCAAAACAAAACACCACAACTGATGGAGATACATAAATGAGCCCACCTAGATAAAATCAATGAACGCAGGCGCCTACAACGCACATCTGCAAAGTAGGCATTATGGACTGCATTAGTAATATGGATAGTTCATTTGCTTTTGCATCTACTGGGGTAAATATCTGGCCACCAGCTGGCAATGGCCCATACTGCTTTCGTGTATGTGGACAAATATTACATCAGATTGGAACAGTGCACCCTGAACCACATCACGAATGCAAATATGCACAAATCTACCTGTTAGATCCAGATGACAAAATCTATCAACGAATGAACCTCTGACGGAGCTACAAAAACGAGCCCGCATGGATACGTAGGCGCCTACAACGCGCGTCTGAAACCGCGGAAGCAAAACTGTCTCGTCTCCAAAACCAAACAGCTCGACTAACGGAGCTACAAAAGCGAGCCAGCATGGACAAATACAATGAACATGGACGGCTACAACGCGCATCTGAACCTGCGGAAGCAAAGCAGGCACGGGTTCAAAACGAAAGACCACAACTGACGGAGATACAAAAACGAGCCTGCCTAGATGAAGATACTCCATACCAAGGAGAACTCATTCAAGGACAACACACCATCTTTACTACAAATGTTGTGTATAAAGAAATATTCCAATATATCTTTCTAATGTGCCATGCTATGGTTCTTTACTTCCTTTGTTCGTCATCTACACCTTTACACTCCAATATATCTCATACGTACATCAATGTATTTCAGGTTACCCAACACCAGGGGTTGGCGAGCGAAGCGAGCAGGGGGCAGAGCCCCCTAGTTTAACAATATTTTAGAAAAAAAATCATGTGTTTGGGACATTATCAGCATGTAACTGGAAGACTTTACATGAGATTTTTCACTTAGTGCTTTTGCATACACTTCAAAAACCCGAATACTCACCAAAACGTGATTTCTGAAATGCCATATAAACCTTTATTCCGATTAGAGAAATTGTTTTTTTTATCCACTGTGAAACCTGAATGACAGAGGTACACTTTTCTGCAAACAACCTGATTATGTGGCCATGTAGACCCTTAATCAGGTTACTGTTAAAGATTTTGTAGTCTGCGCATATTTGTTGCACTCTGTCAGCTTGTGCAGGTATTTGCTTCACAGAAGCTTTCAGTTGCCATGGGTACTAGCATCCACAAAATACATTTCCAGAGGCAAATACTTCTTCGATTGCATTATTCCTTCTCCAGGCTGACATAACTTGTCTGAATATTTCAGAAATCAACAAATTTATGTTGATGAGTTAAACATAAAGTGCTATACTGAGCAACGGAATCTGTTAAAAGTAACATGCTTTAAAGTAGTCCAATTACTTTTAGTAACCTAACTCGAGTAAAAATACCCGCGTTATTATCATTCCAGATGAGCTGGGTGTATGGCAGGAAGCACACGTACCGGGTTCTCAGCCAAGCATAAAAGATTTTGTCTCATGCAATCTGGTAACAGAAATCTATAAATAAAGTGACAATTTCACTAAACATTTATTAAACACAAGACAATGGTTACAGGCATCATTCTTGTTTTCTGATTCACAGTGGCCATTAACTCTTTTTTTGTGCAGTTTGATGACGTCGGAGCGATTTGACAAAGGAGAACTCCAGAAGATTACTTGCATATGGTAACGTGGATTACTAAGAAATCAAGTTTCTGCCTTAATTTGGTTATTTACCTTAACCCAATTATGTGTGTGCATGTAAATGCACTGATGGATGTTTTTGATACCCCTAACTGTTGTCCAGCATTGCTTACCATACACACCCATGCTAACAGAAGCCGTGTTCTTCTTGAAAACATGAGATTAAAATGTTCTTCTCAGCCATCACTACAAACTAAGTAAGTTGCATATTATCATTTTGGGCAGAGTATTACTTTAAAGTCATTTGTAGGAATAATTTCTTAGGAAATTTAGGTAATCTCATATTAACCCAAGAAGCAGTGAGTTAGGTTAAATTGTTGAATCCAAAAAGATAGGAATGAAAATTTACTTGCTTTGACATTCATCCACCTTGATGTCAATATAGATTTAGCCTTTATAGCACCCAACACAAAAAGAGTAACATGTTAGTAGGTGAGTGTACAAGTAGATTGGACATATCCTTCTGCAGGGAGGGCAGCAGGAGACCTACTGAGATCTAGGAAGAGAACACAGAGGGGATAGAGTTAGAGCATAAGAAGTCAAGTTCAAGGAGCATTTAATTAACACAGGCTGCATAACAGTTCAGGGGATGGACCCATCAGTGTCTGCTAATGTGAGGTACAGTCTGTGAACAATTTGAGACTGTGTATTCCAATCTTGTCAAAGTACACCACAAAAGTGATCATTAGACCAAGTATTATCTCAAGCAGCAGGACTTTAAAGGATGTGCAAAGTACCGCATAAAGAGAAGAAAGGGATTCTTTTTTTTTTTTAAATCAGGTGATACAGAAAGCAAAAGACAGTGATGGTAAGATGGGAAGAAGTCATTAAACAGGCCATAAAATTTAAGTGCAGAATGGAATTATAGGTCGAAATTGAAGGAGATTAAAGGTGCATGATAGGATGTATATAAATCCTGAAACAAACACAATCTAAATGTCGGTAATGATGTGACATATTTAAGATATGAAGAAAATTAAAAGTGATTTTTTCATTTGGTGATAATTCTTAAAAATAAGACAATGTTTGCAATATTTGGACACTGAGCAACTTCTCAACCAACTGTCATATTAATTAAGGAGATTACTGTGCCCATATATACTTTAAATAACTTTTTAGGGATAGTGACATTTGGGGAGTTTGACTGGGGCGATGATGATAAACTTGTCATATTGTAACACAGCTGTCCTAAGGATAGCTCAGAGAGGGAGGCTGTAAACCTCTTATGGACACCTGAGGGCATAAACTAACTTTCAGCTTAAGTAGAGACCATGAAAACGGGGCCTCATAATCCATGTTGCTGTTTTTATGAGGGAGGAATTGTCAAAATACTAACAGGCTTGTGGTGGCCAAGTGTTCATAAAAATGTAGCATTATTTGATTTTTCTCTTTTGTCATTGTGAAGCACAATTTGCCAAGCTTTGGACTGTTTACCCGGTATTAGGGAATGTAAAATGAAGTTAGATCACTATTGCTGTTGTGAGAACCTGGAAAAAGATTCAACCCAAAAGTTTTAATTACTTTCCTGTAACTATCACTGCCACAAAGTTTGTTTTTGGAAAGAAACTTATCCTCCGATGTCAGAAATGGTGTCTTTTATAAACAGGACATGATAACACAATATATCACTTGATAGGTAACTGGCATAACAACTGTAAACAATGCATGATGTACCCATGATGGTGCCTCCTGTACAGTATAATCATATAATAAATAAACAATGAAAAATATGTGCTAAAATTTGAAAAATAGTGATATTAGACTCAGGGAAGTGACAAAAGTAAATTCATGTCAATTCTGGTTAGTTTCTCCCTACTTATGATGTGTTATCACAATTGCAACCCAGCTCAGTTCAAGATGCTCTGTAGGCTCAGACATTTGCTGTATGTGGTAGGCGGAGGAGCCATTGATGTGAGACTACCATGTACTGGAATATGACTGAACTTCTCTTGAATCCCTGCTAAACATGATGATGCCTAGAGCCACAGAGCTTCAGTGGGACAGAAATAGTCGTATGGATGAGCAGCTTCTTTTAACTTGAACCTGGAACTACATCCAGTAGAGATGATGGATCGTTGCAACACCCCCTGAGGGCAGCCACAGAACCAACAAGGCTGGCCTATGGGTATACAGTTTCCAGAATGCCTTCAGCACAGGTAATGTAGCCCAGGGAGGCTGCCACCTGGCCTGTCTGGGGGGTATGTAGCCCTGACAGGTTGTCTCCTCCTGTCCTTCCATCACTCTGGTCTCTCGGCCAGGTATTGTTCCTGAGTCCAATCCTGCCGTGTACCCACTGCTGCACTGCCATTTTTTGCCGGTCTCCTGGCTGAGGCAGGACATTCTTCACCTTCCTTCTTGTGCCTCTGAAAGGCTGGCCGTCCATCACTGTATATACAGTATACAAGTACACCAAACAAAAAGCCAAATCAAACAGTATGAAGCCAACTGGCCTTCAGTGCACTACAGTGCATGCTGTTGTCTATTTATTTTACACTTGCTGTGTCACAAATGATGCAAATCATTTACACTTGTCTTTTGCTGTTTTTCAAGCAGCCAGCACCAGCCAATTGTGAGATCCAAAGTCTCCCATGTATTGTTAGATTCCACTCCAGGAGTAACAGCTTGCTTAAACTGACAAGTTATCCTAGATTATAGAGTTAAAAAAGACAGAAAAGAACAATTACAATGATTGCAGCTGTTACTAAAAAAGCAATATAAATAACTTTTACTATCAACTATTATAGGAAAATACTTTACTAAAATAATGACTCTTTCTTCTTGAGTTAAATGTTAAAACAGATGAAGCCTTCCAAATATCAGTAAGCTGATCATTCCAGAGAGGCCCAGCAATTAAAACTGTACATCCTTCAATAGTTTTACTTATCTTTAGAATTTTGAGCACATCTGATTACAAACCATTGCTTACTGGTAAAGACTGCATTTGCCAAGTCACAGTAATTATGAAAGTATCTCATCTGCCAGGTTTTGAAAATTAGAATTTAATTGGCAAGACAACAAGTCAGCAGGTCACTTGACACATTTTGTTTCTTGTTTTTTTGTGTAAATTACATGATGCACCAAAGTTACGAAGAATGGGAGAACATGGTATGTATTTTTTATGTTTTGTTTTGCTGCAACAGTCTTACAAATGAGAGACTAATGGCTTGTTGTATTAATGTCAATTCAGAAGTCACAGCTGCAAGAAGAAAATCCACTCGAGTCACTTTGCTTATCTTCACTTTGCTGTTAGAAAGTGCTGTCTGTCTCTTTGAATTACTAATCTTCAGGAGTGTTTGCAGTTCACTAATAGCTTCTTCTATTTGGTTGCTCTTGTTTTCACACCTTTCTAAATTCTTTCAACTCTCAAAACATTTTCTTTCATGCTGTTGTACCTTTTCTGCCTATATCAACTTTTAGATTTTGATGACTTCGCCCCAGTGATATCAGCCTTACAGGACGTTACAAGGTAATTGGCAGCACCTTTACTTTGAAGCTCCCTGTAGCTCCCTGTAACACTAAAAGCTATCAATGGACCAACATTCTGGAATAAACCTTATCTGCATGTTACCATTGTTGTATATTGACCTAAAAAAATTGATTTTTTGGTACATTTTTTCTAGTACTTGAGTATATTTGATGATTATCAAGTTTTCTTTCAGATAAACTATTTTGCGGTAGTTTTTGCTTGTTAAATCTGAAGCAGTTTGGTCAGATGAGACAATTATTTTTCTGTGGTTTCCCATTTATCTCTATTTTATGTTATTTATTATTAATAATATTTCAACGTTATTTTTCATTCAGTCCCCTGGGAAATCAGAAGCTTACTCAGAATTAAATTTGGCACACTTTATGTTTTTTTTTTTTCTGGAAGAATAACACATAATAACAGGTATGATGATTAATTACCAGGTTCGGCTAATTTATTTGTATTTTACGACATGTAAGAAAAAACATTAGACTATTTAAGTTCCTCATCATCCTGATTTCACTATTTATGTGTTCCTTTCATTCAAACAGTACTTTTAAAGGCAATTGAACCTATTTTTCTTTTTTTGTAGCTGAAATCTGGAAATAACTATTGTATTTACTTCTAAATTAAATCAGTTGTTTTTTGGACTCATTTATGGAATACACTATTATGCAGTCCTTTGCACTGCTTCCATATACTGTAGGTTTGTAGAATCATGATTTTCATATGTATAGAGCACCGTGAAATTGATACTTGTTAGTGCTAATCAAATGTCACCATGATAAGTGACAAAAACAACTTCATCTTAAAACGTATGTCTTCCTTACTTAAAAAATACAGTTTTACTAAGGTGTACTCATACTCTTAGCTCCCTTTACCATCCATTACAGCTCAAGGGACTGATTGTGAATCTTTTTCTTCAAGTACTCCAGTTTTCCTACCATATCACATTAACAACATGTTAATTTATTTGCTTAATTAATCTAATATGATCAATAATGAGATTCAAAATGAACCAAAACATGACCAGCAAACTGTGTCCATCATGCAATATCTGAAAATAAAGAAAGGTGAAGATCTCAGGAATGCTGATCTGCTCAGGTCCCCAAAACATCTTCACAGTGCTCTTAGAAAAGAGAAAATCAACAATATCAGTAATGTCTGCTAGTGCACAATGAGAGCAGTAACAAGCCATGGAATTAAAGAACGGGTTTAATTAACAATAACAATCCGAGCCTAATTAAGCAACTGGTTGGAGTGAAATTGGTTGGCGTTTGAGGCCCTGACTTAATTGGTCTTCTGTTGGCTCACTCACTTCACATTTCATTTCTATTTGGGTACCATTTAAGGTAAGACATAAAGTCCTTCAGAGGAACAATGAAGAAATTCAGGAGAACCAATCTTTAAAAAAGTCAATTAAAATTAATTCAAAAGAAGTTAATTAGCAGCAAATTAGCAGTGCAGTAATTCAGAAAAGGGTTAGAATGAAAACCTGCAGCCACTGGGGCCCTGCAGGACCGGAGCTGGGCTCCTCTGTTCTAAAGTGTTTTGTTCTACCGTGCAGTAGGAGAAGACGACTGCTGCTTTTAGTTCTCTGTCCCACCAAAATGTTGTGGAGATGGTGACTGCTATTGTCAAGGATGGCCTGTACCTTCTTCCACATACACCTATCCACAACAATTCCTAGTGAGTCCACAATCTTTCCTAGCACCGAGCCAACCTTCTTCACCAGCATCTGCCATGCTGCCTCCCCAACAAACGGCAGCAGAAAAAGAAGACAGTGGCAACAACTGTCTGATAAAACAAAAACAGCATTTCGCTACATACATTGAATAATAATAAGTCTTTTGTGAAGAAAGAGTCTGTTCTGCTGATTCCTGTAGAGGACATCTGTGTTCACAGATCAGTCCAGTCTATCAACAAGGTGGACACCTAGATATTTATAAGTCTGCTCCACCTCAATGTCCTCCCCTTGGATGTTGACAGGTTGAAGGGAGGGATTAAAAATCTGGAAATACACAATCATCTCCTTGGTCTTCATTTTGTTCAAAACCAGGCAGTTTGTATTGCTCCAGTTACTGAAAGCTCCAGTCAGATTTCTATATTCCCCTTTCTGCCCATCCCTTATACCTGCCACAAGTGCTGTATCATCAGAATACCTATGTATCCTCATATAACCCCCTGGTTATGTGTCAAAAGGAGTGGGTCCGTTGTGGCATGTATAGAATTGCGTTCTCAACACAATGTGCTCCTGGTATGCAGACTGTAGAGGATCCAATGCATGCTGAACTTGTGGTCTGAGGCGTAGCAGAAGCAGCTGCTCCATTGTCTTCATAAAAGAATAATAATAACATTAAGAAAAAGATAATAAAATGAACTAAATTAAGTCAGATTAAAGTAAATTAAGTTAACCTAGATTAAAGTTAAGTACAAATCTAAAATCTTAAACAGCAGAAAGTATAAAGTGACTTTACAGTAAGTTAAAATAAATGTACAATGAGTTTGTTGGCATGTTAGAGTTCAAGATTCTGATAGCCCGAGGGTAGAAGCCCCTCTTGAGTCTCTCGGTCTTTGCCATTAGGCTGCGCAACTGCTTGCTTGAGTTGAGCAGACTGAACAGTCTGTTACTGGGGTGGGTGGACTCCATAATTATTTGAATTGCCCTGGTCTTACAGTGCTTGGTGCAGATATCCTGCAGAGAGGACAGTGCTGACCTTAAGCTGTACTCTGCTGAATGCACTACTCTCTGTAGGGCTTTGTGATTCTGGACTGAGCAATTCCTAAACCATGATGTGCAGCTCTGTGTTAGGATGCTGTCTATGGCTCTGGTTTAAAACATTTTCTAAATAGATGGGGAGACCTTGAATTTCCTTACCTGCCTCAGGTGATAAAGGTGCTGTCTTGTCTTCTTGACCTGAGTTTGTGTTGGCTGGGTCCATGTCAGTTCCTTGTTGATCTACACATCCAGGTCCTTGAATCCCACTTACCCTCTCAACAGGAACTCTATTTATGCTGATGGGGATGTAGATCTGTTGCTGCTTTCACCTGAAGCCCACCACAAGCTCCTTGGTCTTGCTGACAAGAAACAAGGCTTAAGACAAACTTAACAATAGTGTTACAGTTGTGCTTGGCCACACAATTATATATGTAAAGGAAGTACAGCAGAGCACTCAGTACACAGCATTGTGGAACTCCTGTGTTGACAATGATAGTGTTGAAGAAGCAGTTGCCTGCTCTCACCACCTGAGGCCTGCCTGTTAAAAAATCCAGCACCCAGTCACAGAAGGGAATGTTCAGTCCCAGGTCTTTAAGCATTGTGGCCAATAAGCCGGGGACAATGGTGTTAACAGCTGAGCTGTAGTCTGCAAACAACAGTGTTACATAATTCCCCTTCTTGCTATCTACATGGGACAAAGTGGTGTGCAGAATATGTGAGATGGCATAACCTGTAGACCTGTTTGTACAGTATGCACACTGGAGTTAATCAAAGTTCCTTGGATGGCAAGAGCAGATGGAGTCTTTAGTAATCCTCACGAAGCACTTCATGATAAGAGATGTGAGTACTAAAGGGCAGTTATCATTAAGGCATGTCGGTTTGTTGTTCTTCGGTATGGGTACAATAACAGATTTTTTTCAAACAGGGAGGAACCACATTCAGGGCTAAAGAGTCATTGAGAATGAATGTAAACATTCCAGTTAACTTATCAGCACATGACTTAAGAATGCATCCAGAGATTTCATCTGGACCTGGTGCTTTCTTACAGTTTACAGAGATCACAACTCCACTGTTTAGAGCAGAACTAATGTATGCTCTATTATCCTCTCTATCCTGCAAGTTAATACTAGCTTCGTTAGTTTCAAACCGCACATACAAAATGTTCCCTTGCAACCCGCAAATTACAAATGGCTTCCATAATCATCATACATGCTTTCTCCTTGCTAGCAAACTAAGCGAACGTTGTTGTTTCAGCAGCAAAGGAGTAATGCCGGGATGTTGGCACTTTTAATTTTCAGGGTGTGCGGCTATAACTCTGTAGGCCTTCAGGACCCATGTAGCAATCTTCCAAAGATTGTCCTTATGCTGCTACTCAGCCATTTCTTCCTTGCCCACTTCTTTGTACATTCTCATATCATCATGTAACTAATTAAAAAAGAAAAAATCTACTCTATATATATAAAATCCTAAGCTTTGAAGTGCAACGATTTTATGTCACGTTTTTATGTCACGTTTATTGTCACGATTTAAATCAGGCATATTTTAAAACCTACAGATATATGTTTGGTATCATTCTTTTGTTTTGTTTTGTTGTTAGATTTTCAGATTCTTATTCCATTTTAAAATTATAAATTAAAAAATACCAAGAACTCACGTCCTGCGAGACGAAATTTTGTGCCAAGAGATTTAACTATGCCTGGGGCCGGAAATAAAAGACAAAGAGTAGATGATAAAGTAGAATGTCATAGAGAAAAGGCATGGAGACAAAAGGACAGCCGTTGTAAAGGCTTTTAAATGTTTGAAGCGCATCTCGCGGCAGCAGCAGAGTCACAAAGTGGCTGGTGCATAGCACAGGCTAGGGGGGCTGGCAAGCGAAACCCCTAGTAAGGCTATAAACTGTTATACTTGACAAGTGTGCTAATTTTTTGATGTGGCCCTTCACAGCACCCACCTAGCAAATGTTGCCAGGGAAAGGTTGCAACAAACATGGAAAAGAGCCTTAGGAATTCTCCAGAGTGGAGGCATTTCCTGTTCATAAATGCTTTGCAAAATTAGATCAAGATCTGAAAATGGCAAGATACTGCTTCCTACTGCAAGGCTTGGTAACTTCTTCCAGCTGTGAACAGTTCTCTGTATCAAGTAAAACTTCTGAGCATTTGTTACAAATACTGCATATGCTTAGCTAGCACCTGGTGGTACTTCATGTACTTGATTAAGAACTCATCTTAAAGTAATGGCTTCTATTCATAATTCTAAATACATTGATCATGTCACTTTTTACTCTCCATTTGCTTAAACTGAAAAGGTTCACTTCCTTTAATGCATTACAAGGTGAAGGAGGCCCCAAGGTTATGTCCCACAGCTTCACCATTTTTCAGGCTTGGGATGAGTAAAGTTTTGGAGAGATGCTTTTCTGAAAATGTTTTCATAGAATAAGTGACCTTCAGCTGTAGTACAGCAGACAGTGACTTATCTTGTAAGCCAGTAGCTATTTGAACTGCAAATTGATATATAAATGTATAAGTAGGTCTGTAATGGTATAACATACTAATTTAGCACAATGATATTTTTTCCCATATGCCAAAGACATTAGGTTTAGATTTATTTGCCCCACAAAAATATATATTGGTGTGAGGATGGTTATTGTGGAGCAGAGTCGCATCCAGATTTGTTTGCATGTCATATCACCTGTGCTTTTTAGTGGATTATGCAGGTTAGAATATGAATGGATGGATGGAGGTACAGACGTCTGGCCCATTTAGCAAAAAGAAAACAAATTCAAGATTTTATACTGTTTTAGATTATTTAACTAACAATGTCATTTTCAAACATCACGATATTCAGCTAGCTACATTTCGTGATAATAATATTAAAGGTATATTTTTGTTTCTAATTAAAATTTTGGTATCTTCTTTATAATAATGATTTTAAAAGCATAAATTGTGAAAAAACTTTTTATTTTTTTGACATATATTTTTATTGTTTTTAATTTAATATTCAAGCTTTAGAGGGACACTTTTAATAGTAATAATAATAAAAATACTGTTTTTCTACAATGCCTTTCCCATGCTGAAAGATCTTTGGTTTTTGGAACTACAATGCTATTGTTCATAAAAAAAAATGTATAGATGCAAGGTAACAAGTTTTCAGTTTAGCTAAATATGGCAGGGGTGTACATATCATTTTGCAGTTTCTCCCATTAAAAATAAATGTTTATTGAAGTGGAACAAACCCCTGATAACTCCTTTGCCACTAGACACCCTGCTCTGGGACTGTAAAGCAGTTTGGGTTTACACTGTTTTGACATTTCTATGATTTAAAATGACCAACTTTCATTCTTTAGAGAGTTGCATTTATTTCAGATCTTTTAAACTTATTTATTTATTTATTTTTTTGTAAACCTCATGGGCACTGCAGAATTTTACAAAGCAACATCAGCAATCGCCTTAGGCTCAAAGCTTTGACATTGCAGGAAGCAGGCTGGGAGTGGAGTGGAATAGGCTTTGCAAGGATTCGGGCGATTTGCAAGGATGAATAAATAGAGAGTACTTGGTAAATTTCTGCCAACTTTAAAATGAGGACTTCATTTACTGACTATCACTTAACATTAGAAAAATGTCAATAATACATAATATTAAAAAAGTTTAAATCTTATGTATCCAGCACAACTTTGTTTTTATTGAAAACACAAGTGCAGTATATGGTGTGAAATTTATAAAATATATGCTGAATGCAGTACCACTAATGCTTATTTTTCATATTTTAGTATGATTTAAAAACAAATCTATTTAAATAGAAAAACAACCTTTTGGATTTACAATTTCTTTTTACCTATTCGTGACGGGTGCCTGGTCACACTTACAGGTTATCTAACCGTAGACACAGTTAAAATATCCAACTAATCCGCCCAGTTTTATTAAGAGACAGGGAACTCTTGAGATTTACACATAATAACGCACAGGTCTCTTTAAATTGGGATGTGAGTAAACACACAATGAAAAACATGGCAGCAATTTCCAGAAAAGCAACAGTATCTTGTATTAAGCAAGACGATATAAAGTACACTATAAAGATAAAAGAACATAAGAATCTCAAAATATCAGGAACAAAAACATTTTTTTAAATGAAAAGCACAAAGTCCACACTCTAAAAGTCCAGTTTGTGCACTGTGTTACCACAACCATTAATCGTCCACCTATCCACAGATACACTCGTTTCCAGAAATTTTGCCAAATAGTCGGATCCCTGCCGGCATCTCTTCCTCATGGAGTGAGCATTCTTTTTTTCATTCTGGGCTTCTTGTGTTGCTACAGCAACCTTGGCCCGCCTCGCTTCTCGTCCACCAGCTTCACTCAGTCCTCTTGTGAGTCGTTCCTCTCTTGCTGGACCCACAACCGGTGTCTCTCTGATGGAACGGTCTCTTCCTCCCTGGAGCTAGATGTCACTGTCCATGTGCCCGGCGTCTTGCCACCCATGTACCCTTGTCTGCCTGTGAGTCCCTGTGCTCTGTGCAAAGGATATTGACAGTGTTCTCAGTGGACCATTCCTCTCTTTATGTCATCTTCACACCACTCGCTGCCCAGAAGTATATATCAGTTTCAGTCTCTGTCTAAATCAACATGACGATGGATTAAACAATGGTACAAACCAATTTCCTGAGCTTGACAAATAATGTAAACTCAGGTTAAACAAAAAGTATTGCTTGCCAAGTGTCAAGGAGTACACACATGCTGATTAGAACCCAATGTCCCTAGATATGTTCATATTCAAGCCAAGTAAATGCAAACATTTTCCAAGGAAGCAGGCAGTTCTGTTATCACAATATTGTACTGTATGCATGTTTAAGCAGTTCAAACATCAAAGCAGGTGACTCTTTTGCAAGATAGGTAAATATCTACATCCTATAGACAACTATCACAGTAACTCACAATAATACAATTACTCAGTGTTGTGATGTGAGTTTTTACATATACAGGTAGTCCCCAGGTTACGGACACCCAACCTACGACTTACGAACGAGGCCACAGCTGTCACGCATGCGCCTCATTAACTGCCGCTCTGTCATCTTTGGCCATAGGACGCTGCAAGTAGTGGCTTGAGGGGTGCGATTTCGCTGCTCGCGCAGTGTAGTGTCCCTCGGGCGGCTCCCAGCAGCAAGCGAGCAGTGACCCGTGGTCCATAGTCACTGGAGCCACAGCTATCGCTGGTGTGCAGGATGGAGGCTTAATGGAGCGGTTCGCTGTCCGCCCACTACGTCGCCGCAGCTACTGCTCCTGACTGGACGCAGGCTGGATGGAGCGGTGTAGGGCGTTTCACTGCTCGCCCACTACACACGGCTCCCCCCGAATTGTTTTCGGTAGACAGCTAGTAATGCTGCAAGCGGTGACCCGGTTGTGGCTGAACGGAGGCCATTGAGGGTGAACGGGGCGGCGGGGGGTAGCATTGTAGTGTGCTTCGGGTGGCTGCCTGTTGAATGGGGGCGGTGGTGGGTGATTCACTACATGCTTTTGGCTGCACCGTGTTCGTTCTCGGTGGGCGGACGCACGCTGCGGGCTGCATACTGTAGTGTAGGTGACTGTGTGGTGGGTGGGTGGTGGACCGCCCCTCGCTACTTCCATTCATTCTCAATAGCAAGCCTGCTTGTACTGTTATGCGCATAGCAAGAAGTTGTCTCTAGTTAATACACCAGACGTGCTGACGAGGGATGCCTGCCTGCTGTGATAACGTGTACAGTGCTGTGCAGAAGAGCTCATCTTAACCTTTTGTCTTCACCCTTCAAGAATGTCCCTGAAACACAAATCTGATGCAAGTGCTGGTGATACAGTAAAGAAGAGAAAAAATATCACCATTGAAAATAAAGTAGAAATAATAAAAAGGTCAAAGAGAGGTGAAACTCCATCATTCATTGGCAGAGCACTTGGTTACAGTCGGTCAACAATAACATTTATTAAAGTAATGTACCTGTTCCGACTTACATACAAATTCAACTTAAGTACAAACCTACAGTCCCTATCTTGTATGTAACCCAGGGACTGCCTGTAAGTTGATAAATATTTTGTATGTCTTTATTTGTAATTTAGGCAAAGCAATGTAATTTAGTGTTACTTTGGTGAGAGGCATTCGTGTTTGCCCCCCCTTTTACGACTGAGTTTCTTTGAATTTTACGACAGAGTTGGGGGGTGTGTGCTTTAAACCAGTTTGGCGAGTGTTTCTCTGCTAAAGTCTTTCAACCCCCGCAAGGAAGCAAGGTTACTTTAAAATATGGTCTTGGGGGGTGGCAGGTTTTAAGATGTTGTATTCCCCCATTGGTCTGAAGTATGGCTGTTTGGAATTGGCTTGGATCAGAAGCTTTTAAGTACCATGATGTCCTATTGACTCTAGGGGTTGGACAGAGAATCTATGAATCTGCTTGCTCAACCACATTCTCTCTCTTTTACTAACATCTGAAAGAAGCATCTCTTAATAACCAACATATGATGAAGAAGTATCTCTCTTACCAAACTGATGAAGACCATCACACCATGAACTGAAAGGACAAGACAATGGAGACCACAGCTTAGCAGCCATATTGGTACAGGCATACAGCCTGTTCTGAAGAAAGCTGAGCACCAATGATGCCTTAACTAGAGACATTTTAAATAACTAACAAGTCTGTGTGCTGCCTGAAACTACACATCACCATTTAATACTAGAATTACCAGAGTCTACGAAAAAACTCGTAGATCCGACCCACCTTAAAACCGTTCTCACCTCTCTTTTGTCTTCTAAATGTGCTAATTAAGACGAGCAGCAAACAGCCGGCTATTCCATGCCCCACCTCCGCAGAACATTCACTAAGTTTTCCCAGCTCATGCCTTGTTTGATTATCTGGGAGTGACTGAAGTGCTGGAGTTTTAGAGTGGAAATAATAGATCGCTATTTGGAACACACGCAGTTCATGTGTGTTCTGTTTCTACAGTAATCTGTGTAAACACATTTTTAAAACAGAAACGTTTCTCATATTTTAGTAGTAATGACAAAATGTAGGCATAAACTATATAATGTATGAAGCCTGAAGTCCAAAGATCAAGTAAACACTTTCACAAAAGGTTCAAGAAAGAAACAACAGCTTCAGTGGCATAGCTGTAAGATTTGCTGACTTGTAATCAAGAGTCCCCGGTTTGATCCCCACTCACTCCTATATTTGCTGTTTTCAGTAGGTAGCTGCTCTTTTTGTTAATATTATATAGTATACACATACATTCGGTTTGCATCTGTAACACGGTGTGCATTTATAGGACTTGTAAAAGTTACCATATTTTTAACTTTTATTCTCTCTAAATCACGATCACGATACATACTACCGCCCCCCACCCCATCCAGGGATCTGACACTGTTATTTTTCATTTGAAATGGAATAACTGGAGATGTGAGTGGTGTTTTGAGACAATGGAACTGGACATTCTCTCATCTGGAGAGATTAAAGCTGACACACAAACGCTGGCGAATCTGCCTTCGTATCTCACCGTCACTTGATTTTTTTTTTATTCAGTTTTATTGAGTGTTCCTGCTAATGCTGAATTAGTGTGCACCTTATGGTGTATGATGTCAAAAAAGAAAAAAAAAAAACACAGTCGTAGGTATATATGATATTTGGAATTATTTGTTTTATGACCTGTATAGTACATTTCGGATAACTTTGTGGCACGGATGCAACATTATTCATATTATTCATATTCATTCACATAACATCTTGCGGTTTGTAATCAGTGACTGCATGTTTTTTTTTCCAAACTCGCCAGTCCCCACATGTTGCTGTATGCTGTTTCTTTTGTACTCCAGGACATGCAGAGGATAGAATAGTAAAGAGCAGTAAGTTCAGCGCTATATGCAATCATCAGATTCAAATGTTAACTGTTCACACACACACAAGGATCGTCGTTCCTACATTTACAACGTGTGTACCTGTTACAATGTACACACTTCTCTCTATGCTGTGGTTCCTATTACACACCTGAAAGAAAGAGACAATATATGTGAAAACATCATCGCACTAATGCAATATTACTTGAAAACAAACAGCATCAGATCGGGTGTGGCTTTTTGTTGGCGCTGTTACTGAAAGAACAAAAAGATCAACATGTGCGTTTATCCTGCAGCACTGAGTAAGCTCACGCGCTCTAACATCCCCCACCCCGATCTGACTCTAAAATTAAACAGCACAAGTACAGACGCAAACCAAGTGTGATCAAGAGTCCCCGGTTTGATCCCCACTCACTCCTATATTTGATGTTTTCAGTAGTAAGCTGCTCTTTTTGTTAATATTATACAGTACACACATACACTTGGTTTGCGTCTGTACTTGCGCTGTTACTTAGAGTCAGATGGGGGGGAATGTTAGAGCGCGTGAGCTTATTCAGTGCTGCAGGAACAACGCACATGTTGATCTTTTTTTTTCTTTCAGTACATGTGCCTTCCCTGTTTATTTATATATCTAGTGACTTTTCTGCCTGTCTGTCTCTCTATTACGCAGTGCTCTGTCTGTCTGTATGTTATGGATCTTAAAAATAACAGTTTTAGGGACAGTTGTTCATGTTAATTGCAGTCTCAATTGTTAAAAAAATATTTTAAAAGGAGCATCCCACATGAAAATATTGTAAAATATGTAAATTATGGCCATTTGTGTATATTGCAATATGTTTACCAAAATATAAAAATATATTTTTCAGTATTTTTTAAAATAGTAGGAAAAATATACTGTGTAACATATATTACAACATGTTTTTAATTGTACTGTACATTTTTGTTATAATTAACTACACAGTATAATTTAGTGTATATTGATTTTCCAATATGTTTAAATATATATTTCTCTTTTTGTATATTTCCACTACCTTCTACTAATAGAAAATTTTCTTAAGAACAGATATTCCAAAATTCCAGGTGTATTCTGAGTTAAAATGGTTTGCCTGACAGTAGATTTATTGAAGAGATAAACTTTTAACAAATTGTTAACACTGTAACTTTGTTAACAGTTGTTCTCGAAATGTTAAAATCATCAAGCTTACAGTACATGCTTTATTGTGAAATGCATGACTTTCTAATGGGCTAACACCAATATATTGAATTCATTGTGTTTAAATGTTCTTTCAGAATTATAGATCTGAACACACAGCATACTGCATATCTTATACACAGTGTATTTACAAATATATTTTTATAATATATATCTAGAGGAAATATATGTTTAAATATATGTTACAGATATGTATTTTAACAAAAGGTACATATTTGTTACTTTATATTGCAAGATATATCGAGATATTTTTCAGATGTACTGCAATATATTTCATTTTTGTAAGTGTAAACTCAGTAATAGCTTCTTCTAAGAGAAGTTGTAATAAAGATAATAGGTAGTACTTTCAGACAATATCAGTGTTTTCAAAACAACTTCCTACTAAATGATCGGAGCCATTGTTGGAAACAGGAACTTTCTATTAGAGCTTCAGATAATGAATAGGAGTTATCTCAAGACAAAAAGCTCCCTTCCTCAATTTGTGAGAAGCTCAAAATCATATGTTGTACATTCTCCTCTCAATTATATTATGCAAAATGTATTCAAATAAAAAAAAAACCTGCAAAATCAATGCTTATTTACTAATAATTATTATTTACAATAATTCCTAATCGTCTAACACATTTTGTAGATCAGAAAAATAAATGAAAACATAATAGCTTTTAATGAGCAAATTGAAAAATCTGGAAGTTGCTGAGAAAAAAGAAACACAATTTACAATTATAAAAGACATAAAATCTGGTGCTTGGAAAGAATCAGGGCATGGAGAGACTCGATTGTGATTGTGCGATTGTGTAGGACAAGGGAAACTATGAGGTGCAGAACACCAAGTAAATGTAGCGTTTTCAGAGTAGAGACAATGTAGTGCTTTGGGCACAAATAATCATTGGTGTTCAAAGAAGAAATCATAGTATTTATGAAAGGAAAAAAAAACTTTTATTTTGATAAAGGCAATTGTAATATTTGAAAGAAGGAGCACGCAGTCAGATCTAGTGACAGAAACAAATTAGCATTCATTAAGTATAGGCAAATCTCTAATGAAGCATGTGGCTTTAATATTTTGATTCTGAACTCAGATACCCCTGCTTAATAGTTTCGTTTTTCATTGTATTTGAAATCATTATGTACTGTAGGAGAGTCACAAGCTCTTGCTGAGGAATCTGTAATATGAGTTTGTCTAGTATTTAGGGAACATTACCTCTGCCACTTTTTGTGTCAAAAGAATATAATAACATTACTTTCGTCTTATTTTTCAGATCTGATGGAATGTGACAGTAATCAAAAGTGAGCTCCCCTTTTCTAAAATGAGATTCAGCATACAACAACATCTGCACTTTCTTTATTGTGTAATACACAATGAGGCAACAAGGCAGGAGTAGATCTCCTTATTAGTTAATCCAATGCGAGAAATAGAGTATGCAGACATTGTCACCTAATTTTTCCCAAAATATAATTGTTTATTACCTTTTCTTTTTTGATTTGTTTGTTCTGACTGCTAGACTGACCATTAAACAATTTATGATAGCAAAAACATAGCCTTGCCCAATCAATGGAGGCAAGGGGCTTCAGTACCAGTTACGTCCCTGTCACCCACACAGGCAAACAGGACCAGTATGAAAATAACCAATCAAAGATTTGTGGAAGGAAAACACACACAGACATGTGGAGGACATGCATACTCAACACAGACAATATTCTGGGGCATGGGTGATAACCAGGACATCACTGTGCTGCTCTATCAATCAATAATTTTTTTGTATAGCATAATTAATCTGCATGCATCATCACAAGACACTTTATGGTGTTAATAAAATA
Source organism: Erpetoichthys calabaricus (assembly GCF_900747795.2). NCBI lineage: Eukaryota > Metazoa > Chordata > Cladistia > Polypteriformes > Polypteridae > Erpetoichthys > Erpetoichthys calabaricus. The sequence goes on along the minus strand of NC_041397.2, from coordinate 282,372,410 downwards.
ATCTTCAGGGCTGTTTGTAGCCCTTTAGTGGCCCTCGGCTCTCTTCACCCTTCTTTTCTGTGCGAGCTGCTGCCTGCCCCTGACCCCGATGCCCCAAGTGGTTGTTACTTCTCTAATGCCTGGAAATGGCACTGATTGCTGAACAGTAACAAAAAGTACAAAAAAAAAAGAAAGAATCAATACAGAAAAGGGATCAATGGAAGACTCCTAAAGAGGATTTAAAATCTAATTTTGAACAGCAGGTTTACAAAGACAAGATAGCTACTATGTAAAATTACAAAACAGATTATGGTACTATAAAAGTAATAATATGTAATCCAAGAAAATATAAAGATCAAGTACAGCTGCAGCATAAAGCTTTAAAAGAGAAAGCAGAGTAACATGATAGAGTAAACTGAAACATTTTATGTAGACTTTTCAGAAAAGATGAATATTTTACAGTGAAGTTGTGACATTTGACTTACTTGTAATAGACAGAACTGTAGAAACTCTGAAATAAAGGGACAGCAATTAAACAGCCTAAGAGAAATGGCAGATCGTGCAGTTTAGATATGCAGATCAGGTTGGAAAGCATGCACTGGCGGAGCGTGTTGTCGCACTCACCACACGATGAAACACCTGGGGATCCTGGTTGGCAACCCCCCAAGCAGACATGCAGTCCAATCCCACCTACGTCTATCTCATTGCAGCCAAGTGGGTGTCCCCTTGGGCTGGTCCAGCCGCTTCGGTCCTCAACAATAAGGATCCAGCAAACTGAAGCACCCTTGAGGAATTGCACCACATGGCCTTAGTGCCATAACTGACATTCCCTCACAATGCAGGTAATGTGCCTCATTCGGGACTCTGTGAGCAACTGCTCGTTCGACACAAGTCAAACCAGCTGTACCCAAGGATTCTCCAAAGAGACACAGTACTGAAGGAGTCCCATCTTTGCCTTAGGTCACTGGATAGTGTCCATATCTCACAACTATATAGCAAAACAGGAAGCACCAGGACTCTAAAGACTTGGACCTTTGTCCTTTTGCAGAGATATTGGGAATGCCACAAACCCTCTTCCAGCAACCTCATGACCCCCCATGCTCTCCCAATCGGTCTACTGACTTCATAGGAAGAGTCACCAGGGACATGAATGTTGCTGCTGAGGTAAGTAAACCTCTCGATGTGGTCGACATTCTCTCCGCAGACAGACACACTGCTGATGGCTGTGCCAAAGAGGTCATTAAAGGCCTGGATCTTGGTTTTTATCAGGACACTCACAAGCCCAGACACTCAGGCTGTTTCTCTCAGTCATTCGAGAGCCCTGATCAGAGCCTCCATTGACTCCATGAAGATCACAGTATCGTCAGCAAAGTCAAGATGAGTGAATATTTTTTTTACCAACAGATGAGTCACAGCAGCTAGACCCCATGACCCTGCCCAACACCCAGTCCATACAAGCATTGAACAGAGTAGGAGCAAGAACACACACCTAACAAACCCCAGGATCAACTGGGAAGAATACAGAGGTTTTGCCTCCACTCTGCATTGCATTCACAGTACCAGTGTACAGGCCATTAAATCTACCAACTTCGGGTTGATCTCACAAAGACTCAGGATGTCCCACAGGGCAACTCAATCAACTGAGTTAAACGCCTTATGAAAATCGACAAAGGCTGCTAAGAAACTGTGCCGATATTCATTTTTGCACTCCATGAGAACACTCCATACTAAGATGCAGTTGATGGTAGACTTCTTACGCATAAAACCAGACTAGTTCAGTTGCTGGTAGGTGAGCAAGTGATCACGGATCCGATGACACTAGAATGGACCTTACCCGGCACCAAGAGCAGTGTTATCCCCCTGTAGCTGCCGCAATCCAGGTGATCATTTTGGATATAAGGTGAAGAAAAGGGGGGAGTCAGGAACAGATACAGTGTAAGATTCATAAAGCTGAATACAACTATTCAAACAAACAACATTTTAAATTAGCCGCAGAGTTTTGAAGGTAATACAATGTTTGAAACAAAGCCAGTTTAAAAGAGGTAAAGAGGAGAAATATGGACATAATGTTTTGTTCAGGCAAGATGCTGGCAGCAGCATTCTGAAAGGCTTGATACTCCTTGCAGGAAGACCATTAACAGGAAAATTACAGCAGCCCAAATGAGAAGATAAAAGCATGACAAAAAATCTAGAAAGTAAAGGTCAGACTCTGGTAATACTGCAAGATGATAAAGATGACGAAATGAAATGTTAACTATGTTAGCAGAAATATAAGCTTGGAAAAAGCTTTTCATTATGTGTATTGTGAAGTCTTGTGTAAGGTGCTCACATATCAACAACTGTCCTTTTCTTGTTTGTCTACCCTGTTTACTCATTCATTTAAAATAGTGATCTTATTTAACAGTTCCTGATTCTAACTTTGGCTTGTGTAGCGCTTTCTATATCCTTTAGCCATAGGATAGCGCCCTGCCATCGTAAACTGTATTTCCCTGAGCTGATTTATGAAAACCCCTTTAATTTTAAATATGTGTTTTTAGAGGATAAATTAGAATCCCTTAATTAATACTTACTCCCCAGTAATAAGCTGCCAGCTGTTTCACGACTAGTCACAATAATCACAATACAAATATGTCCCCAAAATATACAAAATTTATTAACTAAATTGGAAAATAACTAAAATAAATAAATAAAACTATTTGTTGTTAAGTCCAATCAAAATCCCCACAAATAATAGGTTACAGAAATTAGAAAACTCACAAAAATTGCAATAAATTCACACCTCACTACAAATACATACAGGTTCAGGGACTGTACTTAAATCTTACATACAGGTATGCACTTTTAACTCTTTGCTTTTCCCAGCACTTAAAACATCCCACTGTTAAAGAAAACATAATAAGAAATCTATCATATGAGCAAATTTAATTACTATAACCTCACCTTAACTCAATAACTTTATGGGCCCACACACACACACACACACACCTGCCGGCGACCACACAAAATAAAAATAATATTACAAACCCCCCTTGTTGCAGGCCCGGTCAACGCTCGGGAACGTGGTGGCCAACAACTTGGAGACCCGTTCACTCTAATGAGCCAAAATAAAAGGTCACAACACTCACAAATAAGTGGAGTAAAGGTCAGAGTTCATTGTCCAAGCGTAGCACTTCCACACTGTGGGAAACGATGGAGTCGTCCTGCAGGCAGGCTCACAGCAAAATGCTGCCAGCAAAAAGGAGTTAGTCCATTCAATGAGGTCAAACTTGCTGTTTTCAGAGGAGCTGCTGGGCTTTCCCCTGGTCACCTGGAGCGCTATCTGGAATATAGTGTTTCTTCACAGGCTAGCTAAGCTAGTTAGCCTGTAATGCTATTCCGAAATACACCGCTTCTTCGACGAGGGCTTCTTACTTTACTGTCGTCCAACAGGTTGTAGCGCGTACATCAACAGGAACTAAAAGAATCAGCAACACCATAAAACTTTTTTTTCTTAAAGTCTCCATGTAGTCATTCTCTTATCTTAGTACGAGCGCCGCCTGTCCTCTCACCCACCTTTTTTTTTACTGCCTCCCTCCCAGCCAATCACATCACAGAAACACTGACATGACATTTCAACTCTCAATAACTTAAAACAAAGTTAAACAATATTGGTTGTCTTTAAACACAAGCAGATGGTTCACAGTACATTACAACCAAACTACAGAATGTATTAACCTTAATGGGAATCATTTCCATTAACCAAACACAATAACTGAACTGAATACATCTTGTCACACATGTGCGATTAGGAGGCAGCTAATGGGCTTGAGAAACTGTAATACTACATCAGACCAGGGGGTGGCGGAGTGTGCTGACTGTCTCTCTCAGTCTCTTACAGACCATTCCCGGAAAATCCCGCCAGGTTCTGGCGCCTCTGATGACGTCACTTCCGGCACCTTTGATGACATCGCGTCCAGGTCCGGTGTATCTGATGACGCCACTTCTGGTCCCGAAGACGTCACTTCTGTTTCTGCCATAGATGACATCATTTCCTCTGATAACCCTTAAAATCACTGTCTTACCTCTGCATACTGTATTGAATTCTGTTTTGTACTCAGTCTTGTAAACAACTCACTCTTTTGCAGCCAGGATCATATTATATGGTTGGCTGCCCCAAACCTTTGTGATTGTCTGGAGTCTTTTGTGAGAATCTTCAACACTTAACATGACTAAATAATAATAATTATTCTTCTCCAAGGAACCAGTAAACACTATTAACGGGAATATTATATGAGACTAGGGGCTACACTTATTTATCTCTTGTCTATAGATGATCTGATCTTTATAGCTTCTGGTTTGAACTCTTCTTTTACCCTAAAACAGAATTCCAGCTCTTCATTTTAAAGTAGTATTTGTGTGCAATTTCCAATTTAATAAATATAACTTTTTTTTCAACTTGATTCTGTATATTGTGTAAGTACTTGAGTTCTACCATTCACACATACCATCAAGAATGCAGAGAATGTGACAGAATAGTCTTTCCTTTATTTCAGTTTACCCATTTGGATTGCAATGATACTCTTTTCCACGTTTTGTGTATTTGTTGGTATTTTCATAATAGAAAATAAGAAATCAAACAGAAATTCTTTTTTTAATAAGTATGGCAAGTAGAATGTACACACTTGCCCCTATATAGAGAACTTGTGCTTGAACTATTAGATGTTTTTTAAAGAAAATGCTTTTATTAATTGGACAGTAATTCCTTTATTGAGAATATTTTAAGGCCACACAGTGTTTCTGTGACCCTGGGTCAATTCTTCTGATGATCACACCTGGTCTAACTACGACAAGGGCAGTCAGTCCAAATAATTATGAATGATAATCAGGAGAAAGAATGGAATCAAGGGGCAAAGCAAGGGTCAAAACCTTCAAAGTCAAAAAGAGAGAAACGTTAAAGCCAAAAATCTTCCATCCATCCATTATCCAACACTCTGAATCCGAACACAGGGTCACGGGGGTCTGCTGGAGCCAATCCCAGCCAACACAGGGCACAAGGCAGGAACCAATCCCAGGCAGGGTGCCAACCCACCACAGGCCAAAAATCTTTGTTTTTAAAATACCAGTAATCATAGATCAATACGTTTTGTCCAATTTCAGATATTCATGCTTATTTTAGGCTGATCTTTATACCACTGTGTCGATAGCATCACGAGCATCATGAATCCTGTGCTTTATGGGGAATCCCCTTGGAAACAGAGGACTCAAAGCACACAAAATAAAGGCAAAATCCTCAAAACAAAATGGCATTGGAAATGACTATAAAAAAAAATTTAACTTCTAACATGAGGCTCTGATCAAAATTCTGAGTGAAGAAATTGATTCTGTGGCTGTTAAAAAAAATGATACCAATAGTATTATTCCAGCTTCAGGAAAACCCAAGAAAAATTTAAAAGAAACTCATATTATAACAACACCATCTCTACCCCTTCAATAAGACTGTAGCAAGTTTTTTCTCTCTAGGAAGGTTCCTGTCTTTGATTCTCCAGCTCCCCATTTTATCAAGCCCAGTCGCTCATGTGACTGAAACAGGATTGGTTTATCTGTGTCCAGAGTCCTCACTAGCTGATCCCTGAATTATTGACTTCTGGTGTTCTTACTGGGTATGACTGGCTGTCACTGGTGTTCCTCTTCTATTTGGAAAGAGCAAAAGACAGACTGTGATGCATCAGAACATATTGTTTGTTGAGAATACATACAAAGTATCAAAAAGGGGTAAAAGGCCCCAACAAGCCAGGCTAGGACCTTTAGTAGCCGGCCTACTGATAGACCTCACCTCAGGCAGCCTAGCCCCTACCTCCACTGGCAGGCTTCAGCCTGCACAGGCCCATAATAGGGTACTGACTTGAAAGAACTTTAAATATTGTAAATTATACAAAAATGCCACTCAAGGGAAAGCAAAATGTCTAACTTCATTTGAGAGACAAGTCCAAAGAAGTTATATATGTGTTATATAAACTATAATTAAGCACAAAAATAAGGAAAACAGGGAAGAAGGCAAAAAATTTGGCAAAAAGGGTTAGCCTAAAAATGCAACCTAAGGCAAGCTACTACAGTCCATAATCCATAAATCAGAACCCGAATAAACAAGTAAAAATCCTACAAACCATAAGAAACCAACAATACTTACAACCAAACACTGCACTCAGCCACACTTGATGACACTCTGAGGGAATTTATCTGCTTTACAAGAAAATAAAGGAGGAGGGCAGCCTTGTCTTTTGGGGTTCCATCAACAGAATACAAAGAAAATAGCCAGAAGACAAATACTGTATATACAATAAAAAGATCATTAAAATTATTTAAATAAAACAATATTTCCAAAAACACATAACACATGAAAAATAAACATACAAAATCAACAATAAAAATGAAAATACACATAAGCATGGGAACAAACCTTTCTGTTTTCCTTTGCTTGCAGCCCTGACCTCCTGAAGAGCAGGGTCAAACTGTGACACCAGGCACCATGTGTCTGGCAAAAGGGCTTAATGCAAACTGCATGCTAAAGGGCTAAATGCAAAGAGCATATACAACGTGCTTTGTAATGGTGCAGTTTTATTCCTTCTTTAAATCTATTGAGAGAATAAAGAGTGGTAAAAGAAAAAAATTATTACAAGTAAGTGCAAGACTTGAATAATGAGCCTCTGAGGACTACTATTGTGCATGAGCTCCTGATCAAACTTACTTTAACCCCACTTTATACAAATATTTATATTGATCGGACCTCACTCTATGCTAATAGTGTTAATAGACCCCAACAACAAAAACTGTGGCTTAATAAACCAAGACATACAAAGAAGTGATGCTCAAAAACATGAAATTAAAAAACAGATTAGACACCACTGCTCCACCTGCCTAGCTATGCAAACTTCTTTGTCACTGTTGAATAAACAGTTAGTTTTGTTACTGTTGTTCGTAAATGTTGTTCATTTTTAAACTTATATCAGTAGCAATCTATTGCAAACAGGATATTTGAGGCCTAATGGATTCTCGCTAGTGTTTCTGACTTCAGGGTTTTTAAGTCAAACATCTGACCTCAATGAATCACTGGTGCAACAGGAGAGCTAAATGTGCAGGAGGAAGGAGACACAGCCACAGCACAGCCAGCACTCGCGGAAGTAACCTGGGTTTTTGAGCTGGAACTCTTCTCCATTTCAGTAGAGGTGGCTTTCCCTCACCACGACTGGGCATGTTTCTTTCAAATGTCTGATATCCTTATATTATTTCGCTTGTGTCCATCTGTGCTCGATATAAACAATGATTGCCACAACTACTATATCCCTCCACAACAATAGCGAGGAATCCTTGTTCCTGGCAAAGTTTTGGTCTTAGGTTTATCTTCAAGTCTTCAATTCTTCAATGTGACCAATTATCGACTGGGGTATTTGACTGTTTATTCAGTGTATACTTTGTTACTGACCAAAACTGCATTATAACACTTCACTTCAAGGTAAGCCTCCCAATAAAATGAAAAGGCACATACAGCCTAGCTGCAACCAACAGAAGCAGTCTCGCCGGCCTACATACTCGGTCCAACGCACAGAAGCAGAAACATCTACATCACACCAGACCAACCAGCACAGGCAAGATGCCATAGAACAGCAAGGACAACGTATGACAAACCACAGAGTGACATTATCTGAAGATCCGCGGCAACAAGTCTTGCATCTAGACAGTGAACGAAAAATGAATTACACACACAACCTTTCTGAAGAGCAGCAGCAAACTGCTAGACAACAAGAAACATTATGACGGAAAAACTACAGGAATTCCATAACACTGACAACTCAAAACAAGATATTCCCATTATTTATGGCGTAGTCAATTCCCCGTTCATTTAGCATATTTTATGACTATCACCAGGTCACAAGGACAAACGTTTAATAACATCGGATTTATCTGCCAGGCCCTGTTTTTACTCATGGCCAGTTGTACACTTCATTTTCCAGAGTTACAGTACATCAAAACCTGAGTTAAACGTACAGGTACTTGCGGAATACACACAGGGCAATATTTTCTCTGACAATAACGTTTATGCAACAAATTGCGTTTTCCGACACTTATTATAGACGTCGGTATACTACATTACCTGATGGCCACACTTCACACATTCTGACATACGTGTGCCCTGCATTTCCCTTCTTATCTAATATGTTCTATTAACATGTTCATGTTACACTTTGTATTGTAAATATTCATGCTGTTGTGACTATAATAACATCCCGTGCCAATCATGTCACTATTCTAATATTGAGTCCTCTCACAAGTCACTACATATTAAAATAATCTGCTTTCTTACTGTAACGTGTTTCACAAGCACAATTTGCTAGTTGTTCAATAAAATAGACAAACTTTGATTCCTTATAGTTTCCAGGACTAACTACTCAGTCACTTCAGAGTCCTGCTTTATCGTGACTTGGCTGAATGATTTAATCTGCGATGAGGATGTCAGTCCTTCTGTATGTAATCTTTTTAGAGTGAATTAACATTATGATCTCTGCAACAAACATGTAAAGGTGGCAGAGAAGGCAAAAATTATTGTTTTATTAAGTTTTGATTTATCTGGTATTCTTTCAAGATAGATTTTAAAATAATTTTTTGTATAAATTTTCCAAATTTTATCTGCTTGATTATATATTATGTTAATTAGTTGAAATAAAATTAATAAAAAATATATAGTAATAAAATATTGGCAGAGTGTATTTCTTTATTAACGATTTATGGTGCATGGATGTTAAAGAGTTGGGAGGAAGCTGCTGATCTACTGTATATAATGTGATGGTGTCATTTATTGCATATTGTGTAGTTTAATTGTATTTTCCTTGTATTTTCCTTGTTACATGTATGGATGTAACAATAAGACAAATTCCTAGTGTGACCACTACGGGGTGCCACCAAGCCCTAAACCCTGGGCACAGCTCCACAGATCAAGTCCCCAGGTTCAAAGCAAGTTGCAATAAGACTCAAGAAACATCAGAAAGAGTTGGGGCACTGTACTGACCCCCATATATTGTATGGCCACACATACACAAAAAAAAACAGAAAACATTTGAAATGCAAGAAATGGTATTATTCAGAAAAAAGCCTCCTTCAAACTGTCCCAAGATGGCATTAGAGCTGGTTATGGCATCTACAAACAAGAAGTGGTGGGTTTAAGAGGGTAGAAACTGGAAGTGACATCAGGGATAGATGAGCTGTCAATCATCCTTTCTGCAGAGGAGAGAAGAGACAATACATTAGACAACAGCACCACCCTCTGGCTTGGAGTATAATAGTTATTAATAGAGCCCTGAGGTTGTGACAGTATGTAACAAAGTAAGTATTGAAGAGTGTACCTTAAATACCTCTCTGTTTCACTCCCCCCAGGTGAAGAGGATGACTTCGTTTTAAGCCCCAACCCAGAATTACTGATGGTGCCAACTGCTTGTCTCTGGAAAGCACTTCTGAGTCAGCCGTAACCTGAGCCTTCACTTCCTGACAACTCTCTCTGTCTGCCCCCCAAAACCCAACAGGACATTCTTGATGAAACCGCAACTCCTATGCTGCCCTGTGGGCATCCATACTGGGGTTCGCCATAAGGGATGCTGCCATCCAGTGTATGGTGGAATGACTTGCATGTGAGAAGCAGTCTCCCATTGTCCGGAAAAAGTATTACTTAACCTAGTTGGGATTCACTATCCGTTTTGTCCTTTGGCATCACAGCTGGGCACGTGTTTGCCCTCCATGGTTGCTGGTATTCCAGTGCCGTTGGCCTTCCCTTCTGTACACTTCATTATGTTGGCCTCCCAGCTAGATAAGGGAAGGGAGTCCATTCCGACTGGTCCTTATGTCACACTATCAACTATGTTACTTGGCAATAAAGTTCAAGTTATATTGTGTCACACACGAGCGCATGCAAGGCAGTCAATGGGCTTGGCTGAACATGATAATCAGGAACAGGGGTCGACTGGATGCACTAATGCCTTTTCTCTCTCCCCTCCAGATCCTCCAAACAGAAGGCTGCCTAACTCCTCTTCTGTTTTCAGAAGCCACCCTACCAGTGACCTCACTTCTGGTTCCAGCCCCTTGGACACACCCCTTCCTCTTCAGCAGCTATAAAAGCCAGCCATTTTCCTCATTAGTCAGTCACGTCTTGGGCACAGTCTGAAGAGAATACTCGGCTGCAGTGAATTTGATTGATTCACCACTTTTTTCTTTTTTCTAGGATTTTAAATATAAAAAACCTTTTTCTTGTCCCTCTTTGTCTCTTTACAATTATTATATTTTCAGTACTCTGAGTAGCTGACTTTCCCACCTGCCAAAATCTTATATTTAAGCATGAAAACAAAAACAATTTCTGTTCACCTCATAGTATATCTGTCTGCATATACTCCATCCCTGTCAGCTGAATCCTTGTCCCTTATCTCATTTACCAAGTATGAGGACAAGGCCTACCTCTAGACTAACAGAAGTCCCTTGAAATTCCAAAGGTGACACCGTCAGAGCTCTCTCTTATTGTCCAAGTGTTCCATGGTCTCTGATCTCAATTTTGTGATTAAAGAACCAGGCACCTTTTGCAGCTCCATGACTGCTACTTGATTATAACATCATAGACAGTAAAAGCCTGTCTCAAGAAAACATTCCGAAAATCCAGAATGAAACCAGAACTGAGATACAAGTCCAACGCAGAGCACAATAACATATTCAAATGTATAATATAAAAAAGCAAAACAAGTATTTTGGCTGAAAGGACTGAAAGAATATTTAGAAAATTAATATGACAGAGCTGAATTATATGTTGAATTACTGTATGTTGATTTCTAAAGAACATAACCTTTAGTTTATGTACAGAATATTATTCTGTTTTAATGTTTTTATTCTATAATTACATACTGCATCTACTCATATTTAATGGTTAATAAAATATGTTTAAAGATAGCTACAGTACAACAAACTCCCACATTAGTTTGTTAAATTAAAGATCGAACAGTTAACTTTCACCAGTTTTTCTGTGGTGGAGATCTGGCATCAAACCTCTGTCAGAATGTGCTAAGGATAAATAGTTCCTCTCTAAGTTTTTGTAAATGAATTTGTCCTCTCTAAATTGGCTGCCATTGCTGTGTTACAGTATTATTTTTACAATTATCTTAATTATTTGACACACAGTTACACTCGCAGTCTTCACAAATTAAAAGCTTTGGCCTCTTTTCTAATTACATGTTGTACTTAGGTTTAATAATACCAATTAGTGAAACTTCACTTCCTTCATGTCTAAAATCATCACTACAAGCATATAATCTATCTAACCTGCAGTATGTTGCGCTTCGTGCATTAACATACAGAATTTTTTGAGAATGGCAGAAAGCAAAGCTAATAAAATATAAGCTTATAGTAATGTGGGGAGGTGAAGTACTGCAGTGATAGTGTCCTGGGCTTGAATCCCAAGCCAGCCATTGTCCGTGTGGCATTTGTTCTTTCTGTGTCTGCATACTTTGGTTTACTTCCCACATTCCCAAAGATCTGTAGGTTAGTTTAATTGGCAGTTCCCAATTGGCTCCTGAGGGAATGTGGGGATGGCTATTTACATGTGTGAGCCCTGTGATGGACTGATGCCCCCTCTAGTACTTTTTCCTGCCTTGTGAAAAGTGCAGTTTGGACAGGCTCCAGTCTGTCATAATCTTGTTCAAGCAAGTTTGAGAATTAGTAAAATTAGATGAGATTTTAATTCTTGGCATACAAAGTGGCTTACAATTAAGTAATTAAGATTTGTTAATAGTGATTAGTGTTGAGTGGTGAAATTCACCAGACTGTTTTTGGCAGCGAATGTGCTAGGTTCAGTGGTGAACATGTTTGGCCATTTTTTTTTCCTGAAAATATCCAGTGTGGCCGGGTTAGACAAACTCCTTTTTCCCAGCACCCCTAATCCTTTGAGGCCAGCGTGACATCATAGAACTGTAGGAACCAAGTTGGAGCGGAATGTCATACTTGATCTGTGCTTCCTGCCGATTTGCATTGTGCATGCACAGACCTTTCATGCATGTGTACCACAAGCATACTGTACCTCGCACACATTATGGTGCTGCTCAGTCTGCTTTGCACATGCGTGAATAATTTAATGTGTGATGTCATTACCTGATTGGTCCACTAGCATGATTTGCACCCCACATGCCTTTAAAAAAAATAAAAACACCTGTAGGGTACATTAGCTGATCATAATATGAATATTACTTTGTTGTTCTGCATAGATTCATTGTACGTTTTGTCATCACTGCTGGGTTGAACATTTTTATACTCCTCTCTGTGTACTGTGGATTGAGTAGTAACAAAGAGAGCTCTATGAGTGCATAATGCTGGTCCCTTGAGAGCTCTATGAGTGCATAATGCTGGTCCCTTGAGAGCTCTATGAGTGCATAATGCTGGTCCCTTGAGAGCTCTATGAGTGCATAATGCTGGTCCCTTGCATCAAAAGCTTGGGAGACACAGAGAGAGATAAAGAATTTAAAGTATTGTGGACTCGGAGAACAATTACATCTTAGGGAAGTACAGTGGGACAATGTTTAGCACTGCTGTCTTATAGCTCAGGTCACATTTTTATACTGTCCAGTGTAGTTGGAAGATGCTACCCTAACACGCAGGGACACATAAAAGACTATTGCACCATTATAATCCTCTGAGGAATAGTTCAATTTCTCCTTCTCTGTTGACATCAGTTTGTTTCAACACAATTACAGAAAATGTTTGCATTTTCACCAAATTCAAGACAAAGTGAATTTAGTGAGGTTTGCTCATCACTAGTAATAATGATCACAACAACCCCTCTACATGAAATAGTGATTTTAATACTCTGCATTTATAAAGGTGCTGTTTAATAAACACATACAATCAGAGTGGAGTATCCATATTACTAAACGAGAATGGTAAACTGGATGGACGCAGGGACATGGGCCGTGGACGCAAAAGACGTACTGCGCAGGCGCCCCACAAAATCCCCCTCCAAGCAACGGAAACCGGATGGAAAGCAACGTAAAATAAGAAATGAGGCGCCGCGCCCATAGCACACAGAAAAAAGGAGTCAGACGCCGGCGCCGCACACAGCGCCGCACGAAGCCCATGGCACACGAAACGGGACACACACAAAGAAGAGGATTGAGACCCATGACACACAAAGCCCCGCTCCAGTAACTGAAATAAGAAATGAGGCGACGCGCCCCTAGAACACCAAAAAGAAAGGAGTCAGACGCAAGCGCCACATAAAACGGTACGCACACAAAAAAGAGGATTCAGACCCACGACACACAAACACCCCCTCCACTAACAGAGATAAAAAGTGAGGCAACGCGCCCCTAGCACACAAAAAAAAAGAAGTCAGATGCGAGCGCCACACACAGCCCATTGGACACGAAACGGGACAGACTACGGACATAGCACACGAAACGTACACAAAAAGGAGGATTCAGACCCACGACCACACTAACATAAATAAGAAATGAGACACAAAGCCCCATTACTGAACGAACCATCCGTATTAAACATACGTCATCTGAACACGTTCAAACTATGCAGCATAGGTCGATCTCATTACACTGATGCACTATTAACCGTTCAACCACAGAAAAGGCTCCATATTAACAGTGAGTGCAATCCCCCTTATTACTTATCCATATTTCTAACGCTGAAGAACAAACAAGTCATGAATTCATGATCACGGGTACAAAACGATACGGCTTGGGTAACGGGACCAAACACACGAACCCGCATGAAAAAAAAACCATAAACGTCGGCGCCTACAACGCGCTTCTGAAACCCCGGAAGAAAAAATGTCTTGGCTCCAAAAGCGCAAAGCTCAACTAACACAGTTACAGAAACGAGCCCAGATGGACAGACACAATGAACGTAGACGCATGCAGCGCGCGTCTCAAAGTGCTGCATCGAAACAGGCAGGGTTTCAAAACAAAACTCCTCGAGTCTCAGAGATACAAAAACGGCAGCGAAGGGACAAAATAAATAAACGCAGACGTCTACAACGCGCATCTGAAATGCCGGAAAACAAGCAGGCAAGGCTCCAAAAAGACAAAGCTCGACATTCAAAAATGGGCAAGGCTCAATACAAACAATGAACGCCGTAAACTGCAACGGGCTTCTCACACAGCACAGGCAAATCGATTACAGCTTCAGAATAGCACATCCCAAATACTGCACATATAACGACGCGCCTCTCAAACGGCACAAGCAAAAGATACACGTCAAGGACATCAACGACAGACACCTGCTAAACGATTGCGCCAGTTAGCTGACAACGCCTTCAATAATGAGTCCACTATTCATGAAAATTCATTGGGATTAATGAATGTCATTTCCAATCATTGTCATTCACTTAACTTCCCTGAAGAAACAACTGGCAATACAAGTAATGAATTTACACATTGTTGTCAAAAGGGTCAAATTACACTGCCTCCTTTACATTCATATCCTGCATATCTACAGAAGGATACGGCTCGAGTAACGGGACCACAAACACGAACCCGCATGAAAAAAAAACAATACACGTCGGCGCCTACAACGCGCTTCTGAAACCGCGGAAGAAAAAATGTCTCGGCTCCAAAAACACGTCACTCCTTATTCAAAATACTGGTCCCAATCACAGAAACATCGGTATCCACTATGAAAATGAACAGTAACAATGCACATGACATCCATCTTGCCACACTATTAATTATAGATGAATGTACAATGGCATCCAGTCACTTACTCAACACCATTGATAAACTTCTACAAACGTTGATGAATAATAATATTCCCTTTGGAGGAAAGGTACTTTTATTAGGAGGAGATTTTAGACAGTGCTTAACTATTGCTCCACATGCAATGCGTTCAGCTATTGTTCAGTCCACCTTAAAATACGCGGACAATTGGCATTGCGTTGATGAATAATAATATTCCCTCTGGAGGAAAGGTACTTTTATTAGGAGGAGATTTTAGACAGTGCTTAGCTATTGCTCCACATGCCATGCGCTCAGCTATTGTTCAGTCCACCTTAAAATACGCGAACGACGTCATACATAAACAACAAGAGACCCGACTACAATACATATACAGGCGCGAGACCTGATTGGTGATAATATGAAGAAACGAACAGTCCGCATATTAACAGTGAGTGCGATCCTCCTTATTACTTATCCATATTCCTAACGATAAAGATCAAACAAGTCATGAATTCACGATCACGGGTACAGAACGAGACGGCTCGAGTAACGGGACCACAAACACGAACCCGCATCAAAAAAAAACCATAAACGTCGGCGCCTACACCGCGCTTCTAAAACCGCGGAACAAAAAATGTTACGTGGACAATTGGCATTGCTTTCAAAAGATACACTTGGTACAAAACATGCGATGTCCAGATCCCGAATATTACAATTGGTTATTACAACTGTGAGATGGTATATTGACCAATACAGATGGACTTCACCCAGATATTATTACAATTCCTCAACCCTTTATCTGCGACGACTTAGTTACGGAGATATTTGGAACAGCAATCTCATTAGACCAAATACCCCTTTTAACACAACAGACTAATTTATGTCCAAAAAATATTAATGTGGATCACATTAATAACCAGGTCATTTCATTACTTCCTGGAGAGGCACGGCTCTTTCTAAGCTCTGACAAAGTTGACTCTGATGACGACAATGACCATCTTAATTTCCCCTTAGAATATTTGAACACTATTAACCCAGCCGGATTACCACAACACAATCTTAGCCTTAAAAACGGAACAATAATCATGCTTTTAAGAAACCTTAACACTAAACAGGGTTTATGCAATGGTACACGTTTAGTCATCAACACCATGACACACAATGTTATTCAAGCAACAGTTCTTACAGAATCACATGCTAACAATACTGTTCTCATTCCTAGAATTGACCTTAGAAGTTCTGACCTGGAATTACCTTTTACACTCAAAAGGCGACAGTTCCCCATTAAACCTGCCTTTGCCATGACCATCAACAAATCACAAGGACAAACCATGGACAAGGTTGGCATCTACCTCTCTGAGCCCATTTTTGGACATGGACAACTTTATGTGGCTTTCTCACGAGTTCGACGTTCATCTGACGTTAAAGTTAAGGTCATAAATGCTCCATGCCAAGGAAAACTCATTCAAGGGCAAGACACCATCTTTACTACTAATGTTGTGTACAAAGAAATTTTCCAATAAACCTTTACACTGTGCCAAACACTTTATTGTTTGCTTCCTATATGCGTCATCTACACCTTCACACTATGCTATATCTCATTCATACATCACGCTCTTTGTAATTTCCCAACACCAGGGGTTGGCGAGCGAAGCGAGCAGGGGGCGGAGCCCCCTAGTATGATATAATTTATCTTGACTTTCAGAAAGCTTTTGCTAAGGTGCCTCATGAGAGGTTGGACATCAAATTAATAGAAGTGGGAGTTCAGGCTGATGTTTGTAGATTGGGTGCAGAATTGGCTCAGACACAGGAGGCAGAGGGAGATGGTGCAAGGAACCTCATCAGAATGGCCGATGTTAAGAGTGGTGTTCCAAAGGGGTCACTGCTAGGGGCTCTACTATTTTTATTATATATAAACGATTTGGATAGGAATATATGTAACAAGCTGGTTAAGTTTGCTGGTGATACCAAGCTAGATGGATTAATCTATAATCTGTTGAATCATTACAGAGGGACAGATGAAATTTAATGGAAGTAAAAGTAAAGTATTACACGTAGGAAGTAAAAAATATTAGGTTTGAATACAAAATGGGTAGTCTACAAATTGAAAGTACACCTTATGAGAAGGATTTAAGAGTTGCAGATAACTCAACACTATCAACTTTCCAACAGTGTTCAGAAGTCATTAAGAAAGCTAACAGAATGTTAGGTTATATAGCACAATGTGTGGAGTACAAGTGCAAGAAGGTTCTGCTCTAGATTTATAATGCATTGGTGAGGCCTCATCTGGAGTACTGGGTACAGTTTTGGTCTCCAGGCTACCAAAAGGACATAGCAGCGCTAGAAAAGGTCCAGAGAAGAGGAACTAGGCTGAATCCAGGGCTACAGGGGTTGATTTAAAAGAGCTGAACCTTTATAGTTTCAGAAGAGGAAAATTAAGAGGAGATAAGATTGAAGTGTTTAAAATTATGAACAGAATTAGTACAGTGGTTCAAGACTGTTACTTTAAAATGAGTTAATCAAGATTATAGGGATACCATAGGAAACTTGTTATGGGAACATTTCACACAAACATTAGGAATTATTTCTTTACATGGAAAACCATAGACAAATGGAATAGGTTTCCAAGTAGTGTGGTAGACAGTAGAACATTAGGGACTTTCAAGACTAGACTTGATGTTATTTTGGAAGAATTTAAGTGGATAAGACTGGCGAGCTATGTTGTGCTGAATAGCCTGTTCTCATCTAGATTGTTCTAATGTTCTAAAACTTTTGGTTGTGACGACACACCATTTGTTGGTGGAAGAGAGCAAAACAGCAGTTAACGCTGATTTGTCACTGCTCTGCAATCCTGGGTTCATATCTCATCTGTGCGTGTGCAGTTTGCATGGTCCACAGATGTTTACTGAGGAGTTTTTCTCTGGATAGTATGGCTGCTAATCTCATTTCAAAGACTGGCCTTTTAGCGTGATAGATCTCTATAAATGTCCCCTGTATGTGAGAGAAAGTCAGGATGCAATCTGGATGTGTTTGACTCTTTTTAACACGTACTCATACCTCTTTTACTTTTTCAAAAAAAGTAGTTCTTTGGGAACAGAGAAAGTGCCAATAAAAAATGAGCAAGAAGTACAAATTTAAAAAAAAATAAAATTAAGTGCCTTGAGATAAGTATTTAGTTTGCAGGGATTCATCAGTTTTCACTTCCTTTTTACTTCCTGTTGAACCCTCAGACTAGACGTCAGACACCAGATAAAAGTCCAAATAATTTATTATTAATAATAATAATAATAATAAATGTGCACAAAGCACCCTCCACTCCACAATACTCAAATAATAATAATACACAATAACAATAATCCTCCTCACTCCCAGACGCGTTGCCACCCTTCCACCCAGCTCAGCTCAACGTCTGGGATTTCCCATCGTCCTTTTATATCCCCTGACCCGGGAGTGTTTCTGTCCAATCAGTCCACAGTTCCTTTTCCCTTTCGGGTCAGGGTAAACAGTCCTTTTCTTCACCCCGGGAGCACGTCGTTCCTTCCTGTCACGTGACAGTGACGTACTCCCGGGTTATAGGGCACATAAGAGTCCACGAGCCCCCTTACAGCGACTCCCAGTGGCCCCCAAGGTATCCAGCAGGGCTATGTATAAAAACTACATAGTCCATGAGGCCCTGCTGGAACTCGGGGCACGTCCATGCTGCTGGGAGAGCTCCTCCTGGCAGCCTGTGGTTGAAGGCCGGAGTAAAAAGCCGACAATCCTTCACAATATATATATATATATATATATATATATATATATATATATATATATATATATATATATATATATATCTTCATGTTTCATTACTGTGTGTATGCTCTCGCCTGCTCTCAGAATTTGAAAAAAATGACAGATTTAAAAAATACAAATCCAACGTATTTCTATTTACTCTAATTTTTTCTCCCTATTTGGAGAAGGATGCTCAGACAGCATTACAGTAATTTTGCTGGACACTGGATTTTTATCTAATTCAGCAAGCAAGCCTTTGTTAATTAGGTCTCACAGGAGGAATGATTGGGAAGAACATCTCTTACTGTCACTGATCAATAACAGCAAGCACAAGCAGTTCTAGTAGTCAATTACTTTTGTCTCAGAGCTAGAAAATGGGACTCTATTCTTGTTAAGAGCTTGCACTTCTTTCAGAGCACATCCCTTTTGATCCTCCATATCAAGTTTACCTGATTTTCCACAAACAGCTTGTTTCTCCTGGCAACACTAACCACAAACATACTGTTGCAACACAGCACAGTAAAACACTAAATAGAAACTTAGTGCTTCTTGGACATGGTTAGAAGTCAGGTCCAATTTGTGGATTTAGGAATATTATTATTATCTATGCATGATTTCCTCCTTTTTGCAAGTGTGCATATCTCTCAGCAAAAATTAGAAGGTACAGTATGCTTAAAGATGAAGAAAGTGCATGCATTTTCAGGATCTGTTTCAATATTGGCTTTTTTTTTTTTATTAAAGTTAATGACAGCAAGTACCAGCTTTGTGAGATTCGGAACATTCTTAACACCATTTAAGGTCATTTTAAATTTTTTTTCCAGAAAACTGATCATTGCTTACTTCAGGCTTTATATTTTAACATGTTTATGAAATGTCAATGCTGGTATGATCACTGTAGTAATCTTCACCACCTATGAACTACAATTTTATCTTTTCCTTTGTCTCTGCATCTCTCACTCAGTAGAACAAAAAATTCAAATGTTCTGTGCTCTTTGTTCTTATGTATTCACTTATTACAAGTATAATTTGCTTTATCAATCACACAAGAATACAAAGCAAGCTGTCAAATTTAGATTTAATCTTAAATGGCATGTGTACATTTGTACAATGAAATTTATACTTTCATGCTTCCTACATGCTAATGACAGTAACACAGTAATTGCTGATGTAGGGTAGTCTGCCACCTGGTTCTTAAAATCTACGATGAGCTCTTTTGTTAACAACATTAAAGCAGAGGCCAAAGCTCTTCCATTTGGAAGCTGAAGGATGTCTAAAATTCTGTAATACAGTAAAACCTCGTTCCTGACCCCTGACAGATACAAGAAAAGATGGATAAAAGAACAGCTACTTTAAAAATGATATACAGTCAATTAGTTTAGCGAATAGTCATATTTATTTACAAAAAAAAACTATATTAACAAAACATAATATAGCATTAACAAAATTAATTAATTTATATAATATTGTAAAGACGTTCTGCCTTTCTCTATACTGCCAACTCCATACTCAAAACTTCCTTCCGCCACACCTTCCTTTTTCTCCTAACTTCTCCTGTCACTCGTCTCCTAACAGATGTTTCCACCCCTCTCAGAACAGAAGCCCTTTACCAGGTCCTATCACTTACACAGCATTCTGCCCTTTCTGCTCCCACACAGCGCATCACAACAATAAATTAACAAAACATAATATAACAGAATTTTAAAAGAAAATTACAATGCAGAAGAACTTTAAAATTAGAAAATATCAATACCGTCAGTGGTTTCCATTTTCAACACTTTTTCAGTTTTGTTGGCATCACACTTTATATCATTCACTATTGTTCTTCCTACTCCATAAACTGAAGCAATACTTGAAGCACTTTTGCCATTTCGTAAATGTTTAATAATTATAATTTTTGAGACAATTCCAACACCACACACATATGTTTATTGGCCATAAAAATGTATAGTAGTATTTCACATGATGCTGGGGAAAAAGAGTACATACAAACTAAAGGGAGAGTTGTTCCAATGTGCAGAGCTCACAGCATATCGTGCCGCAGTAGTAATAGGTAGAAGCTGGCATGCGCAATTTTTTTTTTGCTTTTTTTTGCCCTGACAATTAATGGAGACTGACAGTTGATCGGTAGATGGATAATCAAGGTTTTATTGTAATCTGTTTAATGTATCCCTGAATTAATGTCAGAACTCAATTGTCCAATGCATAAAACCTATAATTACTCACAAAGAAAAAAAAATGGGTTTGGAAGAACTTATAAAAAAAATAACAAAAGATACCAATTATAACAGTTCCATCACTAATGTCTAATGCAGGGGTGGGCAAAGTCATTCCTGGAGGGCCGCAGTGGCTGCAGGTTTTTGTTCCAACCCAATTGCTTAATAAGAAGCACTTATTGCTCTAGAAACACTTCTGCTTCATTTTAGTTATCTCCCTCATTAAGATTTTGAACCCTTATTGCTTATTTAAGTCTTAAACAGCTGCATTCTTGGTTTTTAATTGCTCCTTATTAGCAATTAGATGCAAATGACAAAAGAAACCAACAGTTATCCATTTTGCTTGTTACCCTTTACACCTGTGTGTATTTATCGTGCACTATTTGGTTTAATTAAATACTTGGAAGGAAAGAGAAGAGAAAAAAGTGAAGGATTGAGAATTACCCATCCGTTTTACACTTCAAAGTATTTGGATGATATCCTTAGAATGGAAAAAAAAAATCTAGGATATGAGAATGACTTGACATAGCAGAGTTAAAGCACTAACAAGCCATGAAATGTAATTATTGGCAAGGATTGTTTTCTAATTAAGCAACTGGGTTGGAACAAAAACCCACAGCCACTGCGGCCCTCCAGGAATGACTTTGCCCACCCCTGGTCTAATGTTATTTAATGAAAATTTGATTGAGTCCTTCTGGTCTGTAGGCATTGAGACAGTCCACTTTTGCTTTCACTTGCACTTGGATAACTGTCTTTTTGAAGCAAATGGGGACAACAGAATCTCTCAGTAAGATAATTGCACCAGTCAGTCGATTGCTATAGTTTTTGAAAAAGAATCTAGAAATTACATCCAGACTGGTTGCCTTATGGACATTGACTCTTCTGTCAGATGGATGAGTAATGCAGTTCAACAAGCAACTGCATGGAAGAGAGTTTGTTATTATGGTAAACATGAGTTTAGAGAGCACAACGTTCATCCAGGAGATGGATAAGTGAATTGGATTAGGATCTACTTGTAATCCATAAACACTGGTAAACCCTGTTATAGTTTACATACATTATGACTACTGCTATACCCAGTCTCCAGATTTTCCCCATACTTTCACTTTGAATATTTACTTGATTTCCTTTTTCCATATCACTGACCTGAAATGCACTTTAGATAAATTCTGGATTAGTCACTAGCAATCCACAATTTATTATTAAGAAATAAATTAATTGTTTTCATAGGCAAAACACTCAAAATAATTTTGTCATTCATGTATTTTTAATATATCTGGTTATGATTCATCAGAGATCTATGAGGAATTGCTAAACATTTCCCAATTTACACAACTAAAATAGTCCTGCAGTTTTTCCCTCTGCCTCTTTATTCTGACACTTTCCTTAATGTCTCTTCTTGCTTCAGTCTATGCTTCTTAGCTGCATACAGTAGTTCTGGTGATGGTCTGACTATTCAAGGAAAAGGTGCGTAACCATGAGGGAATAATTTAGAGGTTACAAATAGTTAAGCAATTTGGTTTGCAGTACACATTGAAATATATAAGCATTTACTTTAGAAATGTCATGAAGAGAAATACTGAGTGGTTAAATGAATATAAAACAAGAATGTATTACAAAGAAGGTTGATGTAATACACAAAATGTACCAGGGGATGAGTAAGAGATCAGCTGATGTCCTGCAAACAAATTGGACAGTTGTCACATACCCAGAAATTTCAAGAATAATAGCTAGCCTAAGAAATATAAGATCAAGTATTAAGGGTCTTTCATTGTCATTCCAGCATCCATGTGCACAAGCAAAATTCAGTACTCCTGTCCCAGTAATGAAACAGTGCCCATTAAAAAAAAAACTTAATAAACAATAGCCCCTTAACCCCATAGACTTCGTAATAAAGGCATTACAGATAAATGATAAATAGAATGAAATAACATTAATACATAAATGCAGTAAATTAACTATAGCAACAATAAATATTATCGCAGTATATATTGTAGCATCAAGTAAAAAATGTAGTAGCAATACGTTAGTACATAAGACTACTGAAACAAAATACAAAGTGTAGCATAAGTCACACAGAGAGTACAGTCAGATTTAGAGATGTTGTATTCATTAGTCTAATGGCATCTAAGAAGAAGCTGTTCCTTAACCTGGTAGCGCTAGCCCATAAGCTACGCAATCTCCTGCCCAATGGGAAGAAGTATAAGAGTGTAGTACAATAGACTTTTATTTCAGTAAGTCACTTGGTGTAAACCAATGAACTAATCAAAGTAAATGAATACATTAATCAGCACTGCTATGTAAATTCAGTTGTTTATAAAATGGACCTCTGCCCTTATTTCTTTGATCATTGTGTGACAGACTGCTGTGATAAATGCTCCCTCTTCAGCATTTGCTGAAGAGTAAATAAATGACACAATGGACAATCACCCTCCTCCCTGATTACTTAATCAAAGAAGTTTTATAAAACTTGTCCTAGTATAGAATAAGTTAATTTCTTTAATTAACATGTTGATTTGTTCCACAGTAGTGGGTAGAAAGTGCCTTTTATTAGAATGCAACAGTGATCCAGAGTTTTAGCACCCCTGATTGGACAGGTGACAAACTGATGATATCTTTAAAATATTTTTGTTAAAGTCCCCAGGAACAATCAATAAATCCACAGGATGTAAACATTTGCATTCTGTAACAATGTTGTATGGGTGTTTCACGCCAGTGCTGGGGGGTATTTTTCGTACGTGGATTACTTGTTTAGCCGGATGTAATTGTTGACGATTTGGCATGATCCTGGATCTGTCGGTTTTTCAAAATTCTTGCTGGATGTGTTGTCATAGCAACACATCCTATCCTCAAACCTGCTCGGAGCAGGTTTGTTCGATGTAAACATGGATTAGCTCACACATTTAATCAGTGTCCGTGCGTGGAATTCATTTAGTCCAATTGATATCGGTACGCAAATTATAAGAAGATAATTTCATATAGAGAGGGTTTTGCGCGATCGGAAAGATCCTTTGTTGCTCCCGGAGGAAATTCTTTTCGAAAGATACTGCTTTAGCCGAGGGGGAATATTGTACCTCAAAAATTTATTAGGACCTTATATTCAAAGTCAAACTTGGTGAAGGGCTCTCACAACCACACAGACAGTATGCAATGCTTTGAGGTTTTTTACAAGCGGCACTTTTTTATATACTGTAGGCAATGCGGAAAATCTAACTAAAAGTGCAGTTTGCCAGGCAATTCGTAAAGTCTGTTTGGCTCTGAAATATTTCCTTCGGGTTTTCATAGTGTTTCCTGGACACCTGTGTGTGCAGACAATAAAAGAGGCGTTTCATGCCATTGCAGGTAGGCAATACACAGGCTAAAACACCCACAGTTCCATGAAGAATCTCAATCAGCCTAACATTCTCATTACCAGGATTTCCAAATGTGATTGGGGCACATGGGACTGATCAGAGTGGAGTTTGATCAAACATTATTTGGAAAATATACCTCTCCTTCTGATGAATAATCAGACACAGTGTCTTCATCAAATATTTGACCTTCGTCAATATTTCGTTGGTCAGACACAGGTTCAAGGGATATGACATTCCCTGCAACTGACCCAACAAAAAAGAGGGCTATATGGAACATACCTATGGCACACATGGAGGACAAATATATGCAATGACCATCCTTTACCTAAAATGAAGTGACCACTGCATTCTGCCACTGGTTCTGAGGAGGAGCTTCCCCGTGGACTGTGGGTGTTTTTGCCTGTGTATTACCTACCTGCAATGGCATGAAATGCCTCATTTGTCTGTACACGCAGGTGTCCAGGAAACACTATGAAAACCCAAAGGAAATATTTCAGAGCCAAACAGACTTTACGAATTGCCTGGCAAACTGCACTTTTAGATAGATTTTCTGTATCGCCTACAGTATATAAAAAAAGTACCGCTTGCAAAAAACCTCAAAGCAATGCATACTGTCTGTGTGGTTGTGAGAGCCCTTCGCCTTCGCCCGACTTCACCTAGTTTGACTTCGAATATAAGGTGCTAATAAATCTTTGAGGTTCAATATTCCCCCTCGGCTAAAGTGGTATCTTTCGAAAAGAATTTCCTCCAGGAGCAATAAAGGATCTTGCTGATCGCGCAAAGTCCTCTCTATATGAAATTCTCTTCGTATAATTTGCACACCAATATCTATTGGTCGCTCATTCATGAACGGCGAAGCCATGATTGGATGACTTCCACTCACCGTCACTGATTACGTGTGTAAACTAATCCTTGTTTACGTAGAACAAACCTGCTCTGAGCAGGTTTGAGGATTAGGATGTGTTGCTATGACAACACTTCCAGCAAGAGTTTCGAAAAACCGACAGATCCACTATCATGCCAAATCGTCAACAATTACATCCGGCTAAACGACTAATCCACGTATGAAAAATACCCCCCTGGTGTTTGTTTACTGAGGGATGTAAACAATAATACGAAAAATACTGGAGAACTCTCTCAGATGCTAAAATGGATAGCATTTGATTATTAAATACAACAGATAAGAAGAGCAGGTTATTAAGATGAATATAATGACCTTGTACCACACAATGTTTGCCAAAAACACACATATCAGTTTCTCAATGTTTACCTCATGATTCAGTGTAGTTCATATGGTAGATAGAGCAAACATCATTGCAATGTCTGATATTTCAGTGGTTTGCCATGTCTCCGAGAAACAAGGAAACACAGCAGTCTCTGATGTTTCTCAGTGAATCCAGTCTTTTTCTGGTATATTCATTATCTAGAGATTGAATATTTGCAGGAAAATGCCATGCTAGGCAGGCTGGTTGCCCTAGTGTTATGTTCATGTTGATTGTAGATAACTGATGAAAGAAGCTCTGTATTTAACAGACTAAAATTCAAAGCCTGAGTACTTACCCTCACATTTAAAATGGCTAGTCATGATTAATAACCATATAAACAATCATGTACTGTAAAAATAGAGATGTTAATTTGAATATGGTACAATTCAAACAGTTGGAATAGGAATAAATAATCCTAGGAAAACAGAGGAAAGATGGACTATGGAAATGCTACTCAAGGTTTAGAATAAAACTTTGACTGTAGCAAAGGTATATGACTGAAAAAAGCATTTTCTCTATGTTTTTATATATTGGGATATACTGTATTTTCTTTTTTGTTATTTGTGTAAGAGAGACAGAAAGGAGGTGAAAGAAGGTATGCTTTCTGGTATTTGGTAGGTGGGCATGGATGGAAGTCACCACACTTGAAGATCTGTACAGAAAGGCCCAGTGGGACAGCATAGGTTTTGTCTTTGTTGACTTCAGTATTTTGTGTTTTCTCTTTAGTTTCCCTCCCTTGTATGTTTTATACAGTATATATATATATATATATATATATATATATATATATATATATATATATATATATATATATATAACTAGCCAAACTACCTGGCATTGCCTAGATATATATATATATTTGTACGATGAGTTGAAGTAAAAAAACAAATATTTACGTTTTTGAAATGTTGACCATTCTGTCAAAGCAGGCTGAAATGCAAGCTCGCCATCCATCATCTAGACCACCTATCTTATAACTTATCAATTTCTCTGCTGTCTTGAATCAAAAATATGTTCTTTTTGTGTGTGATTGTATTCTATAATAGCTAGAGCAGTATCTCCTACCTAGGTTGGAACCATGAACACTACCACTTTGTGTTTCCTGGTTTACTGTAGTTTCACAAATGTATTTTTAATGTATATATTTTTATTCAATAAACTTGGTGGCTTGTTGAATAATTATAATGAAAGATAAGCAGGGGCAAATGAAAGCCCTAAGGAAACAAGTAGGAGCGTTGCAGGCATCTGAGGAAAAACTGGCGGGGGTGGTGAATCAGTTAACGCATACGATCAATGCCTTAGCACATCCAGCTCTTGCTTCAAGTTGCAGCCACCATCATGAGTCTGAGATTCTGCATCCTATTCAATTTACAGAAGACCCTAATAGGTGTTGGGGTTTCCTAAATCATTGTCTTAGAGTTTTTGAAGCCCAACCAAAAATGTATCCGGATGATCAGACAAATATATTGTTTATAATGTCTTTGCTGGATAAAAAAAAAAACAAACTCTTGAATGGGCATCCATAATGTATGACACTAATTGCTTTCCATTGTCTTTCTTTATTCAGGAATTTTCTTCATGGCTCCGCAGTCTGTAACAATCCTTACTTTTCTCTGCTGTTCTTTTTCCATTTTTTCTGTGGTGGCCATCTGCGCCTCCACCACCTGACCAAGGCACCTTGCAGTCCCAACGTTGATGGATCGAAGGCAGTACCCCAGATATCCACATGACCATCATCATCAAATTCTTTCACGTGAACCCTGAAAACCATAAGGACTGATTTAGATCATTTATGTTAGGTAGAATGCTCAGTGGGGGCAGGGCAGTCTTGTGACCCCTGAACCCCTGCAGATTTTGTTTTTTTTTTTTCTCTAGTCCATCTGGAGGTTTTTTTTTTGTTGTTTTTTTTCTGTCCTCATCTCGTAAAGCACTTTGAGCTGCACCATTTGTATGAACATGTGCTCTATAAATAAATGTTGTTGTTGTTGATTCAGAAGTAGCGGTTAACAGATTAGCTTGTCGCCAGGGTTCAAAACCATAAGTGAATATATTGTGGACGTTAGCTGCTGATGCTTATTGTGATGATGTGGCACCAATGTTTAAATGAGGTTTAAGTGTTGGTGGGTGCACGTCTGTAAGAAAGAGATGGGAAATGGGACCCATCTTTAGACCTAGTGAATCCAAGACCTCTTCGGAGAGTTTGGAAATTGGCAAAACAACAATAGGTATTAGTGAGCGACAGCACCAATTAAAGGAAAAACTCTGCTTTTACTGTGGAGGAGCAGGACACATGGTGTCTAATTACACTAAGCTGTCAGAAAACTGAAACACCCACTTTATATCGAGGTTCATAGTGTGGGAGCCTGAAGTCAAACCCTGTATAAAAAACACTAAGGATCCTCCTAAACCCCAGTACTCCATCCATCCATCCATTCTCCAACCCGCTGAATCCGAACACAGGGCCACGGGGGTCCGCCGGAGCCAATCCCAGCCAACACAGGGCACAAGGCAGGGAACCAATCCCGGGCAGGGTGCCAACCCACCGCAGGACACACACAAACACACCAAACACACACTAGGGCCAGTTTAGAATCACCAATCCACCTAACCT
This sequence comes from Erpetoichthys calabaricus, assembly GCF_900747795.2. NCBI lineage: Eukaryota > Metazoa > Chordata > Cladistia > Polypteriformes > Polypteridae > Erpetoichthys > Erpetoichthys calabaricus. Next base: position 282,344,498 of record NC_041397.2, on the reverse strand, counting down.
GCATGTCTTTGGACCGTGGGAGGAAACCGGAGCGCCCGGAGGAAACCCACGCAGACACGGGGAGAACATGCAAACTCCACGCAGGGTGGACCCGGGAAGCAAACCCGGGTCTCCTAACTGCGAGGCAGCAGCGCTACCACTGCGCCACCGTGCCGCCCCCCCAGTACTCCATAATAAACAAAATAATTTCTTTCACTAGGATAGATTTACCTGATTTACATAAAATAATTTCTCAAATGAAACCCTCCACCTGTGCCCTTGACCCAATACCAACAAATTTTTTCAAAGAAGTATCGGGCGTGCTTATTGATAATGTTCTTGACATAGTAAATTTGTCATTAGATACGGGGGTCTTCCCAGACTGTCTTAAGACTGCTGTAGTTAAACCCCTACTTAAGAAAAATAATCTCGACCCCTCTGCTCTTGAAAATTATAGACCCATCTCTAACCTGCCTTTCTTAAGTAAAATTCTAGAGAAGGCAGTCATTATACAGTTAAATGAGCACCTCAATAAACATGCTATTCTTGATAAATTTCAGTAAGGTTTTAGAACAAATCACAGCACAGAAACTGCACTCGTTAAAGTAGTAAATGACTTGCGGGTAAATGCAGACAGAGGCCATTTATCTGTTCTCATCCTCTTAGATCTGAGTGCCGCATTTGACACCATTGATCATAATATTCTTAAGAATCGCCTTAGTCAATGGGTGGCCTCTCTGGCAGTGTCTTAAATTGGTTTGAATCCTACCTGGCAGGGAGAAAATTCTTTGTTAGTTGTGGTAATTATAATTCAAAGACACATGATTTCCTATATGGTGTTCCACAAGGCTCTATCCTGGGTCCACTGCTCTTCTCAATCTACATGCTTCCATTAGGTCAGATTATCTTGGGACATAGCGTGAGCTACCACAGCTATGCTGATGACACACAGCTGTATTTATCAATAGCACCTGATGACCCCGAATCTCTTGATTCACTAACACAATGTCTAACCTGTATCTCAGAATGGATGAATATTAACTTTCTCAAATTAAATAAAGAGAAAACCGAAATCTTAGTGATTGGCAATAATGGATACAATGAGGCTATTAGAAATAAACTGGATGCATTAGGATTAAAAGTCAAAACAGAGGTAAAAAGCTTAGGGGTAACCGTTGATTGTAATCTGAATTTTAAATCGCATATTAATCAGATCACTAGGACAGCATTTTTTCACCTAAGAAACATAGCAAAAGTTAGACCTCTTATATCATCGAAAGATGCAGAGAAATTAGTTCATGCGTTTGTTTTCAGTCGGCTGGATTACTGTAACGCACTCCTCTCAGGACTACCCAAAAAAGACATCAATCGTTTGCAACTAGTGCAGAATGCAGCTGCTAGAATCCTTACCAGGAAAAGAAAATCCGAACACATTTCTCCAGTTTTGATGTCACTACACTGGTTACCTGTGTCATTCAGAATTGACTTTAAAATTCTGCTTATGGTTTATAAAGCCTTAAATAATCTCGCCCCGTCTTATATATTGGAATGTCTGACACCTTATATTCCAAATCACAACCTCAGATCCTCAACTGAGTGTCTCCTTAGAATTCCAAGAGCAAAACTTAAAAGAAGTGGTGAGGCGGCCTTCTGCTGTTATGCACCTAAAATCTGAAATAGCCTGCCAGTAGGAATTCGCCAGGCTAATACAGTGGAGCACTTTAAAAAACTGCTGAAAACACATTATTTTAACATGGCCTTCTCATAACTTCACTGTAATTTATTCCTGATACTCTGTATATCCAATTCATTATAATAACTATTCATTCAAAATCTGTACTAACCCCTACTCTCTCTTCTGTTTTCTTTTCCGGTGTCCTGTTGGTGGTGGCTTGCGCCACCACCATCTACTGAAAGCACCATGATGTTCCAACAATGATGGATGGATTAAAAGCCAGAAGTCTGTATGACCATCAGCATCAAGTGACTCCGTGAGAACCCTAACTACAAAGAGGACTATTTCATTTATATTAGGTAGAATGCCCAGAGGGGACTGGGCGGTCTCGTGGCCTGGAACCCCTACAGATTTTATTTTTTCTCCAGCCTTCTGGAGTTTTTTTTGTTTTTTCTGTCCACCCTGGCCATCGGACCTTACTCCTTTTCTATGTTAACTAATGTTGTCTTATTTTAATTTCTTACTTTGTCTTTTATTTTTCTTTTCTTCATTATGTAAAGCACTTTGAGCTACTTTTTGTATGAAAATGTGCTATATAAATAAATGCTGTTGTTGTTGTTGTATAAAGAACTTTTTGTAACTCCTTGTATTGTTAATAACACTGTCACAGGCGTTCTGATTGATTCAGGAGTGGCTGGGAATTTTACTAACTCCTCCATGATTGAGCATTTACATATTACTCAAGTACATCTTCAATATAAACCTTTTGTCTTTTAAGTGGATGGCCAGTCCATTAGCTCTGGGTATTTAGATTATGCTACACCACTGCTTTCAGTCAAGATAGGAATCATTTACAGGGAAACATTGTCCTTTTTGTTATTCAGTCTCCTTTGCCTCAGATAATCCTAAAATACCCCTGGTTGCACAAGCACAATCTTGTTCTTAACTGGCAGCCCAAAGATATTATATAATGGAGCTTGTACTGTGATCAGAATTTTTTAAGAATTGTATCTAAGCAAATTGTAATATAATATCAGTCCTGCCTTCTAAATATTCTATGTTGATGTGTTTAATAAGTAACAAGCCCTAGCGTTACATCCACATCCAGACTATGATTGCTGTTTTGACTTTATACCAGGGTCTCATTGCCTAAAGAGAAAGTCCTTCTTACAGCCAGAACAGGAGGCTATGGAACAAGAATGGTTTTATAATCCCATCCAATAGGCGCTGGCTTCTTTGTTGTTGAGAAAACTGACGGGATTCTTTGATCTTGTATATTCTCAGCTGGTTGATTTCTGAGAGCTAAATAGAATTACCCACATAAGAAATTACCCCTTACCACTTATGTCCTCAAATCTGAATCAAGTTTTTTGATTTTTGATTTTGATTTTTTCTGAGGGCTTAACTATGCATGTGAAGCATGTTAAGGAACTTATTGCATTTGCCAAAATATTCTATTCATTAAAATAGGGAAATGTGAGTTTCTCCAGGAAAAGATTTTCTTCTTGGACTATGAAATTTCACAGATTGGTTTTGCCTTGGATAATATTATCCTAGAATGGAAACCACCTGTGAGTGTTAAACAAGTCTAGAGATTTGTCAGTTTTGCAAATTACTATTGCCGATTTATAAGACTTTAATTCTGTTACAGCTTCTATAAACTCGTTAGCCTGGAAAACTCAGTATACATTTCAAAGGATGGAGGAGTCGAATGAAGCCATTGTACATGTAAAGCAATTGTTTACCACAGCCCCCATCTTACATCACCCTAATACTGAATTGTCATTTATCGCGGATGTGTCCGGTATTGGAACTGGAACAATACTATCCCAAAGATTTCACAAACAATAGTAGTTATTCATCTGTGTGCCTTTTATTTAGAGGATTTAACTCCCACTGAGAGGAACTATGACACAGGAAACTGTGAGCTGTTGGCAATTAAGTTGGCTTTGGAGGAGTGGTGTCGTTATTTAGAGAGAGCCATGTATTCTTTTGTTATCTATATATTTTGTTACCTAAAGTCTGCAAAAAGAATCAATGCTTGCCAGGCATGAAGGGCTTTATTTTTCAGCCAATTCCATTTCATTTTAGTGTACTGCCCAGGCAGAAAAAATGGAGAGGCAGATGTCCTTTCTTGAATAAATGAACCCAATGGTTTCTGTTGAGGACCCCTTACCTATTATCGATATAGAAAAAATTATTGGCATGCTTACTGTACCAGATGTGGAAGATATTTTGAATCAACTTCATAGTGTTCAAGGGCAGGCAAATACCACTATAAATATACCAGCTGGGAAACTTTCCATCCATACCAATTTGAGAAATCGAGTACTAAATCTGTGCCTATATTTGGACACTAGGGATGCCCCAGACAATAAATTTATTAAAAACAACATTTTGGTGGAGCGCCTAGACAACAGAAGTGAAAGAATATATAGCCGCCTGAGAAACTTGTCAAAAAACCAAAAAAACCCCATTGGACTTCTGCTGGGTTTGCTCTGGCCTCTTTCTGTGCCATTACGTCCCTGGAAGCACATTTCCCTAGACTGTGTCACAGCTCTTCCTCGCTTTAAGGGCTATACCACTGCTTTGGTTGTTCTAGTAGATTGATTATTTAAAAGTTCTCACTTTGTTCCTCTAAAGGGGCTACCATCAGCCAAATTACTGGCAGATGTCTTTTAACGAGTATTGTGCCATCTTCTATTGTGTTGGACAGAGGTCCGCAGTTTATTTAGTTTTGGAAAGTGTTTAGTGAAAAGTTTGGGTGCAAGATACTTTTAACATCTAGATATCAACTGGAAGCCAATGGGCAAACCAAAAGAATAAACCAAGACCTGGAGAAATATTTATGCTGTATAGTAAATTATAAATAGGGTGACTGGGCTGATATTTTCCCTATAGCAGAATTTTCCAGAAATCATTAAAGATGTCTTTGTTTGAACACCAGTATGGATTCAGTCCCTGGTTGTTTGAATTGTCCTCTCCATGTACCGTTCTGTGTGTTGAGGACTATGTTAATAACCTTCATGCCAAATAGGAGATCGTTCATAGCAATCTAAGGAAGGCAGGATTAACTATGAAGCAGTTTGCAGACAAGAAGTGCATAAAGGCACCAATTTTGAAAGTAAGTCAAAGAGTATGGCTGGCAACCAGAGATATTCCGATTAAAGTAACATCTCGAAAATTAGTCCCTATGTTTATTGGCCCATATCTTGTAGTTTACTCCACTTTTCATGTTTCTAGGTTAAGAATAGTTTGTAACAGTCCATATTACATGTATGAAGTAGAATATGAGATGAATTCTGGAAAACAAGGGTCAACAGTAGAATAGCTGGTGCATTAGTAGGAGTATGGCCTGAAGGATCTTTCCTGGGTCAGGTTTAATGTCCTTCATTCCTCCTGCCTTCTGTCCCGGTTTCATAATTATTTCCCTTGAAAATTGTTAGACGTGTCCTTAGGACTTGTTTTGACAAGAGGTTATGTCAAGATTTAAGATGAAATGTGAGGTCTTATAGCCTTTTCTGGTTATGGACGCCTTTTTTGTGTGCTGTTGTCAGGGTTGTATCCTGCATTTTTAGGGTCATGGTCTCCGGGGTCATGACCTTGAATTAATCAGCAGACAGGATAAAAGTCCAGCCTTTTGCACTGAGCCTTATCCGATCTGTGGATAAAGCCTTACTTACATTATTGAATTCTCTTGTGATTATTGTTTGTGTCTGGCCTGGTTTTCAACTAATTGCCTGTTTATTGACTGTGATTTTTGCCTCTTGTCTTGGTTTCAGTTGCTATGTTTTATTTTTTTTTTGTTTGTTTTGCCTTTTGCACACATCTCCCAATTTAATTCAAGAAACTAGTTATCTGTTTTCCTGCTGAGGCAGGATAAAATGGACTTGAATAAATGTCTATCATCAAGTAAGCAATAAAAGCTATGAACACCATCCTCAACCTTGTCAACCTAGGGGTTTCATTGAAGAGTTAAGCAGGTTTATGGATGCTAAATGCTGGTTTGTGAGATAATGCAAAAGGTAAACCTAACCTGTTAAAGTCTCAACACAAGGAACAGAGATCTAGAACTGCAGAGTGAACCTTATGAGGCCTAAGGTCACCATTGCCTGCACATTTCTTGGCCTGAAAAGAGAGACATATTACCTGGGCATCCCTCCAGGCCAGAACTAGACATTTTCTTATGTTTTTTTATCTCTTTGGCATCATTGCAAGTGTTGCTACACTACACAGCATAATTCAATGGATTTAATGATTGAAATGATGATGGCTCTCTTTATAGAGCCTAATGTGAACATCATCACACCATAATTTAAATAGTGCATGCTTTGTATCCATGTAGGCTTTGTGATTTGTTAATATTAACTTGATCTGGCAAGGATGGTAATTCATTTTTACTGTATATTAATGACAGATGATCCCATAGCCCATCAGCTATATTCATCCTTGGCCCTCTTTTTAAGAAACTCTGCTCCTGAACATATATTTAAAATTATTCAATAGATGCCTTAAATTACCTTTCAAACTGATATCTCCTGGCTCCTTTCTTATTTCTTATTCATATATATAGCTTTTTGATTGATGCTGTGCTCTTGCATATGTTGCTAATCAGGTCAGTAAAACAAAATAGGTTACGGCTAAATGCTGTAAATAGAAAATTGAGTTTTAATTGATGTTTCCTCCTGGGGTCATGTTCAGAGATAACCTGAAAGGTTACGAACCAGCCTGGATTCCCTGCAGCTCAGTTTCTCCGGATGATTTTGGCAGCACCAGTATATTTTTATCCAGTGCTCCTTACTAAAGGCATGCCAGCGGTGTTTTTAATATAATAAAGACTTTACCAGCATCAACAGACTTGAATCAATTTCATCAAAAAAAAAAAAAAAACTCTAAGAAGATAATAAATAGCAGATTGCAGAAAACATAAGCCATTTAGGTATGAGACGTGCATGCAGAAAGTAGATTAGGATTCCAATGCCCAATACATTGTACAGAAAAAAAGTTAATATTTCTAAATCAAGGACAATTTCTACTCCATATTACATGAACAGTAGGCAATAGTAGACAGACAGCTAGTCAATTTCTTTTTCTTCTTCTTTCTGCTGCTCCTGTTAGGGGTTTCCATAGCGGATCATCTTCTTCCTTATCTTTCTGTCCTCTGCATCTTGTTCTGTTACACCCATCACCTGCATGTCCTCTCTCACCACATCCACAATCCTTTTCTTAGGCCTTCCTCTTTTCCTCTTGCCTGGCAGCTCTATCGTTAACATCCTTTTTCCAATATACCCAGCATCTCTCCTCTGCACATGTCCAAACCAACGCAATCTCGCCTCTCTGACTTTGTCTCCCAACCGTGCAACTTGATCTAACCATCTAATGTACTCATTTCTAATCCTGTCCATCCTCGTCACACCCAGTGCAAATCTTAGCATCTTTAACTCTGCCACCTCCAGCTCTGTCTCCTGCTTTCTGGTCAGTGCCACCGTCTTATGCCAATATAACAGCTGGTCTCACTACCGTCTTGTAGACCTTTCCTTTCACTCTTGCTGATACCCGTCTGTCACAAATTATTCCTGACACTCTTCTCCACCCATTCCACCTTGCCTGCACTCTCTTTTTCACCTCTCTTCCATAATCCCCGTTACTTTGTACTGTTGATCCGAAGTATTTAAACTCATCCACCTTTGCCAACTCTACTCCCTGCATGCTCACCATTCCACTAACCTCCCTCTCATTCAAACACATGTATTCTGTCCTGTTCCTACTGACTTTCATTCCTCTCCTCTCTTGAGCATATGTCCACCTCTCCAGGGTCTCCTCAACCTGCTCCCTACTATCGCTACAGATCACAATGTCATCAGCAAACATTATAGTCCACGGGGACTCCTCTGTCTAATCTCATCTGTCAACCTGTCCATCACCATTGCAAATAAGAAAGGACTCACAGCCGATCTCTGATGTAATTTCACCTCCACTTTGAATGCATCCGTCATTCCTACCGCAGACCATACCACTGTCACACTTCCCTTGTACATATCCTGTACAACTCTTATGTATTTCTCTCCCACTCCCAATTTCCTCATACAATACCACAGCTCCTCTCAAGGCACCCTGTCATATGCTTTCTCCAGGTCCACAAAGACGCAATGCAACTCAGCTAGTCAACTAAATAAATTAATATGTTTTAGTGGTATGTTTATTATCTTAAGATATTTTGTTATTTTACCAAAAAAATGTAGCAAGAGTAGGCAACAACAACTCATTCCACCATCCCAAAATCTTCTTGTCCTAAGCGGTCCTATAATATTAAAAGCTACTGATGCTTGCATAGACTGATGAGACAGGTCCAACAAACACAGCGAATCAGAAAAGGTAAAAATTAAGGATTAAGATTTGCACCATGATGCAGACCTCCAGAGACCTGTCAACCAAAGGCATAGCAGCTTGACATTTCTCTATATTGAAGCCAGATGATCCATTTATCTGTGCCACCAAAAGTTCAAGTAAGATTGGGTTTGATAAATTAGGATTTCCAGACATTAACAGAGAGTGAATCATGAAATTTTCAGTGAGTGGCTGAGATTAGTTTTGCAGAGATGGCATCCAAATAGAATAACCTCTGCTGGATAGAAGTCAGGGTAAGAGAAGAGATGTCCAGGAGAAGAGGAAAAAGGGCAATATTGTACAGATAGAATAGAAGACAAGCAGTTAGAAACATCTGTCCCGAAGACAGAGACTGAATGGCAATCCCAAAACATATGGAGAAAAGTGCTAGGGACATTTAAAGGACGCAAGAGACAGATGGGATCAGCAGCAACTGACTTAATTATGATAACCACAATCCGTTTTGATGGCAGAAAGCCAAACGTTGATCTGGCAACTTGATTATATAGCATTTAGAAAAGCAGATAGGGGACTATTCATCCACCTCTATAAAATAAACTATTAACCACTCATGCATGATAGCCTGAACCATTTTGACAGCAAAATGCTGAGAGAAAAATCCCTCATACATTGTTTAAAGAGAATTAGACAGCGTGCCTATGGTGCCATTTTTTCTACATAAGTTCAGCCTCTGCTTAAAATAGATTATGTTTCCAAATTAACAATGTATTTTGGTGACCAGTTCCAGAACTTAAATATTACTTCTAGATGAAATACTGCCAAGTCTTTGTCTTGAATCCTCTTTTTCTCAACCCCTTCCTTATTGCCCTTTGGGTGTCTGCCAGTATTCAAAAGACAAAAACCTTAAACAGTTTACTTTTTGTTATGTACAAATTTAAGGGATTTGAACATTCCTAAGGGAACATTTGCTCTTTTCTCCTTTCCTGGTGTGCAGATTTGGTTTCTTATTTTGTTTATCTAGTTTTTCTAGCCTTTCCTTTAAAATAACTTCCTTTATTCCAAAACTCATCCTTTTTTTAACTCTTTTTGGGGCATTCATGTTATTCCTTTAATGTAGTTTCCAAAACTGTAAACATGATTGAAAATGATGTCATGCACAACATCAGCATTACCTGCTCTAATTTATACATTTTTGTACTAGAAATAATGCTTTAAAACTCTGCCCAGTTTGCTAAAGTTTGGCAGGGACAGAAATGGCACCAAATTAGTGTGCCCATCAGGTGCTATACAGAGAGAAAGAGAGAGATCGAAACCGACCATGGAAACCTGGAGAGACTTCAGTATGCCATGGTGGAGGGATGTGCCATGTAAGTTCAGTGGTTTTACACCACAAGTACAAATTTTCCAAGAGCACTTTCTGTACCCAAACCTAACCCTGGAAGTAACTTCAGAGACTGCTAGAAACAAGTACACAAATAATGTGTGAAAGGTATAACCTACCCATTATAGTCCATGTGGAGTTTGCACCATTCTCATATGTCTGTTTGGGCCTTCCACATTCTATGGTCACTTTTGGCTAATCGGCATAAAAGCTCCTGTGGTCCTTCATTGGCTTTTGTTTTCATCAGCTCTAGTGAAATCAAATCTTCACCGTAATATAAACGTTACCATTATCTCCTTGTTTTTTCATCCTGGCAAAGACAGATTGTTCCAGTTGTAGGCACTTCCACCTTAATAAAAGAATATTTTTTTTGTGTATCTGTTTTGTCCACATGGTTGCTGTCTCCCTGACATTCCAACAGATGGTGCGTCACAAACATTTGAAGTAATACAATTCATTGCATTTGTCATTCAAAAAGATGGTGCCTCACACGCATTTGTAGTAATAAAAATGCATTTATACAAATGTGTGTGATGCACCATCTTTTGGAATGACAAATGCAAATGTCTGTGATGCACCATTTGTGGGAAAGACACATTCAATGCATATTATTTCCACAGACAATATAAAATACATTCCAAAAGATGGTGCATTGCAAATGTTTCTGCAGTGGTCTACGTTGATTACTAAGATTTCAACCCTTAGATGGGTAACACAGCTTGTACTTTGATAAAACTCTAAAGCCAAATTACTAACCACGGTTGTGGCTATCATCTTATATACTCAAGTTTGATTATCCAAATCAGACTGGCTTCAGTTGTTCTTACTTTGCTGCAGATTATCTTTATTGACCGTTACACTTTATTAACAAGGATCATTACCAAGCTACACCTGTGGCACTGTTTTCAAATTGGTCTTGGACTTCTCGACTCTTTCTCTGTCTTTTCCAAACCTCAAGTCCGCAATCTTGGTGTTACCTTTGATAGTAACCTCTCTTTTGAGAAACAAGTAAATTCTGTAGTCAAGAGTTGCTTTTTCCAACTTCGTCTATTAGGTAAGATAACGCTTTTTTTTTATCTTCTAGGGATCTTGAGATAGCTACTCATGTGTTTATTTTTTCTCGCCTCAATTACTGCAATTCGCTGTATTCTGGGATTAATAAATCCCTGATACACAGGTTACAGTTGGTCCAAAATGCTGCCGCTCGATTTCTGGTTGGGGCAAGAAAGTATGACTCTGTTTCTCCAGTATTAGCTTCTTTACACTGGCTGCCTGTCAGTTTACCAATTGATTTTAAAATCTTGCTGCTAGTTTTTAAATCTTTACATGGGCTTGCTCCTGCCTATTTATCTGAACTGTGTGTTTTACACCAGCCATCCAGAGTGCTTAGATCTTCTGGTCAGCCGTCTCTGGTTGTCCCTCGTACCAAGTGTAAACTAAGGGGGACAGGGCTTTTGCAGCTGCTGCGCCTCACCTGTGGAACGCTTTACCTCATCATATAAAGGAGTCGTCTACAATTGAACTGTTTAAAACAAGATTAAAGACTCATTTCTATTCACTTGCATTCCATGACCTTCAGTAATACTGAAGTTTCATCTTTGTGATTATATAACATTACTTCTATTTTTTATGTATATAACATTACTTCTATTTATTATGTATTTTATTTTATGTTCATATATTTTATTTCCATTTATGTTTTATGTTAATTTGTTTTGTTTTTCTTTTATTCTATTATTGTAAAGCACTTTTGGCCACAGCATTACTATGTTGTTTTAAATGTGCTATATAAATAAATTGACATTGACATTTCATTAGATGCCTAGAAGGTTTTTAACAGGCAAATGAAACACAACCATTGAAACCACAATACATACAAAACAAAAAACACCTAACCCATGGCAAAACAACCCACTAGCTGCAAGTAACAGAAGACAATCTCAGAGGGAATAAGACACAAATAAAGTAGACATCAAGTCACAACTCCCATCCATACAAGTCTGAACAAGTTGAACGCAGGATTTCCAATTAGAAATACTGGAGCCTGTCGTATCATTAATTCTAGCAGCAGATGGTTCAAGAAGCATAAGGTAAAAGAAAGAGAATTTCCAGAAAGAAAAGAAAAGAGAGAGAGAGAGAGAGGAGAGTTCTGACCTCAAAGACATGGCTAACTTTGCATAGATTGTGCCAAAAAGAGAACAATGTTTGCTTGAAAAGGGAAGCACAAAGAGCAGAAAAATCCAAGAGAAGGAAAATCTGAGAAGTAAATGGGGTACTACAGGAGAGGACTGAGGTAAGAACCTGCAACACAGCTCATCGGAAGACTGAGACTTTAGGATAGTCTCAGTACATCTGTAAAAAAAGTACCTGAGGGTTTAGAAAAACAAATGAAAGGGAACATTAGCAAAATGTTTACGGGGTTTAAGCTGCACAAGTTTGAAATGCATATGATGACGATTGGGATTTTTAGTAGCAAAAGTTGTGTTCTTAAAAATCAGGTCCCAATCAAGAGGACTTGTGTGTCATAGATCAGGGGTAGGCAACGTCGGTCCTGGTGAGCCGCAGTATGTGCAGGTTTTTGTTCTAACCCAGTTCCTTAACGAGAACTCAATTATTGCTGATGAAGCACATATTGCTTAAGTGACATTTTGATGCTTCATTTTAGTGTCTCGCTTGTTAAGGTTCTCCAACCTTAATTGCTTATTTCAATCTTAAACTGCTGCATTCAGTGTTTTAATTGCTCCTTATTAGCAATAAGATGTAAAAGACAAAGCAGCCAGCAGTTCTCCAGCTAGCTTTTTTCCAATTACATCTGTGTGTGTTCGTCATGCACGGTTTGATTTAATAAAACACTTAATAGAAAAAATGTGACAGACTGAAAATGATCTGTTTTAGGCTTCAAATCATTTGGATGATATCCTTGGAAAGGAAAAAAATCTACGATATAAAAGCCTTACATTGCACAGACTAACAAGCCATAAAATTAAATAAGGTCTGAGATTGGCAATGATTGGTTTCTAATTAAGCAATTGGGTTGGAATGAAAACCTGTAGCCACTGCGGCTCACCAGGACCGACATTGCCTACCCCTGTTTTACATCTTATTGCTAATAAGGAGCAATTAAAACACTGAATGCAGCAGTTTAAGATTGAAATAAGCAATTAAGGTTGGAGAACCTTAACAAGCGAGACCACTAAAATGAAGCATTAAAATGTCACTTAAGCAATATGTGCTTCATCAACAATAATTGAGTTCTCGTTAAGGAACTGGGTTGGAACAAAAACCTGCACATACTGTGGCACTCCAGGACCGACGTTGCCTACCCCTGTCATAGATCATGTTTCCAGACTGATTCAGTGGGTGAGGGCTTGGAGGCATAAAAAGAAGGCATAAGCAGCAGAGACAATCCTAACCGATACTTTTAAAAATCTAAAAGTCTTGTGATATCACCCAATTAGTGATAATGACTGCGGAGGGAGATTAATAGAGTATTTTGATCATATTAAGGTGAAATGTGCCAAAACCCATCTAATTTAAAACTTTCCAGAGAGAACGTTCCAATTCATAAGATCAGATGTACAGAGAAATCACAGCTGGAGCCCACAGAAAATTATGAGCAGCATTATTAACATTTCAGAGGCGTCTTGTCCACTATGATTGAAGCCTGTCTGATCTGTGTGAATAAATCTGGAGGTTACTAATTTAAGGCCACAGGCCAGAAACCTGGCCAACAACTCTGTGAAAAAATGTATCAGTGAAATTGGGCAGCAGTTTGAATATTCAGTACCATGTTTTCACAGCAAACTAAGCTCAATTATTTCTTTCCGGTTTCAAGTTCTTCTCAAAAGGTATGTTTAGATTTGCACAGAAATTGTGTTGGTTTGACTTTGGTATCAGTACACTGGGAAATCTATTTGAGGAGTCAGGAATCATTTCTATCCGTTGGTTTTGCTATAAATTCATAGTGCTTTCTTTTTCTTTTTAATTCTACCTAAAGCTAAGGTTGGTCCTCAAAACATGTCAGCATCTGCTTTGTCCTCTTCTACTTCATCTCATCCCTTTTTTAAATGTAGTTTTTTTCAATCAGCTTTTAATTTAAACCTGTTTCTGTGTTGTATGCTCGTATTCGTGGTTTAGCCACCAGCAACCCTTCCATGTCAAATTAAACTGGGAATCAGAGTTGAGCTTAGTTGAGGATTTTAAATGCAACTAAAATTCATCTAAAAATCCCAATCATTAACTTATTTCATTTAAAATTGTTCATAAAATTCACACAACCCCCATGATATGGTGTTTAACAGGTTTAGCCATAATTTGAGTTCTCTTAATGTTCTGGTCTTGCTCTTCTGCTTCATCTTAGTGGTCCTGCTTTCCCATTTGCCTCTCATTGTCTTTGAGTTATAGTTACTCCACAGCTTTTTCTACTTTTACATATTTCACTGTACTCCCTTTCATCTATAAATAAGAAGATGATTTCAATAAATTTTATTGTTAAAATCCTTCTGGCATCTCACTGAAAAAATCAAGTTCAATCCACAATATATGCCTGGAGTTATTTATTTTATAACTTCATTCTAATAGTACTGTTTGCTAAAAATCTATAGTATCATCTTCAATGAGTTAATCGCTCCTTGAAAAAGCTGTTGCCCATTAGGACCCATTTGTGTAACTTTAATTGGGGTGTGTAGTGTAGGATTTGAAAAAGAAATTTTAACTTGCCCACTCAGGGACAGACAATTTAAATATCAGATTTGAGCAAATTTCAAATTGGTTAATTTAATCATCAGACTTACCATCAGCAATGCCAGTAATTAACCAAATAGTTTGGTAAGGCTCCTACTTTATTCACCTTACCTTTCTCTGTTGTAGGAGGCAGGTCTCTGGCCTTTAGACTTTTTTTTACAATAAAGTAGCTGAGACACACTTGTTTTAAGGAACAGAAAAGTGAATACCTCTATGTGCTAGTCTATGTGGGCAAGGACCCCTAGATGAATTGGGAGTCCCCGATTCTTGATGTGATTTTGGAACATGTCCCAGAAGCAACTTCTAGACACCGTTTAAAAGCAGCGACATGCCAGAAGCCTCTTAAAGTAATAAGTAAGAGAGAGATAATGTGAAAAATGAATGAAAGAGTGCTATTGTGGAGTTACTCCACCTAAGATACCGTACAATACATCTTTGGGATTTGCAGACCTGGGGGGGTGCCTCTGTATGGTGCTAATCCATAAATCCTCTTTATTTTTTAGTTTTCAATAAAACACCCTTCACACTCCTGTTGATATTGATTCCAGGTGTGATGTCTTAGATGGCTAGGCAGCACTCTATATTAGATGCAAAGGTGTGCTATTTAATGATGTGGTGTTTCAGGACCCACAATTCTCAGACACAACTGCAGAGACACAGTCTAATTTTAATGAAATTAAATGTAAGGCATTGCACAAAGGAAGCAAAAATGAATGAATATACAATGGAAGGCCAGACACTTGAAAGTATACCTTATGAGAAGGACCTAGGAGTCATAGTGGACGTATCACTATCAACTTCTATACAATGCTCAGACGCCTTTAAGAAGGCCAACAGAGTGTAAGAGTGTGGAGTACAAGTCAAAGGAGATTATACTAAATAATCCACTGGTGAGGCCTCATCTGGAGTACTGAGTTCAGCTTCGGTCTCCGGAACTTAAAAATTGCTAGAAAAAGGTTCAGAATAGAGCAACTAGGCTGATTCCATGGCTGCAGGGTATAAGGAAAGATTTTCAGATTTAATCAAAAAGAGATTAAGAAGTGACATTATTGAAGTGTTTAAAATTATGAAGGGAATTAGTACAGTACAGTGGATCGAGGCTGTTACTTTCCTCATGACAGCTTCCTCATGACAGAACCTCCTTGGCAGTACCCAGGGATGCCAGCAGGTCACCCCATCCAATTTCTTTCTTAGATTTCTGAATCTACTGATCTACTTTCCTACTGTTTATATATCTATTTCATGTAAGTCCATATTGATTTATTTTTTGTTATGTATTCATTATTTATATTACTTTTGTATTCACCAGGAGGCGCTTCAGCTCCCCATACATCTGACGGAAGGTTTGGACAGAAGTATAAAATGAACAAAAGGAGTTATTTTGGGAAACTCTTCCTCAGGAAGTGTTTCCCATAGCACATTCACAGTCACAAAGCAGCACACAGCAATACTCTTTGTCTTCTCTCTGTAACTCGGTCTTCTTCCTTTTTGTTTCTGCCTTCTCCACCCTTCCCAGCAAGCTATGTCCTCCTTCCCCCGGCTTCTTTTATGCTACACCCGGCACTTCCGATGTTCCGAAGCCATAGCTCAGAAGCACTTCTGGGTGAGGTGAGAGCTTGGCAAAGCAGGGCTCCCCAGTCCTTTCAGCACCCCCTGATAGCACCCACGGAACCCTACAGATTGCTGAGTCCAGGAATTCCAAATTCCAAGATGCACTGCCTACTGTTACTGTGGGAAACAGTGGGGGCTGCCGTCTAGCAGTCTGGGGGAGACAATGCCCCGTGCATGCTGCCTTCCCATGTTATTCCATCTTTAGGTTGTCCCGGCTGGGTAAGGATTCCAGCTGTCTCTCACACCTTATTTGAGTTGTTTTTCTTTTCTTGTAACTATTTCTTTTACATCTTGTAAAGCACTTTAAACTACACCTTGTATATAAAAATGCACTATAGAAATAAATGTTATTGCTGTTGTTTTTGTTATTGGGACTACAGCTCCCAGGTAGTCCTGCATCTGTGCACATGGGAGCCTGGGGGACCACATTGTCCTGGGAAGCAATCTACCAATGTACTTTCAACATAGTCTCGTCCCAGCCAGGGAAGGGGATTTCCACCATCCTAGCTTGAGCACCCATCTGTCAATGGGAACTGTCAATTACAAAAGCCATCCAATCCATTTCCTCTATTACAATGCACATCATGTTGCAATTTTCTGTTTCCAAATAAATGGTAATAAATGCCATATGACATAATTGATTTTAAACCACAAAGGAACAAGTCATTCACATGCTTAATTCACTGTGACTTCTAGTGCAAATCATTTAACCTTACATGATAAAAATATTAAGAGGAAAAATCTTTTTAACTAACATCTGTGAGATAATCTTCAGTATGGCAGGTACTATAAAAAATCAAGACTGACAAAGTTAATTCCTTTCGATTTATATTTCAAAAATCTTCTCTTTTTTTTTGGCATACTCAGCTTTTTCATTTTTATTTTTCATCTTGCCTTGGGATATAAATGTGTACCCTAATTAAGATTACAAACCATTTATCCCTTGGGAACCAATATGTCAACAGCTTTGCTCCTAGGAATCCTCATTATTATGGGCCAGACCTAAAAATGCACCCCATGAGATCTGAAATGTGTGAGAATGAGAAGTAGTTGTATTAGTCCAGGAATGATAAATTCTTTGATGTTGTTACTGCTGCCTGCTTTTACAGAAATGTAAATGATTTTTGGTGCAAATGAAACACCAGACACTAACTCAGTCACATAGAACTCTGGATGAATATCTCAATTAGTGCTAACATTAATGCTTTTACAGATATGAAAACAATCTGTTGATTTCCCTCCTACCTGTCACGTGCAGGAGACTAGATATGAAAAATGTACACATCCCAAACACTTCCATGTTAAGGTATTGGAAACATTTAATTGGGCTGAGTTGAGTAAGTATGCCCTTCAGTAGATCTTGGCCTGGTTCCTGTCTTGTGCCAGCTGATGATGGGATATGGTCATGTCCCCTGTGACCCTGCAGATA
Organism: Erpetoichthys calabaricus; assembly: GCF_900747795.2. Taxonomy (NCBI): domain Eukaryota; kingdom Metazoa; phylum Chordata; class Cladistia; order Polypteriformes; family Polypteridae; genus Erpetoichthys; species Erpetoichthys calabaricus. The sequence continues at coordinate 282,327,332 of NC_041397.2, read as the reverse complement.
AATTAAGTAGTGTTAGTTAAGAATGGACAGACAGGTGTTAATTTATCAGGGTAACAGCATCGAGTATTGTAGGGTCTTGAAAGCTGCAGAAAAACTCTCAGGCCATCAGGAGTTTTCAGTTCGCCTTTTGTCAGTGACATGCAATATAGCACCTGCCTGTGGTGCACCCTGCTACAAAACACTACAGCAGGGATGTAGTACAAAAGTCCATTCATCAGCACATTTTATTAAACTGTATAATCCAATTGAAGCAACACCAGAGCATTTCTACGAAAAAATTAACACCAAGCAAGAAAACACATAAAGACTCAGTACCCTGACTTCTTCTAAGGTTTAGGGCAGATCTGAAAATCCTGCTTTTCATGTATAAAGCAAAGAAAAGCCAAGCAAAATGACACCTTTTATTGGCTAACTAGAAAGATTACAATATGCAAGCTTTCGAGGCAACTCAGGCCCCTTCTTCAGGCAAGATGTAATACAGAAACTGGAGTTCCCTGTGTTTATATACACACTCTAGGACAAGAAACAACATTGGTAAATCTTTCAATGAGAAATTTTAAATGTAAAAAATTAATAGATTCATTCAGGCTAAGGTTAATTTATCAAGAGAGAGAAGAACAATGTATGGTCAAGATCTTTGGATAAGATAACTGTCCAACAAAGTCTTTTGAAGTTTGTAATGAGTTTTTTCAAAACAATGTGGATCTGTAGACAGGTTGTCTGTCATTCTGAGAGATGTAAACAATCCTCATATCTGGCCATAAAACTCTTCTCTTTATTCAAGCCATGTTGTAATGTATTAAATTTTAGCATGAGTTTAACTTCCCATTCTTTTCTCTCTTGCTGTGTTCTGAAGTTGCCCATAAGCACTGTGACTTTAAAGTCCCTCTCACAGTGTCCATGGCTGTTGAAGTGGGCCGCTACAGGAACATCTGTGTTGCCACGTTTAATGTGGAACCTGTGTAAGTTCATTCTTTGGCGGAGTGTTTGTCCAGTTTCTCCCACATAGAGTGCAGTGTCAGGACATTTCATGCAGAGAATTAGGTAGACTACATTAGATGATCTGCAGGAAAATGATCCCTTTATGTGATGTTCAAGTCGGCAGTGTGGTATAACTATACGGTCTGTATCATAGATGTGGGCACATGTTTTGCATCTTTTCTGTAGGCATGGAGATGTGCCATTTTCTGTTTGTTCACTTAGGGAGCTTTGGACAATTAGTTGAAGGTTTGGTGGTCCAACTATCCACACTTATAATACTCGGTTTGCAGAGCAACTTTGTTTTAGGACATCTGCAAGGATTAGGGTTACCAGATGTCCCTTATATATGGGACATGTCCCATATTTGATAATTTTGTCCCCTGTCCCATACTGAACTTTCAGGGACACCCAAATGTCCCGTATTTAGCTCATTTTCAAATTTAGTAATAAAAATATATTTTTACTATCTTCTTATGGTACTTAGTTGTAACTTTATAAGTAATTCTACTTTCTTTTCTCAGATTATCTTGATGAAAATAACCCAAATGTAACGAGGAAACTAAAGTGTGCTGCCTACAGTTCATCCGAAAAGTATTCACAGCACATCACTTTTTCCACATATTGTTATGTTACAGTCTTATTCCAAAATGGATTAAATTAATTTTTTTCCTCAGAATTCTACACACAACACCCCATAATGACAACGTGAAAAAAGTTTACTTCAAGTTTTTGCAAATTTATTAAAAATAAAAAAACTGAGAAATCACATGTACATAAGTATTCACAGCCTTTGCTCAATACTTTGTCGATGCACCTTTGGCAGCAATTACAGCCTGAAGTCTTTTTGAATATGATGCCACAAGCTTGGCACACCTATCCTTGGCCAGTTTCGCCCATTCCTTTTTGCAGCACCTTTCAAGCTCCATCAGATTTGATGGGATGCATCGGTGCACGGCCATTTTAAGATCTCTCCAGAGATGTTCAATCGGATTCAAGTCTGGGCTGTGGCTGGGCCACTCAAGGACATTCACAGAGTTGTCTTGAAGCCACTCCTTTGATATCTTGGCTATGTGCTTAGGGTCGTTGTCCTGCTGAAAGATGAACCGTTGCCCCAGTCTGAGGTCAAGAGCGCTCTGGAGCAGGTTTTCATCCAGGATGTCTCTGTACATTGCTGCAGTCATCTTTCCCTTTATCCTGACTAATCTCCCAGTCCCTGCCGCTGAAAAACATCCCCACAGCATGATGCTGCCACCACCATGCTTCACTGTAGGGATGGTATTGGCCTGGTGATGAGCGGTGCCTGGTTTCCTCCAAAAGTGACGCCTGGCATTCACACCAAAGAGTTCAATCTTTGTCTCATCAGACCAGAGAATTTTGTTTCTCATGGTCTGAGAGTCCTTCAGGTGCCTTTTGGCAAACTCCAGGCGGGCTGCCATGTGCCTTTTACTAAGGAGTGGCTTCTGTCTGGCCACTCTACCATACAGGCCTGATTGGTGGATTGCTGCAGAGATGGTTGTCCTTCTGGAAGGTTCTCCTCTGTCCACAGAGGACCTCTGGAGCTCTGACAGAGTGACCATCATGTTCTTGGTCACCTCCCTGACTAAGGCCCTTCTCCCCCGATCGCTCAGTTTAGATGGCCGGCCAGCTCTAGGAAGAGCCCTGGTGGTTTCAAACTTCTTCCACTTACGGATGATGGAGGCCACTATGCTCATTGGGACCTTCAAAGCAGCAGAAATTTCTCTGTAACCTTCCCCAGATTTGTGCCTCGAGACAATCCTGTCTCTGAGGTCTACAGACAATTGACTTCATGCTTGGTTTGTGCTCTGACATGAACTGTCAACTGTGGGACTTTATATAGACAAGTGTGTGCCTTTCCAAATCATGTCCAATCAACTGAATTTACCACAGGTGGACTCCAGTTAATCCGCAGAAACATCTCAAGGATGATCAGGGGAAACAGGAGGCACCTGAGCTTCATGGCAAAGGCTGTGAATACTTATGTACATGTGCTTTCTCAATTTTTTTATTTTTAATAAATTTGCAAAAATTTCAAGTAAACTTTTTTCACATTGTCATTATGGGGTGTTGTGTGTAGAATTCTGAGGAAAAAAATGAATTTAATCCATTTTGGAATAAGGTTGTAACATAGCAAAATGTGGAAAAAGTGATGCGCTGTGAATACTTTCTGGATGCACTGTATTTGCAACTTGCCCAGTTGCTATGGTTGGCTGAGGACAGTGACACTCTTACCATTTTACTCTCCAGCTGTGCTGCTCTGCAGTTCTGTATCAGCATTGCAACATAACAGTGTCAACAAAGTGTGTTGTTACTACTTGCCATGGCCCACTTTTTTTCTAACTGCCTGTATTAAATAATAATAATATTTCTCTGTTGTCTGTATTAAATAAATATCCATCCATGCATTTTCCAACCCGCTGAATCCGAACACAGGGTCACGGGGGTCTGCTGGAGCCAATCCCAGCCAACACAGGGCACAAGGCAGGAACCAATCCCGGGCAGGGTGCCAACCCACCGCAGATTAAATATATATTTTCAAATGATTTCACTTTTACAGAATTTTTTTTTCGCTTGTATTAAATAATTTTCAAATGATTTTACTTTTGTTTTCCTCATAACCCATTAAAATCCTTGCTTTTTGTTTTTAACTTATGTCTCTACTTTTATATAATATATTGGTCTGGGTGTGTAGAGGGCATGTATACATTTATATATATAGTAAAGAATTTAGAGATTTTAAGAGTGTTCTGTATTTCTAATTTTCTAATCTGGCAACCCTAAAGAGGACACAAAATTTGCTGCCAAAATGTTAGCTGAAACACAAAGTGAAAAGTGTTAAGGTAGCACTGGGATAAAATCAAATTTGAATGAAACAACCAAAAGAGGAGCCATTTGAACAGGCAGGGGACCGCAAACAGAAGACTAAGACAGAGATCATCATTACCAATTCATACCCAAGAACTACAATCAAAAACACAAAATAGTAATTCAGGATCCGTGGAGTCAAATAAGGAAATAATAAAAGCAAATGTGCAATTTTTTTCATTTTGTCATTTTTTTTTTATCAGAATCCATCAGACTTACATAATTATAGTCTTTAAATGGTTACATAGCTAACGTGATGCATATAACATCCTGGACTGCTCTCCACGGCAGCCACCAAAGCAAAGCGGCTACTGCAAGACAATGTGGGGGCAACCAAAAGAAAACAAAACAAATTGTGAATAATTTGAAAAAAAATGAATAACTCTATGAACACAGAAAAAAATATTTACAATGAAAAAATGTGAGACAAGTCAAGAATCATGACAAAAGCGGAAAACTATAGATTTCAGAACCAAAATTCAAAAAAGAAAATCACACAAAGGTCTTTGTTTTATCTGCAATCCCATTGTTCTCAAACTGATGATAACTACAATATGTAGTCAGCATGGTTTTATTTTGTAATCATTATTATCCATTACACAGAACAGTAAATCTGACTTATAATTATAGAATATATAAAATAACATAAATAAAAAAATTAATTGACTTTTAAGAAACTTGTTAGTATTCCATATTGTGGCCGCCAGTAGGTGCTGTAGCTCCCTAAACACCTGATACACACACACAGGCTTGGACACAAGTGCCGGTAAACAAGAGCTTTTATTCAGTGTGAAACTCTTCCAAGATTATCCCACACCACCACCACAAGTACAATGAAAGCTCACAGCAACACTTTGTTTTTTCTTCTCTCCTTTTCTCTGTCTGCTTCCTCTGCTCCTCCAGCAATCTTTCTCCTCCTTCTCCCCATTCTGGATCTCTGAACTGTGGCAGGCAGCTCCTTTTATATTACACCCGGAAGTACTTCCGAATAAGGTGGGGGCCCGACAAAACAGGGCTCACCAGTCCTCTCTGCACCCTTTGACAGTGCCCACAGGACCCAACATGGCTGAGCCAAAGAACTCCACTTCCCATGATGCCTTGTGAGAATCCAGGGCACAGCCATAACCCAGGGGGGTTGCCATATATTAACCCGGGGGAGAAAAGTAACCGTGCAGGCTGTGGGTGTCTACCTATCTAAGACAGATTGATTTCTAAGCATTCAACATAGATCTTAGCATTCACATTTGCAGTGCTCCATCTATTTTGTAATGCATGCAGTAATAAAATGCATTGCAGTGATCATTTCAGTAGATGATGCATGCATCACAAACATTTGCCGCAATAAAATGCATTGCTTAAAATTTTTGTTGATGCACTATATATTGGAATGATGAATAAAATGCATATGTCTTTTGGTATGGGATTCATAAAAGTAGTGCTAATATTTGTGATGCGACGTCTGTTGGAATGACAGAGATATAACAACCAGATGGACACACAGGCACGCATTCTTTTATTAAAGTGGTGAATATGTAACTGATACTGAGCATTTTGCAAACAAAGTTTAATACCACATCTGATCAATATATACTTTTAAAACCAGCCATGCTGGTATATTTATTTATTTGAAATCTTCTTGTAGGGCAGTGGAGTGTCATTTAGTTTGAAAAATGTCTAGCACACAATTTGAATAATCTCTGAACTGATATTTCTCAAATCTGGGCTTCCTGGACCATCTTCTCAGACAGAGTTCCTGTGTAGTGAGATATCCCAAACTGTTGTTTCTCTGGTTTTATATTTTCTGGGGGCACATGACCAGGAGTGGTCTTCATGCCTCCTGGGCTGGAATTGATCTCTTGTGTACCTGATCTTCTTTCTCAGGGATGTCTGAGGCGATGAACTTCCATTTCCCACTTGAAAATAAATCTGGATAGGCTAGGAGATATCATTCTCAAAACTCTTTTTAACAGTTTCCATGGAGCTCTGAGCATATTTTGGATCAAGAGCGGAAATGAACTGTGATTCATTCCATCTCTAAGTATGTGTGGTGTCGCTCTCTCTCTCCCTCTCTTTCTCAACTTTGGACATCTGGACACGTCCATTTTTCCCCATTCTTCTTTACAAAACTGCTGAAGCTCATTCATGCTGCATGGAGATTATGATTGAACAGCCCTTGTCAAGTCCAGCCACAAATTCAGTGGACTCAAGGACATTAACATTGTTGTTTTTAAGCCATTCTTGTGAATCGTTGGTGTTATAATCGGGGCCATTGTTTTTCACAATTGCTCAGTTTTTCCAGTGATGCTCTAGACAGATTAGCATGTTCTAGACAGATTTACATACTAATTTCTTAATGATTCATTTACCTGGACTCCAAAGGATATTCAGTGTCTTGGATATTTTCTTCCTTCTATCTCCTGACTTATGCTTTTCAATCACCTTTTCACTGAGTTCCTTGGAGTGTTCTTTTGTCTTCATTGTGTAGGTTAGGCCACCATAGTGACTCACCACAAGCTGGACCTTCCAGATAAGGTGCATTGAGACCACAAACAAGTGAAACCCCAAACAGATGATCTCCATCTGGGACTTCTAAAACTAATTGGCTGCATCACTGATGATTTAGGCGTGTCATATTAAAGAGGATGAATACTTATACAAGCAACTATTTTGTGTTTTACTGTATATTTGTAATTAATTTACAGCACATTGCAGAGATCTGTTCTCCTGTTCACATTAAATAGTGCTTTTCTATTGATCAATGTCAGAAAGCCAAATTAAATCAACGTTGATTTAATGTTGTATGCAATAAAATGTGAACCTTCTAAGGCAGTGACCACTTTTATAGACACTGCACGAGTTTCCCCAATTGTGTAATCATTTCTAATATTTTTACTTCCTTCATGGAACATTACTATTGATATTAAATGTCATCTACCACATATCTTCCTGTGTTGGGATTGTGTTTAGGTTCTGTAATGATTCTTCTGCCTCCAGGCTGTTTCTTACTTCATCTAATTTGGTTTGTATTAACCTTATGTCTTTGTCAGTTACATTTTGCATGTAGATCATTTAAATACATTAGAAAGACCACTGGTCACTACTTTTAACATCACCTAATTCAGAAAAAGTTCCTTGTGCCATAATCCTTTGGTTTCTGTATTTGATTCTCACTCCCATGTGTTCTAAGCGTCTCTTCATTTTTCCTGGGTACAAAGAAGGAAGTAGGTACACTGTACTGCTTCTGTATTTTCCTTTAAAGGATCAGAAAATATAAATTATACCTGACTGAATATGTACCACAACTTCGGCTGGTTGCAGGCATTCTAATTCTTCTATAGTTAGACTACAAAAGCATTTCATCCACTTTTCTTTCCAATCGTTTCCAGATCCTCCTGGGAATTTTTGTTACTATCCAAGCTACAGGTCCTGGACCTTCAGCTAGTGAGGTGGCCCATATATCTGCCAGAATCTCAGCAGAGACCATTCTGGTTTGTTTAATTCAATTATTTCTATAGTTATCTCTGTTATCTATTAGAATCTCATTTGAGAACATCCTGATTCCTTAGATGTATTACTGTTATTGCAGTCATCATTTTCAGTATTTCATGAGACAATATTCTGGTTCATTTTATGAATTTTTTCAGTTATAACTGTAGTTATAATACAAAGTGTGACATTATTGTACAGCTGTTTTAAAAGGCAGCTGCTAGTACATTCTGACATTCAAACTCTTAACGCATGATTAACCAGTGTAAGTGAAATCAAGAAAAACAAATTGTAATGGACATCAGGCATGGGTTGGCGTTCTGACTGGCATGGTTCAAAAATCCTTATCCAGCCAGAAGGCCAGTGTAACTGAAGGTCAGGGGGAGACCAATCACATGGACTATTTGCTCCCCTGATAGAATAGGTGACAATCTTCCTGTGCTACAATACTGGCATGGATTCCTGCAGGGCAGGCTGGGAATTGCAATCCCAGTAGAGGTATTTGACTGAGGTGTTCCATGGGTCCCGCCATGGGTAGCTGCAGAGACACATCATCCCCATTTCTGCATGACCTGAAAGTGCTTCCAGCCTTTAGCATGGTAACACCTGAAGTATTCCCTGGCCTGGCCTAAAGGAAATCACTCAACCTCATCCAGGAATGGTGGAGTGGAAGGAAGGAAAGAAAGAAAGAAAGAAAGAAAGAAAGAAAGAAAGAAAGAAAGAAAGAAAGAAAGAAAGAAAGAAAGAAAGAAAGAAAGAAAGAAAGAAAGAAAGAAAGAATTGTACCTGTGCCATGTTTGTGCATTTCCTTTGAAGATATTTGTTAAAATAAATTATTATTTGAATTGTGACTTGTGTTGTTGTTGATGTGTTGATGGGTTTGGAGACTCAGTGACACCCCCTACAGGTTACAAAATCTAAAAGAAACTGTAAGTTTAATTTGGTAATGACTTTTGATAGATAATTTAGTTTGATATTTTTGTGTAAAAAAAAAAAAATAATAACCGGTCTAGTTATCACTTCAGACTAAGAACTGTGAATAACAGTTTGGTTTTGAGTGAACATCTCTTATCGTTAATATGAATCAGACCTCTGCCTCTCCTGCTGGAACATCCTAAAAATATGGATGCTTCTCTCTCTCTGACACTTCATTTCATCCAAAGTCTGTTTAAAAATTCTCTGAAGAATACCTTCTGTGAGAAGCTTTCATAGGACTTCTTCACTACATGGCCAAAAATCTCAGCTGGTATATTTCCATCCATCCATCCATTTTCCAACCCGCTGAATCCAAATACAGGGTCACGGGGGTCTGCTGGAGCCAATCCCAGCCAACACAGGGCACAAGGCAGGAACCAATCTCGAGCAGGGTGCCAACCCACCACAGCAGCTGGTATATTTTGAATCTGAAAATCAGAAATTCAACCTGAAGATCAACCCACATTGAGCTCTTCATCCTATCATCTAGAAAGAAACAATCTGTCCTGCGTAAGAACGTTATTTTGGCTGCTTGTGTTTTACTATACTTTCCATCACTTCTCAGAGCTCATAACCACGAAGTAGGTTAACACAAAGAGAATAGTATAGCCTATTCTACACCCCATGCTTTGTAAAGTTAGAAGTATTTGGAAAGGTTAAAATAATTGGCAGGACATCATATCATTGAACAGGAACTTCTTGTATATAAATACTACAGTTAATGAAAGCGTTATATGATCTCATCATCTCCATGTTAGATGTGCTGAGAGTGATGGGCACAAGTGATAGTTATGTAGAACAGAACACCAAAAAGAACTCAGAACATTTCCCTTAACACATTTCTCTAACCTCCCTTTGAACAGAACCCAAGGCCCCTTAACCTGTTCATCTGGGGCAGCTTCTCTACCCCTACTCTGCACATCAAGCCAATCTTTTCCGAGAGAAGATCACAACATCAATTTTAGAGGTGCTAGTTCTCATCCTGACTGTGCGACTTTAGTTGGGAACTGCTAAACTCTATGCCTCTGATCAACAATAGGTATGTGGTAAAGATTTGTTTAAGAACTTTTCTTAGTTAAAGATGCAACATATTTTTCTAACAAGCTGACAGGTAAAAAGCTCATGTCGGCTGAAGAGCTGCCAACAAAATACTAGCAAAAAAGCAAAGTAGCAAAAAGACAGTGTAGCAAATGGAAAAAAGGTGAAAACAGCAAACAGTATATAGGAGGATTCCCAGTAGGTACTTATGATGCACTTGTTAGATTGTTTTAGCCATGTTTCTGTAACCTAGCTCTATAATAGACAGTTCTGTTTTTCTTTTTTTTAATTCTGTTGCTATAGTTTCTGCATTGCAGTTCCAAAGAAGCAGATTTGAATCCCACTTGCACTGTACACACTTGTAGGTGTGAGAATTTCTTGCAAAGTAATCATGTCTTTAAATCTACAAAACACAATGGTATAATATTGCTTTTCAAAACCATATTTTTCCACTGATTTTTTAATTTGGAAATATCTCCAGAAACAATTGTATTTGCTGCTATCATACTATGAGATATTATATTACTTCTTAACCTACACAATCCAGTCCAGGGTCGCAGGAGGAACTGGAGAATATCCCAGCTAGCATAGGGTGCAAGGCAGGAACAAAACCTGGACACAGTGCCAGTGCACTGCAGAGCAAACACACACCTACACATCCAAAAACACGCTATGGCCAATTTAGCGTTGCCAATTCCCTTAACCTGCATGTCTTTGGACAGTGGAAGGAAAATGGAACACCAGCAGGAAACACCCTCACAGACAGGAGAAGAACATGTAAACTCTAACCCTGGTTTCCATCCCAATTGTATTTCTGCCATTGAAAGTAACTCTAACTTACCAGATTGCTGTTGACTGTTTACAACTGATTTGGTCATAAACAATACAAATAATTAAAAATGAAATTCTAGTACAAAAATACTGTAATTAACTTTTGATAAATCAACAGCTTTATGAAACTGTTGCTGTTTTACTTTGAAACAAATGGCTGAATGGATAGCATATAGCACATACTGAATTATATACAGACTCCGTGTTTTGATGATAGATGCCCACTCATATCATTTTTGTTTCTTACTTGGCACCTTATATACAGTGTGGTACCTGGATGGGGGTGGTACCCAGACGGGACGCCCGAGGAGGGCTTGTGCCTCATCCAGACCTCGAGGGGGCGACCGCCCTGGGGGCCACAGGTAGAGATCTGGAAAGCTCGACCCTGTAGGGGCCCATGGTCACCGCCAGGGGGACCCCAATACCTGGAGGACCCTGGACCTCAGCACTTCCGCCACACCAGGAAGTGCTGGAGGGGAAGAGGAACAGGGACACCCAGAGTGCTTCCGGGGATACAGCTGGCACTTCCGCCACACTGGGGCGTGTCGGTGGGAGATTGCCGGGGACGCACCTGGAGCACATCCGGATGCTTATTTAAAGGGGCCGCCTCCCTTCAGTGGATGACTTGAGTCGGGAGCATAGTGTGGACGAGGTCTCTGGAGGGGAGAAGGAGGCGGTCTGAAGAGGACAAAAGAAGGCATTGTTGATTGGCCTGGACTGTGGGGTATTGGGGTTTGTGAGAGTAATCATTGTGTAATGGAGTACCTCAATAAACGTGTGGGGGTGATTTAAACGTGTCTGCCTGTCTGTGTCCGGGTCAAGTTCCACAACAGTTACATTCCACATTGCATCATTCTGTCCAGCTATGGCACCTGATATGCAGTCACAGTCCACATTGTATCATTGCTTCTTGCTATGGTTATGCTGAAGTCTTAGATGTGTGTTGCTATCAAGCAAAGAAAGCTGACTACTTTTTGTCACATTTTAATACATTTTCAGGTCCGCTGTGTCTTTGAGGTCCAGCATTGTGCTGTTCATTCATGGCTTGCTCTGTTTATTTTGTGCTATTCTCTCTTTCTCCACTTGGTAAAAGGTTCAGGCTGTTGGCTGATCACTCCAGCCAGATATGTGAAAAATATTGTAATGGCATTCCTGGTGATTTTATATATGGTTTTACCTAGGTGAGATTAATAATCACTGGGGTGATCATGGCAGGGGCTACTTCTGGCCTATTAAATTGCTATATTTTACATACCCAACTGAATGACTGGCAGAGTGTCATGTGTTGGTCAAGCATGCAAACAAGAGTTTTGTTGTTGTTTGTGAACATGACTTGTGTATTATAAGCAAACTGACTCACACAGTTACCTTCTATACAGCTCCTTCAAAAACTCTCTATCTCTTTCAAATGTCTTTAGACTCCACTGCTGCTGCAGGGATGAAGTTGACTTCTATAATGAAGTACTCAGAATGAGGAGTTTCTTCATTGCTAGAAAATACCCTTCTCATATTGTGGAAAAGGTCCTCAATCATGCCAGGAGTAGACTCGTAATATCCACTCTAAGAGTAGCACCAATAATGAAACGTACGTCTTGTTGTTCCTCCCATTCCAGCCTAACACTCTATCTACCCTACAGGACATTAAACAAAATTTTCCCATTTTGCAGACGGATTCATCTACAAGAGCTTCTTTACCTAACCCTTCATTGATCTCTTCTCGTCGATCACTTTACTTTACTTCTCATCCACAGCTCACCAGGCATTCTGAGCTGTAACAAGAGGCACTGAGTCACTTGCAAATATGTCACCAAGAACACCCTTGTATCTGGTTCTACTGGTAAATTCAATCCTAAACACCAGGCCTGTTGTCATTCTAACATTCTTATCTACTGCATTTGTTGTACGAAGTGTCCAGCCATCTGCTACACATAGGTGAAACAAGGAGACGGCTTGCAGACTGTTCCAGGGATCACATTCAAGCTTTTAAAGACCTCACAAGCCCTATAAGTAGAGCACGTCACATCCCTTGATCATAGCCATGCTGATCTCTCCATTTGTGTTCTTTCACTGGGCTTCAAAGACTCATATTTCCCCAGGTTTTAATGACTGGCCAACTTTTTAATATCTTTCTTCAACTTCTTTTCTGGTAGCCCGTCACACCTACTCTCATCTTTTCTCCTTTCATCTACCCTGGTTTTGATCACTCCTTCCCCTCCTATTTATGTTACCTGTTTGTTTATTCCTTTTCAATTCACATCTTATACAGCTGAAACATTAGGCTTTTAACCTTTTTTCCTTTTCAGTGTGGGAATAACTTTTTATTTAATAAATGGCATGGTGCACCTGGGCAGTAGCTATGAAGATTGATGCAGTGGTGAGAACTGTGGACTTCACGGACCCTTTCTCCATCCATCCCTTATTGCTTCTTTGCACTCTGAACTTTACAGGGGGGTGATAAGTTCCTTATGGTTCAATGCGATGCAGTGCAGCAGTTAAGCAGCTAAGAAGAGGGGTACGATGCAAAGTTCAATGCGATTTGGAGTTCATAGGGACCCTCCTGCACCCTTATTGCTTATTGCTTCAATATGTCTGTGATTTCATGGGGGACCCAATTGCTTCGAAACTTATTTGTTACTGAGGATGGAAAGCTGGTATTGATAACAAAATCAAAAATTTAGTACCGAGCCAATACTAAACTCATATTACTGAAAGAACTGAATTATTGGGAGGTGGATCGGTGAAGGTCGACATGTGCTCACTCCCAGTGATCCTGTGTACATTCAAGAATTGATCATGAAGTCCTTTACCAATACCTTGGGTAGATCTGTGGCAGATGAAATTTAATGTAACTAAATGTAAAGTATTACATGTGCAGTGTAAAAAATGTTAGATTTGAATGCACAATGGCAGGTCTTAAACTTGAAAGTCCACTGTCAACTATTGGGCAGTGTACAGAAGCCATTAAGAAGGGTAACAGAATGTTCGGTCATATAGCACAATGTATAGAGCAAAAGTCCAAGGAGGTTATGCTGAAGCTTTATAATGTACTGGTGTGGCTTCACTTGGAATACTCCATCTATTTCTGGTCTCTGGGCTACAAAAACAACATAGTGCTATAAAAAGTCCAGAGAAGATTATCTAAGCTGATTCCAGGACTGCAGAGTATTGAGTTATGAGGAAAGATGAAAGGATTTTCAATTTAAGCAAATGGAACTTAAGGGGGGACATGATTGAAGTGTTTAAAATTATGAAAAGAATTGCTACATTGTATCGAGACTTACTTTAAAATTAGTTCAAGAAGAACACAGGGGCACAGTTGGAAACTTGTTAAAGGCAAATTTTCCACAAGCGGTAAGAAGTTTTTCTTCACACAGAGAACTTGAGACACATGAATTAAATCACCAAGTAGTGTGGTGTACAGTAAGGCTCTTCAAAAATCAACTTATTATTGTTTTACGGCAATTAGGTAGATAGGATTGAGGAACTTTATTGGGCTGAATGGCCTGTTCTTGTCAAAATGTTTCTAATGTTCTAAGGTTGACTAACTTCCAAAGAGACTAGGGAACGAATTAAATAACATGCATATGGAAAATATATAATAACATTCCAGATGTTTACATACAGTTCAAGATAAGTAATCCCTCCAATGTGTCCTGGGTTTATCTCTCATATTGGCCATGCATGATACACTCCCATGTGAGATATCCTCTGTAGAAGACAAACAATATTCATGTGCATAAGTGTATAGAATTGTATTAAATGAGGAAACAAATCAAGCATTTTCCAGTTAGACACTGCCCTAAACTAAATGTTTAAATGAACGAGGTGAATTTACAGCCTGGGCACCATGGTGAATAGCGTGTTAATGTAATTTGCCGTTGTGTACAGTATGACCATATGTATATTTTGGTCTTTAATTTTTATATTACATCTTATATTTATTTTGTTTTAATGGTTTTATTCATAATAATTTGTAATTGATTGGAAAATATGTACCATCTCCAAGAGAGGAGAGTACTGTTACTGAGCAGCAGCAATCAAACCGGATATGTTTCCTCAATTATAAAGTAAACACTTGCCGAGTTGTAACAGATTACGGTTATGAAATTCTATTTTGAATCAATAATTATTGTTTTTCATACTGAACACACCATTGTAAGTACAATCCAGATAACAAGATAAGGCCAAGAAAATCCAATACATTGTAGTGACTAACTTTGTGGATAAAGGGAGAATAAGGACACAGAGGACAACAAATCCAATCAACAAAAGAACATTTTATTTATTTGCCTGATTCAAATAAGAAAAAGGAAAGAGCGCAATCAAATAAATAACAGAATTACAGAATTATTTAAGTCTCAACTAACACTTTCCTATTGCTGTGACTGTGGAAAATATTGCTAACTAAGCTCCAGCTCTGGTGTTTTTCTTTGGCCCCAAAACATTCCACAACTAAACGTTATGCTAGTTTTTTCAGGGCTCACAGCAAGTATTTTGCAACTTCCAAAGTTCCGAATGATTAAGTTCAACCCCTGTATTTTTTTTCTCTTTGCTCCCAGAGGCAATATTTTTCATACTGAGTCTCACAGTCTTTTCTTCTGGTTGCGCCTGTGAGCCCCATTAGTTATACCAGTGACTGAAGTGGAAATTAAAAGAACTGCTGGTATTCTTTGTTGTATGTGTATGTAGCAAAGTGTAATCTCTCACTTGTGATTTTGTTTTGTTTTAATTATGAACTTCCCCAATATCAATTGTTCATGTAAATAGTTAGTAGTATACCGATCATACATAATGTTATAGTACGGGCGTTAATTAATGCTGCACCTCACAACCTGCATGTACCTTATTTCTTGGCTTGGCCGCCAGAAGCACGGTGGATGCTGTAAGGGGTAGGTGGTGTTTTCAGCCCTCCCCAAGCTTTTTCTAATTTTATTTTATTTAATTTGTTGTGTATATTATTTGGAAATGTTCGAGTGTATATTAAGTCATGTGTGTCTTTCCCAAGCTCTTACATGTACTTTTTCTATGTTTACTTTTGAAAATTAAGAAAAAGTTAATGGTTATTTTTTTTAACATAGTGAATAGCATGTTAATGTAATTTGCCGTTGTGTACAGTATGACCATATTTATATTTTGGGTTTTAATTTTTGTATTACATCTTATATTTATTTTGTTTTAATGGTTTTGTTCATAATAATTTGTAATTGATTTGATTTATTATTGAATAGGCATAGGGGAGAAGGTGTTTGTGTGACAACCTGTTCTTTTTTTCTTTTTGTTTCTGGAAAGGTATGCTACTCTGTTTTTTTTATTAAGATTATAAAGTGTGTGACAGATAAGGGGCACTCTCGCTCCCTTGAACCCTCTGATCAGACGCCTGGCACCAGATAAAAGTCCAAATATAATATTTATTTGAACAATAATGTGCACAAATCACCCTCCTCTCCACAATACTCATAAATAAATTCACAATACACTAATCAATAATTAATCCTCCACTCTCCCAGACGCATTGCCACCATTCCACCCAGCTCAGCTCAACTCTGGGATCTCCCACAGTCCTTTATATAGTCTGTGACCCAGAAGTGCTCCTGAACCCCTGTCCATGTGACTTCTTAGTACTTCCGGGTGAGATCCAAAAGTCTTCTTTTCAACCCGGAAGTACGTCAGTCTTTTTGTTCACGTGATTATGACACACTTCTGGGTTGTATGCGAAAGTCTAGTTGCACCTCCCTGCAACGCCTTCTAGGGGCCCCTGTGGTATCCAGCAGGGTTGTGGATAAAAACTCCAATGTCCATAATTCCCTACTGGCATTCGGGGCACCTCCATGCTGCAGGGAGGGCTCCATCTGGCAGCCTGGGGGTATTGGCCGGGATGAAAGGCCGGCCATATCCCACAAGTTATAATAGTTTTTATTGTGTAAGGATATGTATAGTATAAATAGTTTTTTCTGGAAAATCTGAATAATATTTTGTAAATAGTTTTATATGTTATATGTTAATTGTGTTACTGAAGAAAAAAGAAGCACAGTGGATGCGGTAAGGGGCATAGCGGAGAAGCTGTTCGTGTGACCCCCTGCTCTTTTTTTATTTCTGTGGACTTCCAAGAATCTGAAACTCTGGACTGTCTTCACCCTCTCACCATTAATGCTTATGGGATGGTGACCACTGCAGTTCAGTCTCTTGAAGTCCAGAATCAGTTCCTTTGTTTTCTTGGAATTGAGTTCAAGGTTGTTGTTCTGACTCCAACTATCCAGATTCTCAACCTCTTCTCTATAGGCTGCTTCATCATTATTGGAGATCAGGGCTATCACATTAGTGTCATTGGCAAACTTTATTATGATGTTAGTACCATGGGTAGGTTTGCAGGCATTTATGAAGAGGAAGTAAAGGAGAGAGCTCAGTACACAGCCCTGCAGTACCCCATTGTTACTTTATGAAGGATTGTATTTGTCATTCCAATAGGTGGCACATCACAAACATCAACACTGCTTTTAAGAATCTCATACCAAATGGCCTTATAACAGAGGCACTGCTTTGTACACTGAAAATGTTAGTGCTAAGGTCTGTGTTGATTACTTTCAGATTTCAATCCGTCTTAGGTGAGAGTAGCACAGCTAGTAAAGGAAACAAAACCTTCAACAGATTACATCGGGGTACTGAACTCCCATCCTCGAGGTCCACAGTGGCTGTAGGTTTATCCTTTAGCAAAATGTTTAATTAAAACCCATTTATTTACTGTATGTTTTTTGGGCTTAATTTTAGTTGGCTTGTTTGTTACGATTCAGAACCCTTATTTGCTTATTTTAGTTTTACACAGCTGCGTTAAGATTTTAATTGTTGCCTGTTTTCCTAATGAGCCATCAGTTAATAATGAGGTACCAATGACAAAGGACCTGCCAGTTCTCTAGCTAATGTGCTTCTACTTAAACCTGTGTACATACATTATGAAGTATATGTGTTAATACAATGTTTTGAAATAATAGAGAAGGGAAGGATCAAGAGATATGAATCTATTCTGGACCACAAAAACATATAGATAATACTCTCAGAAAATGAAAAATCTAGAATGTTATAAAGATTTGCCTTGGAAGAATGAAAGCACTAACAAGCCATTTAATTAAATACCAAGTTTCATTATCTGCAAGGCCTGGCTTCTAACTATGAAAAGGGATGGAATGAGAACCTGCACCCAATGTAGACCTCCAGGACCACACTGAAGTACCACTGGTTTACACAAATCAAAATAACTGACAAGACACAAGAGTGGTTTGATGATATGAGTTGACCACACATTACATTTAGCATTAGTTCAAATAGTACTGAAGAAACTACAAAATGAAGTGCAATCAATCTTGGGTTTTGTATGCATTTCAAATAGATGAGTTGGAGTTAAAATCTTTACGTATGTCCAATTTTTATTTTGTCCCAAAAGTGGAATTTATTGTAACACATATTTAATTATCTTTAGCAATTGAATAATTTCCCAGTTATGTGGTTTCTGATTTTATGCCATAGTTTAGACAATTAAATGCATGTTGAAGGTAGGAGAGCAGCATAATGGTGCAGTGATTATCTTTACAGCTCCATAGATATGAGCTCAGGTCCCAGTCGATTCACTCTCTGTGCCAGTATGAACAAAACTCTCTCCGTTTGTCTACATTAAGTACTCCTGTGTCCTTCCACATCCTAAAGCTGTGCATATTTTGACTGAGTGATCACTTAAAACTGTCCCAGTGTGAGTGTAAATGTGTAGAAGTCTTCACAGTGACGGCATGGAATCTCATCCTGACACACAGTACTGCTGGATCTGTGTGACTCTGAATATAATCAGTTTATTACATTACAGTTTATTTTTAAGATTTTGATCCTAAAACGCATAACTTTATGGTCTATAGTTTTGAGTGCGCAATTAAGAGCAATTAACTTGCATTATGTAAATAAAAAAGTATATTTAATTTTTTATCTAATTTGACATTTCAAGAGTGCATTGAATTTGCTGTGTCTTTATAAACAAATTCGGTTTCATTGATTTTGCATTACAGTCACAGTTGACGTGAATGCTGCTGAATCAGGAAGCATCACTGCAGGTAGCTTCTAGTCAAATTGTGATATTTTTAAATGGCAGCTGAACTCCCTGTCACATTTTTTATTGACTTGTATTGACTGCAGAAAAGGAACTATTTAACATTTAGATACCCAGTGCAGGATTTTCAATATCTTGTTTGTTTATATCTATATCCTGTACTTGTGTGCAAGTTGCTTCCCCTGTTCATTTACTTGTACTGTATTTTATTTAAGGCTTACAAAGCCTCCATCCTTATGAAACAACAGGGGTAGGCAAAAAGCCTTCTGCAGTCATTACTTCTCTACTATTGCTATTGTTTTTAAATGAGTGACTGAGAGATACTGAAAGAGCACTTTGATCTTCTTCCTACTGAGACTCACAACAATGTGTATTTACTTGGACAAAACCAGCTCAGAAACACTCCGGAAAGGTAAGCAATCAAGTAGGCGCTGCGAGAATAAGCTTGTCAGCAAAAACTAAGAGTTCTGGTTCGTTTAACATTATGAGACTGCTTGTAAAATTTGGATTTCATACTGCAATTTTACACACATAAAATTTGATAGATACTTTTCCAATATTATGATGCATTTAAAAAGCATCTTTAATTTGTTTGAGTACAGTGTAGTATTTAGGCATCTTGATTAGAATATACACAGTGGATTCACAAAGTATTTAGACCCCTTTATTTTCTGCACACTTTATTGTTGTAGATTTCTTTATAAATGTATACCTGTACATTTGTCATTTTTGCCCATCAATCTACAGTAAAAAAACAAAATAACAAACTGAAAACATTTTTCAGAAAGGTTTCCAAATTTATTAAAAACAAAAACAGGAATCTCTCATTTATTTAAGTATATATACTGCTCAAAAAATTAAAGGAACACTTTTTAATCAGAGTATAGCATCAAGTCAATGAAACTTGTGGGCTATTGATCTGGTCAGTTAAGTAGCAGAGGGGGTTGCTAATCAGTTTCAGCTGCTTTGGTGTTAATGAAATTAACAACAGGTGCACTAGAGGGGCAACAATGAGACGACCCCCAAAACAGGAATGGTTTAACAGGTGGAGCCCCCTGACATTTTTCCCTCCTCATCTTATTTGGACTGTTTTTTCACTTGTTTTGCATTTGGCTACGCTCAGTGTCACTATTGGTAGCATGAGAAGATACCTGGACCCTACAGAGGTTGCACAGGTAGTCCAACTTCTCCAGGATGGCAAATCAGTACGTGGCATTGCCAGAAGGTTTGCTGTGTCTCTCAGCACATTTTCAAGGTCATGGAGGAGATTTCAGGAGACAGGCAGTTCCTCTAGGAGAGCTGGACAGGGCCGTAGAAGGTCCTTAACCCATCAGCAGGACTGGTATACGCTTATTTGGACAAGGAGGAACAGGATGAGCACTGCCAGAGCCCTACAAAATGACCTTCAGCAGGCCACTGGAGTGAATGTCTCTGACCAAACAATCAGAAACAGACTTCATAAGGGTGGCCTGAGGGCCCGACGTCCTCTAGTGGGCCCTGTGCTCACTGCTTGGCACTGTGGAGCTCGATTGGCATTTGCCATAGAATAACATAGAATACCAGAATTGGCAGGTCCACCACTGGCACCCTGTGCTTTTCACAAATGAGAGCAGGTTCACCCTGAGCACATGTGACAGATGTGAAAGGGTCTGGAGAAGCCGTGGAGAACGTTATGCTGCCTGTAACATCATTCAGCATGAGCAGTTTGGAGGTAGGTCAGTGCTAGAATGGGGAGGCATATTTATGGAGGGATGCACAGACCTCTACAAGGCTAGACAACGGCATCTTGACTGCCATTAGGTATCGGGATGAAATCCTTGGCTCCATTGTCAGACCCTATGCTGGTGCAGTTTATATTGTCACAAACACGCTTGAGAGACATAGGGCTCAACTACTGATAATTACACTCCAAACCAGAGGATGGCATTGTTATCTTTACAGAACACTCCAACTCTGACATCACTTCTGGATTCCATCGTCTTGAACCAGGTCCTTGGAGTCTAAAGAATACTACCATCTGAACAAGATGGCTGTACTTTTGTTGTTCATTCACTTATGTGCTGCAACCCTTTATGACATATCCTTTGCTTAATTTACAACATACAATAATGACCAAAAGTTTTGGCAGTGACACAAATATTGTGTTTGTAAACTTTTCTGCTCATTTTTTACATGTTACTATGGTATACTAAAGAACAATTATAAACATTTCATAAGTTGCAATGGTTTTTATTGGCAAATACAGTATATCAAATTTATTTAAAGAGTCATTGTTTACATTGTTGACCCTTCATCTTTATAGGTTCTGCAAGTCAGCCTGGCATGCTGGCTATCAGCTTCTGGGCCAAATCCTGACTGATGGTGATCCATTCTTGCCTTTTTGTGCTTGGAGTTGATCACAATTTGTGGGCTTATGCTTGTCCACTGGCTTTTGGAGAATTGACCACAAGTTCTCAATGGGATTTGGATCTGGGGAGTTTCCTGGCCATGGGTCCAAACTTTCAATGTTATGATCTCCAAGCCACTTTGTTATCACTTTGTTCTTGTGACATGGTGCTCCATCATGCTGGAAAATTCACACATCATCACCAATTTGGCCTGAAGCAAAACACATGGATTGTATCAGGATGCTTCACTGTTTGCATGACACAGGATTCATGGTAGCGTTCACTTTTTCCTTCTCCGGTCAATCGATATTTCAGATGTCCCAAACAGTCAGAAGGAGAATTCATTAAAAAAAATAACTTCTGCTGTCCAATCTTTGTACATCAGGCAGAATTTTAGTCCGTCCTTGATATTTTTCTTGGAAAGAAGTGGCTTCTTGCTGCCCTTGTTAACACAAGGCCGTTGTGTTTGCCTCACTGTGCGTGCAGATGCACTTACACCAACATGCTGCCAATACTGAGCATGCTCTGCACTGGTGGCAAAACGATTCTGTAGCCTCCGTCTCAGGAGTAGACAGCCCTGGCACTTGCTGGACACTTTTAGCTGATCATTTTGTGGCAGGGCCAAAATAAGTGAAAATGGGTTTTTGTGATAAGGTAAATTTTTTATGCTAATAAATGTTTTTGCAATGAATTAATATACAGCTGATCTATCTGCACAATGATATAAAATCAATGTGAATTGCCACCACAAAATCTGCAAAACACAACATTTGTGTCACTGCCAAAACTCTTGGCCACTACTGATGATACCTCAGACTAGAAGCAAGAGGCCTCTTACCTGGACAGGTAAAGTATCTCATGTACATGCTGGCTCTGATCATTTTGATTATTCAAATTTAGTAACCTGTACCTGGCAAAATTAACCAACATCCATTTTTGCCATGTTTAGGCATTGCAGGTTGATGACAGTTCATGCCAAGCATGTTTCAATTTGCAGTTTGGCAGTATGACATATGCAAAACATTTCTTTTAAACGACTTCTATATCGAGTTGATAAGCCATTCTAGTTGTCTAATATTCCACGTTCTTCTCTTGCTTTTAAATATATTTTTTCCCAATTTCCTTTGTTACCTTTGTTATGAATGTGTCTCTGAGATCTGGAATTTAGGCCATTAATCGTTTATGTGAATTTTCCTCAGTCACTGCAGTTTGATCTTGCATCTCAGAGATCTGTGTTTATGGTTATGTTTTATTTGTCATTTGAAGCCATGCACAGCAGTGCACAGCAGAATGGACTTGTGTTACCTGGTCCAACTATTTGCAAGACTAAATGAAAAAATAAACAAGAATAACAACTAGAATTGCAAAATTAAACAACAGAGAATCTGACATATTGCATACCTGCATTATATGTTACACTGTATTATCAAACTGACCATAATTTAAGAGCCTAATGGCCTAATGGGATGAAACCTTTATGAAATCTGACAGTGCACTGTATGCTTCAGTTCCAGTTGCAAAAGGGCAAACAGTTCATTCTGGGGATGAATGTTGGTGGCCCAGTTTCATTTACTGTGTAGTTCCTCTATAGAAGGTAGACATGTCCCAGAGATTTTCTTAGCTGTTCTCACCACTCTCTGCAGGTAAATCTGACCTGATGCAGTAAAGTCCTCATACCAGACAAAGATGCAGGTGCCCAATATACTAACTATAATGCCTCTGTAGAAAGAGGTGCGGGTGGGAAGGAGGAGGCAAGCTGTTCTCGTGCTCCACAGGGAGTGCAGTAACTTCTGTCCTCTGTTGACTAGGGAGGAGTTGTGCTGGGATCATTTATTATCTCCACTTCCAGGAACTCCTGACTGTCAGCAGTGGAGCCATTGATAGAGAGAAGAAGGTACATAGCATGGTTTTTCCAGACGTTAACAGCAATCGCCATCTTCTTTTTTTTTTTATTAATGTTCAGGGCCAGGTGGTTGTTCTTACACCAGTTCATGATTTGTTTGACCTCCTCTTTGTAAACCATCTTGTCACCACCACTGGATAAGGCTTATCACTGTTGCACCATTCACAAACTTAATGATGTGTATGACTGTACGGGTCATCAGGAGAAAGAGTAGAGGACTCACGATGTAGCCTTGGAAGACACCAGTGCTCAGAAGGATGGTATGTGATGTATTTTCCCAACTTTGTCTGTCCAGGCCTAGTAGAGCAAGCTTGTCCACAAGGTGCTGAGGGTTAAATGTATTAAATGTGGAGCTGAAGTCTAAGAAAAGCTTCTGCACATGCATTCCTTTAGTCTCCAGGTGTACCAAGCTCTGGTGCAATGCCTGTGGCGTCATCAATAGAGCAATTAGGGCAGTAAGGAAACCTTGAATGTTGGTGTGTGATTTTTCTCCAGATACTGCAGTTTGATCTTACATCTAAGGGATGTGTATTATGTCTCCATATTTGCAGAATCATTGTGTACATGAGTGTACCATATAATAAACTGCTGTTCAGCTATGGGATGACTCCTACTTTGCACCACCGGCTTCAAAGCCAAGCTCTGGCACCGTGGACTCTGAATTAGAAACATCAGATGAAAGCAGGGGTAGCCAATCATTGTGCCATTCTATCTTGGAAGACTACAACTATGCAACCAAGACCAATAAGTTCTTTTGAAAATACTGAGCATATTTAACATGATACCAATATTATTTCCCAAGTAAATGTAATTTACAAATATCACCTTTCTTTAAAATCTAACAGACAATGATTGGAGACTAATTAACTATAATGTCTGATCATGCAAAGAAAAAAAAAATCAGTATATCATAAAAAAAGCTTTCCTTGCTATTTTATGCACTTTGCAAAGTATTTGTAATTACATTTCTAAGAACTTAGCCATTTAAGTTCTGATTACATTTTGATTTTTTTTCCCAGTGATAAATCTTTTAATTAAATCAACAGCTTAAAAGATAAGTGAGTATTCTTAATTATGCATACTAAGTTATGCCAGAGGTTTTAGTAACAGGAACAATATAGAATTTTGCAAAAAATGTCAGGTTGGGGAAAGGAGGAAACTTTAGTTGCAAGTTTATGACATTTTTTACCCCACAGCCAGGAAATGTAATATCTTCACCACAGTGGAACATGTATTCTTATAAATAAACCCAGAGCCTCCATGCTTAATTAAGTTCTATCTCCAAATGATGTGATCCTCTATGTAGTTTACCTCGTTTAGTCCTTTCTATAAATCTTCAGTTAAAACAATTTAAAAAAATATAAGGTACAGTTTTTTGAAGTAACAGAATAATTAATCAGAAATGGCTGCAAGGAATACATTTTGACTTTTTTAGATAGAAGCCATGCAGGGCTGTGCAATTAATTGAAGTAGCTCAGGTTAATTGAGGTACTGAGAGGAAGGCAGAAACTTTTAGATTAGTTTATTAGACTGTGCTACTGGGAGGCAATCATTTTCATCACAAATTAAGCTACAACTGAGGTGTAAATCAAAATTAAAATGTGCTATTGTGACGCACAGTAGTTTAATGTTCAGAAAAATCCCTTTCCTCTTGGGCAACAGCCAGTGCTAAATCATCGACAAGACTGAATATTTCATTCTGTTAACCTCATAATAAAAAAAAGAATGCACTATTGTCGTGAACATTTTTTTCATTTGCTTGATTTGTACAGAATACTTGTGAAATATCTAGTAATAATTTCAGTAGGCAGAACACAGTAATACCATTTTGTTTTCACTGAACACAAACAACATAATATAACACCTTTATATACTGTATGTCTGGCAAAGGAGATTTATAATAGGACTTTTTATGGACTCTTTCATATATTATTTTGGTAAATGGCACACAATGAATGCTGGTGTAACAGCGTTGTGGTTTAAAGTGCAGTGCCATTATCTATCACTGTCAATTACATAAACATAATAACACATTTTGCTCATCTCATCAGTTTTAATTTCATATACTCTGAGATGGTTAAAGTAGTGTAGATGCTAACAAATTTAACTGACACCAGAGAATTTGTCAAAATTCCTTGCTTGTGACTGAGCCAGAAATCAATGAAAGTTCAAGAATCAAGAGCTTGTTGAAGTCCAATAAAATCATGGAGACTAGTCTGCATCATACTACATTATAAAAAGTCAAAGCAAGAACCGGAGTGGCCAGATGTCCTTAGACAGATATATTTTGACGTGGGCTTTCCTTAAGCTTCCTAAAGTTTATTTTCATTCAGATCATTGTGGATTGGAGATGTGTTTTCCCATAATCCTAGCCAGAGTCTAGACTGTCTACCTTCATCATGTAGATTAAGCAGATTATATTTCCTGTATGCACTACAAATGATCCAGGCTTTTCATATTTTTTTTCTCTTTCAAAGCATTTATTTTGATTCATATGTTATAGGCTCATGGAACAATTCAATTCAAACATACTAGTCATGTAATGTGAGGTCAGGGGGAAGGAACACTTGGTGCTTATAGAAAGTGTTGGGGTGCCCTTTTAATCTTTGGACCAATAAAGTCAATAGGCGCTAAATGGCACAATAATAAATATAAATCGCCTCTATGGCTGAAGTAAAGGAAACCTCTTGTGAGCACTGAAAATTAGGGAGCTCCATTCTCTCTAAGATTCGGGTCCAAATGAGATGCCAACTTTCTGTGGCATCACCCTTTCTACAGCGGTCCTGACAGAAAGGTTGTGGTCAGTTGCCCTCAGGGGGTGTTTTCTCTGTTGTGAGGAAGAAAAATGAGACAAGCCTGTTAATGACAGCAACCCCTCTGGACATGGCGGGGTATTACAAAACCTTGGATAAGTCCTTAAGGTGTCCCTTGCTTGTGCATGTGTGACACCTGGGAAAACAAATGTGTAAAGAGGCGGTTGTGCCTTTTGATCAGTTTGCACAGCTAGCATCTTCCTTTTTATGTGATGATACCTAAAAACTGTTTCCGGGCAGTTTTAAGGTCAATGTGCAATTTCCCATTGGGATTAATAAAGTATCTATCTATCTATCTATCTATCTATCTATCTATCTATCTATCTATCTATCTATCTATCTATCTATCTATCTATCTATCTATCTATCTATCTATCTATCTATCTATCTATTTGTTAATATGCTATAAATATCATTAACATACAATAAGTGAAGACAGTAAAACACAATACACTCCGTTATGTATATTATGTTAACACATTATGATAGTTTTCAGGACTTCTATTAATAAATCGTTAACACTTTATTTTTTGCAAAAATGCACCTCCTACTCATTTACTTTTATTTAACAAGACCTTAACAAAGACTTTGATTGGTCTTTGTAACACTTAAAAAACATCATTAGAAAGTTTATTCACCTGTGTGTAGGGTGACATATTGACATGATAGTAAGATGACTTGTTAATACGAGGGATATGAGGGTCTTATACTAAATATTTAAAATCAAGAAAAATGTGTCAAAGTTAAGCCATGACAGACCACTCCAAAATGAAGTTTTGTTAGTAGGTCACATTACAGTGTCGATTAAACACTTTACTGATGCCTTATAAGTGTCATGAAGAGCCAAAGAAGCGTTTGTTATGGTCTAGTGACGTAATAGTAAATTGGTAAAAAAAGCTTTTTTGCAGTAACACAATGGATGAGTTGTTTCATCTTTACTTTGGGGTTTCATTACACTGACAAAGCATCAGTAAAGTATTTGTTCGTTTCTGAAATGTGACCGACTAGTAAAACTTCCCTTTGGAGTAGACTGAGGTGGCTTAACTGAGACATATTTCTCTTGATATTACAGTAGACATTTAATGCAAGATCTGTGAATCCTTCACATTAACAAGTCATTTTTCCATTATGCCAATATGTCACACTGCACAGAGATGAATAAACACTTTACTGATGTTTTATAAGTACTATGAAGTCCAAAAGAAGCCTATGTTAAGGTCTTGTTATATAAGAGTAAAAGAGTAAAAGATGCATTTTTGCAGTACCTACCTAAACTAAACTGTTACCCAGATATTAACCAGTGTATTGATTAAAAATAGCAGCGGCCCCAGCACTGATCCCTGAGGGATACCACTTCTAACATCATTCCTTTGTTTGAGCAAATTTTGTACCTACCAACAAACCATACCCTGAATTCCCACTTGTTTTAGTTAGAAGGTTGCTGAGTGGTATGGCCCATCCGCACCCAAAGCTTAAATGCTAATGTGATAATCTGAACATGCTATGTCACAAGCCTGTTTTCCACTTTACGTATGAGTTAGAACATTAGAATAATTATGATAAGAACAGGCCATTCTGCCTAACAAAGCTCACCAATTCTATCCACCCAGTTTCTTGAAAATAGCATCAAGGTGAGATTTGAGTCTTCCTAGAGCCCTATTGTCTATCACAGTGGTCTCTAACCTTTTTTGCACCTCTGACCAGTTTCATGCAAGACAATTCTCCATGGACCGGCCATCGCATGCACATAATAAAGTGCATAATAAATTGAATTCACCATAACATAGAATCAGTGAGAGCCATGTGCTTGTTTCCCTGAAATGAGATAGTCCTATCTCAGGTATTGATGGGAAACAATGACACCTGAAATGTGTTCCTTGTATACAGTCTACTCCATAATTTTGTTTTGGTTGCTGTCACTGCAGAAAACCCCACTTCACAAGATAGAAGCATGGTTTTCAGTGTTTTTTTGGCGATCTCCAGAAATATTTGTTTTTTTACTAATAGGTAGGGTTTTATTGTGGGATTAATTTATTGGGCATCAAAACTGCAACAGAGACAAGTGTGGGAAAGAGGCACAGATGGAGGTGATGAGGAGATTGATGAATGATTAGTGGTCATGGTTATTGAAAGTTATCAACAGTTTATACACCACAAACAAAACAATCTGCATGCACATCCAAACGTTACTTAATGCCACCACCCCTCCTACTTTCTCAACTGCAGTGGCTATCAAGGTACACAAACAACAGAACATAGTCACTATTCTGCATCCTCCCTCTTTAGCTTTGGTTCTTATTGCAAAATATATGAACAAGTTTGCTTAAATATTTTCTTTAAATGCATTCAAGAATTAAACATTATATCAACAGTTCAATGTAACCTGGCATATTGAGAAGTGTGCGTGTGTCTTTGCCTAAATGTGCTGCTGCTATGAAAATATCATATTCTGGTTCAAACACAAGCCAATTCTCTATGGCACTGCCATCAAGCACAAGCAATTCAGGGCTATGAAATCCTTCTGCCTTACCGTCAGTGTATATTCAATTACTTTTGCTTGTTGACTTCGATGAGACTTAGTTACTGAAGATTTCTTCATCATGTTGAATGACTAGAGGTCACAGTTATTGAAAGTCATCAACAGTTTATTGAACACCACAAACAACTCAATCTGCACACACATCCAAACCTTACTTAATGCCGATGTCCCACCTACTTCCTTAACTAAATTGGCTGTCAGGGTACATAAACAACAAAACACAGTCACTGTTCTCCACAGATGATCTGGTCGTTTTTTAAATTAAAGCACCCTGCAGACTAGTCAATAATAATAATTCTTTGCATTTATATAGCATTTTTCTAATAAAATGGAAATAAAAATAAAAAGTTTTTTTATATTTTTTGTGCAGGCTTGGAGCAAGTGATTCATGGCGCGTTGGTTGGGAACCGCTGGTCTACCATGCTACTAGATAATCCATTCCATGTGTCTATAGTTCTCTGTGTGAAGAAAACTTTTCTAAAGTGTGTGTTTAACAAGTTTCCATCTGTGTTCTTGTTGTAGAACTCATTTTAAAGTAACAGCCAGTACCCATTCTACTAATTCCTTTTATAAACTTACCTTGTGGCCTCTCATTCTCTATTTCCTTAAGCTGAAAAGGTTCATCTCGTTCAGTCTTTTCCTCATAACTCATAGCTCGTCATTCTGAAGTCAGCCTTGTTGCTTTCCTCTGGATTTTCTCTAGCTCTGCTATGTCTTTTTTTGTAATATGGAGACCAAAACTCCAGATTAGTATGTCATATAGTTTAAGCACAATCATTTTGCTTTCCTAATAAAACGCTAACGTAGACTGGCAAATCATCATTATATCACACTAATACAAGTCCCTACAGCAGACACAACATCCTTTTTAAAAGATTTGTGGGCAACATACCTTTTATAGTACAAAACATTTTCTGTTCCTAGTCTAGCCCCTACTGGGGTAAAAATCAATCAATATTTTATTTAACATAATTCAATTAACAGCATTCACCATGACAAGAAACTGTACTGAGCAAATGAGATTACTGCTCTGTATCTGTCTGAAGCACAAAAATAAGAATAAACACTCTATTGTTTTGAAATCAATGAATATTAATTACACTGAGCTTGGCACATGCCTAAAACAAACTCCACTGATTCCATTGAATCTATCATCTATGCAACTTATGTTTTATTGATATCTGGAATATTGTTACAAAAACAATTTGTAAAATTCCTAGTCTATTGCATTATAAGTTGTGGTTTTACCAGATAGATTAATCATCATACCTCCCTATAATAATAATTCTTTGCATTTATATAGCGCTTTTCTTATTCATTTGATCCCGGTATCTTTGTGAACTGCAGATTTCGAAAGAAACAGTGTACAGAATAATGTGTCTGCTATGGGCGTCATTGTCATCATTGTTTATAATGGAATAAAGGACAGGCTAGTAGAACAAATATTATTTTATTTCAAATGAAATGCACACAATGAGGGCATCTTGGATTAAACATTTTCCCTTGGATTCTCCACTGTTCATACAGGTAGATTTTGCATGTTTTCCCCATTTCACATGGGTTTTCTCTCACATCCCAAAGACACCCTATGTCAGTCAGGTTGATATGGCTGTAAAGCGAATGAATGTAGGTGTGAGCCCCAGCCTGGGTTGGCTCCTTCCTTGCTATGGGAAAAGCTCTGGACTCCATGAATATATACTGGAATAAGTGGTACATAAAATGAATGAAAAAATGAATTCCTAGCCTGACTTTTCTTAGGCAATTAGTCAATCGATCAATCAACCAGTTTACTTTATACTGTGCCTTCTGAATTATTGCAAAGGTAACAGTATTAAAAATAATAATATGTAATACATTCTTCAGTTTGGGCGGCACGGTGGCGCAGTGGGTAGCGCTGCTGCCTCGCAGTTGGGAGACCCGGGTCCTCCCTGCGTGGAGTTTGTATGTTCTCCCCGTGTCTGCGTGGGTTTCCACCGGGCGCTCCGGTTTCCTTCTACAGTCCTAAGACAAAAATGCATGTTAGGTGGATTGGCGATTCTAAATTGGCCCTAGTGTGTTCTTGGTGTGTGAGTGTGTTTGTGTCCTGCGGTGGGTTGGCACCCTTCCCGGGATTGGTTCCTGCCTTGTGCCCTGTGCTGGCTGGGATTGGCTCCAGCAGGCCCCCGTGACCCTGTGTTCGGATTCAGTGGGTTGGATGATGGAGGGATGGATGGATTCTTCAGTTTTCATTCTTGTGAACCATGCTGTATCTAGACTGGAACACTGATGTGTTTTAAACTACAATGCTTAAAAATGTTTTCACCTGCCTTTCACATTCTGTTTTGTCATGCAATACTGAATCATAGTAGACGTAATTTGTTTTTTTTTACCTTGTCCAACAGAAGTGCTCAAGCTTTGTCAGTTGTCAGCTTTTTCAGTTGTCAGCGTTTCCAAATCCATCCATCCATTATCCAACCCGCTATATCCTAACTACAGGGTCACGGGGGTCTGCTGGAGACAATCCCAGCCAACACAGGGTGCAAGAACGGAAACAAACCCCAGGCAGGGCACCAGCCCACCGCAGGACACACACACACCCACACAAACACCCACACACTAGGGACAATTTAGGATCGCCAATGCACCTAACCTGCATGTCTTTGGACTGTGGGAGGAAACCGGAGGACCCGGAGGAAACCCACGCAGACACGGGGAGAACATGCAAACTCCATGCAGGGAGGACCCGGGAAGCGAACCCAGGTCTCCTAACTGCGAGGCAGCAGCACTACCCACTGCGCAACCGTGCTCCCCTCATTTTCAAATCCAGCCAGTTGTACTGAGATCTGGATTCTGATCCGGCCACTCCAGGACATTCACATTGTTGTCTTTAATCCATTCTTATTTTACTTGTCTTTATGCTTGGGGTTATTGTCTTACTGGAAAACAAAATCCTATCCCAAGGTGCAAGTTTCTTGCAGACTTTTTCATTCTCCTAGGATTTCCATATATTTTGAGGCATTTTTTTTTGCCCTCTCCTTTCACAAGCCTTCCAGAGAAACATCTTCACAGCTTGATGCTGCTACTACCACACTTCCTGCTGGGAATGGTGTGCTTTGATAATACTGGTCTTCAGTTTTAGGTGTTCTTTAAATTTGAGGGTGCTGAATCCAGGAACAGAATTGCATTATCACATCCAGAGTTTTAAGAGATAAAGATTTACATGAAAAAAACACTATTTTAAACAAAAAACAAACTTCAAAAAAGATAAACTACACATTATATTATTGTTACTTAAAAACTGCAGTCACTTGGTAGTTTTTTCTCTAACAATTATCTGACGGTGCTAACACAGAATAGACTCACTCCACATGTAAGCGCTGTTCCCCTGTTGATCACAGACCACTCCCATGTCCTCAAGAGAAAAGTACAAATGAAAGTGTAAGAAATGGATTTTAAAAGGCATATTGCATCCACGTTCTATGTTGGAAGAGATGAACTCCTCAACTAGTTCCTCATAGTTTTACACTTATTGTATCCCTAAGCAAATTGTGGCACATACTTCTAAATGTCTCCCCAGCTCTTTTTTCAATTTGCTTACCCATTGCCTTGCCAAGACAAAAGATGAACTGACCTGACCTTGCATATTTAAACCATTTAAAACAACAACTTTCTTTCTTCTGAACAATAAAAATGCGTCTTTCTAACCTTCTAAATATATATTTCTAGGTCTCTTGAAGAAGCAAGAAAAGAGAAAAAAAAGCACTAATAGAAAAATGTGTAGCAAACATTTGATTTGAGGCTGATTTCACTTAAATTTACATTAAGAACGAGGAATACTGACATTTTTCAGCTCAAAATATACTTCAGATAATATTGTGAGCATGATGTCCCCTGGAATCTCCTCCATGCCCTTGAGACTGTGCTGGGAGACACAGCAAACCTCCTGGCAATGCCAAGTATTGATGTGCCATCCTAGAGAAGTTGGACTATCTGTGCCACCTCTCTAGAGTCCAGGGATTGCCTGATGCTACCAGTAGTGGTACTGACCATAGCCACATGCAAAACTAGTGAAAAAACAGTCAGAAAAAATGAGGAGGGAAAAATATCAGAGACCAGTGTAAACCACCATCCCCAGAGGTAGCAATGGAGGGCCTCCTCCGTCCAATTAATTGGCAAGCACTCCTTTTCAATAGTCAAATAATTATGCTTCCTGGGTAGCAGCTTTCTGCTGAGAAACGTGATGGGGTGTTCTTTCCCCTCAAAACATTGTGAGAGAACTGCTCCACCTGTTAAACCATTCCTGTTTTGGGAGTTGTCTCATTGTTGCCCCTCTAGTGTACCTGTTGGTAATTTAATTAACACCAAAGCAGCTGAAACTGATTAACAACCCCCTCTGCTACTTAACTGACCAGATCAATAGCACAGAGGTTTCATTGACTTGATGCTATACTCTGATTAAAAAGTGTTCCTTTAATTTTTTTGAGCAGTATACTTATGCCATAAACAAACTTATTTTAACTTATTTTTTTTTAAAAATCAACATTTTATTTTCTAAGCAGCATTTTTCACTGATTCTGATATCTCACAGAAATTGGTTGTGGTATAGAAATTCCAGTTTCAGAAATGGATTCAGCACACCACAATTTAGAGAGTACGCTGCACTTTTTTTAATGTGAGAGAATTTTGGCACAGACAAGTGTTAAGTGCAGTATTCAAACATTGCGTTTATTTAGTCTGATGGTCAAGATGAGACCATAGAACTTTCTTCCAGCTGACTTCAGAGTCTCTCATGTGTGTTCTGGTAAGCTCTAACCAAGATATAATGTGCATTTTTTAAACAGAAACTTTCTCTTTTCTGTTCTCCCAACAGTTATTGTCTTTGCAGTCTCTCAATCTCATCCACTGTAGCTTGTAAATCGAGTTATCCTAGAACATGGTGGCCTTCCTCACCGGTCTTTTTTTTGCATCATTACTCGGTTTTTGTGGATAATCTGCAGTAGGTATATTTATAGCCTCATCATACTTTTTCAATTTCTTCATAATTGATTTCACTGGACACCAAGGGATATTCAGTGACTTGGATTTTTTATTGTCTCCAATGCTTTTTCAAAGAGTTGCTTGCTATGTTCTTTTGTCTTTATTGTGGATGTTAGGCCACCATACTGACTCACCACAGGGTGGATTTTCCAGATCAGGCTCATTTAGACTTCAGTCAACCGAATCCCCTGATAAGTGACCCCATTAAATTATTTATAGGACTTCTAAAACCAATTGGCTGTATCATTGATGATTTAGGTGTGTCATATTAAAGGGGATGACTACTTAATTATTTATTTTTTGTTTTTTAATTAATTTAGACCTTTTTGCAAAGATCTGTTTTCCCTTTGACAACAAATAATCTTTTTAGGCTGACCTGTGTCAAAAAAGTCAAATTAAAACCATTGTGATCCAATGCTGTATAGCAAAAAAATGGGGAAACATCCAACGCGGTAAATACTTTTTATAGGCAGTATAAGCATCTATTGTTAAATATTGCATTCAAAATTTATCAAACTTATATTCAAAGGGGAGACAGCAAAGTTTAGCTTTAAACATATACTTTTGTGTGTTGTAAAATTTTTGTTCTCTACTTAGACAAATCACCACAGCACCCTTCAACACACGCCATTACAATGAGGATGTACTGCATGCTGTTTTAAAAAGCAGTAAATATACATGCGATGCACTGTGAGTCCAGAAGGCGCAGCCACAAAACAAAACACTTCAGTGTACAAAGTGATTAATGTGAAGCAACATAAGAAACACGACTGCTGATTTTTGTTGTTGACTGTGCATCCACATTTCACAAAGCAGCTGTTCTCGGGTAAAGACAGAGTGATTTCAAAAATATTTATCTATCAGCCAAGAGATTTCCTAATATAAAGCACCATATTTGTGTAGACACACATTTGAGAATTTACTTATGACTTTTGGCAGTTTTAAAATGTATTTATTTATGGAATTTAATTTTGTTTTACAGTAACTTACAAAAAAAAAAGTTGTAGTGAATAAATTAATGTCAGAATTTGAAGTTATAACTGCTATTTAAGCCCTGTGACCAGAGGGAATGAGAGAGATAAAGCAGACAGAGATCGAGATTTCTGAGGAAAAAAGGAAGACATATCCATCCTCTACTGTAATGTAAAACAGCCATGTGAAGTTGGATACTCTGTGGACATGCAATGGAGCCCTCACATCTTGTATAAGAATCTCAATAGTCACTTTATTGACACAATCATCAAGAAGGTAGTTTATAAAAAGGTCTTTATTTATGCATAAAATGTATTGATCAAGCTTAAAATCATCATCATTACAGTATGTAAGT
The DNA here is from genome assembly GCF_900747795.2 of Erpetoichthys calabaricus. Taxonomy (NCBI): domain Eukaryota; kingdom Metazoa; phylum Chordata; class Cladistia; order Polypteriformes; family Polypteridae; genus Erpetoichthys; species Erpetoichthys calabaricus. The sequence goes on along the minus strand of NC_041397.2, from coordinate 282,293,067 downwards.
ATATACTGTATGGAAATAAATATACAGAAATTCACATATGTATATATTATATAGTCACAACAAGGGGGTGCTAGGGTAGCAGATCTCATACCCAAAGACAAAGGCCTCGTGATGTACAAAAATTACAGTAAAATAACTACAGGGAGGGATAAAAACAGTGAGACAAAAGATTTTAAAAAATTAATGGAAGGAAACAAATCCTGCTGCCTTTCTGTTCCTTCTCACGTTTTGAACTTCTAGCTGAATGTATGTTCCTTCACATGCTCACCTAAGTGTCACAGCACTGACTGTTACCTTCCATCTTTTTATTTGCTATTCTCTCTTCATAATAACTGGCCTGCCTTCATCCTGCCCACTGAAATTTCTTACTTCCCCTCCATTTGATTCCACACTTAAATGGCCTCTGACATGAAGATTGCTTTAGACCCCTTATTAGGGACACTTGAAGAGTCATGGGTGTTTTTCCATTTGCTTCTTGTACACTAGGTCACCCATCACAATTACAGCATAGCAATATATATTGTGACGTATGAGTCACTGTCTTCCACCCCAAAACACGAGGCTGAGACTCAATACTTTAGCAAAACCAGCTTTTTTCAACCTGAAACAGGAATAGCACGGTTATTTAGTGCAGTGGCAGCTACCACTCTTCTATACACAGGTACAGCAAACAGGCACAGTCGGGACCAGGTCAGTGGCCAAGTTATACTGTGTACCTGAATTTATAATGTCCCTTGCTTCCCCCAACGGCGACAGACGTGTATAGAGTGATCTCAGTCGGCTTGTAGATGTTTTCGTGGAGCTCTACTGCTGTGTTTGGAATCTGTGGTTGCCTCGGCAACAGACAAGCACTCCTCCACATGACGCGGCAGTCGCGCTTTGGTGTTGGGGGGCGTACTAAAAGAGTTCAGAAACCTCACATCCCCCCCTTTAGCTTTGTCCATACTGGTGTGTGCAAAACAACTGTCCAAGGCAGGCTCGGCCAGACAGCAGAGAGCATCAGCATTGGTGTGTTCAGCCCCTGGATGGTGGCGAACATCAAAAGCGAAAGCCTGCAAGCTAATAGACCACCAAGTGAGCCAGGCATTCGAATCCTTCTGTCTGTACAGCCACTGAAGCGGGGCGTGGTCAGTCACCAGTGTAAACCACTATCCCCAGAGGTAGCAATGGAGGGCCTCTTCTGTCCAATTAATTGGCAAGCACTCCTTTTCAATAGTCATATAATTATGCTTCCTGGGTAGCAGCTTTCTGCTGAGAAACGTGATGGGGTGTTCTTTCCCCTCAATGCATTGAGAGAGAACCGCTCCTAAACTGTAAGCGCTCGCATCCATTTGCAAAATAAATTCCTTTAAAAAGTCTGGATTGTGCAGAAACCAGGAACAATGATAAAGTCCAAGAAGGCGCTCTCACATGCATCGGTCCAGACAACACTACGATTCTTTCTGCCCTTTGTCAAGTCAGTGAGGGGGTGGCCCGATGTGCAACGTTGGGAATGTACCACCTGTAGTACCCCAAGAGCCCGAGGAAGGCACAAACCTGCCTCTGTGTTTCAGGACATGGATATGTAAGCACCTCCCCTACCTCATCCATTTGAGGAATTAGCAAACCCTTACTCATGGAATATGCCAGATAATGGGTTTCTGACAGCCTCAGTCTGCTCTTCTTAGTGTTAGCTGTCAACCCTGACAGCCGTAAACTATCAAGCACCACCCAAAGATGGATGAGATGAGATTCCCAGTCATTAATGAAAATGACAACATCGTCAAGATAGGCACCCATGTACGCAGAATGGGGATGCAGGATCTGGTTCATCATCTGCTGAAAGGTGAATGGTGTGCCATAGAGACCAGAAGGGAGCACTGTAAGTGGCGAACGCAGTCTTCTCACAGCTGGACTCCTCCAAGGATACTTACCATTATCCTTTTGTGAGGTCTAGGGTGGAAATATATGAGGCCTGCCCAAGCTTCTCCAACAGCTTGTCCACACGCAGCATCAGGTATGCATCAAACTTGGAATTCTTATTCAAACGCCTAAAATCAATACAGAACCGAACCGAACCATCAGGCTTTGAGACAAGTACGATTGGGCTCCGCCACTCGCTTGTGCTCAGACAAATAATACCTGACTGAAGCATCTGCTGAACTTCTTCATATATATATATATATATATATATATATATATATATATATATATATATATATATATATATATATAGGCGATATGAGCGCACCTTTACGGTAACACCAGGCAATGGTACGATCTTGTGTTCCACAATTATTGTCCAGCCAGGCACAGCTGAAAAGACATCGGAGTTCCTCTCGATCACCAATAGCAATTCCGCTTTCTGGGAGTCAGTTAAATCCATGTCTATAGTGACTTCTGTTTGAGGGACCGCTGCGGATGTGAACATGAGCTCTCATGGTTCATGCCACTCCTTCATCAGGTTAATATGCAAAACCTGTATGGGCTTCCGCCACACTGGAATCCTAACTTTATAATTCACAGGGGATATGCGCTCTTTGATGACTGGCGGGCTCAACCACTCAGCCCGTAATTTACACGGATCTGATGGAATCAACGCCAGCACCCGATCCCCCTTCGTAATCACGTTTCTGTACCTCCTGCTTACGCTGAAGATGTTCCATCGTAACAGCGGACAGTCTGTAAATGTGTTCCTACAATGACACAACTTGGTCAACAAACCTGCCCCTCGAGGTGTAGGAAGAATCCCTGTCCACTCTTCTCGAAAAATGTTCAACACACTGCATGGTTGCCGGCTAAACAGTAGCTCTAAAGGGCTCAGCCCAGTAGATCCCTGCGAAGACTCCCTTACAGCAAACAGGAGGAAGGGCACTACTGTATCCCACGAGGTCAGGTCATCATGGGTGACTCGTCGAATCATCTGTTTTAGGGTTTTATTAAATCATTCAGTCAGGCCATTTGTCTGCGGATGATAAACCGTGGAATGTAACTGCTTAATTGCAAAGCTTTTGCATAGATGCTTCATGATGCGAGACATAACTGGCGTGCCCTGATCAATCAAAATCTCTCGAGGGATGCAACATGCGTGAACATTTCTGAGAGTGCTTTTGCAACAGAATGGGCATCCACTTTTTGCAGCACTGCCACTTCTGGGTATATTGTGGCGTAATCAACTAACACAAGCATATGCTGAAAGCCACTTTTACTCTTGGGAAGCGGGCCAACAATATCTAATCCCACCCTCTCAAAGGGGACATCTAAAATAGGCATCGGTTCAAGGGGTGCCCTGGTGGGTCTGTGAGCGGAAACAATTTGACAGTTGGGACAGGCCTTACAAAATTGCTCCACATCCCGGCCCATATTCACCCAATAACAATGTTTTGAAATGCGTTCCCTCGTCTTTTCTGTGCCAAGGTGACCCCCCCCCCCCCCCACCCCCACCCCAATGTGACTGTGAGCGATTTTTAAGCCCTTCTCCCTAAGCTCACTTGGCACTACCAACTGCTTGATACACCCATCACCCATACAGTCAGAAATAACCCAATACAGAAAACCATGTTTAAGTAAACTCTCAAGATAGTAAGAGTCATTTGCGACATGGGTTTGTCTAAATGAAAAATTCAAGGTGCAATTGGCTCGTTGCAGGCGAGCAAACTCTGTCTGGATGGCAGTCTCTGCTTCTTCCATGTTCGATGCAGCAACATACTCACGTCCCACTGCTACTTCATTTTCATCCGGGTCCGTATTGAGTGTCTGATCTGGGGAGGCTGTTGGTGTGTGTGACAGTGTGGAAAAGTATACAAGCTGCCCCGGGTCTTCACTTGAGGATTCGTCCCCCACCTCACTGGACAACTGTGGTTCAATTTCAAACTTGGTTCCTTGACTGACATTATTTTTGGTGAGCCACTCTCTATCCACTATGGGGGAAGGCGCTCTGCATTTGGCCAAAGCCGGTGAGAAAAGGGCGTTCCTTTTTCCTATTAGGAGTGACCAGGGTGAGGTATCTAATATGGCAGTCCAAACCTTAAAGTTCTTCCCTATAAATTTCAGAGGAAGTAATATTGTCTCGTACAGTATGTTTTAGTGTTCCCATGGACGCAGCGGATGTTCACTTTGTCTGTGGTCTTATAAGGGGTCTGCTGGAGCAATTCATGGCAGACTACGCAGAGGTCGCTACCAGAGTCCAACAGTGCCAAGAATTACGGTCCAGCCAATGTAATAAAGACCTTAAAATTGTCCTCCTTTAACATCTTGGGGGAAACTTGCAAGCCACATACCTGGGCCAGACCGATAACCATTGTTTGTGCAGGTAGGAGGTGGCACTCCCAAGCCAGATGTCCCAGTTGATCACAGTGAAAACAGCTGCATTCAGTCTGCACTATGGTGTTTCCACTATGGTGTCTTCCACCTGTGGTGTTGGTGACTCTCGAGGTCTGTACTGGCTGAATCGAAATCAAGATCAAGCCTGGGTAGCCCCATTGTTTCCAGGTGGTTTATGCACCCTCTAGTCTGCGGGTCAGATCCAGAAGCGAGATCCGCAGCATTTCATCACAATGGCTTTCATCTGTTCCTGAAAGGACTGCATTAATAGCGAGCTTCTCCACAATGCGCTCAAAAGTGTCTCCGCGGATCCAGCTTTCAATCAGGTCCACTAAGCCCTGGATCTGTCCTTGTATGGGGCAGTCCAGATCCATATGCCATACAGAGGAGGATCTATTGCTTCAAGAAGTCACAATCATTTAGTCTTTTGGGAGGGAGGTTTCACATGACCTGTAGGGCCTCCACAGTTAAAAACGAGGCCTACAACTGCCGGACAGGTTCCCCTGTCCCAGTGCATCAATGTTGCTGTGTGCTTGAAGCAAAACAGGAAACACTCTGGGTTATCCAAAGGAGCCATCTTTACCAGCACATCCCTGAGGAGCGTGAAGATATGCGCACCCACAGGGGCCTCATTTTGCTCCACTGGTATCGGGATATCAGCATCACTTTAGCAAAACCAGCGTTATTCAACTTGAAACAGGAACAGCAGGGCTACCACTCTCCTATACACAGACACCGCAAACAGGGATAGTCAGGAGCAAGTCAATGGCCAAGTTTTACTGTTCCCTGCTTTTATAATGTCCCTTACTTCACCCATCAGTGACAGACACATATAGCGTGATCTCCATCGGCTCGTAGTTGTTTCCGTGGCGCTCTGCTGCTGCGCAGCAAACCTGTCATTGCTTCGCAATGGGCATGCAGTCCTCCACAGATGCGTCAGTTGTGCTATGGCATTTCGTCCTTTTGGGGGTGGTCCTAAAACACTTCAGAAACCTCACAATATGTATATACATAGAGCTCTAAAGCACTTAAAACTCCTCTGGGATATGGTGTCGGTGTCACAGTCACTAACGCTTTCTCCTTTTTCATAGATACAGTAGAACAAAGAAAGACTACTGGGAGGACTTTTGATGTCATTTTGAATTCTATTCCGGAAGCACTGCCTCTTCTGCCCCGCCCACTATTTAAGATGACAACAAACTGAAAATCAGCATATATTAGTGAACATGGAATTGCAGAGGACGGAGCTACTTCCACATAAGCAAGCAAACTTATGTTGTGAAAGACCAGGCACTTGATTATTACCTTCCTTTGTTTTGTTGAGTTTGTTTTCTTTAGTAACCACCCCAAACCATTATCTTGTTTTCTTGTTTGATTACAATAAAAGTATAAATATACAGTGCCCTCCACAATGTTTGGGATCAAGACACTTTTTTCCTTGACTTACCTATTTGCTCTATAGCTTAAAATTACAAATCAATCAATTCAGACGTGAATAAAGTGCACATTGCAGATTTTCATTTAGTGTCCCACAGGCTTAATGGTATTTGCAGCTGGAGTTAGCTACTGAGAGACAAATTTTCTGCTGTCTTACAAGTCCAGCTGATCTGGAGGTGTTTCTGAAGTTTTGCTTCTGATGTAATGGAAGTACTCCCATGTTTAAGGGTTTTAGCTAAGTAAAGCCTTGTATTGTTTTTAATGTCAACTCTGTTGTTCACATGCAGATCATTACTGTTTGTAATATGAATCAACACAGCATTACACACTTTTTGCAATGTGTTCTCTGCACAACCAATGAGAAAAATACTGAGGAACTAAAAAAAAATATTCAATAGAGTTGAAAACATTAAGCAGAATTTTGCATACTGTAGTTGTTCTTGATCAGAAGATGGATTAAAAAATAACAGAGGACTGTGTTTTTGTGTGAGGAAAAGTAACTAGTAGAAGAAGGGGGAGGAGCCTGAGGGAACAAGAAGAACGAGTAACTGAGGAGTGTGGGCGATTTAGAGGATAGTGGAGACAGAGCAGTGAGAGACAGGAGAAAAACAGTACTAGCTGTTGCAATGAGCAAGGCTGTAGGTGCTAGTGATATTCTTGTTTTGAAGGTGGGCCCACAACATTAACATCGGGCTGACGAGAAGGAAACCGCGGTAGGGACTGCATTGCATAATTAAAGTAAGGTGCTCTGGCATCCACAGAAGCTTACCTGGTATTCCTTCAAAGGGTCACTACAATACTATAGTGGTTCACGCTTACCTTGAAACCTGTCACATGTGCTTTTAATCTTTTGTGTAATTTATTGCATTACATCAGGAGTTATTCCTCAAAATGCCAGTTATCATTAAGAAGGATGTAGAAGAAATGAATATATTACAGACAAATGCAATTCAGTGCTTTTCTGTTGACATTAATTTTTCCTTTTCACCTCTTTCACCTCTCCAAACTGATTTACAACTGCTCCTCCTTCTCTCACCTCTACTTGCTAGAAGCCAATTTATTCCTCCTCTTACCATCATTCACTTTGTCATACCTTCTGTAGTTGTAGGATGTTGTACCATGTTAGCCATTATGGATGCATTGAGAAGTCAAGCAACATGACACCTTTTTTGGCTAACTGAATATTATAACCTGTTCAGTTAGCCAATAAAAGGTGTCATTTTGCTTGACTTCTCATACCTTCTGATAATAGGAGGTGTATCGTTGAATTGTTTAATTTTATTGTTAGTCATTTATTACGTAAGTAATATAGGGTATGGGTGTATATACTGTGTGCCTCTCTCTCACTCTCTGTGTATATGTCACTCCAGATGGGAAAACCCCATTTAATGCAGTTTGTAGTGAATTCAGCACTGAAAGACAATCATCTTCTCGTAAGCTTTCATGCAGAGACATGCACCTCAGGACTGCTGTGGACAATGACTTTCTGTAAATGCTAGGGACAAAGAGGCAGAATCTTGTAAACCTAGATGTGCCATCAGCCATCTTTAGATGAGTTTTCCTCTGTCCTGGGATGGAAAGGGAAGCTGCCTTTTATAATGGGAGTAACTCTCTTTCCAATTCCCTTGATGCTCCTTTAAATTCTTTCATGTAAGACATTTGCCGTTCAAATTTTGATTGACTATTTGTATATTGTAGCATTGGAAAAATATGACATCCCAGGATGCTTTGCAGCACTACATCTAAAAACACAACTTTCAATTACAAGCAGTTTAAAACTACACATAAAATTTGTTTTATGTATTCTTCTGGTGATTGAGGTCTACTGACGTTTGGGTTAGAGCATATCTGCCTGCCACCACTGACTGATGCTGCTTGCTGTATGTGTCGTGGAAACAGGCCTAAAGAGGTAGGCATATTTTGAATATTGCCAGTTGTATTTATTGTTGCATCAGTAATAAGAACAATTTTCTTTTCCTATGAAGAATCAGAAATAGTGTGAAAACAAACTGGACACAAAGAACTAACAAATGAACAAAAAGATACTGCATGACAAAGTGTAAAGGAGGTGTTATAGATGAGGTGTTACTGATGGTATGAAAAGAAACTAGGGAATGAATTAAAATGTCAAAGAGAGAAATGCAGTGAAGAAGAAATGTTAGACGTGCTGTAGCCGTGTAAAACTGCAAAAGAACTGTGGCAAATGATGGAAATAAAATGGAATAATTTGTTTAAAGGTTAAAGAACAACTGTGTACATTGTGCTTTATGTCTTGGAAAAGTCAAAAGGAATCACCCAACTGCAAAGTAAACAATGAATGATACTAAATATTGGAAAAGAAGCATTGTGGTAGGTAAGAAACAATATTATAAACCATAGAAGATCATAACATTTAAAGGGATATTTCAGAAGTATATGAACAGTATATGATGTGGAAGGGGAAGAAAGGAGGACAAACATTAAAAGATATGAGAAACATAAAAGATGTGTGGGTAAACAGAGACAACAGTATGGGCAGATCAAATATGTGTATAATTTGTGTGATATAATAAAGTGAAGGAAGTATAGTGATGGGTGTATGTATTTGTGTGTATGTAGAGTATGATGTATGTTACAGTGAATCCAAGAGTAGGGTGGTCAACTAAACTGAACAAATGCTAAAGTATCATTCAGCAAAGCGAAAGGCCAATAATATATATTGTCACACACGTGCGCATGGGAGGCAGCTAAAGGGCTCAAAAGAGGGTAATTCCATGCCAGACCAGGGGGTGGCAGAGTGCACTGATCCTTTCTCTTTTTTCTCTGCAGACCAACCACAGGAAATTCCGCCTGGCTTAATGATATCACCTCTGTTTCTGGGCCAGATGATGTCACTTCTGGTTCATACCAAGATGACAGCATTTCCCCTGACCAGCTTTAAAACTGCCATATTGTGTCTGTCTCCTCAGTTCTGTTTTGGACTAATATCTGTAAGACAATTGCTTCAACGTTTACCTTTTTTCAGCCAACTTCTCAAGCATATAGGATGGCTGCCCCAAACCTTTTTACAGTGTTGTTTGCATTTATTTCACTGTATATATATATATAATATATATATATATATATATATATATATATATATATATATATATATATATATACAGTGAAATAAATGCAAACTATATATATTATATATATATATATATATATAGTGGACTATGGCCGGCCGTTCATCCCGGCCAATACCCCCACGCCGCTAGATGGAGCCCTTCTGGCAGCATGGAGGTGCCCCGAATTCCAGCAAGGCATCATGGATATTGGAGTTTTCCTTCACAGCCCTGCTGGATACCATGGGGGGCCGCAAGGGGACGCTGCAGGGAGGCTCAGAGACTTGTATTTGCCCTATAACCCAGAAGTACGTCCTGGTCACAGGGACAGAGGAAATGACGTGCTTCCAGGATGAAAAGAAGAGCTTTTGATCTGACCCAGAAGTGCTAGGAAGTCACATGGACTGAGGGTTCAGCAGCACTTCTGGGTTAAGGACTATAAAGGACTCTGGGAAATCCCAGACAAACAAGCTGAGCTGGGAGTATTGTGGAGAGAAGGGTGCTTTGTGCACTGTATTATTCAAATAAATCTCTTGGAAGAGAGGAGTGGAGGTGGTGAAGGAAGGCTGGCCATTGTAGAGGCCCGGACTGAGGGCGTGTGGTTCAGGGGCACCAGGTTGTGTGCAATTGTGTAAATATGAATAAACATGTTGTGGTGTTTAAACCATCAGTGTCTGCCTGTCTGTGTCGAGGCTGGTCTCCACAATATATATATATATATATATATATATATATATATATATATATATATATATATATATATATATATAAAACACAATTAATTTATTAATAAAAGCACTCATATCTTCTGCTTGCCATTATTGAAAATAAATCTTGTCTGCTTTATTCATTACTGTTTGTAGCTTTTTCCCTGGCTGTTTCATTTCTATGGTTGTCAGATTACTCAGAAGACATAATAATAGCAACTAGACCAAACTCTGCACCCGAGAGTAGATGGAAGCTCAATAAAGTAAACAACTGATTCTGCTTTGTACTGTTGTAGTATCAGAGTAAGAATACCACCCAACCATCCTCTCAACAGAAGATGCTAAAGTCTGCGTTAAGTTGCTCCTTCAGCCCAGAGCTTATTTTTGTGATTGCTGCCATCTATATTAGGAAATGAAAACCCCACTGTTCTCATACATAATTATTTTTCCTTTAGATACATTTTTTCTGTTTGTGTGACTTCAATATTTTGAAAGCCAAATTTCAAAGCTTGATTTACTGTACATAAACCCAGATCCGGTCTAGTATTGTATTTCATTGTATAGCTCCATTAGTAGGCCTACTATACAGTATGTATGATTTAGGCAATGATTCAAATGTTAATACTGCTTGTAGAAAATAAAACTGCCCGAACATTTTCTATTTCCTCTTCCACTGATATCATAGTTTAAAATTTACTTTATTATTGCTGTGCAAACACACCCACAGGTACCTAGTCAAGAAGGTTTATAGGTCGGTAAAAGAAGCAAACTGCATGTGGCTTGCACAGCCAAACAAACAGCAATACTTGCTCCACTAACTTGATTATGTAGCCTGTACTCTTGCCAGAAAAAAAAAGTATTGTGGATTATTCACTTGGCAAACGTAATCCTACCATCAATCTACAAAAGATGTCATTGAAAAAGTAGCCTCCAACATCTTTTTTTGCCTGCTATCTCTAGCAAAGAGAAAATAACATTGGTAGTGTTCAGATAGTCTGCATATCAGAAGCTGAGGCTGAGAACATTTTTATTCAGAAGAATTCTTTCCAGATACAAGCCTTTCTGCATTTATTTTAGAAAACCATTTCTTCATTCATTTACCCATCTATCAATTATTTAAATTTAATAATTCAATTTTGGGGCACATGGAACTAGAAACAGCATTGGTTTCAAAGGGGCCCATTAATGACCTTGTATTGAGTAACATTAATATACCCACTGTCACTCAAACTGCAACATTTTTCAGTAAGTAATTTACGAGCAGATTTGAAACACGTTGGCTATTCTAAACAGAACATTGCAGTTTTACGGAATGGATTGAATAAAAGTGTTCTGCTGTGATGTAGTAATTTAGTCTGTCGTTCTTCAGATATTCCTTCACAACAGAGTAACACCACAATATTTCTAGTTTATGCCACTGGAAATTTGAATGTATTGGGACATAAAGCAAAAGGGAACCCTTATGTCTCATATCTACAGAGCAAACTGCAAAGATTACCATTGGCAGTGAAGCAGATTGTGTCAGATGTGCCCAAGGCTTTATAAGACAATGACACAAATGAAAGGTTAGATGCTTCCCTGCTGGCCCCTGGGGAATTAGCATGTTCATTGATCTAAGGGAGCAGCACAATACCATCATTAGTGACTACCATCTGTTACTGAGCATAGATAAATTGTTTTTTATTATTGATATTTTAGAATTCAAAAATTAATTTGCTACCAGTCCTCCCTCCAAGAAATAAACAGAATTGTATATACACTGCCCCTTTCATTGCGCTACAAAATTGCCCTTCCTCTCTTCTCCAACACAGTTATGTTGCCCATTTAATTAACATTAAAAAGACCATTAGGCATACACCTAAAATCAGAAAGAGACAAATAAGCTGGTATGTAAATAAACACACAGCCATTTAAAATACAGTTATTAATCAGGGGAGGGCATAGCAGTCAAAGATGGATCTTTAAAGTTGGATGTCATATATCTTATTTCATAAAAGAGATAAATCATAATTGTAAAAGCAACATCAATAATAAAATATAATATTCCATGTGACCAAAGTGCAAGGCTGGGCTCAATTTGAAAAAATGGCATCACCAGGGAGGTGATGGATGAGAATCAGGTGCAGTGCTAGTATGGAAACAGCCAAAAGTCCATGAAGTTATGTGTATTGCCACTGTGAACCTCATCAGGATAAGCAATATAAAAATGGCTAAATGCTGTAAATAATACTCCATTAGACATCACAGTAGTCCAATGGCTAGCCTGGGTCCAGCATCCTGGGCACTCCTGCTAAATGTTTTTGTGGAACTCGCATAGTATCCTCATCTCTTCACAGCTTTTTGTTCTGATACTATGAAACATGTTAGGTTAATAGTTAACTCTAAATGAAACTGTATGTGTCTGTGTGTGCTATGTGCCATGTACTGTAAGTATCCCAGTATTATTATGTGTGACAACATTTGACCATATTTGATATTTGATAAACACATGCAAGGACGTAGTCAGGACCAGCAAAGGGACAGAACAGAGAAGTCACAAAAAACAGAAGACCAACAATCAAAAGCGCAAAAGGAGATATGAAAATCAAAAGCAAAAAACAAAAACCTGATGCTAGGACCTGCTTAGAAGTTAATGCATTTAATAAACAATAAAAATGATTTGGGAATAAAATTAAAGTTTCTCAAAACAAATCAAAGTGAGAAAAATATACTTAAAATAACATAATCCTGGTAGCAAAAGAAAACACAAAACACACAGAAAATGTGTTATATATTATACTAGCCGCCCTCCGCGTCTTCACCTGCGTCGAAGTGAAACAGGACAGCGAGGAAGGCCCTGACCGTCTCCCTACTTTTGACGTCACGCTTCCCCCTCCCCTTGTCCCGCAGCCTCTGTCTCAGATTAGCACAAATATATCACTCCTTCAAATGAACTGTGATTCTTAGCACGATGAGAGAAGTTGCAAAATCAACCGGAATGTTCAAGCGAATTCTAGAAAAAAGCCAATTTAAATTCGTTAAGTAGTTCGGTAGCTAAACGGGTGTAAGATACACCCTGAGGCTGGAGCGTGAGTGAGGAGGGCCCCACCTCTCCCTTCCCTCGGCCCGCTGCATCTCTCTCGGATTCGCGCAAATAAATCAGTACTGCAAGCGAACTATGATACTTAGCGTGATGAGAGAGGTCGCAAAATCAACCGGAATGTTCAAGCAAAATCTAGAAAAAAGCCAATCTAAATAAGTAGTTTGCTAGCTAAGCAGATGTAAGATACGCTCCAACACTGGCGTGTGAGTTAAATAGTTTTCTTGTGAAAAGCGGACAGACAGACATGCAGACAGACAGGTGTTGGATTTTATATATATATGGAGATAAGGGTTATATTATATAATGGCAACGTTACAGGTAATAGAACCAAATTTAAAATATTTCACAGTTGATATCTCTTACCCTACGTCTACCCTTAGCTTTTCTCTCTTGAGCATGTTCCTGTAAAACCTGCTTCTCAGACTCAGTCACTTGCTCGCCTCCTGTTTGATTTTTGACTACCAACACTGGGTAATGTGCCCTCATTACCCACTGTGAAAACAACATTCATATTCTTATAAATATTTCCCATCTTTGAAGGTAACTTTGAAAGAACGCCGTCACTCAGTATCCTCATGTATCTCAGCCCCTCTTGCCTTGCACTTCCTCTGTTGATCGCATCAGCTAATCCAAACTGACCAATCAGATTTCACACACTTGCACACACTCAGTAATGTTTTATTACATATTAGATAAGAGTGTGTGTGTGTGCATGAGTGTGAACTGTGTTGGATAACCCTCAATTGGATTATCCTTAATTGAGTTGTATTAAAATGCTCCATGCTCTTATAATGGTCCAGTATTTGTGCTTTTAAGTCCACTGTCTCCACACTTGGTTGTTTTCTACTGATGTATTAATCTAAAAAAAATGGAGTGTGGGAAAGTAGAGGGGCAGCACAGTGGCACAGTGGGTAGCGCTGTCTGCCTTGCAGTAAGGAGACCTGGGTTTGCTTCCCGGGTTCTCCTTGTGTGGAGTTCGCATGTTTTCCCCGTGTCTGCGTGGGTTTCCTCCGGTTGCTCTGGTTTCCTCCCACAGTCCAAAGACATGCAGGTTAGATGCATTGGCGATCCTAAATTGTTCCTAGCGTGTGCTTGGTGTATGTGTGTGTGTCCTGCGGTGGGCTGGCTCCCTGCCCGGGGTTTGTTTCCTGCATTGTGCCCTGTGTTATCTGGGATTGGCTCCAGCAGACCCCCGTGACCCTGTAGTTGGGATATAGCGGGTTGGATAATGGATGGATGGAAAGTAGAGATAGTTAAATGATACACATTAGAGAGGTCAATGAGTAGTAAGAAAGTTTTCCATTGCTTTTATTTATTGTTTATTAGCATGAAAACACCATAGCAAAAGTCTGTGTCTCCAGTTAGGTGAAGTGTAAATGATATAAAGCTTATGAGGAAATATTGTCCACCGTAATGAGTCAACACCATTCTTCTGAAGCAGAAGAAGACAAGCTGCTAATCACTACCATAATTCAGTCTGTTTTTGGGCAGAGCCTTTCCTCCAACAACAGCAATCACAGGTAAAAGGGGCAGCAAGCATTTTATGGCATGCTAGTTTTACTCACCCGCAACATTTTTTTACTACCTTCCATCTCTGCCTCTCTAATATCATTTACAAGTTTACATAAATTGTATGTGCAATAACATCTTTAATCATATTTTTACATTTTTGCCCCAGTTATACACAGCATATCACTACTGTAGTTTCCAAATCTGGAATGTCTTCGGGAGTTTTTTTCTCTCCAAGTCTTTTAAAAAGCATGTTTTTTGCCTTGAAGTTCCCAGGAGAAGAACTCTTCCGATTTCTTTGATGAGTGGAATTTCTGCCTAATTAAGAACTGGAAATTAGGGGATATGGGTCTTATCCCTTTTAATATTTTTCATACCTCATTAGGCTGTGTTTTGAATGTTATCTATATTAATAACCCCTGATGGGAAAGAAAAGGAGGGGGGATGCTAAGAGTTCACCTGCCATTTTTTATTGCCTCCTGAGAGTCAGTGTGCAGTAGCGGTATAATCTGAAAAATTAGCCTGTCCAAGTTTTATTGTCCTAGGAGAATGACGCAGATCCAGAATATACTTGTAAAAGTAGGTGCAGTGAACATCCTAATCGATTCCCATGCATCACTTAGAAATTATCTAAAAGGGTTCATTTTCCAAAACAGATAATTAAATGCATATATAAAAGTTTAGAAAATAGCCTTTGTTTTAATTGAAATCCCTATGTAATGAATGTCTAACCAAACGTCTTCCTCCAAATATAGATCTTTTATAAAACAAGCATTGCACTATATAATGCATTAAAATTCATATTTTGTAATGATAGATAGATAGATAGATAGATAGATAGATAGATAGATAGATAGATAGATAGATAGATAGATAGATAGATAGATAGATAGATAGATACTTTATTAATCCCAGGGGGAAATTCACATATTCCAGCAGCAAAAATATTAAATTAAAGAGTAATAAAAAATGCAGGTAAAAAAAAAAAAAAACAAAAAAAAAACAGACAATAACTTGAATAATGTTCAACGTTTACCCCCTCTGGTGGAATTGAAGAGTCGCATAGTTTGGGGGAGGAATGATCTTCTCAGTCTGTCAGTGGAGCAGGACAGTGACAGCAGTCTGTCGCTGAAACTGCTCCTCTGTCTGGAGATGACACTGTTTAATGGATGTAGTGGATTCTCCATAATTGATAGGAGCCTGCTGAGTGCCCGTTGCTCTGCTACGGATGTCAGACCGTCCAGCTCTATGCCAACAATAGAGCCTGCCTTCCTCACCAGTTTGTCCAGGCGTGATGCATCCTTCTTCTTAATGCTGCCTCCCCAGCACACCACTGCGTAGAAGAGGGCAGTCGCCACAACCATCTGATAGAACATCTGCAGCATCTTACTGCAGATGTTGAAGGATGCCAGTCTTCTAAGGAAGTACAGGCGGCTCTGTCCTTTCTTGCACAAAGAATCAGTATGTAGTAATGGTTACATGATGGTTGGTGCTGCTGCCTCAATGATCCCATATCTGGTGTTCATATCCAGTGTGGTGTATGTCTGTGCAGAATTTGCAAGTTCTCTTCTTGTTTTTCTCTGGATAGTCTGCTTTTAATACCACATCCTAAAAATGTATGTGTTAATTTAAAAGGTGTCTCAAAATTGGCCTTGTTATGGGTGTATACACGAGAGAGCCTTGTGAGGGTTTGGAACCCCATCTATGGTTAGCCACTGCCTGGTGCCCAGTGATGCCAGGATAGGTTCAAGACTTTGTAACCACAGGTGTAAAATAACAAAGTACAATCTACTTCATTATTTACTAAACTACATTTTTTGCTATTTGTACTTTACTTGGGGTAATTTCAATCAGGGCTACTTTTACTTTTATCCCACTCATTTTTAGTTCAAATAGTATATGTTTTACTTATTTACATTCTCCAACAAGTCCTTGTGACACAACAACAACATTTATTTATATAGCACATTTTCATACAAATGAAGTAGCTCCAAGTGCTTTACAGGATAAAGAAAGAGAAAAATAGAATTAGGGAACACTAATTAACATAGAATAAAATTAAGGTCCGATGGCCAGAGAGGAGAGAAAAAACAAAAAAAAACTCCAGACAGCTGGAGAAAAAATAAAATCTGCAGGGGTTCTGAGGCCACGTGACCACCCAGCCCTCTCTAGGCATTCTACCTAACATAAATGATCTCACAATCAGTCCTCATTGTATTTAGGGTTCACATGGGAGAACTTGACCTCTGGCCTTTAATCCATTAATGTAAGGACATCATGGTGCTTTGATCAGGTGGTGGTGGCGCAGATCACCACTACACAAAACCAGAAAAAGAACAGAAGAGAAAGAAGGAGTTAGTACGGATTACGGAGCCACCAGGAATGATAATGATAATTAAATGCATATACAGAGTATCAGGATTGAACTAAAATGTAGTTATGAGAAAGCCATGTTAAAGTAATGTGTTTTCAGCGGTGTTTTAAAGTGCTCCACAGTATTAGCCTGGCGAATTTCTATTGGGTGCATAACAGCAGAAGGCCGCCTCATCACTTCTTTTAAGTTTAGCTCTTAGAATTCTAAGCAGACACTCATTTGAAAATCTAAGGTTACGATTTGGAGTGTAAGGTGTCAGACATTCCGATATTTAAGATGGAGCGAGATTATTTAAGGCTTTGTAAACCATAAGCAGTATTTTAAAGTCAATTCTACATGGCACAGGTCACCAGTGTAGTGACATCAAAACTGGGGAGATGTGCTCAGATTTTTTATTTTCCTAGTTAAGATTCTAGCAGCTGCATTCTGCACTCATTGCAATCAATGATGACCAAACTATTATAACTTCATAAAACAGAACTATCAGCTGTGTTGTTAACTTAGGTTATAGTTTAGCATTGCTCAGATGCTGCCAATAGGATGCAATATAAGTATCATTCTAAAATTATAGCACACCTTCCACTGCTCATTCATTTTTATGCTTGCCACTCACTGCTAAGACATGCAAACTGAATGTGTATTTTCCCCATGGTTGTATCTGAACAGTGTGTTCTTACAAAACCCAGCCGTGCCATACAGAAAATATATATTTTTTTGTGTTTAATCAAGATAATACTGCATTTAAACTCAGTAGCTATGCAATGAAATTTAAGGTGTATCTTTGTCAGCTTCACGCCGCATAACCATTATGCACCCAAATACAGTGGATAACTTGAAACTGAATACCGGGCACATTTCATTAACTTCGTGTCTACTCCCAATTGATGCTGTCATTTTACAAAGTCTAACCCTACTTTTAAGTCACAGTAGAAATGCATGCTTTTCAATATCTTAAGTCTTTCAGCATTTTCACATCTAGAAAAGAAGAAGTTTGTTTGGACACCTTAATGTTTTTATTTTATTACGATTAGGATTCATCCAATGGCTACTGTTATTTGAAAATGAAATGTCCAGCACTAAAAGTTAAACCTAGAAGAGCACAACAGGGCAGCTGGAATTTTGAAAATCTACCATTACTGCTACTGTTTAAGCTAAACAGAACATTTTACAGTTTATGAAGTGTATAATATGATTAGGAGGAAAATTAGAAAGTACATTGAATTATACACAAGAACTGGCTGTCCATATCTCTTTCTCTCTCTCTCGCAGTTATGTTGTTTAAATTTATACATCTATTTCTAGTAGACGTTAGGACTACAATTTGTAGTGTAAAGGTTATTTCAAAACTATGCTGCAGTAATCATCACTACAACTAGACATCAACTGCACGCCCAACCTACCTGGAAAGGGGTCTCTCTTTGAACTGCCTTTCCCAAGGTTTCTTCCATTTTTTCCCTACAAGGTTTTTTTGGGCGTTTTTCCTTGTCTTCTTAGAGAGTCAAGGCTGGGGGCTATCAAGAGGCAGGGCCTGTTAAAGCCCATTGTGGCACTTCTTGTGTGATTTTGGGCTATATAAAAATTTATTGTATTGTATAAAGTGTGACAGCATAACTCCTGTTCTTAAGTCTTTACACTGGCTTCCAGTTACATTTAGGGTTGATTTTTAATATCATTCTTCTTACATATAAAGCCTTAAATGGCCAAGGCCTTACTTATGCATCTCAACTTATCATTACATACAATCTCAAGATGCCAGCTGTAAGGAGAAAAGAAGCAGGACAAGGTAAAGTTTTGGGGTCTCAATGAGTTAAAGAGACAAACCTACATTTAAAGAAAACAAAAGACAAAACCAAAAGATGAGTGTCAAACGTTCACTGATCGCTAACAATCGTAAGTTCTGTGGTCAGTTGTGGTCTGTTGAGAAAACTCTGACTTCACAGTGTGCTATTTGTTTTATAGTTTAGTGACCAGAAGAGTTGGGATTTGGTCCTCCTCCACTCTTATGCTGTAAGAGGAAGGGAGGTTAGTGGGTGCATCTGACACTCATCTGTCCCCCAATTTACCTCATGTGCCGAGCCTGTCATACACTCCCATAGCACCCATGCATGATACAGTTTTTTCTGGATTTTAAAAAAATACAACAGTGGGAGGCTGATCTTTTAATTACAGGACCCCAAAGCTGTGAAAAATCTACCTATTTGTAAAAGTGAAGACACATTAGTTCAGTCTAGCACAGCTTGATTAGCTATTTATATTACACTAGCAAAATACCCGCGCTTTGCAGGGTATCAGTTGTCAGTTCGGCCCTCCGGTTGTAATATGACCAAGCTGTGCGCTGAGCTTACTCTTGAGCATGCAACGTACAGTTGGCCATGTGAAAATCAATCTTGCCTCAAATCAATGCCAACCTTTTGTAGGGTCTGTCCCTGAGACTTATTAATTGTCATTGCGAAGCAGAGCCTTACTGGAAATTGGAGGCGTTTGAATTGAAATGAGAGATCAGAGGGTATATTGGGGATGCAAGGAATAAAAACTCTCTCCCCTGAGCCACTGCCAGTAAAAATAGTTGCCTCAATTAGGTTCTTTTGCAGACTCGTGCCTTTACAAAGTTTCGGTGGCTGTAAGTTTCTCAGTAACATTATTGGTGTCCCAACCTTCAAAATTAGATTATGCTCAGGAGTGCCTGGAGGATTCAGAGTGTGGAGAAACTCTACCGGATAGTGCACCGCGTCTTCCACTTGTACAACTGAATCCACAGACTGATATGTTTACGATTGTGAAGGTAGTTCTTGAAGTAAAAATTTATAGTCGTAGCCATGTCATTTCTTGGTGTCAGGATAGCTCTCTCCCTCAAACATGACACGTTTTTTTCGTGGAGATTTCGTAGATTGGGGTATACATTTTGAAGAAGGCTTTGTAAGTGGCATTGGCGGTTGTCCAAAGGTGTAAAATATTTGGCCATTTCGGTACACTTGAAAGCGACAACCGAACAATTCAGCGGCAGCCATCAATTCACATGCAGAACCATAGGTGAAGGGCTTAAGCATTTCACTCTTATAGTGCTCCTGTGTAGTATAATTATCTCCTGTACTGTCATCAGTCCACACCTTGAACCTGTCCCAGTCATTCAATACATAAGACACAATGTTCCTCCGGATATCAAGAGTGAGCCTGATATGGCCGTGCAATATGTAACACAGAGAATGGAAAAGGCAGGCGCCATCTCCGGGCATGGAAACCACTCGGTAAGTGACAGTTCTTTGATCGATGGTGATCACCTCGATAGACATGTTAACGGGGGTACGGTTGGAACGATAAAGGAAATGGGTACCTGAACAATATAAACTAAGTCTAAAATACCTACACAGTAACTATAATCATAATAAAAGAACAATGAAACAACGGAGAAGCCATGGATTAAATAAAAAGGCTGCAGTTATCAGCAGGGAGACGTGAATACCATGGCGAAGCAAGGAAGGGAATGAAGAGACCGGAGCAACGGACGGCCTTTTATAGGCAGGCAGCCAACTATGTGGGAGGCGTGGGGATGGGGGACCCAACGCCACCTCACACGGCGACCAAGCTGCAGGCTTTGGACATATATATGTACGTAAGTAGGATTCAGTTAGCGTTGGGAACTTGCGTACCAAATTTCTTGAACATGGGCCCATAAGTAACAAAGACCGTTGGAAAGTTCAATATGGCGGCCGACAGTGGTGTCATACCACCGAAATAAGTACGTACATCGGTTTAGGTTAGCGCAGAGAAGCCGCCTACCAAATTTCGTGACGATGGGGCCATAAATAAGAAAGTTTAACGTGGCAGACGTTGTCGACCGCTATGACAGATACACGTAGAATTTCGAAATGAAACCTGCTTAACTTTTGTAAGTAAGCTGTAAGGAATGAGCCTGCCAAATTTCAGCCTTCTACCTACACGGAAAGTTGGAGAATTAATGATGAGTGAGTCAGTGAGGGCTTTGCCTTTTATTAGTATAGATTTATCTTAGTTAGTCTGCAAAAAAATTGAGTATGGCAGTCATTATATAGTTTTACTGACCCTTACTCATCATTTTCTGTTCTGCTTGCTGTGGCTATGCTGCTACTTCCTGCCTGGAAGAGGTTCTGGAAATACTGAGAGCCTTTGAATCTCTGGATACATACTGTAGTAGAACACCCAGAAGGGGATAGGCAACCATTTGGCCTAGTTCACCAGAATGGTTACTTGGTGTAAAGTTGTCTGTCAAACTCAACTGAGATTTCCTCAGAGGTTCATTTTGTTACAGGAATTCTGATGGCTGGGATTTTTGTTTTCCTCTCCTCCAATGTTATCGTAATTCATTGGACTTATATTGTAATGTTTGTTATGTTACCCTGAATCTGCTATTTCTACTGTTTGTTAACCCATAAATATATAGGACAATGAAATTGGTATGGTATCGAAATGATGAAATGGAAAATGATGGACAGAGGATGAAGAGTCATGTGGGCATGTATGGAGACAAGAAAAAGACAGTGAGCAAAGGAGAGTATTAGAGATAGAGTTGCCCGGAGAAAGAAGGGCAGATGAACATAAAACTATGTGGAAAAAACATAGCAGTGAAGGATATGCAAGAGAGTGGGTGAAATAAGAAGATGGCCATAGACAGGATGCAATGGAAAAGAGAGACAGGCCTTTTCAACACAGGAAAAAGTTAAAGAATGAAGAAGATATGTAAATGATGTAATTTGGATTGCAACTATAAATTTGCTGCATCATTTTGAGCTTGTACTCAGTGAAAAGCACTATGCAAACATGGGCTAAAGTTAATTTTATTTAATTACTGTGTAAGTCATTATTCTTGAGGTCACAAAGCTGACAGTTTGATCCTTACCTACAGCTTACTGAATGACCCTTCAGCTTTCAGGTTTTTTTATTTCTACTAATTCTGTAAAAATGTCTAAAATCCTGTTTTCACTTTGTTATACTGGGGTATTGAGTGCTGATTGATGTGGGTTACAATGAATTTTTTAATATTTTATTGATTTTATTAAAAGCTAATAACAATCCATACAAGCAAGTCAAATGTTACAGAACTAAGTTCAAGTCAAATCAACCCCCACCCATAAGAAAGACAGCTAGGCCAGCAGAGTAAACTTTAATAGTAGGAAAAATAAATACATTAATTAATTAATTAATTAATAAGGGAAGAGAATCCGCTTCTTTAATTTAAATGCTTATTGTAAAATGTTATTGATTAGATCCTGCCAGGTTTTAAAAAAGTTTTGCACAGATCATCTAAGTGAGAATTTGATTTTTTCCTATTTCAAATAGTATAAAACATCAGTTACCCACTGACTTAGAAGAATTGAGTTAGGATTCTTCCGGTTAAGCAAGATAAGCCTACGTGCCAATAATGAATTAAAGGCAATCACAGTTTGTTTGTCCTTCTCCACTTTAAGCCCCTCTGGAAGTACACCAAACACAGCTGTTAGTGGATTAGGAGGGATTGTGACACCAAGGCTGTCTAAAAGGCATTTAAAGATTTTGGTCCAGAATGATGTTAATTTGGTGCAGGCCCAAAACATGTGACCCAGTGAGGCTGGAACTTGATTGCAACTTACACAAGTTGGATCTTGCCCTGGAAACATTTTGAACAGTTTTAAATTAGACAGATGTGCTCGATAGATGATTTTAAGTTGAATAATTGTATGCTTTGCGGGGTTACAATGAATTTAAATGATTTTGGTATAAGGCTCCACCCTAGCAAAATCTGATAAATCTGAAAGGGTTTAAAGACTTTGTGAAAGTCCTGTAAAAAACAAACAATAATAAAACAATGATAATAATAATTTGGCCATGTATGAGTGTGCCAGGTACTTGACTGGCTCACCAAGGTTTGGTCCTGCTTGACAGCTGCTGTACTAGAAAAGTGGGTTCAGAAAATGGATAGTTGGTGAATTGTATCGTATCAAACTTCACATTTATTACATTACAATTATTTCTGCTATGTATTGTGTTTCTTGTATAATGAATGCCTAATTTGTAGTACATACTGAGAAATAAAATCTGGTTGTTTTAAACCTACAGCTATATTAAACTTTAATGTTGTTTTATGATGACTTCTGAGAGACTTCCTAACACATTTATTTAGATTTAGCTCTTCCAGGCTATAGAGTGAATCTTTGTATTAATTAAGACTTCATAGATGTGTTTTTATATATACACATTTCTGTGATTTCTTTTTGTTTTCTGTACAAACTTTAACTATTAAACAGGCAAATTACATTGCTCATGTTCAGCCCAATATTTCTATTTATAGTTTAGGGTATTTTTAAAATTTATATATTGTGCCAGGCAGCTGGGGACCCTACCCAGCCAGGACACCTGGACGGTCCACGAGAGGGACGGTACCTTCCCTGGGCCACGAGAGGGCAACCGCCCTGGTCTGCTTGGGGGCCACTGGAACAGAGCTGGGAAGTTCATCCCTATGGGAGGACGTGGCCACCGCCAGGAGGCACCCGAACAGTTATGGAACCCTGGATGACAGCACTTCCACCACACCAGGAAGTGCTGCCGGAAGAAATCCCAGGGGCACCCAGAGTGCTTCCGGGTGCTCATCTGACACTTCCGCCACACCAGGAAGTGTCGTCAGACAGAGCACCTGGAGCCCATCCAGGTCGTTATAAAAGGGGCCGCCTCCCTTCAGTAGACAAGCAGGATTTGGGAAGAAGGAGACGGAGCTGGTGAGGTGAGGTGAGGTGAGGTGAGGTGAGGTGAGGTGAGGTGAGGTGAGGTGGGGTGGGGTGGGGAGGGGAGGTCAAAGAAAGAAAGAAAGAAAGAGAGAAGAGGTTGGTGATAAGGTATTGGGGTGCTTAAAGAATAATAAATGTGTGTGTTTTGGACATCCGTGTGTGTGTCTGTCTGTGTCCGGAGGCTGGCTTTCCACAATATGTATCTGTTTCCTTTCCTTCTTTATGAAAATATTTCTATTTTCTCACACACAATCAACTGGGAGATAATCTCTGGGCTCATTTGATAGTAGTTACCCTCTGAATCAGGGATTGGCACTGCCATCTAATGCCACTCTTCTGCCTCCCTCTGTAGAAAGAATGAATGATGGACTGTTCTATGCTGACGTCACTTCCGACCTCCGGTCTACCAAACCCACCTCTTCCTCTGTGTTTCCTTAAAACCGCCATCTTGAAACAGTCGGACTGATGACCATCTGAAGAAGGCGTGTTATTTTTTTTTTAATCCATAACCTTTTTTTTCAACATTTATAATATACAGGGATCACTTTGGTGCCCCGAACTTTTATGATCCTTTGTTGTCTCTTATTTTGAAATTTACAGTATATACATTTATTTCTTTGGTAGTAACAGTTACAAGGAATTCTGTTTTCCCCCACACCTCAAACGCATGGTGTTAGTTTGCCTGTTGATGATAAAGTGCTCCAGTATTAAGTCCTGTATATGTACTGTATGCGTGTAAAGGAGCCCATGATAGACTTGCGTCCCTTTCACAGTTGCTACTTGACTGCCCTGGGTGCTGCCAACACGGGCTCAGCCTACCCATGAAGTTGTATTACAGAAAGTACTTTCGTTAAATGAATAGATTTGTAACTGATCTCAGAGCAAAAATTATTTGAGTGACTTTTGCTATAATTGTAATCAAGAATGGGAGATAGTTTCCAGTTTATAAAGGTGAATATTCTAATTGTAATTTTGTGTCATTATTTAGGTTTACTATTTTACCATAAAGTACTACACAGATATTGTTATTTCTTTATATTAGGATTTCATATCTTTTGTCCTTGGCAAGCAAATATTTTCTTGCATCACTGCTCTCTTATTATAATCTTTGAGGAGTCTGGAAACAATAATTTTATTTCTGAAGAAGTCTTTACAGAATATCTATTGACAAATTTATATTTTCACTTTAAAATGTACTACAGTTTTAATTCTTCTACTTGTTAGTCTTTATTCATAAAAACTACTGTGGCATCAAAAATAATATATACAGTAAGTCCACTAAATACCTTGAAAATAACCAGTATTCATTGATACTGAAACATAAAATGGTCCAGGAGTTAATGATAAAAAAATTAAACATTATTTACAGGACAAACCAAAACTCAAAGCCAAAAACTAATTGGAAAACTCAATTCATTCATTTGGATTAAATATATATTTTAGGGACCATGAAGATTCTTACTTTGATTGGTCCTAAAGATCAGATGAATGCTAATGGCAGCTCTCACTTTTTATACAACCAGGAGTCTACTATCTCACCAGAGCAAGGCCAAGGCATAAGTGAATTAAACGGTTTGTATTGGGCTACCACAGCCACCAGGTGGCACCCATGTGCTAAAACTGTCATGGAAAAAGATGGTGAATGGAAAGTTTACAAATGTTGATTATGGTCTGAAGTCAGACAGTATCTATCCTGTGGCTAAGGCACCCCGTACTCTTCGATTACGTTCAATATTCCAGAAGGGAACCTCCCCCCACCAACTATCTTCAATCGCGATGGTTGCTTGAAAGAAAAATGTGCCATTTGATCGCTCAAGCCTTAATTAGCTTAGAGGCTCACCAAGTATAAATCTGGCACAGTACAAAGTAATTAATGTCCACTAGTGGACCTGCAATAGGAAAGTGACCCTACAAAGTAGTATAATGTCGGCCCTACAGCATGTCATCAACAAACCTATGAAAAAAAAGTGCAAAATATATAAAAATGAGTTAAAAGAAAACAAAGCAATGAAAAATATTCAAAACACATTAAAGTAACCTTAAACTGCCAAAGATCTTCACAATATATCTGCATAGTAAACTTTGTTTGACAATGTTGGGAAGATGAGAGAAGTGATCACTTATGAATGAGCCTTAAATTTATAATAATAATAATAATTCTTTGCATTTATATAGCACTTTTCTCACTACTCAAAGCGCTCAGCAATTGCAGGTTAAGGGCCTTGCTCAAGGGCCCAACAGAGCAGAGTCCCTATTGGCATTTACGGGATTCGAACCGGCAACCTTCCGATTGCCAGTACAGATCCCTAGCTTCACAGCCACCACTCCACCAAATTTACTCTT
This sequence comes from Erpetoichthys calabaricus, assembly GCF_900747795.2. Lineage (NCBI taxonomy): Eukaryota > Metazoa > Chordata > Cladistia > Polypteriformes > Polypteridae > Erpetoichthys > Erpetoichthys calabaricus. Next base: position 282,267,493 of record NC_041397.2, on the reverse strand, counting down.
GTTAAAGTGCACATAGAATATGATGTTGCTAGTATTTCAGCTCAATCAGGGTGCCTCACATAGTTTTCATACATGGTGCAAAACACAAAAATCTTATTAAAAATAAAATACCCTTCTTTATTTTTTCTCTTTTTGTGGGGAATGGAATAAGCACAAATTGCTGATATTTCCCTTTAGATTTTAACATCAAATTGAATGGCAAGTACCGCACTGAGACTGCGACTGAGCCCGTAATCAAACTCCAGTCTGTAAAGCTATTAGGCAAAAGTAGCAACTAAGCAAATATAATTCCTTTTGTTGTAAAATAGCCCTTAAGAAACAAAGAAACTGACTTCAACAGAGCCAAAATGAACAATTTGGTGTTATACTTTAGTTTGCTTTATTGCAATAACAGTGTTAGTTGCACTGAATGTGATGAAACGTCTTCTAATAAAACATTATTACAAATATGTGAGGTGATAACATCAATTAGCCATTCAACAAAAACATGTATAAAATACATATAAACTTTGCTAAGAAAAGTGGATACTCACGACGTTAAATTTATTCGTCTCAAAAGTTGTGGCTGAGTACTGTTATGAAATCTGTTAGTAGTTCAGAGAAAGCTACACATTAGACATTTCTTAAAAACTTCATATGGTAAGTTCTCTAAGTCTGAGTAAAAATTAAATGTGAGCTATGTGAGAAATCAGTGAAAGCATTTGTAGTGTCAACTTCCCATTTTGTGGTATTCAGGAAAAACCTGGGAATAATCGGTCATACTTGAGACTAACTTTTAATTTTTTATATATAAATGTATACATATTGTAATGTCCCTTTCCAGGTGGGAGAAATAAACTACACAAGCAAGTGGCTGAAGCAATCAAAAATGGGTTTATTGCTCTTCTGACTTAACTGAACATTCAGACTCAAAACAAACTGTGCTCGAACAAAAACAACCACATGTAAAACACCACCAAGCTACTTCTGCCTTATGTTTCCTTTTGTTTTGGAATTAAGAACTTCCTTATCGATTCCCACTCCCAGCATCCCAGCTCCTGCTTTATTTGAGAGTGGAAGACAGAGCTCCTCTGTTCCTGCTCCACTCCACAGCCCTCTGAACAGCCCCATCTCGCATGGCTTTTGGGACACACTGCCACATGTTAATCTTTCAGATTGTTACAATATATTGTTAAAGATTTGAGCCTAGTGCTTCTCTTACAGGGATTGATTTAAAGGGTACACAATGGACAAATTTAAATGTGGCACTGTCACCAGTTTTTCTTTTCTATCCAGGAGGAACAAACCCCAGACGCAGATACATGAAATGAGCACTGAGCCGACTCTGCCTCTGACCTGCCTCTTGCATTCCCCGGTAAAGTAAAGATGAGCTTGTGTTTCATGATGACATTACTTGTAATATCACCATGGAAGAAAGTGCATTGTTGGGGACCAACTATCTTAATCAACTATTTTCCTTTTTTTTATTTTGAAAGCTGTAATTAAATAGCACGACCGTAAGTAAACCAACAATTTCAAAGTGTCTCATCAATTATTTTTTCCACCATATACAGTGTATATATATATATATAATAATAATAATAATAAATTTTATTTATATTGCACTTTATATTTTAGCAATCCCAAAGTGCTAAATATATATATATATATATATATATATATATATATATATATATATATATATACTGTATATATACACACTTATACACACACACACAAAGAAAAACTGAAATATCTCCTTTGTATAAGTATTCCAATCCTTGAAAGTAAATGCTTCCTACATCTAATGTGTATGGATATTTATCACATGCATTTTATATTTATATAAAAATATACAAATACACATACACACACAGATATAGTCATGTGTATCAACTTTCAGGCTCGTCAGAGGTAAGCACTAGTAATCCACGGGGTGTGATCGCTGACTCTTCTGTCTTTCTTGTCACCCACAGCATTGAGAAGATGGCAACTGATCCTGTCATTCCGGTCCATGAGGTATAAAAGGAAGATGCTCCTGGAAGATGTATATATATATTGTCACAATAAGAGTCGAAAGACATCAAAAAGGTTTGGGGCACCCACTCGTGTATTGTGCCCTGGGTATACATGGGTAAATTAACTTGTGAGATGTTATTAGGTCTGAGTCCAAAACAGAACTGTTTCTTAAGGTTGTAAAGATGGCGGCTTTAAAGGCTGAGACAGGAAGTGACATCATAGGGACTGGAACTAGAAGTGATGTGATATGGACTGGAAGTGACATCACCATTGATCCCAGAGCCGGAAGTGATGACATCAATGGCGCCGAAACATGCGTGATTTCCCGTGGATGATCTACAGAGGATTGAGAGAGAAAGTCAGTGCACCTCGCCACCCCCTGGTCTGACGTGGAACTACTATTATTCAGGTGAAAAAAACTAAATCTGCAGGGGTTCCAAGGCCATGAGACCGCCCAGCCCCCAGTGGGCATTCTACCTAACATCAATGATCTCAATCAGTCCTCATGGTTTTCAGACTTCACGTGGAAGAATTTGAGGATGATGGTCATGTGGATATCTGGCCTTCAATCCATCAATGTAAGGACTGCACAGTGCCTTGATCAGGAGGTGGTGGTGGCGCAGATCGCCACCACAGAAAACCAGAAAAAGAACAGCAGAGAAAGTAGGGGTTAATATGGAAGTAGGGGTTAGTACAGAAATGTTTAATTTACAATATTTAAATTTATGAAGAATTATTACCATCTAAGAAAACAGAAGGAAAGTCTGATTTGCTATTATAAAATATACAAGAGAAGATCACAAGAGTTGTCTTAAGGAACACTGGATTTTTGCAGAGATGCTGGAAAATATTTGAGTGGAAAAATAAGATAATTCCTTTAATAATTTAGTGTATATGCCTTATACCTCATCAAGTTTTTATTTTTCTGTTATTTCTGTTCTGTAGCCTAGGCCAGGCTTCAGCTATCTGAGACCTTTAGAAAAACCAGCTTTGTAAAAGCATAGATGGATGTATTTGATTTTGATTTAATATGGCGGTAAAAGAGCAACTCACTTAGGGCCCAAAAGCTTCAGTCTAAAAATTATGAGCTGAATAGAAAACTGACAAAGTTTAAACGATTAATGGCCTGTCTTGGTAAAAAATACTATTCCCCCCACACCCGATACTTAGTTCAGTGTTCTGTTGGAATTGGCTAAAGCTAAATTTGACCGTGTTTCTCTGAAAATGGAAGGATAACCATAAAGGGGTTTGTTTGCTGATCCTCTGTCCTTTTTCATTAATTACTCTGATGAGTTGTTTATTTTATTTTTATAATCTAGTAGATGGGAAATGTAACCTAGTGACTGGTGACCTTATCCCACATTCTTATGGTGATGACCTTCTTTCTTCACTTAGATTAATGACAATATCTGTGACCCTGCACAGGATTTTTTCCTAGCATAAAGAACATTTGTGCAATAGAAAGGATTATCTCCCCTCCAAACAATTATGATTTAGCATCTTACTTTAAGGTCCTACAAACTATTGTCCTAATGCATTAACAATAAATTAGGTTTGAAGTTTGTGTTAAAATGTTTTCCTAATATTTTCTGGTATGATTTTAAAAACAAGGGCCTAATGATAGTCTGATCAGTCAAAATACTTCCTTCTTTGTTTTAATCCAAACAAGTTGTGGCTCAATTGTGAATTTCCAGTAACTGGGAGCAAAGTAAAACTGAAGTTTCCCTTATCTCTCTCTCTGCTCTCTTATAATTTAATTTCTATTGCAATTATAAAGTAGCTTCACTGCGGAACATGTTGCTTGTTAATTCTGAATAGCATGTGCGCCGTTTAATTTCTGCAAAGCTCTCCAGGGTGACAGGCAGCCCCTGTTTCACAAATGCCTTACCTCTGCAGCTTGGCTAGAGAATGAGAGTCTCCTGAGTCCCATCATCCATCACATTCCTTGTCTATTTGATGATAGATTGCTCTTACTGAAAGGGCCTCCACTCTTGATTAAATGTGTGATGTGCATGTTTCAGCAGTTCATAATTGTGCATGCTGAACTCCTGTAACCATGCTCTATTTTTCCTGTCTTCCTTCAATAAATGAAGATAATATGCTAGGTCAGAGTAGCTGAAGATTGTTATTATGCACTGAGTGTCTCTGCATATTTATATATAGAAAGAGGATTACTTTCTTTATAGCAGCCTTAAAACACAGCATGGCAGAATAATAATGAAAGAGCATCAAGATGAGTGATATGGCCTTTATTGAAGATCAAAAGTTAATGAATTAATGACAAGCTATTATTTTTTGACTCAACAGAAAATTGTTTGTGTTTTGTTTTCATTCTGATGCACATTTAATAGAAAAAAGCTAGCCTGACATAAGGACATTCAGTATGACTGGCTCCTCTCGATTAACTATTTGGCCAGGTCTCTGCAACTTCTATAAAACATTAAGAGGAAAAAAAATTAGTTTGGACGTCTGGCTATTTACAAATTGTAAGAATATTTCATTACACTTTAATTGTGGGATCTATAATTATTTATAATATCTATATAATAGATATATAAGTAATAAAATAAATTATATCTACAGTATAATAATCTAAATAACAGGCGGAGTGGTGGCTCTGAGGCTAAGGATCTGTGCTGGTATCCAGAAGGTTGCCGGTTCGAATCCCCGTTACTGCCAAAAGAGATCCTACTCTGCTGGGCCCTTGAGCAAGACCCTTAACCTGTAATTGCTCCAGGGGCGCTGTACAATGGCTGACCCTGCGCTCTGACCCCAAGGGGTATGCGAAAACTAACAAATTCCTAATACGAGAAATTGTAAAAGACGAAATAAAGAACAAAAAAAAAATAATCATCTATAATAAATATAAATAAAGAATATCTATAATTTATTTATTTAGGTACTGTCCTATACCTACCTGTACAGTGTTACCAAGCAGTAGTTACTTACTTGTGTAAGTAGATAAGTAGGCAGCATACAGCAGATAACTAAGATGTGGCAGCAACTTGGTATGTATATTCAACTTGGTCCTGGTCAGAATACAGGCTGTTGTTTTCTGTCCCCACTCCATTGGGGGTGGCGTCTTCGAGAAATCTTGCTACGCACCACATTATTTTTAGCTGTAACTCAAGGATGCATACAGAGAGATTGTAAAGGAAGTTTAGGGATAAATTAAAGGTTCACCTACTTATAAACAATGTACCTATTATCTCAGCACTGTGTGAAATAAATCAGCCTCGGACACACAGAAATGTTCGAGAACAGCCATCCATATATGGCTGCAAAAGGTTTTAGTTGTCGCACAGAAGTGCACAGTTCGAATTCTCAGTCATTTGTTAAGGCAAATTTAAGAACTCATTTGTTAAGGCAAAATGGCATCTTTATAGACCAGGACCCAGAAATGATGTCCTTGGAAATGATGTTCAAGATGGCACCAGAACCGAAAGTGACATCTTTCGAGGTGCCGGAACTAGAAGTGATGTCTTTCAGGGTGCCAGAACCAGAAATGACGTCTTTGAAGAAACATCAGGCAGGTTTTCCTGTATCTGGTCTGCAGAGAAAACAGAGGAACAGTTTAACGCACCCTGCCACCCTGTGGCCTGGCGTGGAATTACCTTCTTTCAGTCCACTCAGCTTCCTTCTATTCGCACTTGTGTGACAACTACCAATGGGAACAAACTTGTAGACTTCAACAATGAAATATGTTCACTAAGTGTACACCCTGTCAGATTTAGCCATTCAAATTCTGAGGAATAAAATCAGTATTATTTGCTACTTACATTTATTTATTTAGCCGACACCTTTATCCAAGGTGACTTACAACATGTATGATACGATTGGTTAGTTTCTTTTGGTTTTCAAATTGGAGCACAGGCAGGTCAAGTGTTTTGCTCATGGTCACACAGTATCATTAGCAGGATTTGAATGCACAATCTCAGGGTTTGAAGTCCAAAGCCTTTAACCACTACACCACACTGCCTGCCTAACTTACTTCTATCTCCTTGTTTTATTCATTTTCAAATAATATGCATAATAGAAAAAGAACCCATTTTAATCTAAGATCTGGTGGTGCCAGAAGAAAGGTTCTGATGTGAGATTCAAGAACAGTAAAACAACCATTTAGTTGCAAACTGCCAGAGGAATGCTCAAGGTAAAAAGGCAGAAAGTCAAGAGAAATGATTATGGCACAGAGCATCACATAGAGAACATCAAATACACAGAAGAGGATCAGAAAGCTATAAGGAACAAACACAGCTTCTGGAAACTGATCAGGAAAGACATATTCCTGAGAGGGAGTCAGATGATCTAGGAGAATGCTACCAGTGGCTGGAAACTGACCAGGTAAGAGACACCTGTATCAGTGAGGAAAACAGTGTAGAAGAATGGTCACATCGAATGGAGTTCAGAGAGGCTTAATTACAAAAAGAACATGGCATAGCTGGAAAAGGCCCAGAGAAGAGTGACTAAGCTTATTTCAGGGCTACAGGGAACGAATTATGAGGAAACAACTGAGTCTTTTCAATTTAAGCAAAAGGGAACAGCATAACTTGGCCACTGAACTGGCCCCGACTATGCCCGTTTGCTGTGTCTGTATATAGGAGAGTGGTGGCTCCTGCTGCAATAAATAACCCTGTTGTTCCAGTTTCAAATTGAATACAGCTGGTTTTGCTGAGATTCAGTCTCGTGTTTTGGGGTGCAAGACAGTGACTCACGCATCACATGTTACCAGGAGTGGGGTCTTGCACCAATGGAACCCCAAGAGGTATATGTTATCCCAATATCTGCGGAGCTAAATAAGGCTCCCACAGGCATTCTGGTCTTTGTGTTCCACAGGGATGTGCTGGTGAAGATGGCTCCCTCGGAAAACCCAGAATGTTTTCTGTTTTGCTTCGAGCGCACGGCAACATTGATGCACTGGGACAGGGGAACCTAGCCGTCTATCGTGGCCCCATTTTTAACTTGGGAGGCCCTAAAGGTCATGTGAAACCTCCCTTGCGAAAAGACTTCTTGAAGCAACAGATCCTCCTCTGCATGGCTGTGAGCCCGGTGGTCAAGGGGCACCAGTTTCGTCTGTGGCATATTGATCCAGACTGCCCCATATGAGGACGGATCCAGGGCTTATTGGACCTGATTCAAACCTGGATCCGCAGAGACACTTTCGAGTGCATTGTGGAGAAGCTTGCTATTGATACAGTCCTGTCAGGGATATATGAAAGCCTTTGTGATGAAATGCTACGGAACGACGTCCACTCACTGCTGGATCTGACCTGCAGACCAGAGGGTGCACAAACCACCTGGAAACAATGAGGCTACCCAGGCTTGACCCCGATCTAGCCAGCACAGACCTCGAGGGTCACCAGCGCCACAGGTGGAAGACGCCATAGTGGGAACACCATAGTGTGGACTGAACGCAACTGCTTTCGCTGTGATCAACCAGGACATCTGGCTCGGGAGTGCCACCTCCCACCTGCGCAAACAATGACTATTGGTCTGGCCCAGGTATGCGGCTCGCAATTTTCCCCCAAGATGTTAAAGAAGGACAATTTTAAGGCCTCTATTATGTTGGCTGGATGGGAATTCTCTGCACTGTTGGACTCTGGTAGCGACCTCTGTGTAGTCTGCCATGACTAGCTCTGGCAGACCCTTTATAAGACCACAGACAAAGTGAACATCTGCTGAGTCCATGGAGACATTAAAACATACGAGAATATATTACTCCCTCTGAAATTTAAATGGACGAACATTAAGGTTTGGACTGCCATATCAGACATCACACCCTGACCACTCCTTATAGGAAAAAGGAATGCCCTCTTCCCACAGGTCTTGGCCACCTGTAGAACGCCTTCCCCCATAGTGGATAGAGAGGGGCTTGCCTCAGACAATGCCAAAGAACCAGGTCTGAAATTGAAACTGAGTTGTCCAGCGAGGGGGGAGGACGAATCCTCAAGTGAAGACCCGGGATGGCTCACAGACTTTTCCACACCATTGCGCACATTAACAGCATCCCCAGACCGGTCACTCAATATGGACCTGGGCGAAATGAAGTACAGTGGGAGGTGAGTGAAATGCTGCATCGAACACGAAGGAAGCAGAGACTGTCATCCAGACAGAGTTTGCTCGTCTGCAACGAGCCAATGCCAATTTGGATTTTGTATTCAGACAAGCTCATGTTGTAAATGACCCTTATTATCTGGAGAGACAGGATTTTTAAAGCACCACATTTTTTACTTAAGGATGGTTTTCTGTATTGGGTGATTTCTGATTGCATGGGTGATGGGTGTATCGAGCAAGTGCCAAGTGAGCATAGGGAGAAAAGGTTTTAAAAATTGTTCACAGTCACATTTTGGGGGGTTACCTCGGCACGGAAAAGATGAAGGATCACATTTCGAAAAACTTTTATTTGGTGATAGGGGCCAGGATATGGAGCAATTTTATAAGGCCTGTCTTGACTGTCAAATAGTTTCCACTCACAGACCTGCCAGGGCACCCCTTGTACCGATGGCTATTTTAGATGTCCCCTCTGAGTGGGTGGAATTAGATATTGTCAGTCCACTTCCCAAGAGTAAAATTGGCTTTAACTATATGCTCGTATTAGTTGATTATGCCACAAAATACCCACAAATGGCCGTGCTGTGGCGAACGGACACCCACTCTATTGCAAAAGCACTCTCAGAAATGTTCACGAATATAAGTTTCCCTTGCAAGATTTTGGCTGATCAGGGCAAGAATTTTATATCTTGCATCATGAAGCAGCTATGCGAAAGCTTTGCAATTAACACTGGAATTACCGAAGCCTACGGAAAAACTCATAATCCCGGCCCACCTTAAATTCCTTCACACCTCTCTGTCAGCATCTTTTGTGTTGTAAATGTGTCGATCAGCACAAGCAGCAAGCAGCCTGCTATCCCATCCAAACCACCGCAGCTCAAGTCGCAAAGAAGATTCTCAGTGCTCAATGTTTATCTTGGAGTTAAGTGCCTGGAGTTGTAGAGGGTAAATAATATGTCGTCATTTGGAATACATACATTTCATGTGTGTTCTGTGTCTACAACAATCTATGTAAACACATTGTTAAAACAGAAATGTTTTTCATGTTTTAGTAATAAATGACAAAATGTAGACATGAAGTGTATAATGTGTGAAGGCTGAAGTCCAAATATCAAATAAACACTTTCACAAAAGGTACAAGTATAACAAAACAAGTGCGCTTTTATTCAAGAATATAACCAAAGAAAAAGAAAGCAGGTTAGGGCAGGCTATAGACATGACAGCTTGCATGGTGCAGCAGTAACTTCTGACTCCTAATCAAGAGGTTGCTGATTCGATACTGGCTGCCTCTGAAATTTACCATTTTGAGTTATGAGCTGCTTTTATTTGTAATATTATACAATAAAACATACATTTAATTTGCGTCTGTAATAGCCAGTGTAAATTTATAGTACTTGTAAAAGTTAGCTTTTTTTCAGTTTTATTTTCTCAGTCACGTTCACGCTTCCACAACCCCCCCAAAACCCTGATCTGACGCTGTTTTCAGATAAGTTTTGCTGGGCTGAATGGTCTGTTCTTGTCTAGATTGCTCTAATGTAAAGTTCTAACTAACTTACCAGAATGAAAAGTATTTAGAGGTTAAATCAAATGCACTTTATTCTTCTACAGTTTTGAAGTTGTAACCTACCCCTCATAAATGTGTAACTCAGCTAGTTATTAATAAATATTATGTTGTTAATACACATCTATCTAACTGTCCCTGTCCCTTAGAGCAACATGACTAGTCAGCTTCTGTTTGGTGTGACTGGTCAGTTTGGCTTTGGTGAAACGCTTGAAAGAAGAAGCGCAAGTATTAAACATGCGAGGAGGAGAAACAAAATAGGGGGCACACAGAGATTGTTGCCTTCAAAGACAGGAAGTATAAAAGAGTACCGGAGTCCAGAAAGGTGCCTTGAACAGAATGACAGAGTCTTAGAGCAGGCTTTACAGGAATGTGCTCGAGAGTGGGAGAACTGGTGAGAGGTCCATACATACATAAATACCAAGGAAAGGTGCTGAAGGTACTTGTAGGGCAAGAGATAGCAAATATTTTGAAATTATTCAAATTCCTGTCTTCAACAGGTAGCATGGCTGTTTTTTTAATAGACTTTAAATTTTAGTTAAATAAATAATTAAGGCAAACACAACAGATTTGCTTAAACTACATGAAGAGTGGGTTTTAGGTTAGTCTGCCATTTCAATCTGGAAAGCTGTTGTATTTAGCTTGTTGCAATTGAGGGCAGATTTAATACAGTGCTACGGACTGAGCTGAGTGTCACAGTTTGCTGCATTTGGGTGTTAAGATAGAACACAAATTTATTCCTGCTAGTACGCTACTGTAAGAACATTACAAATGACCCCTTCATGTTTTGCATTTGAGTTACACTTTTAATATGTTAGCATTTTATTCTTTTTTATTTTTGTTGTTGTTTTAAATTGCTATGTACTTCATGCATTTTGCTTAAAATGTTTTTGCAGTAATGCCGTTATTATTATTATTACTAGGGGGCCTTGCCCCCTGCTCGCTTTGCTTGTCAACCCCCTAGCCTGCGCTATGTGCCAGCCACTTCGCGTCTCTGCCGCTTGTGTATGTGGATTTCACTTTCACCAAATAACAAATCTTTTAATTTTCGCGGATACGCCTCTTCATTGAGAAGAAACACTACTTTTCCCTGATGGCAACACAAATTGGAAGATCTACAAGTCTCCGACTTAAAGTTTAAATCTGAACAATATTTTCGATCTCTTTTCATTGTTCGGTTATTTCACTGTGTAATAATTTCTGTTTGTTTGCGCTATTTACTATCATTTTTTTGAGACTATCTAATTTTAGTACTTTCATTATCTCTAACCTGCTCTGCATGTGTATCTCGCCAACATTTTGGAACCTCTTTACGACATTCTACTTTGTCATCTACTCTTTGTCTTTTATTTCATTGCCCCGGGGGTGGTTAAAGCTCTTGGCACAAAGTCTTGTCTTGCGGGACATGAAAGTATCTCTCTGAAAAAGTCACGTCTTGTCCCAGGCTAAAAAGTCTCATCGCGTCCCAGGATTTTTTTTATATAATAGAGAAATTATTTTTATTGTTATTGTTATTGTTATTGTTATTGTTGTTGTTTGACAATTAATAAAGGCTCTTATTGTGATTGGAGTGAGTGATTTTCAGTAAGTTAAAACAGAACTACTGTAGCATATTTATTCCACTGTGACAGATTCATCCCCAGCATATTTTTCAAGAAATTTTGAGTCTCATCCAGATGCTTATTAGTAAATCTAAGTACAGTACATGCTCTAATTAGTGAACAGGGAGGCTTGCAAATCCCTAAATATTTTTCAGTATTTCTTTCAGTCTTTATGGATGATTTTACACTTTTCTCTTTGAGTGATATTGGCAGGGTTGCAACTCTAGGGAAGATTGATTATTGTCCCAAATCATTCAGTTTCAGGACTATGTCTGGAGCCATTAACCTTTAAATGGTTTTATAGCCAAGTTAAGATTAATAGGCTTCAATTATATTTTTTGGGTCTTCTTCAGGAATAATTTCTTTTTTGGACACACCATTTTTCTAGAATTTATGTTTGAGAAGTTTATTGTAATGATGGTTTTTAAGATGTATATATTATATCATATTAGCTGAAAGTTTTTACCTATTTAGTTATAGATTGTTCTTTAATTTGCAATGGTTGAAGTAGAAAAGTGTCAGCTTTACAGGACCATAGGCTGCATCCTGAATAAAACAAAATTAATGAAGAAAATAATGTTTTTGTTCATTTAGTATACCAATATCTTTCCATCAACCCCGGGATATATTCCAAATTCTGTGTCAAAATTGGAATCATGCGAGACAAGTTTAACCAAGCAATTTAACGGAACAGTGAAGCATTAACATGTATAATGGAGGTATTAACTCAGAAAAAGAATGGTGTTCATATTTAATTTTGTCTGGATTCAGTTAGTTTTAGTGACATGTAAAAGTAAAGCACAAAGAATAATTCGTTTTCTTCACCTTGGAAATTGTTAAGGATGATAGAGAATAAATAAACAAATCCATTTCATCAATAATAAAGAGCTGCATTCTATTATTAGTCACCAAAATACTGCTAAATTTACATATGATTTCACACTGTACATAAAATGACCATAACTACTAGCACCACCATACCCTTCTCATCTAAGCCATCCCAGGAAACAGCTAATGGATATCCAATGAATCAATCCATAAAAGTGTTTGCACAAAGCCAGAGGTGCCCAGCATGCTACATTTCAAGAAAAGATCAGGAAAAACCTTAAAACTCATCTGGCACAGATATGTTTCCTTTAATAACTGATTGCTGTAACATTACATGCCAGCATGGGCACACTGACCACTGAGAAGGAGCAGGCATGGTCTTGATGATCACTGTGGTGATGTTATGCAATTACGGAAGGGAGGAGACAAACATCAGCAGCATACATTGAGTAGAAAGAGGAATACAATAAAGAAGTTCATTAAATTTGATAACAAATATAGAAATCATGAGGTGTTAATGGTTTGCCTTATTTATGGGTAAAGGAATATTTTATGCATTGTTTAATTTTAAAGGAAAAGAAATTAAGGAAGAAAAGCATTACATCATCTATTTTTCTAAATCTATTTTTTTTCAGTAAAGAGAGATGAGGGAAGAAATTTCCTATCCTGGGTGCCACAGTAGGTTTGGTAATTGGAATACGACATGTGCCAGCCTACGACTGGATACCATTTACAGTACACTCATTTACCTAATTGTGTATTTTCGATGCATGTCCAGAGATTCCAGAGAATCGCTGTGTGAACATCATACAGAAATAAGACCCAGCTCTACCTTCTGTATCACTGTATTCTATTCTACATAATTCAGTTGAAGCCAAAGATATAGCCAAACATATTTAAACAAATGAATCTCCTGCACAAATAAGCATGTACAACATATTCACTGAAAAACGTAAAGACTGCTAAAATCATTTTCTCTCTTAGTTATAAACACTGCGTTTGTTCAAAAGAAAATCAGGTTTGCACCTGGTACTGATTGTAATTTCACAATTATTAAACAAGTAAAGAAATCTTTGCATGGCCTAATATTCATGTGCATTCAGAGACTTGCTTAGCTGATTTGAAAGCTGTAGCATTTTTAAATATTTTATTCAGAGCTACCACAGCTTTGATTATTACGCATTTCTTTGTCATATTCAAAAATAACAATGATAATACAATGTGATTACATGCAGTAAAAGATGTGCATAAAGTGTATTTTTTAACATACATTAAAATGTTATATGGCTGAATATCTTTTCATAGACCGCAGATTTCAACTTAAGCAATAAAAAGATTTGCTTTTTAAAGATGTTCTGTAGTATTAGGGTGTTGTACCGTGTTAGCCATTCTGAATGTAGTGAGAAGTCAAGCAAAATGACACCTTTTATTGGCTAACTAAAAGGATTACAATATACAAGCTTTCCAGGCAACTCAAGTCCCTTCTTCAGGCAAAATGTAATCAATACATGTCATACATACATTACATTACATTACATCCTGCTTGAAGAAGGGGCCTGAGTTGCCTCAAAAGCTTGCATATTGTAATCTTTTTAGTTAGCCAATAAAAGGTGTCATTTTGCTCAACTTCTCACTAAAGATGTTCTATCGTTAGTTGTTACAGATGGTATTTTAAATTTCTTAAACATCCATCCATCCATTATCCAACCCGCTATATCCTAACTAGAGGGTCATGGGGGTCTGCTGGAGCCAATCCCAGCCAACACAGGGCACAAGGCAGGAAACAAACCCTGGGCAGGGCGCCAGACCACCACAGGGCGCACACATACACCCAGCACACACACTAGGGACAATTTAGAATCGCCAATGCAACTAATCTGCATGTTTTTGGACTGTGAGAGGAAACCCACGCAGACACGGGGAGAACAAACAAACTCCACCAGGGAGGACCCACGAAGCAAACCCGGGTCTACTAACTGCAAGGCAGCAGCGCTACCCACTGCGCCACCAAGCCACCCATTTCTTAAACATAAAATTTTTTAAAGAACCCAATGGAAATTTAAAATCTGTGCTGACGACTAAATTACAGTCGACTCTAGATATACGACCAGCCTGACATATGAACAACTTGGTTTACGACCAAAATTTTTGTTTTGAATTACGACCAACGTCTTGTGTTACGACCCAAAATGCGGTCACGTGTATCCACTTGTGCGAATGTAAACAAACAGCCGAGAGCGTTCGTAAGCATCAGTCAGAGCCCAGATACATGTGTTTGTGGACGTAATTTCGGTCAGTGCAGTATATAATTTACTTCGATAATTGCTATCAAAATGGCCCCAAAAAAGCTAGAAAAGAAGCTAAGGAAGGAAGAGAAGGTAACGAAGGTAAAGAAAGTGATCACAATCAAAATAAAGAAGGAAATTGAGCGGAAATATGAGAGTGGTGTTCGTGTGACCGATCTCGCTAATATGTACAGCATGTCGAAATCCACCATCTCGACAATTTTACAAAGAAAATATTGGTATAAGGAAGCTAGTGTTGCTAAAGGTGTTACTCAAATTAGCAAGTCACGATCAACAGTGTTAGCCGAGGTAGAAAAGCTATTATTAGTGTGGATAAACGAAAGGATGGACAGAGCTACACACATTTGTAGAGAAGTCACACCCAGACAGAGAAAAAGCTAATCGTTGCATTAACTTGCTTAATGACAATGTCATGTCATACTACAGAACTGTGTGGAAGAAAAGACAGAAACAGACAACCTTAGACCAGTTTTTATTTCCAAAAAGGTTGAGACCTAGTGACCCAGAAGCAGGTCCTAGTGGGCTACAGCCTTTCCCAAGGAGAGAAAGAACACCAGAGAGCCAGAGTCCTGATGTTCTTATGGAAGGGGGCTCTTCTTCCAAACAATAACCACCTTCCATTTCATTCTCCTCCTCCTCCTCCCTTCCTGCAAGCCAAAGATATCAACTTAAATGGTGAGTATAGTATGAACTTGTTGTTTCTGGTAGGCTAGGCACTTTTTATAACTTTTTGGTTAGTACATTAGAAAAATTATTGGTGTTTTTGATAAATTATGCACATTATACAACCCTTTTTTATTATGAAAAGGTTAAGTAAGTGTTGCTGTGGGAGGTTCGGAAAGCATTATGGGTATTTCCATTATTTCTTAAGGGAAAAACAGTCTTGACTTACAACCAACTTGAGTTACAACCAGCCCTCGAGAACAAATTGAGTTCGTAAGTCAAGGGTCCACTGTATAGTGTTCAGAATATATTGAATCATTATAGTCTTTAGATAATACAGCCATGAGGTTGTTTATACTCTAATGGAAATAGTGACTACACGTTTAGTCACTTTAGCATAATGTGTCATCAAGTCATATTTTATTCGAACATGAATATCACCTCACTTACCTGCTTCAGTTTCAAGGAGCAGGGTGGATGAACCGCAGTGACTGAGATTCATGCAAGACTCTGCACAGACACAGAGGAGAGCACAAGATGGTGCAGAGACACTAGCCAGACTGTTAGTATACGTATAACATTCTGGTAAAGGGATGGCAAATAAACAAACAATATCATTACTACAATGATGAATAAATAAAGAATAGCACTGTTAGCATTATTATTAGCCCTTTCTAGCGTTTGTTCCTGCTGGGATAGGCCTTTATGACCTTGGTATGGATTAAGTGGGTTAGAAAATGATAAAATGAAATACACATCTACATTTCTTATATTGTAATATTTGGTCATCCAACCTGGCCTACATCTGACTCCACTTCATCCTGGGTCCTACAGCAAAGTCTACTTACTTTAGTGAATACGACTGAAACTGTTTCACTGTTTTGCCATCAGGAGCTGCTGTTGAAAAAGAGAAAAAATACACAAGGATCTGCTGTCAAAGTAAAATTATTACAGCACACTGATTTGTAGTTCCAGTCACGCAGAATGTTTCTCTGTTTTAAGTTCACAAATTCAGTAAGGCTTTCCAGTGGTACAGTTTGAAATTTCATTTATATGTATGTTAGAGGGGAAACATTTTTTGTAAAATGGATTTTTTTCTTTTTCTCTCAGGCAACAAAAACCAAAACAAAACATGTAAATAATAAATATAAAAGCCAACAGATGAAGGGGCAATAGGCACCCTTGGTTTAGACTGGGGTGATAAGTGAAAAGGCACATTTCCTGAATAATTCTGTTACAGGTTATTGTTGTTGGCTGTCTACAGGTCATAGATATTTAACTGTCCTGCAAAAGAGTGTAAGAATGACGTTATATAGCGCCTGACCCGACACAGATTAGACACGGGAGGCACGTGTAAAATAAAACAAATTCTTTTTATTTCTTTGTCTGTGGGCTACGCCTTCCACATACCCACAGACACAACACAGTCCCAAGCACAAGTAACACACAAAAGCACTTTTCTCTCTCTTCCACCACCACACCTCCAAAAGCTTAGTCCTCCTTCTCCTCCCAACTCTGGCCGCCGAGTGGTGGTTGCTGGCTCCCTTTTATTGGGTACCCTGAAGTGCTCCACGTGGTTGATTATCGACATCTGGCTGCACTTCTGGGTAAGGTGAAACCAGTGCCCAAAAGGGGCCAGCCACTCCTGTTGCAGCACCCCCTGGCGGCGCCTGTGGAACCCCACAGAGCTGCACAGAACTCCAATCCCTATGAAGCCCTGAGGGAGTCCGAGCCACCACTGCAACCCAGGGAAGCTGCCATCTAGCGTCCAGGGAGAGATACTGGGCTTCCCAACCTTGTCCCCCTGGTAGATGTTTTGAAGGGGCGTCCTGGCCAGACATGGGCCCCGGCCATCCGTCACAAGAGTCACCTGCTTTGAAGATCAGACTGCTTTGATTGGTACCTCATCAACATACAATATTGTGAAACAGAACTGCCTGCTTCCTTTCAGAACCCTGGGGACATTGGTTTCTAATCAGCATATAGTGGTATATGTACTTCTTGGTAGCTGACAACAATACTATTGTTTAACCAATGAAAATGTGTTTACATCATTGCTAGCAAAAGGAATTGACATATACCATTGTTTAATCGATTGTCATGTTGATCCAGAAAGAGCATGAAGCAGTTATATACTTCTGGGCAGTGGGTGGTGAGAGAGAGATGGTCCACTGAGCACACTGTCAATATCACTCGCACAAAGTGCAGGGACTCACAGGCAGAAGAGGGTAAGTGCCTGACAAGACGCGAGGTACACAGACGGTGACACCTACCTCCAGGGAGGAAGAGACAGTTTCACTAGAGAGACAGTGGTTGTGGGTCCAACGAGTGAGGGCAGGCTTACAAGAGAACTGAGTGAAGCCTGTAGACAGTAAGTGAGGTATAAATAGGTCATCGTAGCAACATGTGGTACCCAGAACTCAAAAAGAATTCTCACTCCTCGAGGGAGAAACGCTGGCAGAGATTCGACAAGTCAGCAAGACTTCTGTTAGGAAACAAGCATTTGGCGAACAGTGTGTTTCACTGGGACAGTTTGAAAAATTAATTGTTGTGGTAATGCAGCGTGCAACTGGACTTTGCACCATCAAAGGTTGTATCCTTCACTGTTATGTTTTGATGGACTTTTAGAGTGTGAACTGTATGCTCTTTTTAGCAGGTTTTCACTTCTGATACTTTTAGACTCTTATCTACTTTTATTTTCTTGTTGGATTTTATATTGTCTGCTGTAATACAAGTTACTGTTGTCTTTCTTGAAATTACTGCCATGTCTTGTATTGTATGTTTACTCACCTCCCAATTTAAACCAACCTGTGTACTATCATCTTTAGATTTTTTCAAGAGTTCCCAGACTCTTAATAAAACTGGGTGGCATAGTTGGATAGTTTTACTGTGTTTAGGTTACATTAGCTATAAGTGTGTCCAGACACCCATCACATGTACAGCAGGCTCTATTCAAGATATCTCAATGGGAAGACAGGCACACAGACAGACCGACATGGCTATTGGAACTCACACTTTTCCTGTTATATGCAAACAAACCTAAAAATTGCTGCCTGGACGGGAAAATGGAATATGCTGCAGTGCCAAATTAACAGTTTTAAACAAGATTTGGAAATATAATGCTGATGGACTTTTAATTCTTTCCACCAATGCCTTCAGCATTTTTTTAAACCCAGCATTTTCATTACAGGGTCACAGTTCTCTATACATGAGAACTTCTTCATAACTGATATGCAGGTGGAAGTTCTGGAACCTTAGAAAGAATCCACATGAGCACTGATAGAATTTGCTGTGAGACAGCACCTCTTTCCTGACTAACAGTATTTTTTAAAATTTGTCTTAATATTAATTTGTTATGTCGAATACATAGGTGAAGCCTCTTTCTTCTTGCTGCCTTTAGTAAATGCATTATGTGAACAGAGGTCAACAATATTGCAACATAACACTTTCAGACTCACTTAAGGTCAGGGGCTGAAGTTTATCACTACATTACCAAAAACAACGCCGGACCCCAGCCTGGATTGGGTGTCAGTAAATTATTGGTCCCACTCATGCTCACACTTTCACTGGAACAAATTTAAACTCACTAGTTACTTGTATTTTACAAATGTCTGGACATCTTATTCAAATTTATGCAAAATGTGAAAACAGTTAAACACAATTAAATAAAAACATAACAAATTTGGTCATAGAGAATGTTATGTAAAACAAAACAATTGCTCCAAATAATCTGTAGTTAAGATCAATTCATTTAATTCTTGCAAGATGCCATTCATTGATAAAAGGCTCACAGTGATTACACAGCCTAATCAATGTAACATAGCAATAGTATAGTACATATCTTGGCAAAATTTGAATATTATACAAAAAATAAGAACGCATATTGCCTTATGATGGACTGGCACATGTCCTGGGCTGTTTCCAGCCTTTCACCTGATGCTGCCAAATAGACTGTAGTCCCCTGCAACCTTTTAATTAAGCAAGGTTGAGAATTTTAAAAACACACATATATCGAGCATTGTACGTACGTGAATTAGGAGCATCCAGGTGTCAATTTGGAGGTAAGGACTCATAAACCAGCGTTGGGGTTTGCAGTTGCTAACTGCCTCTTCCTTTTCATCACAATTGCCAAGTCCTGTAAGACTTTCAGCCCAAGGGCAACTCAAAAAACGCATAGCAGCACAAAAAACTAAACCCAATACCTGGCACATAGAAAGAGACATACCAGAAAGTGGTGGGTGGGGTCCCCCTTAGAGATTTGAGAGCAATGATAGATTAGGTAAATACTATTGAGTGGGAGATTTGAGATTTGAGAATAGGTATACAATACTGAAGAGCAATAAATTACATATAAAATTCCAAAGAGCAGCGGAAGTGGTTGGCGATGGTTGAAAATCATGCTAATGGAGCAGAGGAGAAGGTTTGAAAAATAGCCCAAAACACTGTTTTTTTAAAAAAAAAGAAGTTCAAAAAAGGCTAACTGCAATTCTTTCCAGACTAAGGGTATGTTTTTAAATTTGTCTTAATATTAATTTGTTATGTCAAATACATAGGTGAAGCCTCTTTCTTCTTGCAGCCATTTTTTTCCTTTGGACATTGATTAGAACATTAGAATATTTGAACAATCTAGACAAGAACAGTCAATTCAGTACAACAAAGCTTGCCAGTCTGATCCACTTAATTCTTCTAAAGTCTTACTGTCTACGACACTAATTGGTAGCCTATTCTATGATTCTCTGTGTAAACAAAAACTTCCTAATGTTTGTGTGAAATTTGCTCTTAAGTTTCCAGCTGTGTCCCCATGTTCTTGCTGAACTCATATTAAAGTAACAGTCTTGATCCACTGGACTAATGTCATGTCTCCTCTTAATCTTCTTTTACTTAAAGTAAAAGGCTTAACTCTTTTAATCTTTCCTCACAGCTCATCTCTTGTAGCCCTGGTGTCAGCTGAGTTGCTCTTCTTAGGACTTTTTCTAGCACTGCTATGTCCTTTCTACTGTAGCCTGGAGACTAAAACTGTGCACAGTACTCCAGATGTTGTCTCACCAGTGCATTATAAAGCTTGAGCATAACTTCCGTTGACTTCTACACATCGAGCTGTATAACCTAACATTCTGTTAGCCTTCTTAAAGGTTTCTGAACACTGTCTGGAAGTTGACAATGATCAAAAATAGCCTACTTGGGAGGGAAACTCTGGGCCGGCAACACTGTTTTTCACTGACGATGAAGAAGCTGACTGACAGCAGTTCTGTGCCAGCTGTGGAACTCCTGTCTCTTCTTCCATGCTACAAATTTCAAGACAAAAGTACTGGAAGTTGATGTTCAATTACAAACCGGACAAAAGAGAGTACAGAACTCAGTGAAATGTGAAAAAGAAAGCCTAGGAATAGGTAGCAGTGGATGGGAAGTGCCCACAGTTCCCATTGTTTATTAGGACTTTTCTTTTTTAACTTTGCTGGCTGGTCCCCAAACCTGCATTATCTCCTTATTACACAAGGCAAACAAACACTAAAACAGAAAAAAGTGTAATTGGTAACTATTAAAAAATAATCCCATAAAAATACAAATTTCTTCAGTATTTACATCCAAAATTAAATCATTCCCAGGTGTCAACAAAAGTGAAAAGTAGAACTCAACTTAACAGCATTCCTGGACGGAATCCACATCTGGGGTGTCCACAATGGGTTACAACTATTTTGCTGACCATTACCAAATGGACACAACTAACCCCCATTCCAAAATATACTGTTTAATTTCACATTCACAAGTGTCAATTTTAGTAGAAGAAGATCTGAGGTTTTGCCGGAAGCCACTCAATTGTAATGTTTGCTATGGAGACTCATCAGGCACATTAACCAATTTTTTGACAATGAGGGACACAGACCGTAAACTTCTGAGGCAGACTAATCTCTGAAATAATTTTGAAAACATTCCATTCATTTTACATTTCAAAGAAAAATCATTTTAATATGTGCACAATGTTCCTGAAATATTGTTTACTGAAGGCTCTAGTTGGGAATATTACAGTCTGTTTGTTTAAATGGCTTAGAAAAGAAACTGAGTGTCACATATTCAAATACTTCTGGATAACTTTAAACTATCATAAAGTTTAGGGTTTTTTTTTTTTATTAGTAGCGTTTTACACTAATTTAAATTACTTGCCCTAAAATTACACAAGTGTCCCTAGCATTGATTTATTTTTTATTTTTCTATAAAGGGTTTTTGTTTTTGTGAATTGTTCCCAGAAGCAAGATCCCTTTCTACACTTTTGTAACAGTCCAAAATATTTTAGTTCTGTTTTGGTGTGAAATGTTGCATACAAGTTGATAAATATTTTGTATGTCTTTATTTGCAACTTGTAATATTAGTGTTATATTAGTGAGAAGCACACATGTTTAACACCCTAGGACTAAGTCAGGATAGTGAATTTTACGACAGGGTTGTGGGAAGTGCCTCAAACCAGTTTGACAAGTTGATTCTCTGCTGGAGTCTCTCAGTAAACCCCCACAGGAAAGCCAAACTTGGTTTTGGGGGTAGGTGTGAAGGTATTCTCTCCTATTGGACTAAAGTATGGCTGTTTGGAATTGGCTTATATCAGAAGCCTTTAAGCACCATGATGCCCTATTGGCTGTTGGGGTTGGCCAGAAAACCCATAAATTTGTTTGCTTTACCCCTCTCTCTCTCTTACCAAACTGATGAAAGACCATCTCACACACCTGTGACACCCCGTGTAGTGGGAAATAAAAACACCAGCCTACACTCTGGATGTCTAGTAAATGGGTCCGAGCGTGACTTTTCTAAACCGTGGTAAACTAATATTACGACGCTTCACACTATCTTTTTACTCCTTTAGAGTTATGGGGTCACGGGAGGCACACGCAGGACTGAAGGACTGACAATGCCATCCCGGCCGGTTAATGGCAAGGCTGTCTCTCCATACTACACGAGACCTACCGTAACACTCTCCAAAAGGCGCTAATAAGGTGAGTGAAGATGTCTATCTGCATTCTATACAAAAGGAAAAAGGCATGTTTCCTTTCTTTATACTTTGATTTTTTTTTTACCCCAAACAAATGCCTCTCAACACTGCAGAGGACACTTGAAAAATTTTAATTCTAGGTAATGCCAGTAAGGCACATTACCACAACACCATGAACTAAAAAGGACAACACAATGAAGCGCACAACTCGGCAGCCATATTGAGACAGGCATGTTGAAGAAAGCTGACCAAAAATGGTGCCTTAACTAGAGACATTTTAAGTAACTAACAAGTCTTTGTCCCGCCAGAAACTACACATTAACATTTATCAGGTTGTATGGTTGCCAATATTCAAATGTACTTTGCATATTGTTATTATTTATGAATATTATCAATAATACCTTATTTGAAATGTAACTTAACTCCTGCTTGTCTTTTACTACACCTAATTGCCTGAGGTTATAGATGTAGAAGGGAAGGATAGGGAGAAGTTATATACTATAATACCTTATAAACAGTGGTAAGTCTGGGAGTTTCGAGGCATTCTGACAAAGGCTACATATTAATAATATAAAAGGGGAAAGTAGAGCAATAGAGAACTCTACCAAGACACAAGTACTTCATGGTTAAAATCAACATACTGTATGCTGGAAGGAAATAAATGATGACATTAAAATACTTGTGAGTTATTTTATCTCATTTTCTGTATTGTATAACTAGCTTTATGTCATTTGCAGCTTCCAGGTAAGCTTCAGGCACTTTTAAAAATGTTACTTTTATTACAAATTCTCTTTTATTAACTAAAAAAATTTAATAAGCCTTTTGAAATGATGTAAAAAAGCTCAAAGAAAGAATTTCCTTTAATAAGTGACATTTTACATTTGCTTCATTATTTTCTCAAAATCTATTTAATGTGTGGAAATGTTAGAAGGTCACATTATGGATGAAAATGTTTTAATGTTGCACTTTTTCATTTTAAAAGGTGTACATAGCTGGATGAATGTTTAAAGTACAAAATGATGTTAAGAAACGAATCTCATAAAATTGGTTGAATTGGATGGTTATTGCTGTTGTTAACTGTTAAATGCATATTTATAGCATTTCACTTTACTACTTTGAGAACAAATTCTAGAGAATATAATTTCATTGCGCATGTTAGAATAATGAAAAAGCATAATTCTAAAATGAAAGAATAATATGAAAAGTACTTTATTTTAAGCTACCTGACAAAAACTACTACAAAGCTGGGATCTTTGAGATAATTAAGCTAACCACATGGAGGATGGGTAAAGCACCCCTGGAATGGCAAACTGAAGTGATTGTCCAAACATTTAAAAAGGGTGATCAGAGAGTTGTCCTGGGAATGACGTTAAGCTGCATCCAGCCCTGCAAACAGTCCTCCAACTTGTAAGGAAATCATGGGGTTTGGTGGCAGGATTGGCACTCCAGCCACCGAAAAAAAAACTTCATGCAGCTCTGAGATGACAGACAGGACTCCTTTCTGCTATCCATGGGAGTAGCTCTGCTCCAGCCACCCATAGGAAGGCTGCTTGTATTATGAAAGGGATGCAGGAAAGCCCTCGGGAATCTCATCCCTAGTAAAGTCAAAACCGTCAGAGAGCCATTGGGGTCAGGCCTCTTGAGGATCAGAATTGGTGTGGTGCTGAGGCATTGCCTGCTGCAAGGCAGTGGGACCCAAATGGTTGGACTAGGCCAAGGGGATGCCCACGTAACACCTGGCTGCAGAAGATCGAGGGTCATTTCTGAAGGTTAGGACTGGACTGTATGTCTGCCTGGTGGGGTGTCAACCAGGATCCCAAGCTGTTTCATCGTGTGGTGGGTGTGGGAAGTGTTGTACCAGTGCATGCCCCCCAACCTGACCTCACACTGATCAGAGTGTGTTGCAACTATAGAGGTATTACACTCTTCAGCCTCCCAAAGTAAGGCCTATGCAGGGATCCTAGAGGGAAGAATCTGATTGCTGAGCCAAAGAGGAACAATACTGATTCTGTCAAAAAGAACAACAGCAACATTTCATTCTATAGTACATATTTATGAATTAAAATAGCTCAGATCGCTTTATAATAATAATGGGTAAACAGAGTTACAAAAGAAAGTAAAAACTCAAGAAAAAATCTTTGTAACAGGAATTATAAAAACGTTAAGAAATAAAATGTTCTGCTTAATAGCAAAAACTATGGTCCGATGGCCATGGAGGAGAGAAAAATAAATGGTGGGAATGTTGGAGAAAATAAACCTGTGGTGTTCCATGGCCAAAAGACCACCCAGCCTCCTCTGGCCATACTACAGTACATGGCGGTATCACTATTAATAGGCTACTCTTAGGGAGCTCTCTTCATCTTCGCAGCATCTCAGGTGTCTGCAGAATACCTAGACAAGGAGGCAAAGGCACATAGCAACACCACAAAGTACTAGAAAAACAGAAAACACCTAAAAGTAATAATCAGTGACCAGACTGTAAAACAACAAAGAAAACTGAGTTTTAAGGACAAAGGGTGTGTTGTTTTTGATAGTGAACAGTTCTCTGATGAATGTTATAGTGCAGCAGTATTCTTTAGCATGGCTTAGATCCAGCAGTTAATTGAGAGATTAAAGTACATACCAAAAAACGTAGTGCAATCCGGAGTGACGATGCCCATATATTGTGAAGCATTACAATTCAGCTGAACATTGACCCCAAATAGACATGGGAAAAAATAAAGAGGAAGACTAAGAAGAAGAAGAAGAAGTGCAATATTCCAGGTTGATGATTAAATCATCCACAGAATATTGTGTCAGTTAATAAATGATGTGCTGGCCATAGTGATCTCACTCACTAGACCATAACCCACTTTTACGCTTAGAGAAGATTTAAAGCTTTAAACTATGGAATTATTCATGAAATAATGATGTCACATTGTTCTAATACCTGTATGGACACTTGGAGGATCAATTATCTCCATATTGAAGTTCATCTAGTGACTTGTGCTATCACAATTCCCTATTATGGGAATTTCCAGAGGTGTTTTCTTTATTCTGTTAGTTACACGCTATCTATAGCACATAAACTACAGTTTAATTATTTGCCTGCTTAGCTCAATTATGGGCCATACAGAGCAGGAGCCCATTCAGGACCGGATTTTATTAAGTCATTGTTGTCATGCAGGTATTTATGATTTATTTTCCAGCATTTTGCACTAGGCATTTTTTAGCCAATGTGAAATTGTTTCTGTCCCAGTAACCATTCCTGTCTCAGTGTGTGCACAACAAATAACCTTAACCTGTCTGGGCTCCAGTAGGAAAAAATTGTACTCAGTCCTTATATTGACAATTGGTTTGTGTAAAGGCCTTGGCAAATGATAGGGGAGATGAAAAAGGTTTTCAACTTAATTTGCAGTTGTAGGCAACCATGGTGACTTGCTTGTAACACAAAAAACTTGATGGCTTTCCCTTGTGGTGGCGCACGTGAAGAATGACACAGGAGCTCAACTTAGGTTAATCAGTTCTTTATTTCTGCAAAAGGGTTGCTCTCGGTTCAACAGAAAAAAAACACTTTGAAACCTACAAAGAATACAAGATAGTTTGATAGGATCTAATACAATGATTAAAAATTATACTTGGTTATCAACGACAGGGTAACCCATGGCATTTTTATGATTGGCCTTTACCAGCTCCCAGGCAGAAGTATTTGTACAGCGAATATCCCCAAGCTAGAAGGATGTCAAAATAGCCGAGCATGAACGTTATCTCATCTTCCTCCCTCTTCCTCATTTTCCTTACGTTTCTGTTTCACCTCTCCACTTCCCTGTTCTTTCTGCCTACTCTATTGCTCAACAATACTGAGACCCTGCTTGTTCAGACATTTACCAACATAACATCGGTAGCTTACAGTACAATTCTGAGGCCATCACACTACACTAAAACATCTAATTCACATATTTTAGCTAGAGGATCTAATATACAAATTCAGTGCCACAGAATACCCCTTTCAGGTTCAAGCAACAAATTTTTTGATTTATATAATAAAAAAAAATTAATCATTGTAGATTAAATCAGGATTTGCTAGCTGGTACTTTTCCCTGGCATAAAAGTAGTTTAAATTGGTAAGAACTCCTATATTGAACAGTTTTAAATATTAACCCTAATGACGTGCAGAGTTACTTTTCTCTAAATCCTAATGATGTCCAACTTATTGTGTTACAGAGCATTGGAAAACAGTTCAGATTTTTAAATTTAAGTAAAGTAACATTTTTAGTGAATGTGAAGTGAATAATAAAGGAGAAAATCAAACCCATTCAGTGTGGAAGTACACATTCATGCCACCTGAACTTGTCACTGGATCCACATTTAATAAAAAAATAATAATAAAAGCAACACTGGCTGAAGAGTGTAATACCTCAATAGTTGCAACACACTCTGATCAGGTCAGGTCAGGTCAGGTTGGGGGGCATGCACTGGCACAGCGCATTGCCGCACCTACCACACGACGAAACAGCTCAGGATCCTGGTTGGCAACCCACCAGGCAGACACGTGGTCTAGTCCCACCCTTCGGAAGTGACCCTCTATCTACCGCAGCCAGGTGTTACGTGGCCCCTAACCTGGTCCAGCCACTCGGGTTCTCAACAATGAGGATCCTGAGGCCCAGATCACCCTCAGGGAATCACACCACATGGCCGTAGTGTCGTAACTGACGCTCCCTCACAATGCAGGTAATGTGCATCATTCGGGACTCCATGAGCAACCGCTCATTCGACACAAACCAGCTGTACCCAAGGATTCTCTGAAGAGACACAGTACCGAAGGAGTCCAGTCTTCATCTCAGGTCACTAGATACTGTCCATGTTTCGCAACCATATAGTAAGACAGGAAGCACCAGGACTCTAAAGACATGGACCTTCGTCCTTTTGCATAGATATCGGGAGCGCTGCACACTAAATCAATCCAGTAATCATATATCTGGACAATTACATGCATCAAAAGCAGTGTTGTTAAAGGTGACTATTTAACTGAACTGTGATTGTTTTGCTGATGAATTTTGGTAACAACTGCATTTTAACAAAGTGAAAACCAAATGGTCTAAATCATTTACAAGAATTACAGTACACTAGGAAACATGCAAACCTTCAGTCCTCAAATACAGGTGGTTCATAAAGAGCTAGCTGAACCTTCCCATTAATTTGGGGCGTTCATAACAAATGTACTGTTTTACTTGATGATGTAGAAGAACATAATAAAGGAGCAACTTTGACCCCTTGTATTCAATTAGAGGGTGTACCCCGGGGGGTCGGTCAATGTCTCAGGCATCACTTCAAGTCCTTCTGATTGTTATTGCTGAAGACAACTATTAGTTTACTCTTTATCATGCGGGTATACCTACCTGTTCAAAATATAGTCCAGAAATAGCCTAAAATTAGTATTTTTCAGGTCTATAGGGCTAAAAATAGGAGATAGCAAAAGCTCAACGCTTTAGATAATTAGCCATCAAGAAGAATCAAACAGTATATCATATGTGGGGTTTTTCTCATACTGGTGAGTCAGGAGGTGCCAGACAAAAAATTTAAGTGATTTCAAAGCATTCATAAGTAATTGGCCTGTGTTAACATACTGTATGCAGCGAGAGTCCTTTAAAAATAAGGTTAAAAGTAAAGTTTTTAAGACAGTGGTAAGATCAACAATGATGTATGGAGCTGAGATGAGAAGTAAAGGGAGCACAGGAGAAGAAGTTAGATGTGGCAGAAATGAGAATGTTGAGATAGATGTGTGAACAAAATAAAAAATGTGACAATCAGAGGTACAACAAAAATTGGGATAGATATCTAAGAAAGTACAGAAAAGTGGGTTGAAGTGGTATGAACATGTGATGTGGTCAAAAGAGTGAAGGGAATAAAAGTACAGGGGAAGAAAAAGTGAGGGAGGCCAGCGCTGAGGTGGATGGATAAAGTAAAAGATCTGAAGTAAAATGTTTGATTAGTGAGGAGATGCAGAACCAAGCTGTATGGAGAAGGTTGATCAAGCACATTGACCCCACATAGAAGTGGGAAAAGATGAAGAGGAGGAAGAAGTTTTAAATAGCAAGTCAATTAATTAGCAGCATAAACTGGTCACTAATTAAGCAAAGGGTTAGGGCAGACCAGTGTAGCCCTGCAGGTTCAGAGCTGGACACCCCTCCATTATACTGTAAATTCATTGATGCTGAAACTCTTACTCAAGAGAGACGACAGTATGCATCTGGAAAAGCAAAAAAATAACTCAAATTTTGATTTAATACGGAAAAACATTAAAAGCGCTTTCATCTTGTAAGCTTTTATTAGGTATACATGCATCATGCTGAAAAATTAGCTGAGTAATTTCTATTTAATTTTGAATAAATATGTTTAACACACATAAATACAATCTTTCAGTTACAGTTGTGGTTGTTGTATACAAATGAGTGTTTTGGGAAGGACTTTAATTTCAGATGCTGTGAAATAGATTGGGCAGGTGCAAGTCATAAAAGTTTGTACGCATCATTAATTAACACCTTTGTCCTTGTGTGAAATTGCACAGATTTAAGAAGACTTAAATAGTTTATACAATCTTTAAAACAAAAACAAAATTAATGTGGTGCTGTTTAGGAACATAAAATAAAAACAATAAGCTCTTGGAAGCAACGTTTACATTGAATAAACTTCTGTAATGAGGAAGATGATGGGCAGACATGTTCAAATAAAAACATTGCAGATGACTTAAAATGAAGCAGCATGTCTGGTGTCCATCCATTTGAGGCAGGCACATGTCACTCCTCTCTTCACATCGCTACGCTGGTTTTCTGTAGAGGCGCATATTAAGTTCAGTTCCTTGATGCCTGTCTGCTGAGAGGGCAGTGGGTGGTATGCACCTGTATATACAGTATGTAAACACTTGTGAGGTCCTGTGCTCCTTCTCGACCACTCAGATCTGCCGATGAACAGCGTCTGGTGATGCCACCCCTCCATGGTATCAACTCTCAGTCCAGACACTTTTCATGTGTAGCTCCTGGTTGGTACAACAAGCTGCCCACCTCCACTTGAAATTCTGTCTCTCTTAATGTGTTCAAGAAGCTTTTGAAGACTCTCTTGTTTGCTGAATTTCTAAGTGATAAGTTAGGGAGAATGCGCTGATTACAGCGAGCTGCCTGAATTGGGACCCTAGTGCAGCCGTGCAACGGCTGACACCACAGCACCACACTGGAACAGCATGAGGTTTTTTACTGTGCCAACCTTGCCATCAATCCCAAAGTTTACCCTGCAAGTTGGAGGACCTGCTTGCAGGGCCGGATCCAGTTTAATACCATACCCAGGACAAAGCAATTGCAGGTTAAAGGCCTTGCCCAAGTCACCTCTGGAGTTTATGGGATTCTAAGTGATAGCTGTCAGATTGTGTAAATCTGGGAACTGTAACTCCCTTATTTTTTGTTTTGAGCTTTTCACTTGTGGAAATTAATTTTGTAGTCTTGTTCTGTAACACATGTTCCCAGCCCCCAGACTGATGTTCACCTCTTTTGTAAGTCGCTTTGTATTTTCTGCTAAGCAAAATTTACAATGGTCAGAAGAGCTTGTAAAACTCTCACTAGCTTTCTCTAAATGAATGATGCCAGTGGTTGTGCATGATGACTTTGGAACCTTCTAACGAGGAAAATGAAGACAATCTGACTCCAGAATGCCATTTAAATCTTATCAATGGCCTGAAAACATTTCAGTGCAGAGACAGGAGGAGAGCAGAACAAACACACATCTGATGGGAGGTAGAGAGGCCAACAGAGCCTGAAAGAGAGAGACGGTCCTTGTGTTTATCCCTTACTGATAGTATTTTACTCTGGAATTAGCATTCAGATTTGCTGTCTTTTGACTATTTAGTTTTGGTCTTGAACTTTTTCTTAAATTTTTGCCTTTGTTTTTTGACTTTGACTTTGTTGGACTTTCTTGGATTGTATTTTTTTTGTTATTTTATATTTTGCTTCTCATTTTGAATATCTTTGCAATAGTTTTTTTATTTCTGATTTATGTTTTGCATTCAGTTTGGAACTTTTTTAATTTATATTTTGTTTACTTTGAAAATTTGGAAGAACCTTATTTAACTTTATGAACTGCATTTAATAATAGTTTTGTGTTGGCCAGTATTTTTTGTAGGTTTTTCCTTAACATTTTAGGGGTAAATCATAACAAAAGGCCACAGCTGCTGGTCTCCCCGAGACTAACTAGCCATGATGCCAGCATTTCTGTGTTGATGAAGACTCTCCTGAGTGGCCGTAATGCCTCTGACTGTTCCAATGTAAAACTCACTTAAATGAAATTCAGCATGGCTAATTACTGCATTTCCCTGCTTAGACTGTTGCGTTGCACTTTAGAAACCTTTATTCTGTACATTGCATTAAAATATTATTAGCCTAATTAATAGGCTCAAGGTCATTTTTGCGTAAAATGCAGGGCGTAAGGTCCTTGGTCAGGAAGATAATCTGTTTTTCCACATTTTTTTTATTAAGATAAAAATTAAATGTCATTTTGATTTACAGCACGTTTCAAAAGAATTATCATATATGCTCTGACTGACTGTACATTTATGCAAAAAAAATCTTTAATTTGTTAATATATTATTGCCTTTTTATTGTGTTTGCAATATAATATCCTATTCTAAATTTGTCATATACATGCAGTTACTGTGTCTCATTTTATAATCCTAACGTTTATTGATATCTATCTCTATATGCTGATACGGTATGTATAGAATGACACTTAGTGTCTTTTTTGATTGAATACTGTGTTTGGAATTCTTTATAAGTGCTTTATAATGCTTGTCAAAATTGATGCACAACTTTGAAATTTCATTTAATTTATGTCAAGTATACTGAACCTTGTCACTCCTAAGTGTATATATATATATATATATATATATATATATATA
This sequence comes from Erpetoichthys calabaricus, assembly GCF_900747795.2. Taxonomy (NCBI): domain Eukaryota; kingdom Metazoa; phylum Chordata; class Cladistia; order Polypteriformes; family Polypteridae; genus Erpetoichthys; species Erpetoichthys calabaricus. The sequence goes on along the minus strand of NC_041397.2, from coordinate 282,236,589 downwards.
TATATATATTGTTGTTGTTGACCAGCAGTAAGACAGGAACTGAAATGAAATGTTGGTGTGCCAACCAAGCGACCTTGCTTACTCAAAAAGGTGTTTAAACAAAAATAACAGGTGCTCGATGGTGCAGAGGCTAACAGAAAGAGTACTGGCCATTAGCAAAAGTAAGGATGCTGTGTACAATGGTCAGGCTTTAGGGTTAGAGCTCCATTTTGTGGGTTGCTTATCTCCTCAATGAGATGCCTTATTCCAGCAGTATCATTTTTTATAGTCCATGGACTGAAAGGGACAGGGTCAGTTGCCCTTACTGGGCGTTTTCTCCAGAGAATTGTTTTGAAACATTCTGTGAAGCAAAATTATATTTAATTTGTTCAACATTTGTGGGTGGAAAAGAAGACAAGATAGATAGATAGATGGTTAGCGATTGTAACCCGTGGTGCCCTGGGATGGCAGTGCTTATCTTAGACAATCCTGGAAAGTGATCCACTCACGTTCATGCGTGAATATATATACAGTGGAACCTCGGTTAACGAACTTAATAAGTTCCTTGACTCCGTTTGCTAACCAAAACGTTTGCTAACCAAAGCAGTTTTTCCCATTGAAATTAATGTAAATACAATTAATCTGTTCCAGCCTCAGAAATTTTGTAATTTTATTATTTTAAGGGTTTTTCTGTGATGAAAAATATAGAAAAAATGTATATATCATTAGTACAAACAAATAAACTAAATTAAATAAAACAGCACTGTATTTACCTTGCTTGTTGTAGTTGGTGGCATAGGTGGATGGCGGAGGAGGAGGAGAAGGAAGCTACTGTATTGAAGGGGAATCACCCTCCATAAAAACATCAGGTAACACTGATTCTGGGGTTTTTTCACGTCTCGATTCCTTTTCTTTGGGCACAAGAAAGCGATCTAATAAGATTTGTTTTTTCTTTGCTGCAGAATTTTTCTAAAATGCGATATTACATTGTCATTCATTATGTTAATTGCCCTATTAGCCACAACTTTGTAAGAGTGGTGCTTCTCAATAAATTCCTGCACATCATTCCACTTATTGCAGATTTCCTTTATCTGAGCACTGGTGATTTCTTCCCTAACCTCCTCTTCCTCTGACGAATGCTCTTCCTGTAAGGCTTTCACCTGTTCTTCCTGCATGGCAACTAGCTCTTCTGTGGTTAGTTCATCTCGATGGTCCTCCATCAACTCCTCCACGTCAACATCATTGACCTCTAATCCTATACTCTTGCCAATGGACATGATTTCATTCACTACTTTGGCAGAGCTCTCTGCTTCAAATCACTTCTGTTAGCCAATCAATAAATAAGGTCTGAGTTACCTATGCCTTGCTATTTGTCCTCCATTGTACAGGCAGTTTAGACTTTATCACATTATTGCGCTTAAAGATGCGGGGATTTTCAGCGTGGTAGACTAAAAGTGTCTTGACCTTAAAGTCACCACTTGCATTAGTGCAAAATAAAAGTGTAAGTCTTTCATAGGCTTGTGTCCGGGTAGTGCCTTCTCCTCTTGGGTGATGTAGGTTCTTCTGGGCATTTTTTTCCAGAATAACCCTGTCTCGTCACAATTAAACACTTGATGCGAGACGTAGCCTTTACTTTCAACAAACTCTGCTTTTGCTGCTGTTTCATTTGAACGTGCAGCCTCTCCATGCCTTATAACACTATGAATTCCACTTCGCCAACGAAAATTATCAAACCACCCTCTACTCGCTTTAAAGTCTCGCTCGTCGACACTTGCACTGGGTGTTTTGGTCAACAAATCACTGTGTAACTGCTCTGCCTTTTCACAAATTATTACTTTGCTAACACTATCTCAGGTCAGTTGCTTTTTCATAATCCAAATTAACAGCAGTTTTTCCACTTCATCTAGCACTTTAGACCTTTGTTTCGTTAACACAGTCACTCCTTTAGCCACTACAGTCACCTTAAATGCCTCTTTGTTCTTTAAAATTGTAGAGATAGTCGATTTTGCCATATTATATTCCTTTGCAATTACGGAAACACGAATGCCATTCACGTATTTTGCTATAATTTCTTTCTTTACTGCTACACTGACACATTTCCTACTGCCACTATCACCAACACGTTTTTTCTTTCTTAGGTGCCATAAGGAGTAAATATGTAAATAAAAAATTACATCGAAACTGAAAAAATAACAAAAAAGTAACATTAGTGAACACAACACTCAGAAAAGCAATGTTTACAGCAAGTGCGCCAAAGCACAAATGAGCATGAATGCACAAAAACCGGTCTGTGCTTGTGTTCGTTATCCAAATTTTTGTCGTTAACCAAGACAAAAATTGTTCAAAATAAAAGTTTTGTTAACCAATTTGTTTGTTAAGTAGTGCGTTCGTTAATCGAGGTTCCACTATATATAGTGGACATTAGGGGTCACTGTTGCCCCTTAAATCAACAGACAGACATGCAGGGCACAGGGTAAAAGCACCAAGAAGTTGGTTAATTCCTTTCTTTCGTTTACAGTGCCCTCCAAGCACTACAGCCACAATAACACAAGCAAATAATACAATACAATTCTCTCTTTTTCTTTCTCCTTAAAACCTCCCAGCAAGCTTCATCCACCTCCACCTGACTCTGGCTCACCTGCAGGGTATTTCACAGTCCTTTATATAGTTCTTGACCTGGAAGTGCTTCTGCTCTTCTGTCCATGTGATCTGCCAGCTCTTCCGGGTCAGACAGAGAATTCAACTTTTTAATCAGCTAGGTGAGAACTTAGTCTCCCACGATCTTCTCGTAGCGTCCCCTGTCGGCACCCACAGTACCTAACTGGGCTGTGTTACCGAACTCCATGTCCCATAGTGCCCTATGGGAATCTATGGTACTGCTGCAGTCCAGGGAAGCTGCCATCTAGCGTCTTGGGGTAGGCAGTGTCCTAGAAAAGCTGCCTTCCCCCATCCTTCCATCTCAGGGGCGTCCCGGCCGTCTCTTACCATATACTGTATATATATATATATATATATATATATATATATATATATATATATATATATATATATATATATATATATATATATATACAGGGTGAGTCAAAATTATGTTATTAACACTAATGGTACTGCTACTTATATACAATTTTTGTGGACAATTTACGTGCCACATACAGTATGGAACATGTGTTGAACATGATGGCAAACAGGTTGAGACATTCCTGTAAATCATCTTGCACATACTGTATGAAGTATGTTTTGTGAATAAATTGTTTCCACCATTTAAATGTTAACATGATTTTGACTCACCCTGTATATATATATATATATATATATATATATATATATATATATATATATATATATATATATATATATATTATTGAAATGTGATGATAATTAAGGTAAGCAAATTAAGACTGGGTGTGCATATGTAGCAGAAATACTAGAACACTATAGAACAACAACAACAACAACAACAACATTTATTTATATAGCACATTTTCATACAAAAAGTAGCTCAAAGTGCTTTACATAATGAAGAGAAGAAAAATAAAAGACAAAATAAGAAATTAAAATAAGACAACATTAATTAACATAGAAAGGAGTAAGGTCCGATGGCCAGGGTGGACAGAAAAAACAAAAAAAAAAAACTCCAGAAGGCTGGAGAAAAAAATAAAATCTGTAGGGGTTCCAGGCCACGAGACCGCCCAGTCCCCTCTGGGCATTCTACCTAACATAAATGAAATAGTCCTCTTGGTAGTTCGGGTTTTTCATGGAGTCACTTGATGCTGATGGTCATACAGACTTCTGGCTTTTAATCCATCCATCATTGTTGGAACATCATGGTACTTTGGGTAGATGGTGGTGGCGCACGCCACCACCAACAGGACACCGGAAAAGGAAACAGAAGAGAGAGTAGGGGTTAGTACGGATTTTGAATGAATAGTTATTATAATGAATTAGATATACAGAGTATCAGGATTAAATTACAGTGAAGTTATGAGAAGGCCATGTTAAAATAATGTGTTTTCAGTAGTTTTTTAAAGTGCTCCACTGTATTAGCCTGGCGAATTCCTACTGGCAGGCTATTCCAGATTTTAGGTGCATAACAGCAGAAGGCCGCCTCACCACTTCTTTTAAGTTTTGGAATTCTAAGGAGACACTCAGTTGAGGATCTGAGGTTACGATTTGGAATATAAGGTGTCAGACATTCCGATATATAAGCCGGGGCGAGATTATTTAAAGCTTTATAAACCATAAGCAGAATTTTAAAGTCAATTCTGAATGACACAGGTAACCAGTGTAGTGACATCAAAACTGGAGAAATGTGTTCGGATTTTCTTTTCCTGGTAAGGATTCTAGCAGCTGCATTCTGCACTAGTTGCAAACGATTGATGTCTTTTTTGGGTAGTCCTGAGAGGAGTGCGTTACAGTAATCTAGCCGACTGAAAACAAACGCATGAACTAATTTCTCTGCATCTTTCAATGATATAAGAGGTCTAACTTTTGCTATGTTTCTTAGGTGAAAAAATGCTGTCCTAGTGATCTGATTAATATGCGATTTAAAATTCAGATTACAATCAACGGTTACCCCTAAGCTTTTTACCTCCGATTTGACTTTTAATCCTAATGCATCCAGTTTATTTCTAATAGCCTCATTGTATCCATTATTGCCAATCACTAAGATTTCGGTTTTTTCTTTATTTAATTTGAGAAAGTTACTATTCATCCATTCTGAGATACAAGTTAGACATTGTGTTAGCGAATCAAAAGATTTGGGGTCATCAGGTGCTATTGATAAATACAGCTGTGTGTCATCAGCATAGCTGTGGTAGCTCACGTTGTGCCCTAAGATAATCTGACCTAATGGAAGCATGTAGATTGAGAAGAGCAGTGGACCCAGTATAGAGCCTTGTGGAACACCATATAGAATATCATGTGTCTTTGAGTTATAATTACCACAACTAACAAAGAATTTTCTCCCTGCCAGGTAGGATTCAAACCAATTTAAGACACTGCCAGAGAGGCCCACCCATTGACTAAGGCGATTCTTAAGAATATTATGATCAATGGTGTCAAATGCGGCACTCAGATCTAAGAGGATGAGAACAGATAAATGGCCTCTGTCTGCATTTACCCGCAAGTCATTTACTACTTTAACGAGTGCAGTTTCTGTGCTGTGATTTGTTCTAAAACCTGACTGAAAATCACAATCTACTAAACTTTTTCTTATTCAGATATGTTATTAAGGTATTACAGATTGATTAAGTCCTGTGACTTGTGGGAATTTGCTGGGACAAATCTGACACCAAGATAACAGAGGGTAAAGAATGTTCTAACAAGATTGATGTAAAGATAGGGACTTGCTATGATTATCAGATATGTCTGTACTCCAGTATTGTCAAATAGTGACCATCAAAGGGCAGTAGAAGCTTTGAATGCTGTCATAGCTTAGAGGTTATGATTATGGGAAAGGATGGCCCTGGCTGGACACAGGAGGCAGACACCACTCCTCTAGGCCACTAGGATGTAGGAATGGGACACATATGTTGCCCTTCTTAGAGGACAGATGCTTCATGAGCTACTTCTGTCACTTTAAGGCAGATCAGGGTTTATTAATAGAGTAGCCCTAGAATCTACTACAGAGCATATTAGCTTTACATTCCACTACAGTGCATTGTAGCTTTTGGTTCCTAAAACAGAGCCACTCCTGACCCCAGATGTAATCACATGATAAGGTGTCAAGGCAGCTCTTGTTAATGAGAGATAAGGAAAGGCCAGAGTTATAATGAAAGAATATAATATCTGAGTGGCATTTGGTCCAGACCTGAGGGGAACAGGCTCCTCAGGAGGCCAAGACATGTTCAAGGAGGCAGAACTATCTGGAGAAGTCGACATAAATGCAGCTTGGCAAGCAATGTTGAGTGGGGCAGGGTGAAGACACAGCAGTTAAAGTGCATTTTATTCAAATCTCCTGGCTGCTAGAGGCATAGCCACCAGTGAGTCTCTGGCATTGGGTCGGCTCACAGAGCTGGGGAAGAGTGGCATACGAGTTTCCTCTGACCCCAGATGAATGGAGTGAGGAGGTGCCGGATGTATGTATGAGTGGGCAAAGGATCGAAGCAACTGGGAGCACATGGAGCTGTAGAACAGCAGCTGCTGAAGAGGCCAAAAATACTTTTAGGGCTACTCATAGGTAGTTGGTGTAAATTCTAATTCTATTCCTCCATCTCTCGTATCCCCCCAGATTGTTACAATATGAAAAGACATTACAGCACATAAAAAAGATATGTAGTACTTTGAACGTACTTGCCAGAGCTCAGAGTACTGAAAAGATTAAGCAATTCAAAATAAACTTGTCAGTCCAGCAAAGATTATTTACCCCTTAAATAAAGTTTAAAATAGCTTACAAGAAGTAGATATATATCATTGACATCATGACATGGAAAGCCATTTTAAAAAGGTGGGTTTTTCAAGCAGTGTACTTGAAAAATACTGTTCACACAGTCATAAAGATTTTGAACTAAACTTGTTGAAATGCACTCAGCTACAGATAATTCCAGACATTTTGTTCTTAAATTAAGACAGTGATGATGTGACATACTATTTTAATGTTCAAAGGAATTACAGGTCAGTTCTTAAACAGGTTTTCTCTCTAAGATTAATGAGTTTCTTATGCAGCAGCCTCAGACTGAACAACCCAAACCAGAGTGTGGAGTGGACCTTGGATTCCTGAATAACATTATTGCGAATCTAAATATATTTCATATTATCTTTCTAGGAAAAAGGAAATCTGTGTCACCATTCTTTCTAGCAAAACTGTGTCTGTTCAAGAAATAGCTGAGTGAACAAAATGCATGGCAGTCCAGAGTCCAGGACTCTTATGTAGATGATGATATTAGTGGCAGAATGTGGAAATATATGATGGCAATTACATTGCTAACGCAGACATTTAGCCACACTTTCAGGACTTCTAACAGACTGGGAATAATATCCAAATGTTTCTAAAGCCTAAAGAAGGTAGGATTCGCTCAAAGAATGAACTACATAAAGCAAAAACCTACATATATATGAGTGTATTCACTATTTACAGGCAGTACTGCTGTATTAAAGGCAAATGGAGCACAGCCCCAGCAGATGTTGTGCATAACAATCTTCCTCCCCGTAATTTAATGTATTATTACAATGATTATTACAACTCTAACTTTTCTCTTTTTAACTATTTTTCAATTTTCTACCATTTTCTTAATGTAATTACTTATTTAGAAAAACATTACTGCAAGTAGAATGTGAAACTGTCTTCTTACTGGGCACTGCAGGCCTGTTTCCAGATGATATACTCCCTATCTATATATATAATTCACTAAGCCGGGAGACAAGTAGCCACCCATGGAAAGCACGCTGGAAGGGCGTGGATTCACTAAGCCATCGACAAGTAAGCCGCCCATGGCGCACGCAGGAAGGAGCCACGCCCACCAACTCTAAAACCATTGGATACGACGACAACTCGCAGAGCCACACAGACCAACTCGGACGCGACGACTGGGAAAAAACGCCGTTATTTATGTTCGTCTGGGCTAGAGGCCACATGCATCTCTGAGCCACGTTGACTTTTCATTAGTCAACCTCAGTCGAACCTCGGTTCACACAGAGGCAGCGCGAGAGAGAGACAGAGGCACACACACACAGGCAGCGCCAGAGAGAGACAGAGGCACACAGGCAGCCCGAGAGAGAGAGCAGCGCACACACATGGGCAGAGCCAGAGAGAGACAGAGGCACACAGGCAGGCAGTGAGAGAGAGAGCCGCGCGCACACACGGGCAGAGCCAGAGAGAGACAGAGGCACACAGGCAGGCAGTGAGAGAGCCGCGCGCACACACGGGCAGAGCCAGAGAGACACAGAGGCACACAGGCAGGCAGTGAAAGAGAAAGCCGCGCACACACAGGCAGAGCCAGAGAGAGACAGAGGCACATACGCAGCGCGAGAGAGAGCCGTGCACACACATACAGGCAGCGCCAGAGAGAGACAGACGCAGAGAGACAGAGGCACACAGGCAGCCCCGAGAGAGAGCCGCGCACACACAGGGGCAGAGCCAGAGAGAGAGAGAGTCGCGCACAAGCAGCCCGAGAGAGAGAGCCGCGCACACACATGGGCAGAGCCAGAGAGAGACAGAGGCACAGAGGCAGGCAGTGAGAGAGAGAGCCGCGCACACACACAGGCAGAGCCAGAGAGAGACAGACGCAGAGAGACAGAGGCACACAGGCAGCCCGAGAGAGAGAGCCGCGCACACACACGGGCAGAGCCAGAGAGAGACAGAGGCACACAGGCAGGCAGTGAGAGAGAGAGCCGCGCACACACGGTGGAATTGAAGAGTCTCATAGTTTGGGGGAGGAACGATCTCCTCAATCTGTCAGTGGAGCTTAACAGTGACAGCAGTCTGTCGCTGAAGCTGTTCTTCTGTCTGGAGATGATCCTGTTCAGTGGATGCAGTGGATTCTCCATAATTGACAGGAGCCTGCTCAGTGCCCGTCGCTCTGCCACAGATGTTAAACTGTCCAGCTCCATGCCAACAACAGAGCCTGCCTTCCTCACCAGTTTGCCCAGGCGTGAGGCGTCTTTCTTCTTAATGCTGCCTCCCCAGCACACCACCGCGTAGAAGAGGGCGCTCGCCACAACCGTCTGATAGAACATCTGCAGCATCTTATTGCAGATGTTGAAGGACGCCAGCCTTCTAAGGAAGTATAACCGGCTCTGTCCTTTCTTGCACAGAGCATCAGAAAAGAGTAACAGAAAAACTGTTACTTCTGGTTTGAGTGAACGCTGGCGGGACTGGTCGCCGCTGCTCGCCGGTAACTAGACTATGTGATTTTGTGGGTAATTGTTTGTTTTTTTTGCCATTTTGTTGACATCTCTGCGTGGCTGTATATGCTGTGTATGCATTTAGCTTCATCCTAACCTCCGTTTCGTTTGAAACTTACCGGCTTATTCTCTGGACGTCTGAGCTGCCTCTGGCCTCCTCACCTACAATGTGGACTGGTAGGATAATCGCCTGGTTAATGCTTGTTTGGAGTCTTCTGTCGCTCGTTATCCAACCTGCGACTGGCCTCCTCCAGTATCCAGCTGCTGAGCTACTTCGACTGCGTCTTCTCCAGTCTGTGCCTCTGCTGTCGGTGCTGTATTTCGACTCGGACGTCATACTTCTCCCTCGTCGGAGATACATCCACCGTGGGTCTCGTCGGAGATTCCGAACGGACGTCTCGAAAGGAATTAACTCTTTTTGGTCTGATTTTCGGCACCCTCCACACAACACAGATAGGAACGCTGATCATAGCGTGTTGGCCAGCTTAGCTAGGTCGACTAACACCACTGTCAAATGCGACAGCAACATTGTCAGCTTTGGTCTACTGAACATCCGCTCACTCACGAGCAAGGGACATCTCATTCAGGATCTCCTCATTGACCGTAAGTTTGACTTTCTCTGTTTAACTGAGACTTGGCAGCAACCTCAAGACTTTTCACAACTTAATGAATGCACCCCCCCGGGGTTTGTTTACACTTGTCAATCCCGTGCCTCTGGCCGTGGAGGAGGTGTCGCGATAATTTATCGCGAGAAGTGGAAAGTCCTGCCGTTGTCTGCTCCTGCTGTTAGCTCTTTTGAATCGACTGTGTGTCAACTGTCTGGCCCAGTTCCTACCATTATTGCAACTGTCTACCGTCCTCCTAAGTCAAACAACAATTTTTTGAACGATCTTGTTACCTTCCTTACTCATTTATCTGTAATTACCCCAAATATAATTCTGCTGGGGGATTTTAATGTACATCTGGACAATATCAATATCCCTCTCACTAGAGACTTTTTATCTTGCCTGGAGAGTTTTGGATACCAGCAGCACACTGATGTTCCTACTCATTGTAAAGGACATATCTTGGACCTGATCTGCTGCTCTGGTGTTGTTCCTTTTGATCTCACAGCAGATGAACTCACTATAACCGACCATTTTCTTCTTTCATTCAATGCCAAACTTACCTTTTCTGTTCCTAAGCTTCCACGTCTCATAGCCTTTCGCAACATTAAGAATATTAACTTGAATTTGCTGTTTTCTAGAATCGATTCCCAAATGGACTTTTATAATTTATCCACTCCCATAGAACTGGTCTCATATTATAACACCTGTCTTAATGATATTCTTAATTCTCTGGCTCCGCTAAAAACCCGTTCTGTTTCTTTTTCTTTTTCTGCCCCTTGGTTTACGCCTGAACTTCGGCTTCTGAAAGCTAAGGGCAGGCAACTTGAATGGTTGTTTAAAAAATCCGGACTGTTTGTCCACAAAGAGATGTATAAAAATCATCTTCTCTATTATAAGGATTGTATAGCTCAAACCAAGTCTAATTATTACACTCAGTTAATTACTCGTAATACAGGTAACACCAAGACTTTGTTTTCTTTACTTAATAATGTTACACAACCTCCAGACTCTTTACCATCTCACCTTTACTCAACTGCTTTCTGTAATTCTCTTATGTCTTTTTTCAACGAGAAAATCCAAAAGATACATCAGCACCTTGGTCCAGATCCTCTCTATATTCCTTCTGAACTACACTCGCCTATTCACTTTTTCTCTTCTTTCCAGCTTCCCACTTCCTATGAAATTTCAGATCTCATCTGCAAATCCAAGTCATCTACTTGTCAGCTGGACCCCCTGCCTACAGTTCTGGTTAAAGCCTGCCTCCCCTCTCTAGTCCCCCTCATTTCTGCCATCATTTACTCTTCTCTCACTACTGGTATTATTCCCTCATCTTTTAAAACTGCTGCTATAACCCCAATACTAAAAAAACCTGGCGCTGATCCTACTAATTTCAATAATTTTCGCCCCATTTCTAACTTGCCCTTTATCTCCAAAATTCTTGAAAAAATAGTAGCTATCCAACTTCACACCCATTTATCTCATAATAATCTATATGAAAAGTTCCAGTCTGGTTTTCGCCCCCTTCATAGTACAGAAACGGCACTTGTTAAAATTACTAATGACCTCCTTATGGCTGCTGATTCTGGTCTAATCACTATTCTCATCCTCCTTGATCTGAGTGCGGCCTTTGATACTATTTGTCATACCACTCTCCTTAATAGATTATCTCTGATTGGCATTACCCACACTCCACTTGATTGGTTTAGATCCTACCTCTTAGGCCGCACTCAGTTCATACAACTTAAAACCTTCACATCCCAACCCACCGCTGTTACCTCTGGTGTGCCCCAGGGCTCTGTCCTGGGGCCTCTTCTTTTTATTATTTACCTTCTTCCCCTTGGCAATATTTTTCGCAAATATAACATTAATTTTCACTGTTATGCTGATGACACCCAGCTCTACCTTGCTGGTAATCCCACCTCCTCTTTTCCACCACCCTCGCTTATTGACTGCATTGCTGAAATTAAATCCTGGTTTTCTTCGAATTTTCTTAAATTAAACAGTGACAAAACTGAGGTTCTCCTCATTGGTTCAAAATCATCATTATCCAAAACCAATAATCTTTCTCTTATTATTGATAACTCTGTTATTTCCCCATCATCTCAGGTCAAGAGTCTGGGTGTCATCCTCGACAGTACTCTATCCTTCCAATCTCACATTAATAACACCACCCGGTCTGCTTACTTCCACCTATGTAATATTAATCGTATTCGCCCCTCCCTCACTCCTCACACCACTGCCATTCTTGTTCATAGTCTTGTCACTTCTCGGCTGGACTACTGCAATTCACTCCTCTTTGGTCTCCCTAATAAATCTCTTCATAAGCTTCAGTTAGTCCAGAATTCTGCAGCACGTATCATCACTCAAATCCCATCTATTCACCATATTACTCCGGTCTTGCAGCAGCTCCATTGGCTCCCGATTAAGTTTCGTATTGATTTTAAGATTCTACTATTAACATTTAAGGCCATCCATAACCTCGCCCCTCCATATCTGTCTGACCTTCTTCATGTTGCCATTCCATCCCGTAACCTTAGATCCTCTTCCTCCACCCATCTGACTGTCCCTCCCGCCCGTCTAACCACCATGGGGAGCAGAGCTTTCAGCCGTTCTGCTCCCAAGCTCTGGAATTCATTGCCTCCGGATCTCCGAAATATCAAATCATATTCATCCTTCAAATGTAAACTTAAAACGCATCTGTTTAAAATGGCTTTTTCTTTTTCCTTCTGATTATAATGGTTTTGTTTGGTTTTAATTTCTAGATTTTCTGATGTTTTAAGTTTTTTATAATTGTGTCTTTTATTTAATTATTTATTTATTTATTTATTGTTGTTCGGTGTCCTTGAGTTCCCTGAAAGGCGCCTTGTATAAATAAAATGTATTATTATTATTATTATTAGAATTAGCGGTCCAGTCTAATTTATCATCCAGCTGCACTCCCAGATATTTATAGGTCTGCACCATCTACACACAGTCATCTCTGATGATCACGGGGTCCATGAGGGGTCTGGGCCTCCTAAAATCCATCACCAGTTCCTTGGTTTTGCTGGTGTTCAGGTGTAGGTGGTTTGAGTCGCACCATTTAACAAAGTCCTTGATTAGGTCCCTATACTCCTCCTGCCCACTCCTGATGCAGCCCACGATAGCAGTGTCATCAGTGAACTTTTGCACGTGGCAGGACTCTGAGTTGTAATAGAAGTCCGATGTATATAGTTACAGTTGGTGGGCGGGTCTCTGTTAGTTGCTTTTGCGAGCGGGTACATGACCAGGCAGTGTGTATGCTTCGAGAGCGAAGGTGGACGCGACAGCACCATCTAAGAAGAATCATATTTGTCGTGGATGTGAATCACTGTATGCAGCGTGTAAAACAGTTTGCGAGGGGTATTCCATGGTTTTAGCAGTGTCTGTACTTCGATGTGAATCGATGTATGCAGCGTGTAAAACGCTGTATTGTATGTTGCCCTCTCCAGAGTTACATCTTTTCATTCACCTACAGTCGTATCCTCAAAACCAACCCCATTTGGACAACTGTCTTTAAGGAAGTGTTCACCCATCAATACATAATTATGCGGCGTATGCGGTGTATGCTACGCCGCGGGTTGGCTAGTACTATATATTCCCTATACTGCTGGGCGAGTGTCCATGTGCAGTCTCAATTTTCCGGCTTAACCATAAAGCGTGAAGGTTGTGCTTTTTCCCCCACATTTACAGTTTTGGGTCAAGCTATTCCCAGGTGAAGCCATGCATCACACACAGAAGAGGTAGAAAAGACCCATTGTCATTTCCTCCTGTAAAGGAAGCCACATTAATCTGAAAAATAAAAAAGAAAGGGGGTCAATATCAGGGATGCATTATTCACAAGACATTATGCATCTTGATTTTCATCCACCTCTGAGGACTGCCCTAAATTTGAAAAATCTCCTGATTTTGAGTTGCACCACTGAAATTATTAAGCAGTTCTTTTACAAGCACATGTTATCTTGTGTTTGCAGAAACAATTTGGTGATTTTAATGAATGAATAAGACAACTACATAAAGAAAAAACCTTCATATATATGAGTGTTTTTAGGTTTCTCCAGTGCCTTCAACATCATCCAACCATCCCTGTTAAGGGACAAACTCAGAGATATGCAGGTGGATGAGCCTATGGTGTCCTGGATAATGGACTATCCGTTGGGCAGACCACAGTTTGTGACTTTGAAGGACTTGCCTGATTTTTTTTTTTTGTGATGTGAAAGGTTCATGAACTTGCATGTCACATTAATCACTAACAAAAGAAGAACATAACAAAAGAAGAACAGACATTATTAGTTATTAACATTATTAGCTTTCTAAAACTCCGACAGTAGACGTGACTTCAGGCATTTCCTTTTTCTAACTTAGTGAAAGAATTCTGAATAGGAATGGAGAGTCACATATTTTTTGTGATTTCATGTCATAAATATAAATATGCAGTACAACAATTAAGGGTTGAACATCTGAAAGTAAAAGTTCTCTAAATGTACTGGCATTATCTTTATAAATATTCTTTGTTTGCTCATTTGTGCACAAGCCAGGGATTTACAGTCATCCTCCTCCTTACATTCTTTTTCTTTATTTTGTGACTTTTCAGTTATTTTGTCAGCTCTCCTTGTTTGAAACCTGTTAGTCAGGAAGCCAGAAGATAGAAGTGAGGATTACTTAGATTTATGTGTGGGCCTTTTCTAGGCTAGCTAATGGAGGTCATACAGTGTGTTTATATTTTGGAGGCCTTACACTCACTTGTTACTTTTGGAGACTTAACATCACAACAGGTGGCCGTTTTCTTCTCACTAGAAGGCAGGCCTGCAGAATAGTGACACTGTAAATTTTTCTAATTTTTTTAAATGTAAGACTCTGTCTTTAGAGATATGTTTTACATATTTTTGTATCATGTAGTTTAATGTCCTGGGTATGATGTTAAACTAGATCTGGTGCTGAAAGCGGTCCTCCAACTTGCAGGGAAATCATGGGGGTTGGTGGCAGGATTGGCACTCCAGCCACTGTAAAAAAAACTTCACAAAGCACCGAGACGACAGAAAGGACTCCTTTTTGCTCTCCGTGGGAGTAGCTCTGCTGCAGCCGCCCATAGGAAGGCTGCTCGCATTATGAAGGGGATGGGGGAAAGCCCTCAGGAGCCCCATCCCTGGAAGAGTTGAAACCGTTGGAGAGCCATTGGGGTCAGGTCTGGTGGTGCTGAGGTATCACCCGCTGCACGGCAGCACTCGGGCCCCAACTTGAGGCGGCCCATATGGGTAGGTGCATGGAACGTCTTGTCTTTCTGGCAAGATGGTCATCTTTCTCTGTTGTTGGAGGAGCTGCATAAACTCTGCATTTCAGTGGCGGCACTCTCTGTGGTGCACAGACCAGGTACTGGCCAGATCTCTGTAGGTGGATACACATTTTATTGGTCTGGTCGGTCTGATGGCTGTCATACTCGGGGAGTAGCTGTTGCTGTAGTGGATTGGCTTCTTCCAATGGTGTCCAATGTCACTCCTTTCAACGAGTGTATTATGAGATTATGGCACTCCCTGGGTGAGGCGGTGGGTGATGTCTCGGCGAGGGAGACATTTTATTCGCAACTTCACTCGGTGGTTTATGGGTGCCCACGAGGTGACACTCCTATGGTCATGGGTGATTTCAATGTAGCCATTGGCACTGACAAGGCTGGCTATAAGGATTGTCTCAGTCTCGATGGGTCTAGTGACCGTGGTGAAAGTGGCTCCATGTTCCTTGACTTTGCAAAAGGTCAGGGGCTGCAAATCACTGGATCCTGGTTCCAAAGCCCAGAACTGCATCGTTGGACTTGGTACTCCAGTACTGGAGGTGTGGTGAGGAAGATCGATCACATCCTCGTGGGCAGACGCTGAAGACTCTTGCAAAACTGCAGGGTCTACAGAAGTGCCCAATTTGTGAATTCTGACCACAGACTTGTTGTTGCTACTCTTAGGATGCAGCTCAGTTCCAGTAGGTTATCACCTACTAGGAAAATGAGCCTGGACTTGGCCAGACTCCAAGACCAGGTTGTTTCTAATGTTTACACGCTGTTTGTGTGAGGAACTTGCAGATTTGGGTACGACTGCCGATCCTAATGTGATGTGGGAGACCTTCTGTGACAAGTTGCTGAGGGTTGTTTTGTTTTTACTGGTGTTCCCAGAAGGAGGTGTTTTATCTCGCAGGGCACCCTGGATATCATTGAGAGGAGTCGCAGCGCACGGCTCAATGGCAACTCTGGTCTGTACCGGGACCTGAGAAGGACGGCTACAAGGGCTCTGGGGGCAGATAAAGAGGCGTTTGTTAGAGGAATATGTGAGCAAGTGACACACCATCTGTGGTCTAGCGACCCACGTACTACTCACAGAGGAATCGAAGCATTATGCACATCCGAATCTGTTCCTCGGAGAGTCACAGTCAGGGCGGCTGATGGAATGTCCTTACGGATGACACTGCAGTTGTGACCCGCTTGGATGGCTACTTTGAGCAGTTATTTAAAGCTGATCCTCCGGCTAGGACGTTGGATATCGCTGGGTCCACGGTTCTTGAGGCTGATCCTTCAATTAGCTGTGAACCACCCAATCTCACTGAGATTGCACAGGTGGTGAACCAGCTGAGGGGGGGAAAGGCTGCAGAGATCTGTGGTATCCGGGGTGAACTTCTCCAGGCTGGTGGTAAGGCTGTCCTATTGGCATTGCAAGCAATCTTTGCTTCCATTTGGGAGACTGGCATCATCCCAACTGACTGGAAAACAGGACTTGTCCCTAACTGGAAAGGGAAGGGTGATCGCCTGGACTGCAGCAACTACAGGGGGATAACACTGCTCTCGGTGCTGGGTAAGGTCCTTGCCTTAATAGGATCCGTGATCACTTGCTCACCTACCAGTGACCGGAAAAGTCTGGTTTTATGCCTAAGAAGTCTACCATCGACTGCATCCTAGCGCTGAGGGTTCTCATGGAGTGCAAATGCGAATATTGGTAGAGTTTCTTTGCAGCCTTTGTCAGTTTTCACAAAGTGTTCGACTCAGTTGATTGTGCTGCCCAGTGGGACATCCTGAGGGTTCGTGGGATCCCCTCGAGGTTGTTGGATATCATGGCCGGCCTGTACACTGGTACTGTGAGTGCTGTGCAGAGTGGAGGCAGGACCTCTGTGTTTTTCCCAGTTGATTCTGGGGTTCGTCAGGGGTGTGTTCTTGCTCCTACTCTGTTCAATGCTTGTATGGACTGGGTGTTGGGCAAGGTCGTGGGGTCCAGTGGCTGTGGGGCATCTGTTGGTGAAGAAAGATTCACGGATCTTGACTTTGCTGACGATGCTGTGATCTTCGAGGAGTCAATGGAGGCTCTGATCGAGGCGCTCAAGTGACTGAGTGAAGAGTCTGAGTTTCTGGGCTTGCAAGTGTCCTGGATAAAAACCAAGATAGAGGCCTTTAATGACCTCTTGGGCATAGCCATCAGCAGTGTGTCTGTTTGCGGAGAGAGTGTCAACCTTGTCGAGTGGTTTACTTACCTTGGCAGTGACATTCATGTCTCTGGTGACTCTTCCTATGAAGTCATTACACGGATTGGGAGAGCATGAGGGGTCATGAGGTCGCTGGAAAGGGGTGTGTGGCACTCCCGATATCTGTACAAAAGGACGAAGGTCCAAGTCTTTAGATTCCTGGTGCTTCCTGTCTTGCTATATGGTTGCGAGACATGGACGCTATCCAGTGACCTGAGATGAAGACTGGACTCCTATGGTACTGTGTCTCTCCGGAAAATTCTTGGTTACCATTGGTTTTGACTTTGTGTCAAATAAGCGGTTGCTCATGGTGTCCCGAATGAGGCACATTACCTGCATTGAGAGGGAGCGTCAGTTACATTTTCTCTGAGGGTGATCCAGCTCGTAATATCCTCAATGCTGGGGACCCAAGTGGCTGGACCAGGCCAAGGAGTCACCCACATAACACCTGGCTGCAGCAGATAGAGGGTCATTTCCAGAGGGTGGGACTGGACCGCGTTTCTGCCTGGGGGGTTGCAAACTGGGATCCGGAGTTGTTTTGCCGTGTAGTGGGTGCGGCAACGCACTGTACCAGTGCATGCACTCCAACTTGACTTGACTTGTAGTTTACCTGTGCTAGTGCAATTAGCACATTGCTTTCCCTTGAGATTTTAGCATTTTTTCAGTTTCCATTTGTTAGAATTTGTTTGCTCTTCATACAGCGTTTATTTTCTGTTTGCTGTCTATTAACAAGTACTCAAGTCTATCCACATGTGGAACTGGTGAATGAAGAAAAATCTTTCTGCCTTCATGGCTGTTATGTTTAATATTCAGACATAAAGCTAAGGCCTAAAAAAAAATTCCACAATTAAATAATCATTAATTTATCGAATTATTTATTTATTTATTTTGAAAAATAATTTAAAAGAACTACTATAATAATCAATACAAACTAAACTCAGTTACAGAGCAATCAAAAGGGAACAAAAAAATAAAAACAAAAGGACTAGTAAGACAACAAAGGCAGAAATAATACAAAAAAAATACACACAAAGAATAAACTCTTAATCTTTTCTCGGTCTGAAATCCAAATTCAAAGATGTAACCCTTAAGTACAAAAGAATGGTCAAGAGCCAGAAATATGAAAACTATAAGATCTAATTAATTTAAAAGTGTAATAGGGTGATGGTTTTCATGTTGATGATTAGAGGTTTTGATGTTAGTTTCACATTTCATTTTGAAAGTAAAAAGATGACTTATGTTACCATTGTAATTTTTATTTAGAGCAACACCGTTTTGAAGTTAGTCATGTGTAAATGTTTGTTGTGCCGATGATGTCATAGGATGTAATGTACAAATAGGGAGACCAAAACACATGTCTGTATCCTTTGGTGGGTACTCCAACATTTTGAACGTCTTTGGGATAGTTTTATTTTCAAGTAGGTTCCAGAGGTTGGACTTTTTTGTTGAACTTTGCTACTATCTCCTTTTTGCCTTGTCCTTTTGGTTGCTGTTTCCGACGTTAGATTATCATTCTAGTTTTGACCGGCTAACCTTGTTTCATGTCTTAAAAGTCTTTCTCACAATAATCCTCAAACACATTGTGCATCTGTAACAAAAATGAACAGCAGTCTGAAGAGCATTAATGACTTGTGCATAGAAACAAGAAATGAGTGGAAATCTAAATAACCTTTTTGATAAAGGGTAGCAGGAGCAGCTCAAAGAGTTGGGGGCCTGCATACACAGCAGAAAATGCCGCTAATGATTAGAAAAACATTTAAAAAAATATTTGGTTCAAGTTCTTCAATGACATTTTAGGAAAACAGGCTACTGTTGTTTGAAGAGAGACGTCTGGAATATTGTTGTTGTTTTTGGAGAATTTGAATACATTGAAAGTAAACGTGCCATCTTCAAACATAGAAGGGAAAGAGTAAAGAAGCCTGGAACATCTAAATATATTAATAGGAAAGGAGACTTGCACTGCCTATTTTTAACTTAAAATCGTAACTATTGTGTTACAGCCAATATTTTTTCATTGGCTTGTATTTATTTTCTGTTTTATGGTTATTTTGTTAATTTTTAACTGTTATTTTTCATTGTTTTTCTCTTAGATTTATATGAAATTTGTTAATGATATACTGTCTCTTTAAATGCTGTGCTACCATTACATGTACAGTACATTGTAGGTGAAACTCCAAGAGATGAGTTCACCCTGACATCACTGCTGCTGGGTACTCCTTAAAAAGTAACTGAAACCTGCTTCCCCCACCTTCCCACTAACCCTAACCCTCCTAGAAACAGACACTAAACAACTAACCAAAGGCAAATTCTATAAACTGTTTATGCCCTTAAAAACAGATGGCACTTCATTATATCACTCAACTTGTTTAAAACCCAAGTATTAAAATTTAAGACCTTGAATTGCATCACAGCAAACTTTAACAAAGATTATTTGTTGTCTGCAGACTTGAAGACCTCAAAGGACTCATTGGAAATTGAATTCAGCTAAAGAAGTTCTAATTTAGAATTTTGCCATCTAGACCATCAGCTTCTCTTCACCCAATGATTGTGGTTCATATAGGTGTGGGTATTAACCATCATGTGAGTTTCTGTTTGTTGGAATACCTGGAATGAACTTAAGAGGGCCACCTGTGGGCCTGTATGAGGTAAGGTGTGTTGGTGCAGGATAGCCCTAAGTAATTGACCATTTGTGAATGATCTACAGAAACCGACATGTGGACAAGCCACCACAAAGGAAAGAGCAATATCTTGGCGTCTATCTGGGCAAGTCTAAGAGTAGCAGATAGATAATCATTATCAAAAGTCCCTTGACTGTACATCTTTTGGTGGAGTATCTTTATTTTATTCCAGGTCAAAGGAGTACACACTATGGCTTTAATTTACAAAGGTATAGATGGCAAGTCTGTCTGCTTGCCCAAGCCTACTAGAAATAGGGGAAAAAACACTAGTAGCCAAAGGAGGGGCACTCCCTTTCTGACATTATCTATGTCTACCTTTTCCCTTTCTGTCTCACTTTGTTGGATAACGACAACTTTAATTGAAAGGCAATGGAGATAAGGTTATCATAAGGGGTCCTTCTTGAAAGGTGTGAACTGAAAATTAAATATGAATTTCCATTTAGGGAGAATGAAGGCAATCCTTGAGAAGGACCCAGTGTTCCAGAAAAGTCACCGCCAAGGTGCAATTCAGTTTCAAATAATGCAGGCTAGAGAAAGATAACCTGCTCCTCACCCACCTGAACTATCTGTCTTCGCTTCTCTCTGGACTGTTCCTTACTATCACCAGCCTTATTTTGCTTTCACTTTGAAGTTGATCAGCAGATACAGACCTCGCTTCACACTGTATCACTCACTCACTTACTCACTCTCTCTCTCTTGTTCACTGCTCTACAAGACCCTACAGAGTCCACTCCATCCTGGTCCTGCTCTGGCCTTGCTCTCTTTCTATGTTTTTTGATTCTCATGCTTCCTCTACTTAGCCCCTACCTGTTTTTTAAATCACCTCAGCTGATGCCGTGTACTCGCCTCACCCTAAAAGGCAATTATCTACAGTAGTAAGGCGAGTGCACATGCCTGCTGGCGCAGAGTAACCAGCAGACTAAGTAAAATTGAGAAAATGATGCAATAATTTATTTAGATATAGCAAAATGTCCAAAAATGGCAAAAATAATGTGGCTAAAATCCACAATCCAATAGTCAGAATCTACAAGACAGAAGAAAATATATCCAATAAACCAGAAAATCCAACTCTCATAGTAAATGCATTCAAAAGAACTTCAGTGAATCTTCAGGAGATAAAGGATGAGAACAGTCCACCGGCAAGGATATCAAGGTGGCCCCGCCTCCTGGGGTTCCACCCAGAAAGTACTAGCTACATAAGAGTACACACAATTACATAAATGATAAATAAAAAAATACAGGGGCAGTACATAGTAAATGAATAAAAAACAAAACTAAAAGAAATAACAAAGAATCATAAATTATAATGATTGAAAATTAACAAAAACAACAGAAATACAGAAAATAAATACAAACCAGGGAAAACCCTAGTTATAATATAACAGGAAGACACTAAATGATTATATAAACATGATGTTAAACAATCACACATCCTAAAGGCCATGTCACATTAGGTCACTTTTCCAATGATTTTCAGCTGTAGCTTTCGTTTACGTAATCTTAGCAAGTCAGTGACAGTAGGCATATTGCTCCTCTAAAAGCCTGTTGACTAATGTGACATATTCAGTGACATAAAGAACTAGTCCATGACTCGCCCCAACAAAATCAAAGTGTTTAGTTGTATGGGTGAGCTTTCTGTACTTATGAGCTGATAACCAATGATTGCTCATCTGGAAGTATAATGCATATAATGGGTGCTTTGGTGGGGCACAAACAAAAGAGAAGCTTGTCTCTTTGATATCTTTTGTTTTGCATAAATGAACGAATAAACAAATAAGTAAATAAATAAAAAGGACAAAGCTGTGACTGAAGTTCCATACCTGTTAACACTTTGGATAGCATTAGCTCCATCAGGCACCATGCTACTGGCTGTCACAAAAAGGGTCAAGCAAGACTGTGCTGGAAGGCCATCAGGCAGTTGCTCAAGTTGACATGCTCAGTGATATTCAGTCATGTAAATTAACATGGTCCACCAATGAAGTCAGCAAGTCTGGCATATCCTACAACTTGAAGATGTTTAATTTGTGATGACGGCTTAAGAGATGGCTTCCTCATCTATATATATTTAATATTTAAAAGTTACATTATTTTTCCTTAATGCTGGACATCCCTGTGAAGGTGTCTACTTAATAACTGCCTAATTGTGTGTTTTGAAGTTCTGCACATTTAAGTTGCTACAACAAACACATTCTTGTCTTCAAGTTTCTCTTTTTTCAATGTTAGCTCATGTACAAACACATCTACACATCTCCAGTATATAACAATGCTTCATGTACAGATTGTACAGACTTTCTTCTTTCAATGCTATGACCTTTTTTCACAGTTACATGTGGATGAGTTTTGTAGCTGAACATCAATGTAAAGAATGTTTTCTTAATCTACTTTAATGCAAAAATGATCCATTCATTCATCTATTTTCTAAGCCACTTAATCCAAATCGGGTTTGTGAGGTGCAAAAATGATGAAAGAATTATTGATTTTTTTTTTTTTTTTTGCAAAAATGCATATTCAGTGCTTCCAGGTAGAGGTTAATCATGTAGTAACGATTTGTTGAGTGAGTCCTTTCTTCTTTTCAATTTCAGATTTTACGCATTTACTGTGGGATAAGTGGGAAGATAGACAGACAATTGCATAAGAAGACTGATTGGAGAACAATTAGTTTAAGTACTTCTAAGAATAATTCAAGATTTAATCTGACTATGGTAGGGGTGAAAGGAAAGAGAAAAGCAAATGAAAGTACTCGATTTGAATGAACTATTTGGACGTCTAGTAGTACAATTTAATAGTTCCTGGAAATGCTGATAAATTGGAACTGTAATCTGTACTCTATATAAATATATTTTATTTCTTTTTTTATTTACTATATACCATGCTAACAATTCAATGTCACAAGTAACTTAAACCAACTAATCTCAATACATAAAGGTTGCACCTCATCAGTGGGAGAACCCTCAAAATTGTGGGAAACAGTCACTTCATAGCTGAATCACTTCATAAGGTTGAAAGCATTGTTAGAGCGTTCAGTTTACACACTAACCCATTTTGTTACAAAGAAAGAAAACACTTGAATTACTTCATTGAAAAAGTTCTGCTAATTTATAACTTTTCTGTGACCATCAAAAAAGCTGATGTAAAGATAAATGTGGTAATTCATTAATATATACAGTAAATGTACCTCCTGGGAAGATGTGTTTAAGATGACCCAGACATAATCAAATCAACAAAGCGACACCTTTTTTATCTCCCTTGTGTACTGTTAAGCAGCATTTGGGATGTCCGGCAGCTAAGTGAGGTTCGCTTCACTGGATAACCTTCAGTAGGAATATACAAGGTTGGATATTTGAGACCATCAGATAACTGACGGTGGTATCAACCTGGCAGGAATAAAAAATGCATGACAAAAATGAGCTTGCATACAGCCAATTACTTCTCTAATCTCTCCACAAAGAAAAGTGATTTTTATGCAAAGACTTGAATCCCACATACATCTTTGTAAGTGCATACACAGCCAGAGGCATGTGAGGTGTTAGGGAAAATAAAATCTTATTTTTTCTTTTACTAGAAATTCAAGCAAGAGCATAGCTCTGTGTGCCTATTTACTCTTGCTACACTGCACTTGTAGGTTTATTTTAAAGCAAATCAATCTGTCTAATATAGATGTTTGTTTTATATTACTATTAGAGACAACTGACTGTAAAACACACACAAAAAAGTAATGCTTTGAAAAATATTTTATAGAACATATTTTTTATTATTATAACTGGTATTAAACTCTGGTAGAGAATGTGACAGACTGCAATTATCTATTTTGCCAGGCTGCAACCCAAGTCCTGGCTTAGCGAGCTCATGTCAGCCACTCTTATTGCCAGCTAAAAAGTTTCAGTTTGCCTGTCTGGGCCTCCTTTTGAGATGCTTTTGAAATCTGATAAGGTGATTGATACCAGGTCATGTAACTGCCAGGGACTTCTCTCTTGAAGGGGCAAAATGGACTTGAGTGCTGAACAAAGAACAGCAAATCCAGGATGAATGACACTAATGGACAGGACTTTGCACCAGTGGTCAACCAAGAGGATGGGCTTATGTGCACCTGAAAAGTTAATGACAGTACCTCTGACCTGCGTCATAAAAAAATCTTTGTAACACCCAAACTGATTGCTTGTTTGTCACCAAGCTGCATCTCAACCTGGCTGTTAAATTTGGCAGCACATAGCCAGAACCCATAGCTGACAGGCTATGGCTGCAACAGTGCTGGAATGGAATGGTGTAATACTTGTCTATATTGGAGTTTGGACAAGGTTGCCTTTAATCCAACCTTGCTGAGAAATAGAAAGTGCACTTGCTAAACAGAGAGAGAGAGAGAGAGAGAGAGAGAGAGAGAGAGAGAGAGAGAGAGAGAGAGAGTGATTGTACGTAAACCACTCATTTGCCTTTCTAACGATGGTCACTGACTGATCACCGGCTGATCTAGCAGGCATCTGAGAACATGCTGTGTAAAACCCTGGAAGAGAAACGGTAATACCACCTGCAACTAGAAGGTGAGACCAAAGGTGAAGGAGAAGATCTCCAAACAAAGAAGTTCTGCTTCCAGAGGAAATGGAAGGAACAAAGCATCTCTTTCCTCAAACCATAAGTACAAATTACTTTGAGAATTATTAATTGTAATTTAATAGATAGGACAAAACCAGCTAATGTTTTATGGTATTGGTGTCACTGTAAGGCAACATTCTTCAGCAGGTTAAGTTCTGGCTAATATGGGTTTCTCATCCTTAATTCTGTAAGAAAGTTCAAAGCAGCTTCTCACGTATGCAGTGTCACGCATACAAAGACAGAATCTGTTGTGGTGGAGGGATGTGAGCCAGTGCAGACTAGCTACCATGTTTCCCCGAAAATAAGACAATGTCTTATATTAATTTTAGGTCCAAAAAATGCACTAGGGCTTATTTTCGGGTAGGTCGTATTTTTATTGAAGTTCAAAAAAGTAAAGTACATTTATTCCTGTTCAACAATTATACGGTACAAACTACTGGTACGTTAACGCCTGTTCAACAATCAAATCAACATGTATGGTATTCATGTTCTACAAACTACTGTACGAGGGGGTACCCAAAAGAATCCGCAATAGCGCCACGCTGGACGGAGCCCCTGGAGCACACACCTCCCCCACCACGGCAGGCAAGCACAGAACAACTTACTCAGAGGTAGTGCACCAAATTTCAACCTCATCTCCTGCCGTTCTCGATCCCTGCGGCCAGTGTGCGGCCGCGAACCCCCGCCTCCTGCTGGGGAAAACGCCGCACCTCACCCCTTCCCAAACGAGAAAAGATTTTTCTCGCCTAAAAATAGGTGAAATGCAGCACCCCTCCCCAGCAGGAAACAAAAGCCCACAGCCGCACGCCAACCACAAAGAATGAGAAGAAGCAAAAAACGAGGTTGAAAGCTATTCCACACTCACCCACTGCAGCAGGATAAACGTACACCCCAAAAGCCCTGGCCAGCGCAGCGCTACCGGTATCACGGACTCCCTTGGGCACCCTCTCCTATGTTAACTCTGGTTTAACAAAATGTATTCATATTATACAAACTACCATATGTTAACTGCTTCTACATTTATTCAAATACAATCATGTCATCTTCTTCTAGAATATCATCATAACTCTCCATATCTGAACCTGCAATTCCTTCCTGGATTTCTTTTGACTCTAATTCCTTTAGAATTAATGGACGCAATCTCTCATGTGCAGCAATACTGCTTTCCTTAAATGAACACTTCTTGTCCAGGTAACCTGCTCGTAGTGCATTGGCAACAGAGCTTTCAATAATTTTATCCCATGAATTCTTCACTCAACCCACCACCTCTTGCAGCTTAGGCTTCACAAAGTTCCCCCGCTGATTTCTATCCATTCTGTTTTCAATGTAATCATTGACTTCTATTCGCAAATGGTCCTTGAATGGCTTGTTTATTGCAATGTCAAGTGTCTGGAGATAGGCTATCATTCCTGCAGGAATCATTATCTGATCTATTCTTCTCTCTTTAAGGAAGTTCTTCATGTGAGTGCTAGCAGAATTCCAGACTAGCAGACCTCTTTGGGCACCTCGCAAAACATGTGGAAACATTAAATCTACCCACTTTCTTATAATGACTTGAGTGCACCATGCCTTGTCGGTTTCAAGAACATAAATACCTAAAACATAGTCAGTCTTCTCTTTCTTGCCCTTAGTGATGATAAGAGGTGGGACCTTCTTTCCATCCAGACGAATTGCCAAAATACAGGACACCCGTGCACTTTCGTAACCAGTGGAGGGAATGTAGATTGGCGAGGTGCCCCTCTGATCAATTGTCATTTGAGAACCTTGACCCATATACACTGCAGTTTCATCCATAGTAATCATGTTAAGTCTATGTTGTCAACAAAAGACTTAAATGCTAATGCACGTTTAATAATTTCAGTGTCATCCAGCTTGAACAGTGTTGTTGATCTTCTTAGAGACAGATCATATCGCCGAAGGAAGCCATCCAGCCAGTGTTGTGATGCTTTGAAATTGGCTGGGCCTAATTCTACCGGTATGTGAGGTGCCATTGCAAGAGCAAATGCTTGAATATCAGCCCTACGCACAACCAAAGCCTTTGCTCTTCTGTCAGCAATCCATTTACAGATGATGTCTTCCAGCTCAGTAAATAATGGTTGCCGACCTGATCCACACTTGCGCTTCTTAGCATGTTCTTCATCCATCTTGTGACTGAGGTTGTCATACTCTGCATGCCATTTTCGTACGATGTGGAGATCCAGCTTATACTCCTTGCAAAAAGTTGTTAGATTCTTTCCCTGGGAGTTTTCCACAATCCCTTTTGGTACTCAACGGAGTAGCTCTTTCTTTTTTGCACTCATCTTGTCTGGAGGTAAAAATATTTATCTGATGTTATGCTGGACAAAAGACAACGTTTACTCTTTTAACTACTTGTAAAAGCGCCTTACCTTGTAACCAGAGCAGCTTCTAGGCTAAATACGGCAACTCTCAGGAAAGATGCAAAAACGGAGGATTAGCGGTAGGTCTTATTTTTGGGGGAGGGCTTATAGTAGTATTACATCAGAAATTACTGCTAGGTCTTACTTTCGGGGAAACACGGTATAAGCAAATGCCATAGCACAACCATGAGAAGCTTAATGGTTATCTAAAATCTTCTTGAACACATGAATTGAAATATCAGAATTTATAAGTTATGTGCCTTTTATGTATAAGAGAGAAAAAGATCTGTCTATGCCAAGAGATACAATTGAAAAGTTATGTGCCTTTTTCTATAGGAGAGAAAAAGTTCAACTAAACTTTCATAATTTTATATTTTGTGTTGTTTGATGTTGTCATATGTCTAAACATATCTGCTATATATATTTATCCATTTTCTGTTATCCTTATGTTATAAATAAATGGCATTGTTTATTTCAACAAAAGTGTCTTGGTTATTTATGAAAGTAAGCCTTCAGTCACATTTCGAACCACCAATTAGAAAATGAAAGTGTTATTGTAGACTTTCAGCAAGGCCTCTTCATATTTCTGGCATCCCGGGCTGGAGGGGAAACAGAAATCCTACAGCCCATTACTTACATTAATTTGCTGTTCCTGTAGTGGATAAGTTAAATCACTCTAATTCCTACAGCACAGCACTAAATGTCTGATAAATGTGCTGCAGTCCCGAATGCAAAATAAACAGGAAAATTTTAATTTTAAAAGTGGAAACATAGCACAATAGCAGAAAACAAAATGCATTTGGAAAAAATAGATTATAATATACAAAATCATAAGCATAAGGGCATAGAGCTGTATAAACAGAAAAACAGAAAAAATAAATTCTTGGTCTTTCCTTTTAATTTTGATTTTTGGTTCTCCTCTCTGGCCTGATGACAGATAGTTTTGTCTTTCTGATTTTTATTGTACTCTTATTCTGTCTACACCATTTCATGGTGTTGGAACAATTAGAAGCACTTCCACATAGTAATATGGGTATTAATATGCATAAATGAATGATATCAATGTCTGTGGCAGTAGTAATGCTATTGACTGCCTGTTAAATAGAACATAAAATTCAACATATAAAGATAACTAAATAATATAGGCCATTAACTATACATGTATACTCAATGGCCCTTTATTAGGCACACCTGCTTGTTAATGCTACTAGCTTGCTCCTCCAATCAGCAAATCATGCGACTCAAACCGAAAAGGTCTATATAGAATGCAGAAATAGGCTAAAGGTTTAGTTGTTGCTAACAGTGAGTGAGGCACGAAGTGTAAGCAATGTTGACCATTGTTGGCGGTTCTGACATCTGAGAAATAGCTGCTGCACACCTTTGATTTTCATACAATAAAGTGTCAAGAGTTTATAGAGAGTAGTGTGATTTAAAAAAAAAATAATAGTCAGGAGACAAGAGCTATGAGTAAAAACACCTTATTAGAGAGGTCAGAGTGAATGGCTAAACTATAATAGAAAGGAGCACTATGCACAAATAACATTTCTTTATAGTAGTATGCAGAAGGGCACCTCTGTGTGTATTATGATTAGTAGAAGACCATATTAGGCTCAACTTGTGTCTGCTAGGAAGATGTGGCCATGTGGATACCAAAATTGGATGACTGCAGAAATAGCAAAGTGTTGCCTAGTCTGACAAATCTTTATTTCTGTTAAACATGCAGATTGTAGGTTCAGAATGTGCCATCAATAAGATTATTTTAATGTGTAAACAGTGTAGGCTAAAGGTGGTGATGTAATGTTAAGGGGAAACATCTCTTAACACACATTTGGCCTCTTAATACCACGAGTGCATCATTTGAATACCACAGCATACTTAAGTGCCATTGCTGATCTTGTGCATCAGTTTATAGTCACAATCCACTGTTTGTAAATGGATACTTACAGGAGAGAAATGCACCATCTCACAAGGCATGCACGTACATCATCTCAATTTGTATATAAAAACACGGCAGTGAACTTGGTTTACTCCAGTGGCCAAATCCCAATATAATAGACAATGAGGTGAAACAGAAAGGTAACAGAATGATATGTGGGTGAAAACTCTGCAGGAACAGTGTGATGCTATCAAGTCAGCATGAATCAAGCTCCTTAAACAATGTTGCCAATACCTTGATGGATCTATGTCTTGAAGTATTCAAACAGTACCTGTGAGAAAAGGGGGTCATACCTGGTATTAGATAAGCATAACATAATAAGGTGTCCACTGAGTGTACTTTCTGTGCTTAATTATTTTATGATTGGTAGGTTAATTTTTTTAGTTTATCTATAGTTTTTTTCCCCTCTTACAAGATTAAGTTATTCAGAATTTACCTCAATTGCTTTTCACTTTATTATATATTTTAATTCAATTTCTATCTGCCTTATTCTTTATAATGTCAACTTTAATCAAAGCAATGTGTAATTTCTGCAAGCTGAACATTCACACAGATAAGTTGATCTTTGAACTGTTTAAGATCTGCTTTTAACTTCACACTGTATTCTCCATTGTAGTCTGGTGACATACAAGGCATAGGAAGTATGGAAAATTGGAAAATGGCAATGAGGTGAGATCATTTATTAGGTATCGTTACATGTTGTGAACACATCAATTTCTGGTCCTAATCTGGTCTGAATTCTCAGCTTTCTTGGTATTTGCTTTGGTTAATAAATCCTATTTTGGAGGGTACAGTTGTGTTTGTTATTTCTTCTGTTGTCCTTAGTTTTTCTCTTTTGATTTCCTAGAGGTTATTAAAATGTTGTTGAGTTTAAAGAACATACAATGTTGTTTCTATAATAAATCAAAAGAGTATGGCATAAATTATGCAGTACTTATTGGGGAAACTATTTTCACTTTCATAGTAATATACATTTTTGACTGTGATAGCCAAAACAGAACTTATCTTTTTTTTTAAATTTTTTGCTTTATAGTCATTCCAGTATGTGTTCTGACCAGTGTATTTACTTATTTACTCATTTATCTACCTATTTATTTATTCATTTTTATTAGAGCTTCTGTAAAAAGCCAAAATACCCCTGGGGACAAATAAAGTTATGACTATGTTTTTGTTTATTACCAGTAACGATGCACTGCACGATAATATACAGTGAATACACTTGACTTGATTTTTCATAGTTTTCATACTTTTTCTCTGTACGTTTACCATTTGTTTGCTCAGAGGTTGATGCGCTTGCTGATTCCTGAGTAGCTCTTCTTTTCTCCACCCTAGTGGCCTGCTTCTTCTCTTCTTTTGTTGGCATCTTTTTGTGTTAAAACTGATTAAGTCAGTGTTTGTGTTGCAATTACTTAGTACGTTTTCCTTAATTTTTCAGTTAAGCTGGCACTTATTTAAGATATAAAGAGGTGACAGCGAAGGTGGTAGGGAATGAGAACAGCACCCGTACCTATGCGCCGCACCGCCGCCCTGCTGGCCACTGCCGAGAGTTGATTCTACAATAAAATAAAAATAAAAAGAGGAATAACCTTGGAGGTCAATCATCACCCCGAAAGCAGATAGTAGACATCATGTAGTTTATGTGCACCAAATTTCAGGTCAATAGATCAAACGGTTTGCGAGCTACAGGTGATTGAAAATCCAGGACAGACAAACGAACACCCACGGTAGAGTATTATATATAAAGATTATTATGTTATTTTAAACCAGCAATCTTGTTGTATTGGCGTGGGATGAGTGGATTTTACCAAGCTAGTTACTGGATTGGTCTACTCCTACACCATAAACCTCATACACAGAGACTCTAATCACACAAGTGCAGATTATGAGTGATGCCTGCAAAACCTATTATTCCTCACTACTCCACACAGGGACTCAATAGTTAGAGTGTGAACAACACATGGGTGTCACTGAATATCGCCTAGACCTGAAGCTGATACACCTTACACCCTGAGAATAACCAAGACAAACTTGGCTGTAACCACTTAAGGGTTATCTTGAGGTTCACTCTATTGGGGTGCCCACTTCAACCTTCTAAACCTGGTGAGAAAGTACAGGCCCAGACCACAGTGAACAATTCTCAGTTAAAATAGAAGCATAAATGATACTAATTACTAAACACAGAACTGCTAAACATACTGAATTCATACAGATTCGTGAATCCAAATAGAGAACTAGGTAGGAGATGATTAAACAGATGGAAACCAACAAAACAATATCTGCCCATTAGTTAATTAATGGACTAAGGCCAGTTGACAGTGGAGGAAATTAAAATTGTAAAGGAGACAGTCATGGTCACAGTCATGGAGACCTTTGCCAACTGGCCGCCTACCCACTCCTGGGTCTTCTATAGTGGAAATTGTGCTAGCCATCCACTTTGATGAGAGAACTTTTCCATCCAAATATTCCAACTCTGCTTTATCCAAGACGATCTTTCCATATGCAGGAGTGCAGCCTGGTAGTAGATCAACGGCACAAAGTACCACACCCAGATACAGAGAAGATATAAAGAATAGAGGAGGGTTAATAACAGATTAAAAATATCGAATAAATTATATTTCTTTATAAATGACTAACAAACAGAAATGCAGTATGTGCTGTTAATCCGCAGCTCTAATTAGGGTATGCCAGACTAAAGTAGTTAGTTTTCAGCCAGGATTTAAAAGCTGATTCTGAACAGAAGATTCTTAGCAGGCAGATTATTCCACAGCTTTGGGTCCCTGTAAATAATAGTAAATAAAAGCGGAACCTCCTAGTGTTATTTATTAATCCTTAAAATCTTAAGTAGGCCAGCATCTTGAGAGCTCAATGTGTGCTCTGGCTATAACTAATGACAAGTTCAGATAAGTAAGCAGGACCTTGGCTATTTAAGGATTTATTAATTAAAAGGAAGATTTTGAGATCAACTTAAACTTAACTGGTAGCCAGTGTAAGGACATGAGAACTGAAGTTATGTGTTTGTATTTTCTGGTTTGTGTAATAATTCTTGCAGCAGAATTTTTAATTAACTGAAAGCTGAATAAAGAACAACTAGGACATCCAGTGGATAACACATTGCATTAGTCAGTCCTACTAGAAATACATGCATGAATCAATTTCTCAGTATCTGATATACTTAGAAAATATCTTAATCCTCCAACATTTTTAAGATGGAAAAACATGTTTTGGAGTAAAAACACTAAAGGTCCTAGTACTGAGCCCCGTGGAACACCATATCTAACTTTTGAGTACTGTCAGCACATTTCTGTATGTACTGGTTACGATTTGATAAATAAAAACTGAACCAATTATGCACAGTAAGCACTGCACTTATATCTAACATAATTGCTGCATCTCCTCACGCTACGTGCCCTGTTTTTATTCTCTTACTTCAATCACTCTAGACTGTCACACACATGCGCCTGGGAGGCAGCCTAAAGGCTTAGGTGGAAGTAAGGCGCAGAGTTGGGTTGGCTACTTGCACTAACAAATTCTCTCCCTCTTCCATAGATGACCAGAAGGAAAGCCTGCCTAAAACTCCTCCCACTTCTGGCTCCAGTCCACGCCCTCCTGACTACATTTCTGGAAGAAGGTTCACCTGTTCTTGCCCTCCACCTATAAAACCCAACCGTTCCTCTTACTAATAAATTAATAAATTACTCAGACTTTGTATGTTTTTTTGCTCAGAGTCTTTACACTATACAGGGTGGATTCCCCAAACTTTACTTTGTCCTTTGTCTCTCATTACAAGTCAAAAAACATAGTATACAAATTTAAACACAAAGTAGCATTTATTAACAGAACAATAACAGTAAAATAAAACATTAATTATGAAGCCTAAAAGCTTTGGATATTCATACCCTATGCAATTTCCTGCTGTCTCCAATTCCTTTACTATTCAGTTGTATATTGTCTGATCATTTAAAACTAAGTGTACCATAAATTAACATATCATGAAAGGATGAATGTACAGACACATTAAAATTAAAAAGTACTGTAGATTATTGCTAAAAAGAAAGAAAGAATACACAATGATTGGTCACAAGAAGGGAAGAATGCAGATGCAGTTAGTCAGCATTAAATTGTCGTCAAGGGTCTGTAAATGGTTGTTGTAAACTGTAAATTGTCCTTTATATTTCATTGCAATTTGTTTGAACAATATTAAAAACTGATAATAGGCAGATTGAAGATTGTTGTTTTTTTTACAATATAGAGTCAGCAGTTCCAAGAAAATAATTTCACTCTCCAGAATACTTAAATTTGATCAATTTATAATTTATTTGTGAATGTTATTTCAATTATAACATATTACTCATATTTCACACTCCACCTCCTTTAAAAATACATTTCTAGTTGCCAATGATAAATCTAGACACTTACCCATTTATTTTTTGTTTGACTAATAAGAACAAATAACAGCAATTTCTGATAATAAACAGTCACTTCTTTTCCCACCCCACTAATTTCAACATAGTGGTGAGGAGGTGAAGACACATCACTGTATAGTGGCCAGTGTCTTATGTGTGAATTTCCCCTTGGGATTAATAAAGTTATCTATCTATCTATCTATCTATCTATCTATCTATCTATCTATCTATCTATCTATCTATCTATCTATCTATCTATCTATCTATCTATCTATCTATCTATCTATCTAAACAGGGAGCCAGTCAATCACAGGGCACATTCGCATTGACCCATTTAATGTAAGTCTAAATAACCATGATGAGGAAGAAGAATGCATACCATTGTGTAGAGGTTTAATGAAGTACCTGGGCAAATATTGTAAGTATAGTTACTTTAATTTTCTTCCTACATCATTCAAGATACTCATGTTAGATTAGCTGGTGTCGTACACATGCACATAGGGGACAGTGTAAGGGTGGTAGTAATTCCCTCTGCCGACCAGAACATTGATGTCTATACCACCACTGATGTCATTTTTGATTTCTACCCACCTGGTCCCCACTCTTCCTGCCAGAATGACTGATAAATGAAAGATCTGCTGCCTTAATTCAGTTCACTTTGGGAACTTGCGTCTGTAGAAGACATCTCGGCCATTCTTCTGCAACTTTTCTTATTTTTCCAAACCTTCAATATTGCAGTACTACCAAGGTGGTGTCACACTTTTTTTTTTTATCTTTGTCTCATCTTTTGCACTGGTAATTGGTCACATACTATTCCAGATATGTAACTAGAACACTTTGGCAGCCTCTCACTTTGTACTCCAAGGTTCCAGGATAGACACTGCAACCCTGAGCTGGAGTGAGCAGATCCAACAGTGATATTATGTTAAAGGATAAGTTTGGTATTTTTCAAGTTGAAATTATTTCTTTACTGTCATTGTCTATATTAATTTACCACAAGTTTTTCTGTGATTTAATGTGAGTAATTTTTTCTATGAAAAAAATACCTTGCCTATTCTTCCACTTTAGGTTGGAGGCGATGGGGTTGAATCATAAAAACAAAAACATTAAAACTTAATGAACATATTTGAAGCTAGTTAAGTTAAGAAAGCATGCCTTCTGTCTTTCGGAGTCATACTTGTGACAACAAAAGTAGACTGGAACTAATATATTTTATCACAAATTCTTGGTACTATTTTTTTGAGTTTAGGATATGTTTCTTTTGAAATTATCCTTTAATGCTAAGTTGAAAGCACTTTATATTAGGTAGCAACATTTGGTAGAATATGCAAAAATATAATTGCTGAATTTATTCTGATAATTACTTTATCTCAAACATTTCTTTCTGATATTCTTCACATATAAAAATCATTAAGTAGCAAGATGCAACTGAGGTAGTAATAAAATATTATTACTCTGTAGCTAAATAATTATATCCAGAGATTGCACAGGTGTTAAATGTTTTCATGTTTACAAAATATGCTGATTAGATTGAATTTAATAAGAATATTTTTATTAGGTTATTTTTTGGAAAGTTTGCTCTGTCAGTTAGTCAATTAGTCTTAGCGTTAGAGTTACTTTGCTGAAATTTAAAATATGTAGAGCTATTTTAGTGTAACTCTTATTATCCCTTGGGGACAAATAAAGTATCTATCTATTATATAATTTTTACCAATATTTTTAATCAATCCATGATATAATTTTACAATGTAATACAAGTATATACTTATGTGAAGTTATAACAGTGAATTATTAAACATAAGGATAAGAGTTGAATATAACTAAAGAGTTAACAAAAAATTTTTTTGTCCTAGGCATGTGAGACTTTTGCCTCACCATGATAGATGCTAAGGGTAATATGAAGCAAATGAGCAATGAACACCCCTGTGGACAATGGGAATAAATTAATGGGAAAGCCCAAACAACTCTCCTATGAAGCTGTGATAAATTCAATAGAAGAATATACAGATCATCCCTATTTACAAGGCAATATTCAGATTAATGGGGACAGTAAAAAGGAGTCAGAAAACACTGGTGGCACTTGTTGATTGGATGAAGCTCTTCATATTATGCATATTAAGAGTCAGATGATGTGATGTATTGGATGAGGTAACGTAACAGAAAAGCATAAGGGCAGATGAGTTGTCTTATTGATTGCTCACTCCATAGACTGAGACACTTGTGCATACGTGTGTACATCTGGTCTCCATGAATGACCTCTTTGAAAACAGAGGAAAGTTTTTCCAATACACTATCTATCTATCTATCTATCTATCTATCTATCTATCTATCTATCTATCTATCTATCTACAGTCATATGAAAAAGTTTGGGAACCCCTCTCAGCCTGCATAATAATTTACTCTACTTTCAACAAAAAAGTTAACAGTGGTATGTGTTTCATTTCCTAGGAATATCTGAGTACTGGGATGTTTTCCAAACAAAGGTTTTCAGTGAAGCGGTATTTAGTTGTATGAAATTAAATCAAATGTGAAATTTTGCTGATTTGAATGCATGTAACTGCTCAATACTGATTACTTGTAACACCAAATTGGTTGATTAGCTCGTTAAGCCTTGAACTTCATAGACAGGTGTGTCCAATCATGATAAAAGGTATTTAAGGTGGTCAATTGCAAGTTGTGCGTCCCTTTGACTCTCCTGTGAAGAGTGACAGCATGGGATCCTCAAAGCAACTCTCAAAAGATCTGAAAACAAAGATTGTTCAGTATCATGGTTTAGGGGAAGGCTACAAAAAGCTGTCTTGGAGGTTTAAACTGTCAGTTTCAACTGTAAGGAATGGAATCAGGAAATGGAAGGCCACAGGCACAGTTGCTGATAAACCCAGGTCTGGCAGACCAAGAAAAATACAGGAGCGGCATATGCGCAAGATTGTGAGAATAGTTAGAGACAACCCACAGGTCACCTCCAAAGACTTGCAAGAACATCTTGCTACAGATGGTGTATCTGTACATCGTTCTACAATTCAGCGCAATTTGCACAAAGATCATCTGTATGGCAGGAGAATACAGAAGCCCTTTCTGCACTCACACCACAAACAGAGTCGCTTGTTGTGTGCACATGTTCATTTAGACAAGCCAGATTCATGTTGGAACAAAGTGCTTTGGACTGATGAGACAAAAATTGAGTTATTTGGTCATAACAAAAAGCGCTTTGCATGGCGGAAGAACACTACTGCATTCCAAGAAAAACACCTGCTACCTACTGTCAAATTTGGTGGAGGTTCCATCATGCTGTGGGGCTGTTCGGCTAATTCAGGGACTGGGGCCCTTGTTAAAGTCGAGGGTTGGATGAATTCAACCCAATATCAACAAATTCTTCAGGATAATGTTCAAGCATCAGTCACAAAGTTGAAGTTACGCAGGGGTTGGATATTCCAACAAGACAATGACCCAAAACACAGTTCGAAATCTACAAAGGCATTCGTGCAGAGGGAGAAGTACAATGTTCTGGAAAACCTGTCACAGTCCCCTGACTTGAATATCACCAAAAATCTATGAGATGATTTGAAGCAGACTGACCATGGTCGGCAGCCATCAAATTTAACTCAACTGGAGAGATTTTGTATGGAAGAATGGTCAACAATACCTCCATCCAAAATCCAGACACTCATCAAAGGCTATAGGAGGCATCTAGAGGCTGTTAGATTTGCAAAAGGAGGCTCAACTAAGTATTGATGTAATATCTCTGTCAGGGTGCTCAAATTTATGCACCTGTCTAATTTTGTTATGATACATATTGCATATTTTCTGTTAATCCAATAAATTTAATGTCACTGCTGAAATACTACTGTTTCCATAAGGCATGTCATATATTAAAAGGAAGTTGCTACTTTAAAAGCTCAGCCAATGAGAAACAAAAATCCAAAGAATTAAGAATTAAACTTTTTCATATGACTGTATCTATCTACTCTTTGTAAGCTCTATTGTAGGACAAGACATCTTTATGTCATATACATTATGTTAACGATTTCTTTACTAGGTTAAATGACAAAAAGCAACTTTACCTTACAATCTGCAAAAAGTTACATATATACAGTACATACAGTATACATTTATATATTTTTGTTTCATTAATGCTGTTAGATGCTGTTTTTGCTTTTTGTTTTGTTCATACAGTTATGTTGCTGTATGTGGAACAAATGGCCAGTGTTGCTGTCAATTGGTGGAGATACCGGGAGAGTCAGCATTTCTGTCTGTTCACTAGATTATGTTGCAGTGGTATTCGACCAAAGAAAGGAAAATATTGAAGTTCTCTGGGATTCTGAAGTTGTACTGTGGGACACTTAATCTGCTGAAACATTTATAGAGAAGTATTGACTTTTTAATGCTTGTCTTTTTAAAGAATATATTGTGAAAAATGGGAGGTAGAACAAAAGAAAACTATCTGCCTTCAAGCTATGTGCCTATCATACACAGCAAACACTAAATCATTAAAAAGTGTCAATTTATTTCTGAAATAAAGGCATAAAACAACTGCGGGCTTAGCAGTTTATTCTGTTTCTTCTCCACTTGTATTTATACACATTAAATGTTTGAATGTTATGTAATAAGCAGAAACTGCAGCCCATATTTACCATAATCAAAATATAAAAGTGGACTGTCTAATCAAATCAGTCTGTCTTAAAAGATGGCAGAATATTTTTACGTTCACATTGCTGTACTGCAGATTGTTATAATTTGGTAGTTCATTCTATGAGGCTGCACTTAAACCACTGAAAATGAGGGGCTTGTGTATTTCCCAAAAAAGATTACGAAGTATGGTAATGACCGCATATGCTTTTTAATGTTAAATGCCCAAAATAAGTCATTCAGAAAACAAAAACGGATGTCATGGTAGTGTGGTAGCTAATGCTTCTGCATCACAGTGCCAAGATGCTGGGTTTAAATCTTGACCTGTTAGCATTTTTACCCAGTGACTATATACATTTTGTCTCCTTTCCCCTCCAAAAGAAACACATACAAACTTGATTTCTTATTAGTATTTGCTATTATGCCCATGTACATGCAGATTAATTTGTTGCATTTTGAACATTCTTTGCTTTTGTCCTCCTAACAGTTTTTTTTTGTTTAAGTCTGTTTTGTTATTGTGTTTGTTTTATTTTCAAGATTGTGGCATTTCTGTGCATGAGTGGTTAGTTAAAATAGGCAGGTACTCGTGCTAAGCTCAAAAAGTTGAGTGATGTTGTTAGAGAGTCCAACAGGGTGGTTTGGGATCCTCAATTAACCCTTTAGATTATCTGTCTGAAAAATAAAATTACGAGTGCATTCTTAAAAATACATTGTAAAGACATAGCAGTATAAACTACACACTTAACCAAAAGTGAGTTTACCAGAAAATATTGTAACAGCTGGCGGCCAGAACGGGTAGGCGGCTTTCTGTGAGCTCCCTAAGGACTGGGAGGACTTGGATGTGTAAGAACTAGCAGACTGTCTGACAGGGAAGTTGAGCACATGCTTTCACATGCATCAGGTCTTAGGGTGGAAAGAAGCACGTCTAAAGAACTGAAATGTTTCAGATGAATCAGAAATTGAAGAAAAAATGAAGTTTAGGGGCAAAAAAATAAGATGAGTCAGACTTGAGCACAAAAAAATCTTGAGCACTAAATATAAAATTAACATACTAGGCAAAATCACAGTAATGAAGGTCCGAGCAAATGTTATCTAAATTCCAAGGTACCAACCATAACAAAAATTGCCAGCAAGAAGCCTCTTTGAATGCATCCAAAAGCGTGTTTGCCATCAATAGCACACCACCTTCTTTTCTGATTTAGACCATCTATGTTAGGTAGAATGCCCAGTGAGGGCAGGGGCGGCCTTTTGGCCTTGGAACCCCTGCAGATTTTGTTTTTTTTTTCTCCAACCTAACTGGATTTTTCTGTTTGTTTGTTTGTTTTTCTGTCCTCTTGACCATTTTTCTTTGTCACATACTGTATAACATTATTGCCTAATCTTGTTTGTTTATGTTTTATATTAACTTCCTTTTATTTCATTTTGTAAAGCACTTTAAGCTACATTGTTTGTATGAAAACATGCTATATAAATAAATGTTGTTGTTGTTGTTGGGGCTGGGTCATCTCATGGGGGGTATTTTTCGTACGTGGATTACTCGTTTAGCCGGATGTAATTGTTGATGATTTGGCCTGATCCTGGATCTGTAGGTTTTTCAAAACTCTTGCTGGATGTGTTGTCATAGCAACACATCCAAATCCTCAAACCTGCTCGGAGCAGGTTTGTTCGATGTAAACAAGGATTAGCTCACACATTTAATCAGCGTCCGTGCGTGGAATTCATTCAGTCATGACTTCGCCGTTCATGAATGAGTGACCAATTAGTATTGGTACGCAAATTATAAGAAGAGAATTTCATATAGAGAGGGTTTTGCTTGATCGGCAAGATCCTTTATTGCTCCCGGAGGAAATTCTTTTCGAAAGATACAGCTTTAGCCGAGGGGGAATATTGTACATCAAAAATGTATTAGGACCTTATATTCGAAGTCAAACTCGGCGAAATCGGGCTCTCACAACCACACAGGCAGTATGCATTGCTTTGAGGTTTTTTGCAAGCGGCACTTTTTTTATATACTGTAGGCGATGCAGAAAATCTATCTAAAAGTGCAGTTTGCCATGCAATTCGTAAAGTCTGTTTGGCTCTGAAATATTTCCTTCAGGTTTTCATAGTGTTTCCTGGACACCTGCATGTGCAGACAATAAAAGAGGCGTTTCATGCCATTGCAGGTAGGTAAAACACAGGCAAAAACACCAACAGTTCCATAAAGAATCTCACAATCAGTATAACATTCTCATTACCCAGGATTTCCAAATCAGATTGGGGCACATGGGACTGATGAGAGTGGAGTTTGATTTGGAAAATGTACCTCTCCTCCTTATGAATAATCGGACACAATGTCTTCATCAAATATTTGACCTTTGTCAATATCTCGTTGGTCAGACACAGGTTCTAGGGATATGACATTCTCTGCAACTGACCCAACAAAAAAAGAGGGCTATATGGAACATAACTATGGCACACATTGAGGACAAATATATGCAGTGACCATCCTTTACCTGAAATGAAGTGACCACTGCATCCTGCCACTGGTTCTGAGGAGGAGCTTCCCCCTGAAATGCCCTCAGAAACAAGACGATGGGCATTTTGCTGAAGAGCCAACTCTTCTGCAGGGGTTAGGTCTGGACTGCGTGGACCTCCACCTGTTTTTTGCTTGTCTGCCTTTTTATTAGCTTTAAAATTAATGTTCTTTACATTATATATGATTCTTTATGTCAACAATTCTTTAAATAGTTATATACCAATATTTACTAGTTTGAAGTATATTCTTGTACTTCACTTTAACCTGTTCCCATGTTCTCCTTGTGCTCACGTTTGATCTGGAATTATGACATATTAAAAAATAATTAATCTGACACATAAGAAATGAAGCACTGCTTTCAGTAAGTACAATGCACACTACTTGCGCGTTTAATTTGTCGGCCACTTTTTGCCAGCCGTCTTTTATGGTTTGGGCTGCTTTTACAGTGTTACCCCTTGTGCATATTAAATCTTGAAATCCTTCCAGTAACTAACTAACTAACACCCACGCACCCACCCACACACACACACACACGCACGCACACACACACACAATTTGTGTGAAAAAAAATGCGCCCGTTCTTTCATCATTTTGTTGCAGCCTATCAAAGACATGCTGATCATGTTTTCTAGACTCAATATATATGGGCTTTTCACTCAGCGCGGGCGCGCGCATTCATCTCGGATGATTAGGTCAGGCTAAACTAATCTACTACTCAGCTGCGTTTGAAAAACCGACTTATCCCGGATGAGATTCACCTGCATTAACTCATCCAAGATCAGGCATCTGATCTTGGATGATTTAAGTAACGTTCGGAAAATATCCCCATGGTCTGGAACCCCTACAGATTTTTTTTTTTCTCTCCAGCCGTCTGGAGTTTTTTTTTTGTTTTTTCTGTTCCCCCTGGCCATCGGACCTTACTCTTGCTCTATGTTAATTAGTGTTGTCTTATTTTAATTCTTACTTTGTCTTTTTTTTTCTTTTCTTCATCATGTAAAGCACTTCGTGCCACATTATTTGTATGAAAATGTGCTATATAAATAAATGTTGTTGTTATAGTTAATGTGCAATGATGTCACAAGCACTCAGCAATGTCAACTGTATGTCATGTCTCAGCCAGTGTTCCCCCCCAGGCCAGGGTTTAAATTTCATTCTTCATGTCTCTTTTGTCCCTTTTCAATTGTTTGATTTATGTTTATTATGTTAATGTTACTTTTTTGATTATGAGCATTATCCTTTTTTCTGGGTTTGTTTATGTGCTTTGTGGATGAGCTCAAAGGGGCAGGGCCACCTGCTAATCACCCCAAGGGAATTACCTTCTTCTCCATAATGCCGGAGGGTCTCCCACGGCTCCTGGCATTTCATCTTGAGTGTGCCTGGGAGTGGTGAGTTCACTTGTGTTTATTGTAAATTCTGTTAATTATTGGATCGCTGACATTTTGACTTTCTGCTTTTTTTTGTTAACCTTGCTTTTGGATTCTGTTTTGGGACTTATTTAATTTGATTGCCTTCATGTTTCAGGTAACATGGTGCATCACTGTGATTGGAATTATTTTTTGAGAAGAATAAATATTTTATTTTCTAAAGATCCAGTGCTTGCCCTTATTACTAGCCGGAGTCTGACAGTGATTTCCCCCTCTAGGGTCAAATTATTGGAAGTGTTTTGAAAGTGTGTGTTTTGGGACCCCTAGTTCATGACATTGTAACTTAAAACAACATTGCAGTTCTTGTGAAAAAAGATGGAAAAACTATAGCTACAGCAAGAGAAAAGCTACACAAAATGCTGCTGATGTGAAATTAGAAAAATAGACCAAAAATAAATCATATCAAGAAACTATATAACATAAATATTGAGAATGGGCTCAAATGAAGTAGAACATTCAAAAACTGTGGATTTAAGGAAGATTTTCATAGGAAATGAATAAATAAGTGTCCCCTCACAGATGGAAGTGCTTTCCATGGTCTCGGGGAGTGTGATGATGATATTGATACCATGTTACTAACAAAGTTCACAGTATGAAGCTACCCACGTTTTGTTCCCAGTCTGCATTTGTTGTTTTGGCCCACAACAACTGCAAAGTTCTTTTTAGCGTTGTCACACTATGGTGTTGCTGTTTTAAGCCTGCCACTAGGCTGAATTGTTATTGAGTGTGCCTCTCAGTGCTTATATGCTCAAATATAAATTAGGAAATTCTCATTGAGATTGCTTGCTTTCTGCTTTTCATGCTCTTAACTAATGAGAGCTGATGGGCTGGTCTGTGGCAGGGTGGCACTGTACTAAACTGGTTCATGGCACACCTTTAATAGACTTTTACCACAACAGGCAGCAGCAGAATTGATGGAGAAGAAGTTCCACTTGATGGAATAGTCATTTTAACATTGTACACACATCATCTAAGTGCGCATCCCATGAAAAATGTATGTTCTACATGATACCAGTCCGAAGTAGTCTACACAGCTAACTGACTTTTGTTTTCAGATTGTGTATTTATGTATGATTTGATTGGTCTACTTAAGATATCCATATACAAAATGATATGGTGTTCAACCTACACTGGAACACTTGTCAGATCCCTGATTACAATGGAGTGTATAACACATTGGTTAGGTGGTCTTTGTACCACCTCCTCTTACTTTTGATTTGGCCTACTCTCTGTAGCATGTTTACAATAAATTAGTTTAGCTAAGATTTTTTGCTTTATTTTTCCATATGTTACTTGTACATTGCATATGCTTGCTATACTTAAACAAGTAAACACTGTTGTAACACATACTCTATAACATATATTTCAAACAACATTACAACTGAAATGACTGCATGCAGTAGTGTAATGTAAGTCATTCAGAAGTCCTTAAGTGATGATTTCAGTGTTAGTGTAAGGAATGGCTGGAGCCCGGGCTCAGATATGACAGCTTGATAATCAAACTGTCAATAAGTGCCCAGACGTCTCTGCACCTCAGACTACACATTACCTTTTAATACAGTTACAAAAACAATGTGACTAGTAGGGTAACTGAGGCAGGAAAAGCGAGATACGTAATGCAGTGTTGACAGTTTACTGGTGACACATATACAGAGTCATTGCAGTTTATCCAATGAACATTCCTACTCAGGTTAAAGCAAGCATTTAGAGTGAGTCATATTGGATCCATCAATGCTGGGGCACAACTCTGTACTCAGGAAAAAAAAAGGTATTTTTTCACGCCCTGTGTGTTTCTCAGCTTCTACCTAATTTAAAAAATTGACTATCCGTATTTGAAGCACATATTCAGGAAACGTTAAGGCAACCTGGGATTTATTTTCCAGGAAATGAAAGATTATTCTTTTATACCTGTACTATATATTCACACATACTAGGCTAATTTCAAATTTGCAGGAAGTGTGAGGGTTGGCTGAATTAAAATGGGGAGCATATGCTAGGTTTACAGGAACAATAGGCACCTTAGGCAAGAATCAAACCAGGCCAAGTACTCTGTGACTTACAAAGGAAAACAATCTTGAAAGCAATCTAATTTTACTAAACTGCTGCAAGCCTCTTTTCAAAGTGTGTGCCTATTTGTAAATTTTGTTCACATTTGAATTTAAAATTTTGAAAGAAAAAAAAATGCTGAAAGGCTCATTATAAAAATAAAAACAACAAAAAAACTCTATTGCCCAGAATGCAATACTATAGTATATACACGTTATAAAGGTAGTACTTTTACATTTCTATGATCAGGTATTAAGAAGAAATGTTCACTATTTAGGTGAACATCAAGTGATTGTTTAAAATTAAAATAATTTTAACATGTGTAAAAATTGCAGTAAGATTATATTTCTCTGAAAAGTTGATATCACCGGTTGGTTACAGAAATCCACAGTGCTGCTGCTGCTTTCCACTCTTCTTATAGACAGTGTGAGTCCTGAGTAAGTACTAAACCTGGTGTGTTGTTTTTAGATCAGTACTTCTAAGACTCATTAAAACAGAGTTCAACATTAATAAGGTTTATGTTAAATAAGAAATGCCAGTTTACCAAAATGGGAACATTAAAATAAAAATTGATAGTGATGAAGGGAATTTTGTCTAACATTATGTTCAGCTTCCAAGCTCTCTTAACTTTGGTAGTTCCCACATCACTTGGCTTTTCTAAGTGCAATTGTAATATACTCTGATTGATAGGTGAGATATGTTTTCGTTCTCAAAGTCAGGCTAACCTGAAGTGAACCTGTAAGGATACAAATGACAAACCAAACTATGGCATGACTAATATGATTGCTTTCAACAATGTGAGTAATCCTACTTTGTGAATGTGTCAAGGTAAATCTCTATGTGTGACCTCCTTTTTTCCAAATCTCTTAAGCTGAATAAATATATAGATCAAAAAATATAAAACTCTGTAAACAAAAAAGTCTCTACTGGTTTCATTCCCTCCCTCATTGTGGAATCAGTACACCTACAGATTCAAGTTGATTTCCTCTTGGGTTTCAGGTTTATCTCCACAATCTAAATACTGTATAAAATAAACATTTGAAGACCACTGGTTGTGATTATTCTAGACATGTAAAGTTATAAAAGAGCCTGTAAAAGAAACTATCATCCCAAAGATGGGAAAGTTATTTACTCAAACCATCCATCTTAAGTGAAATCATTATTAATTGGAAAAATGAGTTTCACATATTTCTGCAGTCTCCACACC
Organism: Erpetoichthys calabaricus; assembly: GCF_900747795.2. NCBI lineage: Eukaryota > Metazoa > Chordata > Cladistia > Polypteriformes > Polypteridae > Erpetoichthys > Erpetoichthys calabaricus. The sequence goes on along the minus strand of NC_041397.2, from coordinate 282,191,846 downwards.
AACATACTCATATAACGCACATTAGACCAGTGTCTAACTTTAATTCTTGGTGAATATTTGTTTGAAGAGCCCCTTTAGTTGTATTTCAGATTGTAATATTTTTCTGTGTAAAGTATATTGCTTTAATATACTTATATGAATAAGTTTATCTATACTAATTAATAAAAGGCAAAGCCCTCACTGACTGACTGACTGACTGACTGACTCACTCACTCATCACTAATTCTCCAACTTCCCGTGTAGGTGGAAGGCTGAAATTTGGCAGGCTCATTCCTTACAGCTTACTTACAAAAGTTAGGCAGGTTTCATTTCGAAATTCTACGTGTAATGGTCATAACTGGAACCTGTTTTTTGTCCATATACTCTAATGGAGGAGGCGGAGTCACGTATCGCGTCATCACACCTCCTACGTAATCACTTGAACTAAAAACAAGGAAGAGATTTACAGCATGAGTCAAACGCGGGGACGAAGGTAAATGGCATTAATGTTTGAGTGTCTTTTAATACTGTGTAAGCATACATATTAACACATGTGCAATTAAACATGTGCATTTACGGGGTGATTTCTCAGGCTTAAAAGCTCGCCTTTTATCAAACGCGGGAACAAAGGTAAATGACGTTAATTTTTGAGTGTCTTTTAATACTGTGTAAGCATACATATTAACACATGTGCAATTAAACGTGTGCATTTTATTAAAAAGGTAAATGCTAACTGTTTTCATTCTGAAGGGCACAAACCACGTTGGATTTTGTAATGATAGTTGATTAGTAAGGTCTATTAAGGGATACTCACAGAATCATTAGTAATGCCTGTGAATGCCGATGCAAGTAGGAGAATGGGCGTGAACTAAAGAACGATTAGTAACTTGTACAGTAAATGTCTCTAAAGTCTGTCTATTAAAAAGTTATTATATCTTTCAATCCTGTGTATTGATTAAACTACGAATCTAACAAGATCACTACATGGTGTCAGAAGTGACGGATTGGAAGAGGAATCTGAAGAAGAGGTTCAGCTTTTGAACGAGTCACGTGTCTGTGAGTAACCCGAAAACGTGATCAGAAAGCGCTAAGACGTTCTAGCAAAAGAGAAAAAAAAATATGTTAGGATTACAGCCCCCACCAAATCTCCAGTTAAAGGGAAATGTAGCTGAAAATTGGAAAAGATTTAAACAGAGATTCGAGTTGTATTTTGCTGCGATTGAAGCAGATAGGAAAAGTGAAAAAATGAAAGCGTCTATGCTTCTAGATGTAATTGGTGAAGAGGCACTAGAGGTGTATAACAATTTTCAGTTTGAAGAAGATGGAGACAATATGAAATTGAACAAAATAATTGAAAAATTCGAAACGTATTGCAACCCAAAGCGCAATGTGACGTTTGAATGGCACAAGTTTTTTACATGTTTCCAGAAAAGCGGAGAAACAATAGACCAGTATGTGACGGAACTGCGTAATAGGAGCTGTTCTAAGAAGAAACCGTCAAGCCATCAAAGGACCAATAACCTCTAATCAGAACACTAACACCAGCGAAACAAATATTAACGAGAAAACAAGTATAAATCAGGAAAGAATATCTCAACTGCAAACACAATTAACCAGAATATCAAAATGTCAAGTAAAACCACCAGAACGACTCATTGAGACATGTTGAGGATTAAAGTAACATTTTCAATTAAGAAATGCTGAATTCCTTTAACAGTTGTGCTTTTTATACATAGTTTGAATGCTGGACGTATGCCTGAAATGTTCTGGATAGTTCAGTTGTTTGAAGTGATAAAAGAATTAACACTAGAATTACCAGAGCCTACGAAAAAACTCGTATATCCGGCCCACCTTAAATCGCTTCTTAAATCCGTTCACACCTCTCCGCCAGCATCCTTTGTCCTCTAAATGTGCTGATAAAAGACAAGCTGCCAGCAGCCGGCTATTCCATCCCCCCACCGACTTAGAACGTGAGCGCACTTTTCCCAGCTCTTGCCTTCATTGATTATGTGGGAGTGAAGTGGAGTTTTACAGTGGAAATAATAGATAGTCATTCTAAAGTAATCTGTGTAAACACATTGTTAAAACAGAAACTTTGTCATATTTTAGTAATAAATGTTACAAAATGTAGTAGGCATAAACTATAGAATGTGTAAAGCCCGAGTTCCAAAGATCAAATAAACACTTTCACAAAAGCTTCAAGGATAATACAACAGCTTCTGTGGCGTAGCGTGTTAAGATTTGCCTCTTAGAACTAAACTGATCTGTTGCCTCTCAGACCTGAGTTCAAATCCCCGCTAGGGATAAAATGTTGCTTTTTTTTTTTTTTTTTCTTTTTAACCTCAAACGGACATAAAATTTATAAATTGGTATGCACTGTCAGTTAATGAGATCGTTATATTTTCATGTGGGATGCTCCTTTTAAAATATTTTTTTAACAATTGAGACTGCAATTAACAGGAACAACTGTCCTTATAACTGTTATTTTTAAGATCCATAACACACAGACAGACGAGCACTGCGTAATAGGGAGACAGACAGGCAGAGAAGTCACTAGATATATAAATAAACAGGGAAGGCACATGTACTGAAAGAAAAAAAAAGATCAACGTGCGTTGTTCCTGTAGCACTGAATGAGCTCACGTGCTCTAACATCACCCCTCCCCCCCATCTGACTCTCTAAGTAACAACGCCGCACATTGATCTTTTTTCTTCTTTCAGTACATGTGCCTTCCCTGTTTATTTATATATCTAGTGACTTCTCTGCCTGTCTGTCTCTCTATTACGCAGTGCTCGTCTGTCTGTGTGTTATGGATCTTAAAAATAACAGTTATAAGGACAGTTGTTCCTGTTAATTGCAGTCTCAATTGTTAAAAAAATATTTTAAAAGGAGCATCCCACATGAAAATATAACGATCTCATTAACTGACAGTGCATACCAATTTATAAATTTTATGTCCGTTTGAGGTTAAAAAAAAAAAAAAAAAAAAAGCAACATTTTATCCCTAACGGGGATTCAAACTCAGGTCTGAGAGGCAGCAGAGCTATTTAGCTCTAAGAGGCAAATCTTAACGCGCTATGCCACAGAAGCTATTGTATGGTCCTTGAAGCTTTTGTGAAAGTGTTTATTTGATCTTTGGAACTCGGGCTTTACACATTCTATAGTTTATGCCTACTACATTTTGTAACATTTATTACTAAAATATGACAAAGCTTCTGTTTTAACAATGTGTTTACACAGATTACTTTAGAATGACTATCTATTATTTCCACTGTAAAACTCCACTTCACTCCCACATAATCAATGAAGGCAAGAGCTGGGAAAAGTGCGCTCACGTTCTAAGTCGGTGGGGGGATGGAATAGCCGGCTGCTGGCAGCTTGTCTTTTATCAGCACATTTAGAGGACAAAGGATGCTGGCGGAGAGGTGTGAACGGATTTAAGAAGCGATTTAAGGTGGGCCGGATCTACGAGTTTTTTCGTAGGCTCTGGTAATTCTAGTGTTAAACGTGTGCATTTACGGAGTGATTTCTCAGGCTTAAAAGCTCGCTTTTTATTAAAAAGGTAAATGCAAACTGTTTTCATTCTGAAGGGCACAAACCACATTAGATTTCAGCCGTTAAACGCGCAAAAATGTCGGTACACCAGATAAATAAGCGCAACATATTATCAGTTGTATTGTATGCTTACAATACATATAGAAATGTGTTAATCGTTAACTAATAGTATTGGATGGTGTTTTTTGACTCGCGCCTTGATTTAAACGATTGCATGTCTTGGTGGGTTTGCATAGCTTATTGTCAATATCTTTACACCTCTTTTTAAGACTTATTGACTGAAACGGGCTTTCATGAAAAAACTTAGGGCTTTGCTACAAGATACACCCTCCACAAGTTAAGGAAGTAAAAATAAAAGGTATATATTTCTGTTTTATTTAAACCTTTTAAGTTCGTATGCATAGCCCCATTTGGCTGTTTTAGGTTTTTTTTTTTTCTTCAGTAATATTTAATCTCCTTAAAGAAAAACAACATATGCATTTTACTTTTTTTGTATCTCTTTAGTAATATTTTAGTGTAAAAGGATAACGAGTATTTAAACCTTTTATGTTACTTTATAAAGCTACATATTTTGGCAGCTGCTGCTTTAATTTTCAATGAAATGAAAAAAGCTCTCCAAGAGAAAACGTCAATGAAGAAGAAACAGTTTGCACTATCTAAAAAGGAGAAACCCTCATTTATAAAGGTTTGCTGCAGATGACTTAACTGAAAATAAATGAATAGTTCCTATGTGTATAATACATATTTATCTATTTTACTTATGCCTTTATTCCAGCAACTTGCAACATCTAAGGTACAATTTGTTACATTACTTTTGTTTTTTGCAGCACAGGCAGGTGAAGTGACTTCCTCAGGGTCACACAGTGGTGTCAGTACCAGGATTTGAACTGACAAGCTCCGGGTTTGCTGAAATATTACTGAAGAAAGAAAAAAAACAAAAACGGGCAAATGGGGCTATGCATACAAATGTCCATCCATCCATTATCCAACCCGCTATATCCTAAATACATGAGCCAATCCCTGCCAACACAGGGCACAAGGCAGGAAACAAACCCCGGGCAAGGTGCCAGCCCACTGCATGGCGCACACACCCACACACACCCACACACCAGGGACAATTTAGAATCGCCAATGCACCTAACCTGCATGTCTTTGGACTGTGGGAGGAAACAGGAGTACCCGGAGGAAACCCAGACAGACATGGGGAGAACATTCAAACTCCACGCAGGGAAGCGAACCCGGGTCTCCTAACTGGCACCTTTCACTGCACCACCATACTGCCCGCATACAAACTTAAAAGCTTTAAATAAAACAGAAATATATACCTTTATTTTTACTTCCTTAACTTGTGGAGGGTGTATCCTGTAGCAAAGCCCTAAGTTTTTTCATGAAAGCCCCTTTCAGTCAATAAGCCTTAAAAACAGGTGTAAAGCTAAACTTGCAGCACCGCTATTCAATTACACTTGCCTAACGCCTCTCCTAAGGGGACATACTGTGGGATCTGGGCATCAGTCAAAGCACCAATCACAGGCCCGATTAGAAAGCGGGAAGCTGTGATTTGTCGTCTCCCTCCCATGTAACAATCACAGCCCGTGTTACAACGCACTATGTATGTATGTGTATATGTATATATGTATATGTGTGTGTTTATGTATATATATATATATATATATGTGTACAGTATATGTAGATATGTGTATATGTAGATATGTAGATATATGTATATATGTATATGTGTATATATGTTTACATAACCTCTTTAACACACTACTTCTCCGCTGCGAAGCGCGGGTATTTTGCTATATAAGTATAAGTTTAATATACTTATATGAATAGGAGCCATGTGTATACTGATAATAAATGAAGTTCGGAGTTTTAATACATTCTGTTTATCATGACACCGGAGAGAGATAACATTGCATCTTGATCAGACATGTGAGTAAGAATTTCACAATACTCGAAATACATGACACTACTACTACTACTACTACTACAACATACTGTTAGATAGATAGATAGATAGATAGATAGATAGATAGATAGATAGATAGATAGATAGATAGATAGATAGATAGATAGATAGATAGATAGATAGATAGATAGATAGATAGATAGATAGATAGATAGAACTTTATTTGTCCACAGGGGGAAATTTACAGATGCTCTCTAAATAAATAAATACATAATACATTGCCATAAAAATGGACTGGCTTAGGAGGAAAACAAAGTGCTTGAAACTTTCTGCCTATTAAGTTAGGACATCCAGACTTCATTTGTATCAGCACATTTTAAACTGTAAAATTAAATAATCCCGTTTGTCTGTCCAGGATTTTAAATCACCTGTAGCTCGCAAACCGTTGGACCTATTGACCTGAAATTTGGTACACATACACTATGTGACATCTACTATCCGCTTTTGGGGTCATGATTGACCTCCAAGGTTAATCCACTTTTTATTTTATTGTAGAATCAACTCTCGGCAGCAGGGCGGCACATGCGTATGGGCGCCGTTCTCATTCGTACAATCTTCGCCGTCACTTCTGTACCTCTTCATATTTTAAATCATTCTTGAGGCAGATTGAAGACTTACGTGCCAGCTTAAGTGAAAAATGAAAGAAAATGTACTAAGTAATTGCAACTCAACCACTGACTGAATCAGTTTAACGTGAAAAGATGCCAACGAAAGAAGAGAAGAAGCGGTGCCGCTAGGGTGGAGAAAAGAAGAGCTGCTGAGGAAGCAGCAAGCGCATCAACCTCTGAGCAAACAAATCCTAAACGTACAGAGAAAGAGGATGAAAACTAGGAATGCTCAATTCAAGTGTATTCGTTATTGTGCATTGTGCCGTTGCTGGTGTTATATATAATGTAATTTTCCATTTTGTTCTGTGATAACAGTTTATTTCTTATAACCAAGTATTTACGTAGAACTTTAAAAATGTTTAACTAGTTTGGGACTTAGCATATTGCTTAATGACATAAAGACAGTTTCTAGAATATACCATTTATCTGTATGCTAAATGGTGGAAATTAAATATATACAAATGTGTGCACCTAATTTAAAAAAAAGTGCTGTGTTAGTTTTCCTCAGTCTGTCATGTTGCATTAAACAAAGCACATGGGTGCTCCACCTGTTGCTGTAAATAAAGGAAGTCCATGTCAAGTTGGATGGGTAAGTAAGTAATAAATAATAAGTAATAAAATAGAGTTTCAAGAAGGAACTACTTTGGTGTTAAAGTCCCTAACATCTTCCCCTGGGTGAGAGTTAAAGTCTGTACTCAATTGAGGATAATATACAGAAGTTCTATGTGAGATCTCCTGCCTGCCGAAAAGAGAACTTGCGCTGTTTCAGGAAGTCGCTGGGACACATCAGAGTATTTGCCATTGCCAGTGTGAATAGTAGCCGCAGAGTATCTGGGTGGAGGTATTGACCTTGAGTATAGCCAGATTCTGGGTTGCCATCTGGGGAGTTACGCCTCCTTTTTGTTGCTGTGCCTAAAATTCATGAACACAGGTTCTTTTCTGCCTGTATGTCAGTGATGTGTGAGGACACCACTTTCAAGAAACTGCCGGTCTGTTAAACTAGGACATCCTGACATCATTTGTACCAGCTCATTTTAAAGTAGAAAATTAGATCATATATAACATTTAACTTTACATTTGTTCTCTGATAACAGTTTACATATGATTTTTATTACTTATAACCAAATATTTACTTAGGACTTTTAATATGTTTAACCATTTTGGGACTTTACATAATGCTTAATGACATAAGGGTTGGTTCAAGAATATGCCATTTATCTGTATGCTGATTGTTACAAATGAAAATATGTTCCAATGTGCACCTAAATGAAAAGACAGTGGACTGTTCAATTTCTTCAGTCTGCCGTGTTGTATTAAACAAAGCACGAGGGGGCTCCATCTGTTGGTGTAAATAAATGACATCCATGTTTGGAGTTCATATTAACAATGGCTCAGGACTCTTCCTTGTTTACTGAGTATTTTCCACAGCACTAGTGATCAATCCATTGTTGGGACTATGCAGAGTACTTAAAGAAGTTAGTGAGTACATTTATAAACCCTTGACACATTTTTCGAAAATCTCTGAACACTGGGGAAATTCGCAAAGACTACAGGCTAGCAAATATTATCTTGTTGTATACAAAGGGCAATTCAGCTGATCCAAGTAACTGTAGGCCAGTAAGTTTTTTAAGCATCACAGGTAAATTAATAGCAGAAATTATTAAGCTCAGACAGCACATGTCTAGACAAACAGCCAACAAGGGTTGTATTTCACTAATTTTCTGGAATTCTACAAGGAAATAACAAAAGCATGCAACAAGAGAGATGCATATAGTATTATTTATTTTGAGTTTCAGAAGGCCTTTATAAGGAACCACATGAAAAGTTAGTGAGCAAACACAAGAAGCAAAGGGTAATGGTAAGGAGAACTTTTTCAGAATTAGGTGATATTAAAAGTGGTGCTCCTCAGGGGTCTTGCTTTTTATATTAACATATATAAACCATTTGGGCAAGAATATTAACACTAAGTAGGCAAGCATTTAATAATAAAGCCTTGTGAAGCAACAGCCATGCAGAAACTGTGGGTCACCCTCTGCTGCAACTGCCCTACCTGCATTACTTATACATACGTCACTGGTTCTACTTTATATTTTTTAATGCCATGATAGATGCAATAAGATGCTGCAGATGTTCTATCAGACGGTTGTGGTGAGCGCCCTCTTCTTCGCGGTGGTGTGCTGGGGAGGTAGCATTAAGAAGAAAGACGCCGCACGCCTGGACAAACTGGTCAGGAAGGCAGGCTCTATTGTTGGCATGGAGCTGGACAGTTTGACATCTGTGGTAGAGCGACGGGTGCTCAGCAGGCTCCTATCAATTATGGAAAATCCACTGCATCCACTAAATGGTGTCATCTCCAGACAGAGGAGCAGCTTCAGCGACACTCTGCTGTCACTGTCCTGCTTCACTGACAGACTCTGTTTTTTTACCTGCATTATTATCAATCTTTAATTTAATATTGTTTTTGTATCAGTAAGGTGCTTCTGGAGTATGTGAATTTCCCCTTGGGATTAATAAAGTATCTATCTATCTATCTATCTATCTATCTATCTATCTATCTATCTATCTATCTATCTATCTATCTATCTATCTATCTATCTATCTATCTATCTATCTATCTATCTATCTATCTATCTATCTATCTATCTATCTATCTAGAGTTCATCTGTTCAGTGCTTTAAAATAGTTGGGTCAAGTCAATCAAGGATGCATAGGTTGATTCATTTAGATGAAAAATTAAATGTCTTCTATAGACCTTAATGCAGCTCGTTGCACTTATGATAGGGTTTGAACCTTCTTTATATTTATATTTCAATGGTAATCAAGGAAAGGGAAGGTAAGATAATTTCTAAGCTTAGATTAACCACTAATAGAGATTGACAATACATTTTATTTCTTGCAGGGCTACATTTTGAAAAAAGGACATTACTGTTTCCATGGCAATCAAGGATTTCAGTTTCTTATTTTATTAAGGAAGTTTCACATAGAACAGAATGAACTACACACATAGCATTAAAAATATTACTATGGTTATGTCTGTAGGATCAGAAGCAGACATTTGTATATGTTGATTCTACTGTTATGCAATTCGTTGCCCTGCTGATACTTCCTGGTATAATGGTTAAGGCACTGGACTCTTAACAAAAAGGTTGCTGGTTCAGTTTCCTTTGCCTCACTGTGTGAAGTTCAGCAACAGACTTAAACCATTATTGTTACAAATGTAAAAAATATTTATAAACCACTGTAAAATATGCCAAACTTGTAAGTTGTTTTGGATGAAGGGTTTAGCCAAATATGATTTAATGGCAATAATCCTTGTGATTTCTTTTTTAAAAAAAGAAGAACCATATATCATATTAATGCCATCAATGACAACAGCAGCAGTAATATGTATACCCTATCAGGCAGAAGAACATAATGGTTTAAACCAGGCAAAAGGCAAATTAGAGGAGAGCTATAAAATCCAGGCTGTCATACCATCATCACAGTTGGTCATTGATTGGGATCAAGGAAGCGGTTCTTTACAGGACACAAATCTAAAGCCCATAGAAATGAGCTTTTTTCCACCAGCACTAGGAATATATAATGTGTGTGTGTGTATACTACTCAAAACAATTATATGCACCATCACTGTTTAACACCAAGTCAATTAAGTTTCAGGGATACAAATGAAAGTGACAACAGATAGCCTGGAGGGGCAACAGCAAGACAACCCCCATAAAGGCAATGGTTTTGCAGATGGTAGCCACAGACAATTGCTCTCTCCTTATCCTTCCTGATTGATTCTTCTGTAGTTTTACATTTTGCTAGGTTCCTTGTCACTAATGGTAGTATGAGGCGATACCTGCAGATGATTCAGGTTGAATATCCATACAGTACGTGCTGCCACAAGAAGGGTTGCTGTGTAACCAGCATAGTCTCAAGAGCATGGAGGAGATACCAGGAGACGGCTCATTATCTGAGTATGGTGTTCTGGCGTCATCATTAGGCACACTGCAGTTCACACATTGCTGTCTTGCAAGTATCGTTACTGTATCTTTCTTTTTGCACACATGCCATTTTACGTATAAGCAGAGTAGGCTATTTTGTGCAAAGAAAAAGAAAATATCAGGGAAAAGGAAAGAAAAAAATCAGAACACAGAGAAAGTAAAGAATATAAAAAATTTTGTTTTTTTTAAACAAGGATTGAAAAGAAACCAAGTGTTTCCTTTTCACTAATGGAACTAATAGAGGTTGATGTCACTCCAAGGGTAGTAGTTTGTGCTGCTGTTTTTAAATGTGAGTCTTCATCATTTTCTGACCTTGACCTTGGTTTTGCTTCTGTTTTTCCCTTAACTTTATTTATTTGATGGATAGACCGATAGTTGGTATACAGAAAAATAAAATAAATCTGACCCTTAAAGTTGTTTGCACCATAAAATCCTAATCCAAAGGTGGGTACTGCTCTCCTTGTGTAACACCACCCAGGCTGTGGGGCAGTGTTAGCCGTAAACCTAAATAAAAGCTGCAAATAACAGGAAAATAATGGAGAAAATGAAATTGTGCTGCTCCTATGTGTAGCCACACTCATTTAAATACAGCTTCCGTTTTCAATCACGGTCAGAGTCTTCTTTTGGCAACATTCAATATTTTTAATTCTATACTAATTATATTGTCTGCACTTATGAAACATACAGAAATGAGTTGGCTCACATTCAGAGCTTAAACAATATTGTTGTATTGTGTTATCTGTACAAGCTGTTTAACTCAACATTAACTTTTCCCCTTGTTAACACATATGTGACACAGGATTATAAAATACAGAACACAATAAAGTCAAAATCGAGATTTGGTTGTACAGGAGACTATCCATCCATCCATCAATTTTCCAACCCGCTGAATCCGAACACAGGGTCACGGGGGTCTGCTGGAGCCAATCCCAGCCAACACAGGGCAGGAACCAATCCCGGGCAGGGTGCCAACCCACTGCAGGACGCACACAAACACACACTAGGGCCAATTTAGAATCGCCAATCCACCTAACCAGCATGTCTTTGGACTGTGGGAGGAAACCGGAGCGCCCGGAGGAAACCCACGCAGACACGGGGAGAACATGCAAACTCCACGCAGGGAGGACCCGGGAAGCGAACCCAGGTCCCCAGATCTCTCAACTGTGAGGCAGCAGCACTACCCACTGCGCCACCGTGCCGCCCCAGGAGAATATCACATTAATACAAATGTACAACAGTTAGAACATTAGAACACTCTAGACGAGAACAGGCCATTCAGCCCAACAAAGCTTGCCAGTCCTATACACTTATTTCTTCCAAAAAAACATCAAGTTGAATTTTGAAAGTCCCCAATGTCTTACTGTCTACCACACTACTTGGTAGCTTATTCCAAGTGTCTATTGTTCTTTGTGTTAAGAGAAACTTCCAAATGTTTGTGCAAAATTTTCCCTTAACAAGTTTCCAACTGTGTCCATGTGTTCTTGATGAACTCATCTTAAAATAACAGTCTCGATCCACTGCACTAATTCCCTTCATAATTTTAAACACCTTAATCATGTCACCTCTTAATCTTCTTTTGCTTAAACTGTAAAGGCTCAGCTCTTTTAATCTTTCCTCATAATTCAACCCCTGTAGCCCTGGAATCAGCCTAGTCGCTCTTCTCTGGACCTTTTCTAGTGCTGCTATGTCCCTTTTGTAGCCTGGAGACCAAAACTGCACACAGTACTCAAGATGAGGCCTCACCAGTGCATTATAAAGGTTGAGCAGAACCTCCTTGGACTTGTACTCCACACACTGTGTTATATAACCTAACATTCTGTTAGCCTTCTTAATGGCTTCTGAACACTCTCTGGAAGTTAATAGCTTAGAGTCCACTATGACTCTAAATCCTTCTCATAAGGTGTACTCTCGATTTTCTGACCACCCATTGTGTATTCAAACCTAACATTTTTACTTCCTATGTGTAATACTTTACATTTACTAACATTAAATTTCATCTGCCACAAATCTTCTCAAGCCTGTATGCTATCCAAGTCCTTCTGTAATTATATAACGGATTCCAAATTATCTGCTAATCCACCTATCTTGGTATCATCTGCAAACTTAACCATCTTGTTTCTTATATTGCTATCTAAATCATTTATATACTGTATATTAAAAATAGCAGAAGCCCTAGCACTGATCCCTGTGGAACACCACTCTTAACATCGGCCAATTCTGATGAGGTTCCTTGCACCATCATCCTCTGCTTCCTGTGTCTGAGTCAATTTTGCACCCATCTAAAAACATCACCCTGAACTCCCACTTCTTTTAATTTGATGCCAAACCTCTCATGTGGCACCTTATCAAATGCTTTCTGAAAGTCCAGATAAATAATATCATAAGCTCCACTTTGATCGTATCCTTTTGTTGCCTCCTCATAGAATTCCAGCATGTTAGCAAAACACAACCTCCCTTCTTCTGAACCCATGCTGACTGATCAGTAAAACTTCTGTCCTTGCCAGGTGTTACTCAATCTTATCCTTAATAATTCCTTCCATTAATTTTCCTGTGATGCATGTTAAACTTACTGGCCTATAGTTGCTTGGCAATTTTTTGATAAGTCAGTAATTCTTACAATAAGGAAAACAAGATTTAATGTCATGATATAAATATTATTCAATTGCTTAGATGTCATTTTTTTGCAGTGTGGTATTGGGCAGGTGATGAGCAGTGCCTGGTCTTTGCCATACATAGTATTTGGAGTTCTGCCCTAAGAGTCCAATTTCTGTCTCATCATGCAAGAAAATTTTTATCCTCGTGCACTGAGAGACCTTTACAGTAATCCCTCCTCGATCGCTGTCCCAAAGGTGAAAATCCACGAAGTAGAAACCATATGTTTATATGGTTATTTTTATATTGTCATGCTTGGGTCACAGATTTGCACAGCAACACAGGAGGTTGTAGAGAGACAGGAACTTTATTCAAACACTGCAAACAAACATTTGTCTCTTTTTCAAAAGTTTAAACTGTGCTCCATAACAAGACAGAGATGACAGTTCCGTCTCACAATTTAAAGAATGCAAACATATCTTCCTCTTCAAAGGAGTGCGCGTCAGGAGCAGAAAATGTCAGAGAGAGAGAGAAAGAAAAGCAAACAATCAGAAATCAATAGGTGCTTTTTGGGCTTTTAAGTATGCGAAGCACCGCCGGACAAAGCAGCTGCTAGGAAGGGAGCAATGTGAAGGTAGTCTTTCAGCATTTTTTAGAGGAGCGTCCGTATCATCTAGGGGTGCGAACAGCCCCCCTGCTCACACCCCCTCCGTCAGGAGCAGAGACTGTCAGAGAGAGTGAGAGAGACAGAGAAAAACAAACAATTAAAAATCAATACGTGCTGTTCGAGCTTTTAAGTATGCGAAGCACCATGCAGGAAGCATGTCCCTTGACAAACCAGCTGCAAGAAAGGGAGCAACGTGAAGATAATCTTTCAGCATTTTTAGATGAGTGTCCGTATCGTCTAGGGGTGCGAACAGCCCCCCTGCTCACACCCCCTTCGTCAGGAGCAGAGAATGTCAGAGCGAGAGAGAGAGAGAGAGAAAGGAAAACAATCAAAAATCAATACGTGTTGTTTGATCTTATAAGTATGCGAAGCACCATGCAGGAAGCATATCGCTTGACAAAACAGCCACATTTAAGCCCAGCAAGGAAGAGAGCAATGTGAAGGTAATCTTTCTGTGTTTTTTGAGGCCGTATCTTCTAGGGGTCCGAACAGCCCCCGTACTCACAATATATTTGAGGAGTTTTATTTAATAGGTAATACGCGCTCTGGTGGGGTAGCTTCTCAGCCATCTGCCAATAGCGTCCCTTGTATGAAATCAACTGGGCAAACCAACTGAGGAAGCATGTACCAGAAATTAAAAGACCCATTGTCCGCAGAAATACGCAAACCAGCAAAAAAATCTGCGATATATATTTAAATATGCTTACATATAAAATCCGCGATAGAGTTAAGCCGCGAAAGTCGAAGCGCGATATAGCGAGGGATTGCTGTATTTGCCTTTTGGCAAACTCTAAGCAGGAGTTAGTTACTGTACCATAAATGCCTAATTGATGGAGTGCTGCTGAGATGGTCACCATTCTGACAGGCTCTCCCAGCAGAGCAGAAGACGTCTGACGCTCTGTTAGAGCGGCCATTGGGTTCTCAGTCATATCCTTGAAGATCCCTGATGGTCCCAAACTTCTTCTATTTCATAAATATTGAGGCCACTTTGACCCTGGGAATAGTCACAGCTTTAGAAACACATTTTGTCCTAATTTATGAATCACCACTATTTTATCATGGAGATGTTCCTTGAACTTCATGGTCTGATTTTATGACCTGACCTGCAGTAGGGATTATGGGACTATATAAACACAAGTGTGTGCCTTGCTAAATGATGTCCAACCAATTTAGTTTATCATAGGTGGACTCCAATTAAGTTCTAGACAGATTTCAGGGAGAATTAAAGCAAACAGGATACACCTGATCACAGTTTGGAGTGCCGAAGCAAAGGGTTTGAATACTTATAGAACTAGATTTGAATTTTTATATTTTTAATAAATTTGCAAAGCTTTCTGGAAACAAGTTTTTACTTTGTCATTATGTGACCGTGAGGGTAGATTGATGGGCAAAAATGTCCAATTTATCCATTTAAAATTAAATTTACAACATAATAAAGTGTGCAGAAAGTGAAGGGGTCCAAATAATTTCTTAATCCACTGTATGTAATTCCTCACCTATTTATTAGTTTTTTCTGGGTGAATTCCATTCTCTTCCACCAAATCACATTCCTAGAGAGGTAAATTACTCTTATGCACTATAACACACTATACAAGAAAAAATCGGGAGTGGACTCCCTTAGACTTTCTTGTATACTCAGCTATGGGGATGGATGTTTGAGGAGTAAACAGCAATATAATTGTAATATTTTTTTATTATGCACTAGGGGGCTTTGCCACCAGCTCGCTTTGCTCGCCAATCCCCCTGGCCTACGCTACACGCCAGCCACTTCACATCTCTGCCACTCGCATATGTGGATTTCACTTCCACCAAACAACAAATCTTTTAATTCTCATGGATACTCCTCTTCATTGGGAAGAAACACTACTTTTCCCTGATGGCAACACAAATTAGACAATCTACAAGTCTCCGACTTAAAGTTTAAATCCAAACAATACTGTATATTCAATCTGTTTTCACTGCTCCATTATTTCACCGAGATATTAATTTCCATTTGTTTGTGCTAATGTGATCTTTACTCTCATTTTTTTGAGACTTTCATTATCTCTAACCTGCTCAGCATGTGTATCGTGCCAAATTGTTTACGGCGTTCTACTTTGTCATCTACTCTTTGTCTTTTATTTCTGGCCCCATGTATGGTTAAATCTCTTGGCACAAAGCCTTGTTTCGCGGGACGTGAAAGTATCTCTCTGAAAAAGTCACATCTCGTCCCAGGCTAAAAAGTCTTGTCTCGTCCCAGGATTTTTTTATTATAATGGAGAGACATTAAAGAACCATCCATCCATCCATCCATTGTCCAACCCGCTGAATCCGAACACAGGGTCACGGGGTCTGCTGGAGCCAATCCCAGCCAACACAGGGCACAAGGCAGGAATCAATCCCGGGCAGGGTGCCAACCCACCGCAGGACACACACACACACACACCCACACACCAAGCACACACTAGGGCCAATTTAGAATCGCCAATCCACCTAACCTGCATGTCTTTGGACTGTGGGAGGAAACCGGAGCGCCCGGAGGAAACCCACGCAGACACGGGGAGAACATGCAAACTCCACGCAGGGAGGACCCGGGAAGTGAACCTGGGTCCCCAGGTCACCCAACTGCGAGGCAGCAGCGCTACCCACTGCGCCACCGTGCCACCCCACATTAAAGAACCATCAACAACAAATCATATATTGAACAATTATTATACTGTAAAAGTAAAGTTGAATAAATCGGACTCTGCAGCTGCATGAAAAAAAGGTAAAGTACCACTTCCGGTTAGCGGAAATAGCCCAAAAGTTGATAGTACTAGGGTGTTGTCTTGCCTGAAGAAGGGGCCTGAGTTGCCTCGAAAGCTTGCATATTGTAATCTTTCTAGTTAGCCAATAAAAGGTGTCATTTTGCTTGGCTTTTCCCAAAAGTTGATAGAAATCTACATTTTGTACCTAATACTTATTTGCAAAATACTTATTTTGCAAATAAAATTTGTTGACTTATGTGAAAGAGTACTCAAGTGATTGTGTTTATATACACACACACACACACACACCCACACACACAAATAGACACACATTCATAATTCCAAAAATGGTATTTTTGGGAGGTCTAAAACATCATGATTCATCAAAGTCTCGGCATCAAATTTTTGGACGATTACAATACTTTCCCTATACTTTGTATACGAGAAAGTAAAAAAGCAATGCAGCACACTACAACATGACAACTATTAAGAGTGGAAATCAACTACAAGAATTGTTTCTAAGTAACCTGAAATTCCATTTCAGTCAAGACACACCTTCAGAACAATTCAATATTAGAAAAAAACGAAGCAAACTAGGAACACGTCATCAGAGTAGCACTGCCCTTACTGTATATTTATTATACAGATTAGTTCTCCAAAGTCTGGCTAGTGATTTTAAATGATCGTATAGAAGTTTACTTTTTGATTCATCAGTTCAGTGAATAATAGACTTCTAATTTGTATATCAAATGTTTACAGCCTTTTTACATATAACTGCGCTTGTCACAAGATGTGTAATTTGTGCATAACAATGAACAACTACTTATTCAATTCTGGATTATAAGTATATTAATAACTGTTATTATGTTGCTGTTTCTTTTAATTGTTGGATGAACTCCTTATAGATTTGATTTCACTGCAAAAAATGTATATGCAAAAACTAGACAAAAAAAATTAAATGGGAGTTGTTGTGCTTTTATTTAGCAAAACAATCTGCCAGTGGGGTAAGCAAAATTTACTTGACAAGATTTCTTAAAGTAAGATAAGTAATCATAAATACTAATTTTTGATAAGTCAATAATAACAATAAGGAAAATTTAATGTCATGATATGAATACTTTTCACTTGCTTAGTTTCCATTTTTGTGCAGTGTTCATAATTGCCAATATGGCATTTGAAACAGTGAACTGGCCTTTGCAAACAATATGTCTTGCCTTTCTGCTGAATCCAAGGTAAAGTAGGTTTCTTTGTAATGTCTTTGAGAACATGTAAACAACAAAAAAAAAGAATTCTTCTCTTTGTGCACTGTGGACTTTCTCGGCAATGCTTCTTTGCCCTTTCCAGCAGTACAATCATAACTGTACTTCACAAGACTGACCCTACCTAAAACCAGTCCATATCTACCAACAACAGAGGCCTGCAGTTTACAGATGGGTGGTAGTGGAAGCTTAAAAAGAAAACACAGTTTACACAGTTATTCCAAAAAAAGGCATTTTCTTTTTCTTGTTTTTAACTGTATGTTAAAAAGGTGTTATAGGACAGTAAGGCTTGTGCCTTCATCTCTTTCCCTCTCAAGCTCTCTCCTTAAGTCTTTTTATTAAGCTTCATCATTTACAGTATAAGACTGAAATCAAATTGGAAACTCATGCCTTCTCTCTCATTTCCTAGTGCTCTTAGTTTGCTCTTCAATGCTGCAGTTTTGTAACTTGAAACATAAACAAATTAAAATATTATCATTTAGTCATCTTATTGTAGACTATGGTGTTGAAACAAATATAGAGGAAGACAAATATCCATATCCTTCAGTCAATGTTAGATAGAAAACCATGCAATATGAGATAATACTTTTGATATTTTTACATGTAAACAATGAGTTACAGAATTGCTGTTACAGAAGTGCAAAAAACTTCTGGATTTTTTAATTTATTTTTCAATGGTTTTAAGTATAAGCTATTAACCAGAATGGTAGATGGAGGCTAAAATAACAAAAACAAAAAAAGTGAATCTCTAAGAAGAAATAACTCCAGCGATACACAGATATTGCAGGGGCTTTGTGTCTGATTTTTGTTGTGCTTTTCTTTCCATTTACAATACTAATTGTTTCATCCCATTTTTGTCCTGAATGTTTTGAATTACTTTTGTTAATAATTGATTGTTATTTTAATGTAGTAAATAAATGTATGATTTTCACCTGTAAATTAATTAATCTTGTTCTGTTAATTGAACCCTTGGCTTGGCTTGGCAGTCTCCCAATTGTTGTGGTATGCCTCAGTAAAGGATAACTTGTGTATTGAATAGTTAAATAAAAACTAAAATATGCTGAACAATTTACAAGCTCATTTAATAAAATGTATTGTTAGCAGTGGGGTTCATTTGAAAAACATTATTTAAAAACATGACATTATTTAAGGCAAATGCTGACGATCATTTTTTAACTACTTTATTCCTTATCCTCTTTCCTTTTAAAAATGATCTTATTGTCGTGCATTTAATTCTGTCAGCTTTACTTAACCTTACATTAAGCATTTGCACTGGCAGTACTATACTGTACCTCAGATATCTATTCTATGTGAATGTTAGTTATTGCTTTATTGACAATATGTTTGTGTTCCCCTTTTCTCTTTTAATAATAAACTGCTCAAAAACATTAAAGGAACACTTTGAGAACACATCAGATCTCATAGGGAAAAAATCCTGCTGGATATCTCTACTGATATGGACTGGGTGATGTGTTAGGACCGAAAGGATGCCACATTGTTTTGATGAAAATGAAAAATATCAACTTACAGAGGGCTGAATTCAAAGACACCCTGAAAATCAAAGTGAAAAAATGATGCGGCAGGCTAGTCCATGTTGCTGAAATTTCATTGCAGAAACTCCAAATCATATTCAGTAGTCTGTATAGCCCTCACGCGCTTGTTTGTATGCCTGACAACGTCGTAGGGGGGTGGGCATGATCCTAATGAGATGATGGATGGTGTCCTGGGAGATCTCCTCCCAGATCTGGACCAGGGCATCACTGAGCTCCTGGACAGTCTGAGATGAAACCTGATGGGGTCGGATGGACCGACACATAATGTCCCAGAGGTGTTCTATTGGATTGAGGTCAGGTGAGTGAGTGTGGAGACCAGTCAATAGTATCAATTCCTTCATCCTCCAGGAACTGCCTCCATACTCACGCCACATGAGGCCTGGCATTGTCGTGCACCAGGAGGAACCCAGGACCCACTGCACCAGCATAGGGTCTGACAATGGGTCCAAGGATTTCATCCCAATACCTAATGGCTGTCAAGGTGCCGTTGTCTAGCCTGTAGAGGTCTGTGCATCCTGCCATGGATATGTCTGCCCAGCCCATCACTGAAACACCACCAAACCAGTCATGCTGAACGATGTTACAGGCAGCATAACCTTCTCCACGGCTTCTCTAGACCCTTTCACGTCTGTCACATGTGCTCTAGGTGAACCTGATCTCATCTGTGAAAAGCACAGGGTGCCAGTGGTGGACCTGCCAATTATGGTATTCTATGACAAATGTCAATTGAGTTCCACAGTGCTGGGCAATGAGAACAGAGCCCACTAGAGGACGTCGGGCCCTCGGGCCACCCTCATGAAGTCTGTTTCTGATTGTTTGGTCAGAGATGTTCAGACTAGTGGCTTGTTGGAGGTCATTTTGTAGGGCTCTGGTAGTGCTCATCCTGTTCCTCCTTGACCAAAGGAGCAGATACCGGTCCTGCTGATGGGTTAAGGACCTTCTACGGCCCTGTCCAGCTCTCCTAGAGTAATTGCCTGTCTCCTGGAGTCTCCTCCATGCCCTTGAGACTGTGTTGGAAGACACAGCAAACCTTCTGGCAATGGCACGTATTGATGTGCCATCCTGCAGAAGTTGGACTACCTGTGCAACGTCTGTAGGGTCCAGGTATGGCCTCATGCTACCAGTAGTGACACTGACTGTAGCCAAATGCAAAACTAGTGAAAAAACAGTCAGAAAAGGTGAAGTGGGAAAAATGTCAGTGGCCTCCACCTGTTAAACCATTCCTGTTTTGGGGGTCGATTGTTACCCCTCTAGTGCAGCTGTTGTTAATTTCATTAACACCAAAGCAGCTGAAACTGATTACCAACCCCCTCTGCTACTTAACTGACCAGATCAATATTCCAGAAATTTCATTCAAATGTTGCTATACTCTGATTAAAAAGTGTTCCTTTAATTTTTTTTGAGCAGTATATTTATGGGAAACATATGCTTGAATGGAAACAAAAACTTGGAAGGCAGATTAAGGGCTCTGGTGATGGTAATTACCCACCGAACCAGAGGGTGGCGCTCTGTTCTAATGCCTTCTCTCTCGTTCCCTCAGGAGAATAGAAGACTAACAGCCACTCCACTGCTGACTTCACTTCCTTTGTCCACCCACCTGGACCTGCCCCTTCCTGCCGATAATCCCTGAAAAATCTGTAACCTCAAATCAGTTCTGTGTTGGACTTGCATCTTACTCATATTTCTGTCAAAATATTTGTTGTTTTACTTTGTTCCACATTATACAGGGTCATGCTCATGCCCCAAACCTTTTTCAGTGTTTCATCTCCTCTTTTACAATTTTCATTGCTGTCATTGTGGTATTAATTCTCATCCTGGGTCTGAGTAAGGTGTTGATTTTCTTATTTAGGTCCTGTCCTTAAACATTTTAAGAAGCTCATTTAGGTGATTATTCTGAGCCCACCTTTTCTAAAATGTTTCAATTTCTTATTTACATTCACAAATTTTAACACCAGTTAATGCTTAAGTTTTTGTGTCTGTGCCTGACAGTGTAAGTTATGGTGTGCTCAACTTCTTTTCAAGCATGCATTTCGGCGACCCATAAAATTTGCGTTTTTTCTCCATAGCAAAATCTGTGACTGACGGTTCTTTCTAAATTAACTGTCTCGCTCTCAAAAAAAAAAAAAAAAAAGAAAAAATACAAGACCTTTTGGCCTTTGAAAAAGCCTTGTAGTGACTCATAATTTTTATTTTTAATGCATGTGAATTATTTTTAATGCATGTGATGCCTTTGGCTGCTTCTGTCAGAAAATAATTACTAAAAAAGAATTGTATAATATGAAAAATGTAACACATTTACTGCATAATACAGTTGGACAATGGAGGATATTAGCACTTCAAGGCCTGCTATTGTTGTCAAAGACCTTCAACATGAACGTGTTTTTTTTTTAACTATTTACATTCCCATCTATTTAATACTTTATAGGAATGTCACTTGATTGTGTTACATATTTATTTCTATTTAAATATATATAATATGTTCTATATTTTTTTCTTGAATATTATCATGAATATTAGTTTTATAATGTTTGGATTTTTTTTATCCATGTACCAACTTTAGACAAGCTGAGTACTGCCTCCTAGAGGTAAAATGTTTGATCTGACAGTTGTAAGATCTTTTTCCCCTTATCAGGCACAGAGTGTTTGAATTCTTTAAAATTGTACTTGGGGTGCATCACATTTTATTTCTGAGTTCAACTGCAAATTTGAATCACTGTACTCTTCACTTGTGTAAATATTCTTTTGAGCCATAATTCACAATAGAGGGTTGTTTAAAAAGAACACTGTTACCCCAGCTGCTCTACTTAAAAAAATACTGTATATATAAAACAGTCTATTTCTAAGCCACTAATAAAAAGCAATAGTCTACGGAAGAATTTTTAAAAATGTACCAGCCAGCTGTGATATTAGTAAGTTGAAAATAATTGATTGCCTCCACCAGAGAGCTGAGACTTACTGTTGTCAGGTTCTGAGAATACTCAGTGCAGTGCTGCTGATATTAGACAATGGAAACCTGTAAAGTCTATTCAGTATTAGTTTATTATTTATTTTTACTGATTATTTGCCTGAAGTGTTTGTTTGGTGGTGCTTGTCAGTATTATTACCATTGGTAGTAATATTACCATTGTGAATTTCCCCTTGGGATTAATAAAGTATCTATCTATCTATCTATCTATCTATCTATCTATCTATCTATCTATCTATCTATCTATCTATCTATCTATCTATCTATCTATCTATCTATCTATCTATCTATTGTCGACTTCCTTTGTTGCATTGGTGTATGACATTGCAGCAGCCATCTTATCTAAGGATAAATGTTACATGAAGAATATCTGAATGAAAAAGGTGAAAAATTGTAAAGTAGAGCATTTGAGCTTAAATAAGTGATTACAGTAAATAATGTTGGACTGTTTTTACCCTAGAATTTAATTTGTTTTTCCTTTCTCCATAATACATGTATGGGTTAAATATTTTTTATTAAAAAATCACCTTTATGTTTCCTTTATGTGATATCTCTATAACATGTTTTTGAGCATTTTTGAAAAGATCTCTGATAACATTTTTGTGGAAATTATAATTTGAGAAGAAATGGACTTATGAAATTTTGTGGAAAGTGAAGCACTCATTAATTTTAAGATCTGATTAATTTTTGGGTGAATTCTAAGTATGCAGCTTCAAGTTTTTGAAGTTAAACATTTCTAAAACCGATCCCAACAACAGCCGAACCCATAGGAAAATTTTGCTGTTTCCTTTATGAGTCAACTTTGTTACAGATGGTTCTCCTAAAATTCCTTAGGAGAAATAGCTTCAGACAAAATGTAGACATGAAGTACAGCTGAGGTGAAAATTGAGAATCTGGTTTAAAATGTTTTATTTTGTGAGATCTCTTTCTAGTCTGGTTTTAATTTCTTTCAAGACTTCATATGTTTTACTTATTATTGGAGTGATGCCTTTATCTGAGGTGACTCACAGCATGTGAATGTGATTGGTTACCATACTTCTCTTTTGTTTTTACACTTGGGGCACAGGCAGATGAAGTGAGCTGCTTGTGGTCACACAGTGCTGTCAGTATTGGCACCACAGGTTTTGAAGTCATAAGCACTATGCCACACTGCCTTCCTTTTCTTCTAGAATGAATCTGATCTAATTGGAACACAACAATTAAATTAGACCAACTATAAGTATTATTCAGCAGCATGGACTACAATTTTCTAATATTAGTTAAGTGTTTTATTACCACAAACAACTGTCCATACATTTCACCATATATTACTGAGCGCACAATGCATACACTTTCAAATTGCACAAAAAAGAATGTCAAGACACTATTTGGAAAATCTGAGCCTATTATGTGACTTTTGTGACTGAAACTGAAAAAGAGACACTTATGACACTACAGGGGTATTTTTTCTCAGTAGAAAAATTTGAGGAGCAGGGGACAAAAGGAAATGTCTCCATTTTATTTCTTTCTGATTTTCATTGTTCTCTAGGAGAAACCAAAAATATATTGAGATCTTTTTTTTATTTTTAGTTTCTATGGGAACCACTGTTCATAAATTAAGAGATCTCTTTGTCCATTTTTGAATGTTTTGAATATCAAGTGCCACATACGTGTGCTTAGGAGACAGTCAACAAGCTCTCAGGTGAGTGATATAACACAAGATAAAAGGATGATTTGGTGTACTGATGCCTCTTTCTCTGCCTCTACAGAACAAAAGAAGATGAACTGTAAATACACACACTCACCGACAACACTTCCAGCTTCTCAAGATGACATCATTTCCGGTCCATCTATGGTGATGTCACCTCCGGTCCGTCTTTGATGACGTCACTTCCAGTTTCATCGTTATTTCCTCACAACTCATTTTCCTGCATCCAGATATAAACGATCATTCCACCTCTTTATGCTGTCAAATGTTTTGTTTTTTTCATTAAATATTGACCCATTTTGCTTTTTTCAATGGATATTACACAGGACAATTCCCCAACTCTTTTTGCAGTTTTCAGCATGATTTATCCTTATTACGCAAGGAGCAATTTGGTATAATTATTTGGTAAGTATTTGGCCATGAGAATTAATTATATTTTATTATTTGTGCTTATGGTAATGTCATTTTGTATTTTATTATTTGTTTTTACGGCATCACTTTTTTTTGTTTTTTGAGGGCCTCGCCATTTTGAGGGTCCCATGTCAAGATACTACCCCCAGTTGCCAGGGGACACTGTCTCATCTTTAAAAACTGTAATTCTTAGGTTGTTGATTTTCATAAGAGAGTTTGAAGGTAATATTGTACATTTCTGTCTACAAAATAATTAGTGATTAGCTTTTGTTTGAGATTGGTTAGTATTCTGGTTTTGGCAATGGTTTATTTTGAATTCCCATTTAATGACTGCTTTCTAGGAGGGTTTCCTTTCCTTTTGCCAGCTTCTTTTTGTAGCAGGGAATTGCGAGTTTTAAAAAGCAGATGGGCTTTGCCTATTCTGTGATTCAGCTGAACTGCTAACTCTTCTGTTTTGGCATCTAAAAGTACTTTATCTTTTCTTTCTGTGGCATGCCACAGAGGCAGCGTGATGTACTGTGCAATGCTGTGCTAGAAAACCTTGGGTCCTGGAATTCATTTGGCTGTTACTTTGACATGTAACACCTATCTTGTGCACCCCTTCATGGCAATGGTATTTCTTGATGGCTGTGACCTCTTTCAGCAGGATAATGCACTTTGCCATACTTCAGAAATTGTTCAGGAATGGTTTGAGGAACATGACAAAGAGTTCAATTTGTTTCCAAATTCTCCAGGTCTCCATGTGTGGAAGGTGCTGGAAAAACAAGTCTGATCCATGAAGGCCCAACTTTGCAACGTACAGGACTAAAAGAATATGCTTCTAATATCTTTGGTGCCAGATATCTTAGGACATTTTCAGAGGTTTTATGGAGTCCATGCTTCAGCAGGTCAGAGATATTTTGACAAGATGTGGATGACCAGCACAGTATTAGGTAGGTGGTTTTAATTTTCTGGCTTAGCAGTGTAAATCAATTTAAACAGGATATCCAAAATACAATTCAAAACGTTCTGAATTATTTGAAAAATCCCCCACATTTTAAAGGTTGAACTAAAGTTGGCAAATCACATTGTCAAATACACCATTAAAAGAATTGTTTTTGGTAACTAATAAAGTAATATTAATAATAATTATTTACATAGCACTTTTCTCACTACTCAAAGCGATCTCCATGCAGGGAGGATGCGGGAAGCGAACCCACGCTCTCTTTACTGCAAAGCAGCAGCACTACCACTGCGCCACCTGTGAGGAGTTAAGAAGATTAAACTTACATCTTCATTTAAACCGAGCCACAGACCCCCCGTGTTTCTTCTTGCCAGTCTTAAGCCCAGATAAATGGGGAGGGTTACATCAGGAAGGGCATCTGGTGTTAAATTTAGCCAAATCAATATGCAGACAACAATATAGATTTCCATACTGGATCAGTCGAGCCCCGGGTTAACAACGACCACCACCAGTACTGTTAGCCAACAGGATGCTGGCGGAAAGTCGGCTACAAAGAAGGAGCAGAAGGTGGGTGAGGCGTGTCTGGAGGCAGGGGGAGAGGAGGAAGGTAAAGAAAGGGGAAAGGTGGGTAGGAACTTTGAATGTTTGCAGTGTAACTGGTAAGGGGAGAGAGTTAGCAGATATGATGGAGAGAAGGAGGTTTGATATATTGTGCATGCAAGAGACCAGATGGAAGGGGAGTGAGGCCAAGTGTATCAGAGATGGGTTCAAATTGTTCTATCATGGTGTGGATGGGAGGAGAAATGGGATAGGGATTATCCTAAAGGAACAGTATGTCAAGAGTGTTTTGGAGGTGAAAAGAGTGTTGGACAGAGTGATAATTATGAAGCTGGAAATTGGAGGTTGACGATGAATGTTGTTAGTGCATATGCCCTGCAAGATGGGTGTGTGATGGATGAGAAAGAAGATTTCTGGAGTGAATCGGATGAAGTAATGAACAGTGTACCCAAGCGAGAGAGAGTGGTGATTAAAGCAGATCTCAATGGACTTGTTGGTGAAGGGAACAGAGTAGTTGAGGAGGTGATGGATAAGTGTGGTGTCAAGGAGAGGAATGCAGGAGTTTAGATGGTAGAGGATTTTGCGAAAAGGATGGACATGGCTGTGGTGAATATATATTTTAAGAAGAGGGAAGAACGTAGGGTGACGTACAAGGGTGGAGGAAGATGCACACAGGTAGATTACGTCCTAAGTACGAGGGTCAGTCTGAAGGAGATTGGAGGCTGCAAAATGGTGGTAAGGAAAAGTGTAGTTAGGCAGCATAGGATGGTTGTCTGTAGGATGATGTTGGATACCACGAAGAGGAGGAGAGTGAGAGCAGAGCTAAGGATCAAATGGGGGAAGGTAAAAAAGGAAGACTGCAAGGTTGAAATCGGGGAGGAGGTAAGACAGGCACTTGATGGCAGTAAAGAGTTACCAGACAGTTGGGCAACTAAATGAGAAATAGTAAGGGTGGCAGCTAGAAGGGTGCTTGGTGTGACATCTGGACAGAGGAAGGAGGATAAGGAAACCTGGTGGAATGGGGAAGCACAGCAGAGTATACAGAGGAAGAGGTTGTTGAAGAAGAAGTGGGATAGTCGGAGAGATGCAGCAACAGGAGTACAAGGAGATAAGGTGTAAGGTGAAGAGAGGGGCTAAAGAAAAGGCATATGATGAGCTGTATGAGAGATTGGACACTAAGGAGGGAGAAAAGGACCTGTACCGATTGGTTAGACAGAGGGACCAAGCTTGGAAAGATGTGTAGCAGGTTAGGGTCATAAAGGATAAAGATGGAAATGTACTCACAAGCGAGGAGAGTATGTTGAGCAGATGGAAAGAGTACTTTGAGAAGCTGATGGATGAAGAGAATGAGGAAAAGAGAAGGTTGGATGATGTGGAGATAGTGAATCAGGAAGTAATCTGTCCTACATTAGAGGGTCAGCTCAGTTTGAACAGCTGGGAGACAAAGTCAGAAAGGCGAGATTGCGTTGGTTAGAACATGTGCAGAGGAAAGGTGCTGGGTATATTGGGAGAAGGATGTTAAAGATGGAGCTGCCAGGTAAGAGGAGAAGAGGAAGGCCT
The DNA here is from genome assembly GCF_900747795.2 of Erpetoichthys calabaricus. Taxonomy (NCBI): domain Eukaryota; kingdom Metazoa; phylum Chordata; class Cladistia; order Polypteriformes; family Polypteridae; genus Erpetoichthys; species Erpetoichthys calabaricus. The sequence goes on along the minus strand of NC_041397.2, from coordinate 282,164,824 downwards.
AAGAGGAAGTTTATAGATGTGGTGTGAGAGGACATACAGGTGATAGGTGTAATGGCGCAAGATGCAGAGAACAGAAAGATATGGAAGAAGATTATCTGCTGTGGGAACCCCTAATGGGAGCAGCTGAAAGAAAAAGAAGAAGAAATGATTAAATAAAATCTCCTTCTTATTCTCAGTTAGCCTCTTTCCCTTTTACCTCACAGTCCATGTGCTCACTTAGAGTACTTTCAATGATGTTCATATGTCCAACACAACTGGCCTATTCCCTTACAGGAACAGATTATTTTTTTTAACTTCCTGAAAGAAGAAGACATTTAAGGGAGTAACTCACAAACAAAACATATGACATTTTAGTGTAAATACTCTAATATTACTGTGTGGTATTGTGGGGTAAACAATCTGTTGTGGGAGAAAACAAGACATGTCAGGACAAAGAAGTGTTAGGGAATCCCAGAGATTCCTGTTTATTAGCAGAAATGTTAATAAATAAAAAAAGTAACACTAAGACAACAGACAATGGTAGCAGAATGAGTTTGTCATTCCGTGCTCTTCCAAAGACAAGGCTCCTGTAGGCTAGTGTGGCTTCAGTGTGGCTCCAGTAGTTGTAAGTCAAAGAATGAACTCCAGTTTCACTGTGTTTATATAGAAATGGGCATGGAAGGTGTAGAACATCCACGGTGTCCCAGAAGTGAGGTCACTATTCTTCCGAGGTCTTCTCGTAAATGAAGTTGGATTGAGTGACACATACTAAGAACATTTTACAAATGAGAGAAGACCATTCAGTCCATAATGTTTATTCCATCTCCTAATAGGTATGTCACCCCAGGGTCTGTTAACAGACATTATTTGTAAGTCATCATTTTTGCTGCTTCATCTGAATGACTCGCTGATTGAGTTCCCTTAGACTGTCAGAAGAAATCCCCTTAATTTCAAGAATGCACTTGGTTTCTGTTATGTACTCAGCTCCTATTACTTTTCTGTAGCATTGGGACTAGAATTGCACTCAGTATTTGTATGCAAACTCACTTGAGCATTATAGATTTCAACTGCATTAGAGAGTTTAAACATACAGTAGTATACTCACCTTTCAATTCAAATACCAAATAATATTTAATATGCCTCTAAAGTTGCTTCTGTGCATTGCTTGACGTTTGAGGAAGTCAAGTTAGTGTAGAGCACAATCTTTTTCACAGTTTGAGTCCTGCAGTTCAGTGTCAAATGCTTTGTATTTTTAAAAACTGATGCATCTGCCTAGTGGATGGTTACCATCACAGTGGCGGAACAGTTAGCACTGCTGCCTCACACATCCAGAAGGCTGTCTTTGAATCCCAAGCAGGTCACTTTATGTGTGGAATTTACATGTTCTCCCTGTGTCTTCATAGGTTATTCTCTGGGTGCTTCACTAACAACCCTCCACCCCTCAAGTCGAGAAGTTGTGTATTTTTAGATATTTAGTGATTGAATTGGTCTACAGTGTATCCATGTGTTAGAATGTATACAGTGATTTACTGATTCTCCATCAAGTGTTGGTGACAGTCTAGTGCTTAATGCTAAGAGTGTATCGTTTCCAACTTTTCCTGTTCAAACAAGTAAAGACTTATCCTGTGATTATATAATTAATGCAATTTAAAAAGTATATTTACTGGTATTAAAATAGAAATGTTACATGTAAAAATGTTAAATATTTTAAGCCAGTGGTTTGCAAATATACACTTCCTTGTGCTTCAAAGGAGAGCTGTGACTTGGTTTTCTTACTACACTGGCTGCACCATGCTGAAAGTAGAAACCAACTTTGGATTAGGCCTTGGATTGGGCATCAGTCACACACTTATACTGGGTAAAATCAGATTTAGCAAAATAGTGAAAGCTACATCAATAACAGTAATAACCATTTTAGTATTGGGGACTCCAATGTACTTTTCTGAAAACTGCCACCAATCTCAGAACATTAGATTCTGTACTAAAGATGCTACCCTCCTAAAAAAATCATAACTCATATAAAACAGCAGAGAGTGGCTTTCTCTTTTAGCTATTATTGCATGAAACAAAAATGGAGCTCACATTTAAGGATAGGTTTCATCCTCCATATTTACTATTATGTAAGATTTTAGCTGTTCATATACAACTCTATGTCATTTCTTTACAACATCCCACTATGAATGTAGTGTATAAGAATTAATGCAGATAACCAGTCAGTCAGTCAGTTTCCAACCTGATACATCCTAACACAGGGTCACGGGGGGTCTGCTGGAGCCAATCCCAGCCAGTACAGGGCGCAAGGCAGGAACAAACCCCAGACAGGGCGCCAGCCCACCACAGGACACACGCACCAAGCACACACTAGGGACAATGTAGAATCAGCAACGCACCTAACCTACATGTCTTTGGACTATGGGAGGAAACCAGAGCACCCGGAGGAAACCCACACAGACACAGGAAGTGAACCCAGGTCTCCTAACTGCGAGGCAGCAGTGCTGCCACTGCACCACCATGCCGCCCTGCAGATAACCATTACCTTTCAATTACAACACATAGTTAATTACATAACCTATCTGTTAAACTGATTAGCAAAGCATTATGGATAACATGCAGCTTAGGCTAACTGACTCCGGAATCATCACTTGAAACAGACCCTTCACAATTCACTGCTTAAGGAATCCATCTTCTCATTGTTATCTGAACCTGCATTTTCCGGTACCACTACTATCAAAGTAAAAGCCTATCCTAGTATCATGATCAAATTAGTCTGTGCATTGATGAGAATTATTTTGGTACCTTTTATTCAGAGTGTCTGATAAAATGCCCCTAATCAAAACGTGAACATTACTCAGTAACTAGAAGTGTAAATGGTTGCCTAGATAACAAGCAGCAAACAAAACCAATGTGAAACAAAGTCCTCAATCTTCAACCTAATATTCCTGGAATGCGGGGAAAAACAAGACCATCCATTTCTTAGTTTAAAGCACAGGAAAGCTATATACTATATGTGACCTCTGTCTTTGTATGTGTAGGTGCCTCCTGATGTCTCAAGTGTGATGGTTTTGCATGGGCCAGGGTTTTTACAGATCCTCTCCCATTTGGATGCCACCTTTTCAAGCCCAATGTCTAAATTACAGAAACACTGTGGCACAACTGCAGATATACTGGCCAATGGAAGCTGAGTGCCTAGTGACAACTCTTAAATCCTTATATATGAATAATATCAGCTACAGTAAATATAAACACAAGAACACATAAAAACTATATCTCAATAAGTAGATGGAAGAAATCACAAATAACAGCATAAGAATAACACCAATGGAACCTAGAATCTGACTGTTCAACCAGCAAGGAGAATGTGACAAGTCACAAGGCCTGGGGTAGATGGGTATATGTTTAGAACACTGTAGTGAGGGTCAGTTTCAAAAGTCAGAAAAACTGTTGCCAAAACAGAAAAGCTAAATCGTGATTGTTGTCAGAAGAAGGCTCACCAGACATTGATAACCAAAAGACATACTATCACCAAAACCTAAACGTCAAACCATTAATAAAGTCAAAAGGAGAGTTGGTAGAAGTCAAGAACCAAAACTCATTTGTTACTGGATTCATACACGCCAAAGTTGTTTGAGGTTTTAGTCTGCAATCTTAGAAACTGAATTACATGCAGAGTAGGTTTATGAAGCACAAGCCATGGTGCCTGTCAAAGACGGGTAATAGCAAATATTTTTAAATTATTCTATCACTTGCCCTTTGAGCACCTTTCCTCTTTATTCATGTGTGTCTGAACCTCTCTTCACGAGTGCTCCCTTTCTCGACGATGTTCCCGTGAAGCCTGCTGCTCAGACTCTGTCGTTATTTTCGAGACACTTTTGCCTCCTCCTGTCTGGTTTTATGCTTTCCGTCTTTGAAGGCAACTCTATCTGCTTTGATCCAGCTTGTGCGTCTCACACTCACACTTCCTCTATCGTCACATCACCAAAGCCAAACTGACCAATCAGATTGCTCTGAGGACTGAGAACTGGACACACACACTTTAGTTTTTTATTATATAACTGATAGCATCCGTGATTTGGCTCATCATGCCTTCTGGAAGCAGAGCCCCCAGCAATGGTTTGCCCCAAAGCCAATAAATATTGGCGCTTATAGAAAAAAAAAAGAAGAAACATGAAAATTATGATATGGCAAACTTAAAAATAGTGATAATAAACTACAATGTAGTTAAATTATTAAAGCAAGACACCAATGTATTTACATTGCCAGTTGTTCAAAGCCTCCAAACAGGGCAATTACTTTAAAAAGCGAGCAATGTGTTGCAATTCTTAATGCTAACATGCATAAGGCAACAATAGGATGTTATTAAATCAGAGGATGCACAAACCAACATTCAATCCACCCAGGTCAGTGTAGAGCTACAATTTAAAGTAACACACATATCTTTGAGTTGTAAAAAAAAAACTGGAGAGTGTCACATAATTAACCAAACAACCACAAGTTCAAATATTGGGGTACTAGAGGGGTAGCCCCTTTTAATTGTGACAAAACCAAAAATAAAGTTCAGCCCACACAAAGCAAGTGACAATGATTGTATCTAAGCAAAATAAGAAGATGTTCAGAGGATACCTGTAGGCTCTTCAATGTTTCCCGTTCTGTAACTTGGGTCCAAAAGGAGATTCTTTCCAGGGTGGGTACCATTTATATCGAGCCTCTCCTAGAAGGGGTGGTCCTTGTAAAACATTTACATGCATTTTCCTGGTGTGCTCGCTTAGATCTGTGGGTGAACTCTGAAGGTTGTTACCAACAGCGGTCCATCTTGCCTCAGTTCGTAAATGCTTGCCTTGGCAGAACCTAGAGGGTGACCCCTATGCACATGTGTGTGAAATATGAATGGTGCTAATCAGCTCTATTTTTGGATTTTTATGCATTTATTTTTGTGACTTTATATACTATATAGTTATTCTGACAATGCCATTTTCTTTTTTTTTGTATGGTCACTGTCATTTTGTGTCTTTCTTTGTTATGCCCATTTCTGGTCATGTGATTATGCGATGTGATGTGTCCGCATGATGCAAGATGGCAGCATGCATCTGAGTACTAGATTGATACTATGCAAAAGGGACTGAAGAAACTGAGCTACTGTTAGGATCTTTGTAATACTTTCCTGCTTTTGTGGTTAGAAGACTGGCGTCCTTCAACATCTGCAAAAAGATGCTGCAGATGTTCTATCAGACGGTTGTGGCATCTCTTCTATGCAGTGGTGTGCTGGGGAGGCAGCATAAAGAAGAAGGACGCCTCACGCCTGGACAAACTGGTGAGGAAGGCAGGCTCTATTGTAGGCATGGAGCTGGACAATTTGACATCTGTGGCAGAGCGACGGGCGCGCAGCAGGCTACTATGAATCATGGAGAATCCACTGCATCCACTAAACAGTATCATCTCCAGACAGAGGAGCAGCTTCAGCGACAGACTGCTGTCAATGTCCTGCTCCACTGATAGACTGAGTAGATTGTTCCTCCCCCAAACTATGCGACTCTTCAATTCCACCCAGGGGTAAACGTTAACATTATTCAAAGTTGTCTGTTTTTACCTGCATTTTTATTACTCTTTAATATTGTTTTTTTTGTATCAGTATGCTGCTGCTGGAGTATGTGAATTTCCCTTTGAGATTAATAAAGTATCTATCTATCTATCTATCTATCTATCTATCTATCTATCTATCTATCTATCTATCTATCTATCTATCTATCTATCTATCTATCTATCTATCTATCTATCTATCTATCTATCTATCTATCTATCTATCTATCTACTGTATCTATCTATCTTTAGAGTGGAGAGAGGTTGGGAGCATGTGCTGATAGCACGTTGCCGCACCCACCACATGACAAACCACCTGGACTGGGCCCCAGTGGCAGCGGGTGACACCTCAGCACCACTCTGGAACAGTGTGAGGTTTTTTGGCTGGAATGATAATCCTGCCACCAATCCCCAAGTTTTCCCTGTAAATTGGAGGAGCAACATGCAGGGGTTAGGTCTTGCTATATGATTAAAATGGTTCATTTTGGTTGTTTCGATTCTGGCCTGTCTTTTCATTATGATTTGTTATGTTTCTAAAAATGTGCTTTTCCATCTTGTGTCTCTTCTGGGCTCAGTTCTGACTCTGAGCACCTGTTTTTATCTAAAAGCTCATTACACTGGGATATGTGTACACAGTGAAGGACTGAGAATCAACAAGAATTGAACCTGGAACCATGGAGCACTCTGATTTCTCTTTAGATAAAATGATATAATACTAAATATCGCCACATCTTATTTATAATGTATCATTGTGATGCTGAAGTTGCATCATTTTTTATATGAAACTATGTATCATATAAAAATGTATAGTGTAGTTTAAAGCTATCAGCACTTTGTAAATCGAGAGCTGGTCTTCAAAAGGTACAATTTCACAGTCTAACTTGGTTTAAAAAGATTAAGAATACAATAAAAATGCACCAGCCACATCCATTTGTTTAATGTACATTCCATGTCTCTTTCAATTGTTTCAACACACTGTTGCCATGACAGACTGCAGCATGTCCGTATTCAGTCTTTTTTTGTTTTCAGATAATAGAGGTGATCTGAGGGCATTATTATATGGGATGTATTTCTGAGCATTTGCTTGAAACCTTGTAAGATAAAGTTTTTACATTATCAATAAAAAAAGAAAATGAATGGATCCATAGAGTATCTGCTGGCAGCTCCTACAGAACATAGGAGGAATTGTACAGTAAAAATGGTGATTTAGATAGAATTTTAATTTTTAGTGTAAAAGTAAAATAACCAGGCACATAAGGAAATAAGGTTGCCTGACAGCTAAGTGGTTCTTCTATCTAATCCAGATCATTTTTTAAAGCCGGCAAGGTTTCTGCTTTAAATACATATTGTAGATCATATTGACTTGCGGAGTCCCAAAAAGAGTTGGGATTCCAACCCGACCACCCTGTTTAATTGTGAGGCAAAAAAACCAAATAAACATTAAAGAAATGAATAGATGCTTGGGGGTGCAGTAACACAAAATAATTGAATAACCACTGGCTCTGTTTCAGCATGTCTGACTGAAGTGCTCTATTCTGTCGAAGGGAGGAGATGCCTCCTTCCAGAAACAGCCATTTTTATGTGAACCGGAACCAGAATGTGTGGGACCTTTTGAAGCATCGTGGTTGTAGCCAGCATTGTCTGTGAACTGTGGAGAGACAGAACAGTTAGCAACAGTGCCCCCCTCTCATTCTGCGTACCTGATTAGAGCCGGCAAGGTGAAACTCAAATCCACGTGCTTAACAATATGCATGTTAGTGTTTTTTTTTTGTTTATTAAACTAGAAAAGAGCAAATTATGTATACCACTGTAGGTGTCCCTGAACTATCAGACTTAAAACTACAAGCCTGACTCCTCAAATTCTTCTCCTTTCACACGTTGTATAATTCTTGTATGGAATTTTAATCAGATATTTTTAATCAATGCATGGTAATTTGTACAATTTAATATAAGCATATACTTAAGTGAAGCTGTAACAATGGATTATTAAAAGCACAAGGAAAGGACTGAAGGTAACAACAACACCACCATTTATTTATATACCACGTTTTCATACAAATGATGTAGCTCAAAGTGCTTTACAAGATGAAAATATAAAAATAAAATTAGGCAACACTAATTAACAAAGAATAAAGTAAGGTCAAGGAGGACTAGAAAAAACAACTCCACAGGGCTGGAAAAAAAACCCAAAATCTTCAGGGGTTCCAAGACCACTCATCCCTCACTAGGCATAATGATCTAAACAACAACACAAATGATCTAAATCAGTCCTCATGGTTTTTAGGCTTCATGTGAAAGAATTAGATGATGATAGTCATGTGGACCCCTGGCCTTCAATCCACCAATGTAGCTGCACATTGCTTTGATCAGGTGGTGGTGGCACAGATCGCCACCACAGAAAACTGGAAAAAGAACAGCAAAGAAATTAATACTAAATAAATAAAGGGTTAAGTAAACACGGCTTAATGCTTGGGCACATGTGCCTTTTACCTCATCTTAAGAGGAAACATCAAGGTAATTAATAAGGTTAAAATAAAGCAAATGAGTAATAAACACCCCCTTAAAAAGTGAGAACAAACGAGTGAGAAAGCCCAAACATCCCTATTATGAAGCGGTAATTAAGATCAAAGGGAAAACCCGTAGGACATCCCTATTAATGAATAAATGTTTAGGATAATGGAAGAATCGACATGTATGCAAAGTTACTGGGGGCTGTAGTTGACTGGCTAAGATGACAGGATTCTGCATATTAAGAGTCAGATGATGTGATGTTTTAGATAAGGTAATTGTAATAGAAAAGTATAAAAGGAAAGGAATTGTATTAACAATTGCTCACTCCATGGACTGAGACTTTTGTGCATATCTATGTGTAAATAAAAAACAGTTCTGAATTTTCATTTGGTCTCAGAATGATTTATTTGAATACAGAGGAAAGTTTTTTTTTTTTCCACAACACTGGCCACATAGCTAAACCATATTTTGTTTCAAGTTTTACTGTTTAATTCTCTAACTTCTACATGTACATGGAACAAGACTCTGTTCTGACAGAACTGGTAACTGATAGGGAAAAATTCTTGATCCCAAAATTCATCTCCACAGTCCACTTTGTCGAAAGAATACAAAGTCTTTCAGGACTTAAGAACATACATGAACTATTTGTTATCCTTGCATCGTAACAACGGATATGCTAAAAGTTCTTTTCTTAGACAGACCATTTTTACATATTAATATATAAGAGCATCTCTAGCATATAGCTGATAACTTGAAAATTAAATGCAGGTACATTTACTTAAAAAGGTAAAGTCAGATGATCCAAACATGAATAATAATACCGTACTGTATATACTTGCGTATAAGTTGGGTCTTGAAACCCGAAAAATCAATCATAAAATCAGAACCCGACTTATATGCTTGTTCAAAAATGCGACACTTACATTTTTTTTTTACATCTTCTTTCTTCCTCCAATCTTGCACCAGTTTCTCAGACACATTGAATTTTGTTGCAGCAGCGCAGTTACCAATTTCTTTTGCCATTTCAATGACTTTTAATGTAAAACCAGCTTCACATTTTCTTCTGATCGAATGCTCCATCATAGATAAGAGATGCTCTTACGATAAAGGTATATGAGGGTGTGAGATCCAAAAAACAAAACAGTGCAAACCTCGCTTTGGAATATTTCGGGAATTACCGTGTGGTCAAGTAGGCACAATACAAAGAGTGAGAGAGAGAGAGAGGTTAGGACCATGCGCTGATACAGCACATTGCCGCAAAAATAAAGGCAGTGTGCTCCGTAGTTACTCTCTCAGGTCGGTATTAGCATATCATAATATCTTTGACCAATAGTGTGATTTTTCCGCATTCGACTTATACGACGACATTATAAAATGGCAGAAATTACACAGTAAAAGCAAGTTCTGACTTATCCACAGGAGAGCTTATCCGCAAGTATATACTGTAATAATCATGCATTTTTTTTATTAATAACACACTTTTCTAAACCCAAAGTGCTGCAAGGCATAACAAAAAAGTACAATAAAAAAAGTATAAACTAAGCAGTAAATGAGAAAACAATATGTAGAATAAAGTAAAACAGACAACAAAGCAAGATAATAAAACAAAATAAAATATACAACATGATATGATGTAAATAAAAATCCAAATAAAATGAAAGCAACCCTAAAAGTTATTAAAATACTTAAAGCTATATAAAATAAATGTGTCTTCAGTCATTACTTAAATCAGTCAAGTGTCGGGGCATTTCTGATGGCTGCTGGCAGGGTATTCCATAGCCGGGAAGCACATGAAGAATAAGTTCTCTCCCCATGGCTGCTGCAGGATGAAAGAGCCAGCAGGACAGAGAGAGTGTGAGGGAGTGTAGGGTTTGACTAGGGCTGAGCCATGGTCTACTTCATATGTAAGAATAAGAGTTTTAAATGTAATACATACATGAACAGCGAGCCAGTGTAAATGTCAGCACACAGAGTGATGTGATGGTTGAAAGATATGTGAGTAAGAATATGAGCAGCACAGTTTTGAACATATTGGAGCTTCTTAAGAGAAGATTGTAGAGAAACACTTTACAATAATCTAAATGAGACATGAGGAAGGCAAGAATGAACTTTTCAGAAGCAGTTAGTGACAGAAATGGTCTAGCAATACTATTAACATGAAAAAAATGAAATTTTGGTACTATGTTTAAATCTCTGTGGGCTAAATTTTTTTCCAAACAACTTTGAAAAGCACACAAAATAACATTTTCACACAGAAAGCAACATAAAATGTCTCTTGCTGCGTGTTGTGGCTGCATTGGTGTCTGTTCACCGTCTCCGGCAGCTGTGTGGGGGTGGTTCGATGTCTAGCAGGATACGCGGTGGGCGGTGGTGGCAGTGGCAGTGCAACGCAGTCTGGTTTGTACCACTTGCCATCGTAAGTGGCAGTACTCCCAGGCAAATATTGGCATAGGCGCATCAGCTACACAAACGTATTCAGCAGTACGATCAACCAGGAACCAATCAGCTGATGCTGGTACCTCACTTTCATTTTCGATTTCCATCTCCAGATCACTTGCATCAAAATCAGAGTTGTACAAGTTAGAGTGTGATTCAGTGATAATACACAAGACATCATCTACGGAGAATTTTACTTTGCACATTTGCCTTGGTCTCTCAACAGATGTCGATGCCGCTTTAGAGGTTGTTTGCTTTTTGCTACTCATGCACTTGCAGGAAATCGAGGTCAAATCAACAAAGCTAACTTTCCTTCTAGCAAAGAGAGTCAAACTAAAATGTAACAACAAGTTTTGTCGCCGTTTACAGCTGATTAACATACTCTACCTCTGAATTTTGACAAAAGTCGACATCTGCCCTGAAAGAGTTAATGTGTGCCTCAAATGTAAGCTGACTGTCTGCACTACTCACCACCTGATTAAGGCATCATGCAGCCCCCTGAGATGATGGAATGAAGGCGGGTGTCTCAGCTGTCCACGGGACCAACTTTATCAAATCCTATCATGTGAAGTATGAAAATTAAGAGGTTTGATTCAGGAAATGTTATGTTAGGCAGAATGTCCAGTGGGGACTGGATGGCCTTGGAACCCCTGCAGATTTTGTTTTTTTTTTTCTCCAGCCTAACAAGAGTTTTTTTTCTGCACTCCTGGGGCCTCATGTATAAACGGTGCGTACGCACAGAAATGTTGCGTACGAACCTTTCCACGCTCAAATCGCGATGTATAAAACCTAAACTTGGCGTAAAGCCACGCACATTTCCACGGTAACTCATTCCTTGGCGTACGCAATTTATCCGCCCGGTTTTGCAGACTGGCGGCACCCAGTGTCAAAGCAGTGCTACTGTTCCTATGTGGTTACTCTTTCTTAGATCCACATCCACGGCGGCGGCTTTATCAAATGCACTGAAATTAACCGCATATCGCTCATAAATTTAATGCATCTGATTGTAATTAACCTGTAACAATATAATGGTCCACAGAATGGTCAAACTACTGTTCCTGTGTGCTCATCCTTTCTTTCTTAGCTCCACATTCCTGACGCGACTTTATAAATACACTGAAATTAACTGCATATTGTTTATTAGTGTAATGCATCTGATTGTAATTAACCTGTAGCAATATAATGGTCCAGGGAATAGCCATAGTATTCCAAATACCATAACTGCTTTAGCGTTGTTACGCTCACTGCATCTTGTTCTTCTTTTTGCTGTTCCCGTTAAGGGTTGCCACTGCGGATCATCTTTTTCCATATTACTCTCACTGTACCACTCGGAGTATTTATATCACTGTATCTAAGTGTGAATCACAGCAGCAGATGATCGGAAAGAGAATTATCGGTATATAGTTTCAAGTACACACTACCTCAACCACGGCAAAAAGCGTCAAAGCCTTTCCTGTACGGACCTCGCGTTTCAGAAACAGTTTCATCCCAAGAACTCTAAACGCACTCAATCACCTCACTGTAAACTTGCACTACAGTTATAATATTGCACAACCTGCGCTACTTTATAAAGCGCGTATGATGACAATATCATTTTTAAGATGAAATGCAGGAAAATATGTTGCTTATAGATAAAACAGATATACAGATAAAACTTTAACTTCATTTAAATAATCTGTATTGCTAATAATTAAACATGTGAGGACACGGTGCCGCAGCGTATAGCTAGTTCAAGGATAGCTCCTGCCTTGCGCTGTATTCTTGCTGGTGCTGACGCGACACTGGAAGGATAGACGAATAGAATAATTAAACATGTACTACGAAGATATTTCAATGTTCCTTAAAAGTTTTGAAGAATCGGCGTTCTAAGCATACAAATGGCTTAAAGTCTATTACAGAGCTGATTGTGTGGCGATTGGAGAAAGAAAAGTATGAACAGGAATTGGAGGTTAGTACGTTTGAAAGAGACAGTACTTCTGTAATAAATTATTTAATCGAAGGTCGCACATGGTGCAGCAAGCCTCTTGCGTGAGATATGAACAATCACTGCGCCACCGTGTTCCCATGTTTAATAACATGCTTTCATTCATGAAAATGATATCACGTATACATCTCAGTATTTTAATTATTCAGAGAGCTGTAATATCTCGAATGTAATGCATTCTGTGCCCTGTCGGAGAAAGAGAAAGAACGGAAGCACGTAGTGATTCACACACATAGAGCACATAGAAGATCAAACACAGAAAAAAGCATTTAACGTGCTACTTGAGAAACTAGTAAAATAAACGATTTTAAGATGAAGTTTATGATGTTCTACTTTAATGGCAAAATAAACTACGTGATTAAAGTGGAAATTTCGAGATTAAAGTTGACATTTCGTGCTTTTTCTTCCCACTGTGTGCCTATTTTTTTTCTCTGTACCCTAATAAACTTTCATATGACACTCAGACGGTGGGCTACGACTCATCTTTTCACGGCGACTTTGATATGTGATTTCTTTTTTATTTCGGGCACTGTGCGACTTTGTGAATTTGATCTTTCGAGTTTTTCCGACACTCTGTCACTCGATCAACTTTCTTTTGTTGATTATACCACTGTTTAAACCAACAAATAGTACGTTTTTCCTTTGCCTCCACTTGGTATTCACTGAAATTCTTATATTTTCCCCTGTGCTTTTCCCATTGTCTTTTCACAGAAGGCTATTTATATTGATTTGCATATTCAAAGAGGCGTAATTCTGGGAGGAGTTGGGGCGGGACAGAAGGCGCGTGCACGTGCGTTACTTTTCACGCAAATCAGGATTTATGTAGTGGAAGAACGTGAAAGTATGCGTGCGCACAGATTCCTGCATCTGGATTTTTCTGTGCGTACGCACAATCCCGCTTTTGTGCTTACGCCATGTTATAGTGTGAGTTCTACGCACGGCGTTATACATGAGGCCCCTGGACTTTTGATCTTACCTTGTTTTGCTTTCATTCATTCTTTAATATTATTGACCTTATCTTAATTGTTTTTCTTTTCTTGTAACTTTTTCTTTGTCATCTTATACTGTAGAGCACTTTCAACTATATTGTTGTATGAAAATGTGCTATATAAATAAACGTTGTTGTTGTTTTCTTTCTTGCTACCCATAATGCTTCACTCCATTGAAGGCAGCCTCTAAGTCTGTCCTTCTGACAATTTAAGCCCTCCTTTCAGACCCCAACAACAACATCAGTACTTACATAAATAATGATGGCGTCACACATGCATGAATGGAAGACAACTTCTTAACCAGTAATTCCACCCCAGACTTCAGGGTTACTACTGTCACCTAATTCTTTCCCTTCACCCTCAGACTAGGAAATTCATGGTGTGAAGAGCCATGACGTCACTTCTGCTTCTACCTACTTGGGCCCACTCCTTTCTCTGGAGCCAATATAAATAGGATGCCACCACCAGAAAATGTCAGTGGGAAAACCCATGTCTGAAAAAATGTTACATCACAGTTCTGGTTCATATTTTTCTTTTTTTTTTTTGCCAATTTTCACCAGTTATACAGGCTTTCACCCTCTGGTTCCCCAAATCTGTATTGTTGTTCTTGTTTTTTGTCTTACAATGGCTAACATTTTCTATTCCTTTCTCAATATTTCGCATATGGAGGAAGTATTGTTTTCTTCAACAAATACAACTTTCTATTTTAAATGGAAAACATGTTCTGATATTCCTTGAAAAAGTTTTTGAGCATCATGGAAAAAGTGTGTGTCTCTATGTTCATGTGTCTAAGCGTATCTGTGGTGATTATTTTGTGGACAAATTGACTGATACTTATGAAATGTTGTGCACCTGTTAGTCTTAAGAGCTGATTAGGCTTTGGGTAAATTTCAGCGTTGAGCCGTTTAAAGTTTAAAGTTGTTGAAACTGATAAGACAACAGCCAAACCAATGCTGTGAAATTCACAAGATTTGGCATAGACATTTAGGACTTTGAAACAAAGACTTTTGCTGAGTTTTGAGTTCAATCAAAAGCTCAATCTTTGAGCTTTTAAAATTGAAAATTTCAAATGCAGTACTCATAGCAGCTGTATTCTGATTACAAAAAAACAAAGCACTGATCAGATGTTAAGCCTTTAACAGATGACCTGAATTGCTGTTTGTGGCAGGTGCTCACTTTTTTTGTTGTTGCTTAAAAAATTCTCCTCATTAAGTTTTACATTTAGCACCTTCATTTTATGCCCAAAGATCATCCTAACTGCATGACAGAAGGTGCAGGTTTCTACTCCTTGTACTCTAATTCTCAACATTTTAATGGAAAATAAAAACATGAGCAAAAGAATGAATACTAAGTTCACATAACGTAGTTACAGCTGAATTGATTACGTAATTATTTGTTCACATTTAGGCCAAAATAATTTAAGTCCAAATATTTCATATTTTCAGTTACATAAAAAAATTTTTTTTATTATACATTTGCTTAAAACATGACTAAAATAAACTTCTGTGATCTTGTATCTTAGATATATTTTGATAAGCTAATACTGTATACAGTACTTATGTTGTAAATATGAGAAAGGTCATCTGCTTGGCCATGATATGTTGTAATGGTCACCCCTTGTGCCTAATGCTGGCAGAAATGGCCTCCAGACCCACCTTGGCTCTGCTGTATAAATATATTTAATAAAAGTGTAGGCAATGTATACATTCCCAGTCAAAAGTCTGGACATATCCAGAAATGTTCATGCTTTTTGATAGAAATTGATACTTTGTATCAATATGCCATTAAATTGATTTAAAATACAGCCAAGACATTGGTGGCTATTTTTGCTTGAAATGTATTATTCACATGCCAGTAACGATGCACTGCACGATAACATGCAGTGAATATTCTTGACTTGAGCATTCATAGTTCTCATACTCTTTCTCTGTACGTTTAGCATTCGTTTGCTTCATTGGTTGATGCACTTGGTGCTTCCTGAGCAGCTCTTTTTTTCTTCACCCTAGCGGTCCGCTTCTTCTCTTCTTTCATCGGCATCTTTTCTCGTTAAACTGATTAAGTCAGTGTTTGTGTTAATTTTTCACTTAAGCTGGCACTTAAGTCTTCAATCTGCCTCAAGAATGATCGAAGATTATGAAGAGATAGGAAAAGTGACGGCAAAGGTGGTAGGGAATGAGAACAGCGCCACTGCCGAGACTTGATTCTACAATAATGATAGATAGATAGATAGATAGATAGATAGATAGATAGATAGATAGATAGATAGATAGATAGATAGATAGATAGATAGATAGATAGTCGTCTTTTCTCTGCTGTGGATGACCCTGGTATTTGGCATGTATTTAATTAGAAGAAAACGAATGGATCTGTAAAATGTTTGTTTCTCACACTACACATTCTGATGTACTTATCCTCTTATGCAGTTGTGCATCTGGGACTTCCTCTTCTTTTTCTATTCCGGTTAGATCCAATTTGCTCTTTTCTCTTGAGACAGTAATAGACACCTTTATATGAAACCTTCAATTTCTTGGCAATCTGTTACATGCAATAACTTCATTCTACCCAAAGAAAAAAAAAATCGACTGAGCAATTTTGGCCATTTTTGTACTTAGAACTGAACTTTAGAAATGCCAGTACCTTGCAACTGAACAGAGTAACAGGTTCCAATGGTGCTGATGCAATTACAAAGGGTTTATCTAATAACCAATTATCACAGTGGTTGCGCTATTGCTTCGCAGTAAGGAGACTAGAGTTCGCATCCCTACGTGGAGTTTGTTCTCCCTGGGTCTGCATGGGTTTTCTCCAGGTGCTCCGGCTTCCTCCCACACTCCAAAGTCATTCAGTTTAGATGAAATGGTGATCCTAAATCTTAGTGCAGTGGTCTCAAACTCTGGTCCTGAAGGGCCACAGTGGCTGCAGGTTTTCATTCTAACCCTTTTCTTAATTGGTGATCCACTTTTGCTGCTAATTAACACCTTTTCCTTTCATTTTAATTGACTTGTTTTTTGAGATTTGTTGCCCTGAATTGCTTCATTCCTTTCCTTAAATGGCACCCAAACAGAAATCAAACATGAAGTGAGTGAGACAACAGAAGACCAACTAAGTTAGGGCCTCAAACTCCAACCAATTTCTCTCCAACCAGTGGCTTAATTAGGCCCTGAGTCTTGCTGTTAATTAAATCCGTTCTTTAATTCCATGGCTTGTTGCTGATCTCATTGTGCAACAGCACACATTTAGATTTTCTCATTTCTAAGAGCACTGCTAAAATGTTTTAGGGACCTGAGCAGATCAGCATTCCTGAGACCTTCATCTTTGTTTATTTTCAGATATTGTATGATGGACACAGTTTGCTGGTCATGTTTTGGCTCATTTTGTATCTCATTATTGTTTGGATGCTAATTAAGGAAGAAGAAACAATTAAGGGGTCGGGGTCTTCAAGAGCATGTAAATTCAAATTAATTCAAAAGAAGTTAATTAGCAGTAAAACCAGGTCACTAATTAAGAAAAGGGTTAAAATGAAAACCTGCAGCCACTGCGGCCCTCCAGGACAGGAATTTGAGACCACTGCCCTAGTGTGTGTTTGGGGTGAGCGTGCGTGCGTGCGTGCGTGTGTGCTTGAGTGTGTGTTTGTGTTTGAGTGTGTGTGTGTGTTTGCCCTGCGATGGTCTGGCACCCTGTATAGGATTTGTTCTGACCTTTCATCCTATGCTAGCAGAGATAGGTTCCAGCAGACCCTCGTGAACCCGTTCAAGCCTAAAAGGGTTAGGAAATGACTGACTAATTAAGGATAAGCTCAGGGAGGTTGCTATTAGGACACTGAAGGAATGGCTGCTGTAAATGGGACTTTGAAGTCATATGTGAGTAATAAATTAAAAATCAGTCATTTCAAGCAGTAATAGTTATTAGAAACACTGGTATTATCTAGGCTGTACTTTTAAATCAGTTCAATGTCATCTTGATTAAAAGTATCAATTTCTATCAAAACCATGAAAATTTCTAGGTGTGTTTAAACTTTTTTACTGGTTGTGTAGATGCGTGGACATTATGTACAGTATATCATATAATGCCTTTCTTCTTTATGATTGCTTATTCTTTACACACTCTTTTTCTTTGTATATACCAACTGTATAAATATACCTTTATGTACTGTATACTCGATTGTAAATCTTCTTATGTTCCAATACAGTAAATGAGTGTATGAGTACTGTTTTTATTTTCTTATTTGATTAATTATATAAAACTGAATATTCAAACTAGAACTAATCATGCCAAGAGACACCCAGTGAATGGTAAGTAAATGATTTCTGGTTTTATCATCTAAAGATTAATTTTGTCTAGGTAAATGCAAAGCTATGCCAATATTACATAGTGGCAACCTGCAAATTTTTTGTCAATTTAACAAAAAAATATTGTTTTATTTGTTACTCATGTCATGTAGTTTATATTAATAGCCGAGAGAAATTTTTAGTCTTACGTTTTTATGCCTAATGGAGAAATGGTTTCTGATAGAACAGAAGTCTCTAGTGACCAACAGCAAATACTATAAAAACATCTATTTATACACATCTCACATTACTCGCGTCACATAATCCACAAGTCACCCAGTCATATGCTGTGTTTTACCAAAATATTGTTAAATAAGTTACTTTTGGAATGCACTTTCATGAAGTAAAAGTAAGCACAAACCCAGGAGTACAATTCACATAATGCAGTTACATTGAAAAAGGAATGTGGGTAATTAAGGACTCAGTAAAATGGAATAGAGGCTTATCTGTACCTGATGTGTTGTGCTTTATTTACCATGACAGAATGAAAAACAAAATGGTGGAGACTGCAGCTTAACTCACCATTTCTGTAAAGTGGCAAAGCCTTTGTGCAGCACTGCCGTGGCCATGCATCACATTACCTGCTATCAGAAAAAGGGGCAAGCTCATGATATTTTGGAAAACGTGAAACTGTTCTGGAACGTCATCACTGAGTCATCTAATTTGTCAACCCCTGCAGTGTCTACTTGTGTAATCTGACATCCTCAAACTCCACCATCAGCAACTGCTATCATCAAGTTTGACTTCACCTCTGACTGGAATATGACACTGATAGTACGTATATCCATTTTAATTTTTTTTTGTGTGCATTTATCTAGGGAGATCGCTTAGTATTCATTTATAACACTTCCCAGAAAGTCAGAGAGCCATATTTTAACAAGACTCTCCACAAACTTACCACTGAGCTTCTTAATTTGTGGAAGGCGCCTGTGTGTGAACTTTCAGTCTTTTGCTTCTGGTGAGCTCTTTTGAAATTTTTTTCCATTTTCTTAGAAAATATGAATTTAGAGAAGGCTTCTCTATCAAAGCATAATGTAAGTGCAAAGGTTACCTTGGTAACAATTTCAAATTTTCTTTTTCCTCTACGTTTAAAAGCAGATGTACAGAAGTGGACTGTGGTACAAATACTGATCATTAGTCTGTAGGCTTCCATTCAAAAAGGTAGCAATGCTGATGCAGATGCTAAATAACAAAGGCTTTACTGCTTTACCATCTAATGGTTTAACATCAGAGTACTGTCTTCTTGGAATTCAATGAGCCATTAAGTTTTCGGACCACTTCTTGAAAAAAAGTCAACTAGACATAGCCACAGATGAGAACCTTGCCCGTGTTAGTGTCATAGCAAATGTGATTGTTGTAATGCGCATTAATCAGTATTGCATGTTGCTAGGTGCTATTGATGTTTATTTCTCAAGTGTTTTCATTGCCCTTTACAATCTGTTTAAGGTATTTTTTTATTATTATGTGTTTTTTAGCATTAGACTGCAAGATAAAAGAACTAATTTTCAGCAAGTGTGGACCCATTTAAAACACAGGTCTTTATGGCAAAGGCCAGTCTTCTAGTACTGCTGTATATTCCTGTTTTGACCTAGCCAGTGAATGTGTGACATTTTCATATTCTCTTCACGTCTGTGTTTTTTTTCTGTTTTTTTTCCATTGTCCTCTCTAATTCTAAGAACATTCAAGTAATTTTGATTGCTTATCCTCTGGGAATAATTTGGGAGCAGGCACAATGGATTCAGAAAATATTCAGACCCCTCCACTTTCTGCACACTTTATTGTCTTGTAGATTTAATTTTTTAATGGACACGTTTTTCCAAAGTGAAACATGTTTTCAGAAAGGTTTGCGAATTCAATAAAAATCAAAACCTGAAATTTCTCATTTCTGTAAGTATTCATATCCCTTGCTTTGGCACACCAGATTACGGTCAGGTGAATTCCTATTTGATTTAATTGTCATTGAGATGTGTCTGCAGCTTGATTTGAGTCCACTTGTGACAAAGAGAAGTGATTGGACAGTGTATAGTGAGGCGCACACCTGTGTGTGTGGGGTCCCACAATTCACACTGCATGTCACAACAAAAAGCAAGCTATGAAGTCCAAGGAACTCTGTGTAAACCTCCGTGATCAAACTGTAGTGAGGCATAGATCAGGCCAAGATAGTGATGAGTGGATGAAGTCCCGTGAAGCTTTTGAAGCTTCTTCTTGATTGTGCTGGAAATAGATCAGAAGCTTCGAAAGTAGTGACATTTGAAAACTCAGCGGCTATGAACTCGACACAGCCCATTTACCCCTTGCAGTTACTATTGAACACTAAAAGCCCAAGAACACTCTGTGTGTTTATTTTGATCTTATGACAATCATGTTGTCATTAGTCCTAAAGATGTAATTTTGCTTCCATTACATATATTGTATTTTGGCTACTCCCACTTCACAAGGCTCTTTTAGGTAGATCACTATCCTTAGACGTTAGCAAGCTTGATATTTTTATCGGCTCCCCTGCAGCTGGCACTAACCTGCTCGTTTGTATGGTGGAATGCCAACAAATACAGTTGGTGACTCATGCCCAGATTGATGCAGCCTGACAGCGCCATTACTTTATTTATTTTTTGGATTTTATTAAAATCAAATAACATTCCATACAAATAAATCAATTTTTACAAAAATAGGTTCAAAACAAATCAACCACCACCCCTGAGAAAGAGAGCTAAGCCAGCAGAGTAAAAATTTAAGCTAGTAAAAATAAGTAAATAGTTAATATAATAAATGAATAAAGATAAATAAAAAGAGGGAAGAGAATCTTGTTTGTCAATTTAAATGCTTTTCTAAAATATCATTGATTAGATCCTGCCAGGTTTTGAAAAAGTTTTGTACAGATCCTCTAAGTGAGAATTTGATTTTTTCCAATTTTAAATAATATATAACATCAGTTACCCACTGACTTAAAATAGGAGAGTTAGGATTCTTCCAGTTGAGCAAGATAAGTCTACATGCCAATAGTGAAGTAAAGGCAATTACAGTTTGTTTGTCCTTCTCCACTTTAAGCCCCTCTGGAAGTCCACCAAACACAGCTGTTAATGGGTTAGGAGGGATTGTGACTCCAAAGCTGTCTGAAAGGCATTTAAAAATTTTGGTTCATAATGATGTTGATTTGGTGCAGGCCCAAAACATGTGACCCAGTGAGGCTGGAACTTGAGTGCAGCGTTCGCAGGTTGGATCTTGCCCTGTAAATCCATCCATCCATCTATTGTCCAACCCTCTGAATCTGAACACAGGGTCACGGGGGTCTGCTGGAGCCAATCCCAGCCAACACAGGGCACAAGGCAGGAACCAATTCCGGGCAGGGTGCCAACCCACCGCAGTGCCCTGTAAACATTTTGGATAATTTTAAGCAAGACAGATGTACTCATTATATAATTTTAAGTTGAATAATTCTATGCTTTGCGCATATGGAGCTTGAGTGAATTCTGTGCATTGCTACCTTCCACTCTTTTTCTGAGATGTTGAGTGAGAGATCCTTTTCCCACTGTACTGTGGGATCTTTGAAAGGGAGGGACTGTAAAATGGTTTTATATATTACAGAAATGCTGTCTGAGTCCTCAAGACTGATCAATGTTTTTTCTGGCATAGAGGTAGGTGGGAGGTGAGGAAAATTAGGCAGGTTCTGTTTAATAAAGTTTCTGATTTGAAGGTAGTGAAAGAAATGTGTTGCTGGAAAGTTAAATTTGGAGTCTAATTGTTTGTAGGATGCAAAGACGTTGTCTATATAAAGATCTCTAAGTGATTTAATCCCAAATGTTTTCCAGACATTAAAAACTGCATACATTTGAGAGGGTGGAAAAAGGTGGTTCTCGTGCAGAGGTGCCATAGTTCAGGAGTGTCAAACTCCGGGCCTGCAGTGGCTGCAGGTTTTCATTCTAACCTTTTTCCTAATCAGTGACCAGTTTTCAATGCTAATTAACTTCTTTTCCTTTCATTTTAATGGCCCTGTTTTTAAGGATTAAGTCCCCTGAATTTATTCCTTTCTTCATTAAATGGCAGCCAAATAGAAATGAGATGTGAAATGAGCCAACAGATGACCAGCTAAACTGGGAGTTCAAACTCCAACCAGTTTCACTCCAATCACTTTCTTAATGAGAAACTGATCCTTGCTGTTAATTAAACCTGTTATTTAATTCTATGACTTGTTGTTGCTCTCATTTTGCCACAGCAGACATTTGCAAAACTGTTGATTTTCTGTTTTTTTCTAAGAACACCATCAAGATGTTTTGGTGACCTGAGAGATCACCCTTACCAAGGCCATCACCTTTCTTTATTTTCAGATATTGTGTGATGGGCACAGGTGAGCTGGTCATGTGGCGGCTCGTTTTATGTCTCATTATTGTTTGGCTGCTAATTAAGGAAGAAGAGACAAACAAGAGGCCTGAGCCAAGTTAATTAAAACTAAGGCAAAAGAAGTTAATTAACAAGAAAAACTGGCCACTAATGAAGAAGATGGCTAGAATAAAAACCTGCAGCCTCTCCGGCCCTCGAGGACCAGAGTCCGACACCTGTGCCATAGTTAAAAGCTTCTTTATCTTAAAATACTTCCTACATTGGTTCCATATTCTGAGTAAGTAAAGCACAATTGGGTTGTTAGTTTATTGGCGATAACTTTTATTTATTGGGGTAAAAAGCAAGGAATGTAAAGAAGTACTGCAGGATTTTATTTCTATTGCGAACCAAACCAGTGTATGTTCATCTATTTGTGTCCTGGCCAGGTTTTTATAGCTTGTATGTTTGCTGCCCAGTAATAAAACTGAAAGTTAGGAACAGCCATGACACCTTCTGCCTTAAGTCTTTGTAGGGTCACCCTATGAATACGTGGATGTTTTGAATTCCAAATAAATGTGGTTATGATTGAATCTAATTTCTTAAAAATGATTTATTGATGAATATTGGAATGTTTTGAAATAAAAAGAGTATGCTTAGGAAGGATTTTCATCTTAACAACGTTAATTCTTCCAGCTAGAGTGAGATGAAGGGTTGACCATCTATGCAAGTTTTACTTAATTTTTTCCATACAGATGGCAAAATTTTGTTGATAAAGAGCTTTATGTTTACTTGTGATGTTTACCTGACAATGCCATTACTGTATCAATATAAATAACAAAAACACATCAGCACTTGGAGCCAGCGAGCACCAGTGAGACGCTACCATACATTATAAGCCAACATTGATTCATAATTATGTGACAACTTTATCATATCAGAGCATTTTTTCCTTGAGGCAATGTGAAAGACTCATATTTTTCCATTGGTAGTTTTTGAGTAATTGTCCTAACTGGCAAAAGAATCATAACAGGGTTTAGGGAATGTGCTTGTGGAACTGGGTACACATACGAGAGTTTAGAGAATGTGCCTACAGTAGACTAGAATATTAATGACACGTTATAAGTTCCAGTATGGAAGAATGTTATAGTATGGAATTTTCTTCATTGTCAGATAAAAGGGTCCACTCTTCTGGACTCCAAATTTCATTGAATAAGATACGAACAGTAGTTTCACATCCCCTTTCATAGCATGTGGGACAGTGCAAAGCTTCAAAGCTGTCAAAGCAGTGCTGGTGCTTCAGTGACTTTTAAAGCTTAGGACGTCATCTTGTCTTGTGGTTGTACAGCTTCAAAACAAGCTTTGATACACTGCCTCAAGCAGTGAGCTTCATTAAACCAATACAAGCTTTGAAGCCTCATTGTCACAGTCCCATCCCTAGGGCAAGGGAATAAAACCATTTCTAAATCTTTGAGGATTCCTAGGAGCACAGCAGCCTCAATAATTGTGAAGTGGATGAACTTTGGAATGACGGGGACTCCTCCTAGAGTCGGCCATATGGCCAAACTGAGTAACCTGGCAAGTAAGCCTTGGTCAAGGAGATAACAGAGCTTTACAAGTTCTTCATTATCTTAAAGTTGTTAAATGGAAGCCAGTCTTGAGTAAAAGGAATGGACTTTGAGAGGATGAGGAAAAAGATTCTTGGTCTAATGAGACAAAAAATAAACTTTTTGGGTACAACTCCAAGTACTGTCTGGTGAAGACCAGGCACTGCTCATCAGCTAACCCTAATACCATTGCTATGGTGAAGCATAATAATGATGGTAGCATCACAGTACTACACAGGAATGATTCTCAATGACATAGAAAAGGAGACTGCTCAGAATTGAGGGATGGATGAATTCAGCCACATGTAGAGATGTCCTTGAGAAAAACATCCTCTAAAGAGCATGCACCCTCATCATAGAGCCAAGACAATTTTGGAGTGGCTTCTGGGCAAGTCCCTGACTGTCCCTAATTGCAGACTTAAACCCCATAGAACATCTATGGTGAGACGTGAAGATGACAGTTTAGAGATGCTTCCAATCTAATCTAACTGTGTCAGAGAAGATTGTGGTGTTATGGGTCCACGCTTTCCCAGCAAAGGCCAGTAGTTTTTAAATGAATAATTGCCGCGCTCGCGGCTTAGCGAGGGGGCGTGGTGGCTGTAGCGGGTCTCAGGGCGATCTGCGGTGTGGGCGTTTCTCACCTAAGTGCACAGGTGAGGGACTGCCCACGTCCGTGATTGTTCCTGGGACTGCTAATGTGCTGCAGCTGCCTCTCAATAAATAGAAGTGCGAGTTGGCTAAGAGGGGAAGAAAAAAGAAATGGAGAACAAGAAAGGAAAGAGAACGGGAGGTTGCTGAGAAGCAAGAAGCAAGAGAGAGAGAGCCCTGGTGCGAGCGAACAGGCGAGCAAGAGCAGGCTCGAGTTGGAGAAGGCAGGCAGCTGGGAAGAGAACCCACGAGGGGAATGTTTGGCCGACACTCAGTGGGGCTGAGAAAGCAGTCATTCCAGCTGAGCGATTTAGGAGCTGGAGTGACCAGTGGAGGAGTTGGCTGACCGTCGATAGGAGCGGGAGTCGATGAGGCTTTGGGTTGGTTTAGCCCCAGCGTGAGCGCCTTGGCCGCTGGGGAAATAACCCAAGTCTTGGTCCGGTTGGGAGCCCGACATAGCCAAGGATCGAAGGGCTACCAGACTAGATTGAAGGGCAGCTGTTCCTGCAGGTAGGTGACTCTCCTGTAGAGCAGCCCTGATGGGTGTAGCAGGGGAGCCGCTATGGTAAAGGATGACATTACCGATGGTGTTGGGTTCAAGGACTCCAGCACAATGGATGGGAGCACGGAGTTGAACCCGCATCGTCACAAAGATACACCACAAAAAATGGGATAAACTGTTTGTAGAGATTTACTCAAGGAGAATCAGTGCTGCAATTGTACTTATTTAAAGATCAGAATACCTGTATGAATGAGAGATTTTAGTTTTCAATGAATCAGTAAACCATTTTCACTTTGTCCTTAAGGGTTTTTGAGTGTAGATCTTTATTTTGCAAAAACAAAAGCACCAAATGTATCCATTTAAAATTAAATCTACAGCACAATAAAGCTTGCAGAAAGTAAAGTTTCTAAATGCACTTTGTGTTGAAAATGGAATGGACTGCTTCTGTATCCATGAATAAGGGGATTTGGAATAAGGAAGAAAAAAATAAAAAATAAATAATATACTGTAAAACACTGCATTAGTGAAGAAAACATCCAGTCAGTAAATTTAGTTTGTGATTGCTCCAAGACGATAGATGATTTCAGTTACATACAGGATTACGGAATTGGTCAATTTATAGAATGTGACAAGAATCTAATGCCTGTATTATGATACCTGAAGAAAGTGCCTAGAATTAAAACACTAGTGACTACTAGGACATGTATTATGAGACAACAGTTGTTTAGGCCACTGGAAGTCAATTTTTCTGAACAAAAGAGGAGATTATTAATCTTTTGAATTGAGCTTTTCATTTACAATTACAACCCCACCAAACTAGTGAGTATAGGTCAAGGTCAGAGAGCTCCTGCATAGTCAGTCCAGCAAAAGCTGCTATCAGCACAACAGACAGGAACAAATGGGAAATCAAAATCATTGTCCAAAATCTGCTTGTAAAGGAGCTGAAGAATTAAAGGCAGAGTCAAAGTATTTTAAATACAACGTAACGGACTTGCTTTTATACAGAGAAGCAGGAGTAGTACAATAAAAAAGAGGAATACTAACGTCAAAGTGCAAAACAATAAACCTTAACTCTTAAAGATGTAATATATTCAGGAGATTATACTGTATATTTTTTTGTAGCATAGGTGTTTTAGGCGGATTATAAATGTAATTCTACCTCCACCTGTATGTTACACTCTGATTCATTATGACTAGACAACACTTCTGCACTAAGCAGAATGGTGGACTGACCCAGCTATTTAGAATAACAAATCAAGGTGTGTTTATGGTAAATTCATTTGTGGGTGTCATGTTGAGGAATGATAATAGCAATTGTCACTAGTTTTTATTCTTTAATTAATGTTTTATTTGTATTCATTTCACATGCTCCTTGGGTCTCATTTATATAACTTTGCGTGAATTTAATTGTGAAAATTGGAAAATGTGTACACAAAAAAAAAAGATTTATAAATCCTGCTGCATGCACATTTCTATAGAATTTACCTTTATAAATTACAGTCATCTTGTAAATGTGCATAACCGAACACGCCTCAAACCTCATCTGCTTGCCACTCTGAAACAACCATGCTAATGAACTTCACACATACACAATCATGTTGCTGCAGACCTTTATTGGCTGTAGAGCAGCCTCCCACCTGATGGATCCAGACACCCCCACCTGCAATTGAGTAGTTCTATAGCACTGAAGCACCTCTCCTCTTGATCTGGGTTCAAGAAAATGCATAAAGGCATAAGCGTCTGTGTGGTAGACGCTGTGACCTGGCATGTGTAATAACATGATTGTCATTACATTAGATATTATAGGCCACATGAAACACTAAGGGTTCAGCCAGTTTCTTCACCAACAAGCCAGCCATCACATACAGCACTTTTAGCAAGTCCTCTGCCAGCAATATTATGCCTCAAAATAAATGAATCATGGGTTGTCCCAGGCCACTGCACCACAATGTTTGTCATTGTAATCGCAGATTATTTATACATTAATGGAATGTAACTCCAGAAACATGGAGGTGTTTATGAGAGATGGCAGTGGAGTTTTTAACCAGATTGTTTAATGGAATCTTGGAAAGTGAGAGGATACCTGAGTAGTGGAGAAGAATTGTACTGGTACCGATTTTTTAGAAGAAGGGGGATGTGCAGGACTGCAGTAACTACAGATGAGCCACAGCATGACGTTATGGGAAAGAGTAGTGGAAGCTAGGTTAAGAAGGGAGGTGATGATTAGTGAGCAGCAGTATGGTTTCATGCCAAGAAAGAGCACCACAGATGCAATGTTTGCTCTGAGGATGTTGATGGAGAAGTTTAGAGAAGGCCAGAAGGAGTTGCATTGCGTCTTTGTGGACCTGGCGAAAGCATATGACAGGGTGCCTCGAGAGGAGCTGTGGTATTGTATGAAGAAGTCGGGAGTGGCAGAGAAGTACATAAGAGTTGTACAGGATATGTACGAGGGAAGTGTGACAGTGGTGAGGTCTGAGGTAGGAGTGACGGATGCATTCAAGGTGGAAATGGGATTACAACAGGGATCGGCTCTGAGCATTTTCTTATTTGCAATGGTGATGGACAGGTTAACAGGTGAGATTAGACAGGAGTCCCCTTGGACTATAATGTTTGCTGATGACATTGCGATCTGTAGCAATAGTAGGGAGCAGGTTGAGGAAACCCTAGAGAGGTGGAGATATGCTCTAGAGAGGAGAGGAATGAAGGTCAGTAGGAACAAGACAGAATACATGTGTGTAACTAAGAGGGAGGTCAGTGGAATGGTGAGGATGCAGGGAGAAGAGTTGGTGAAGGTGGATGAGTTTAAATACTTTGGATCAACAATACAGAGTAATGGGGATTGTGGAAGAGAGGTGAGAAAGAGAGTGCAGGCAGGGTGGAATGGGTGGAGAAGAGTGTCAGGAATAATTTGTGACAGACGGGTATCAGCAAGAGTGAAAGGGAAGGTCTACAGGACAGTAGTGAGACCAGCTGCAATATGGGTTGGAGACAGTGGCACTAACCAGAAAGCAGGAGACAGAGCTGGAGGTAGCAGAGTTAAAGATGCTAAGATTTGCATTGGGTGTGACGAGGACAGACAGGATTAGAAATGAGTACATTAGAGGGTCAGCTCAGGTTGGACGGTTGGGAGACAAAGACAGAGAGGCGAGATTGCATTGGTTTGGACATGTGCAGAGGAGAGATGCCGGATAATTGGGAAAAGATTGTTAAAGATAGAGCTGCCAGGCAAGAGGAAAAGAGGAAGGCCTAAGCAAAGGTTTATGGATGTGGTGAGAGAGGACATGCCGGTGGTAGGTGTAACAGAACAAGATGCAGAGGACCGAAAAATATGGAAGAAGATGATCCGCTATGGCAACCCCTAACACGAGCAGCGAAAAGAAGAATAAAAGGAATGTAACTGCAATATGAGAGCAATTAAATGTCAAAATTATTAGGGGAACCAGACATTGCTACAAATGTCCTTTTAATGTTGGCACGTACAACTAAACCATACAGAAACTGATTGTATTACCTTGTCAATTAGTTTATGGCTTCCGGCACAGCAGGCATTATAGAGCTGATGTATGGCTGTGATATTTCTGACATGTTGGTAAGGCTTCTTTGGTAGGTGCCTGTTGCCAGAAAGCCAACTGTTATTAAAACCTGGATATTCAAACCTAATTTCACACAGTGTTTCTAGTGCCAAGGCACAAAGTTCCATGAAAATGCTTCTGGAAAGTCTAAGTCGGCTCTTAAGCCAGTCAAAATCATAGGCAAAAAAATCTGACCAATCCCTAAAAGCTTGTTTATTTGAATATGACTATCTGAATAGTCTTCAAACAGTGCCAAACAAGCCATCATACTGTGTCAAACCATTATGCTATGAATAAGCTGTAGGGTGTGAGATAAAGAACATTCTGTATGCAAGGAATGAGTTGGATCTGTGTTCTTACTGTGCTTTGGTTTCTTATCCTAAGAAGTGACAGCAGGTAGCTGATAAACTGATGAAAAAACAAATAAGTTCTTCAGTGCAAATATGTAGCATTGGTTTTCTTAAAAGGAAACTAATATAAAGTCTGTACATTATATACTTCACTTTTAGGGTTTTTCACATCAATGCACATTATAATAATGACTTGTTGATATCAGTTATTATATGCATGAGTTTTCATTTAGCTGGTGTAGCTGCATTTCCCTACTTGATCAAGGGTGTCATCATTTCTCACTTTAAAATGCTGGGTCAGAGTTGCCGTAAATATATATTGTTATAATGATGAGACACAGACATCATAAAGATTTGGGGCAGCCAACCATATATTATTCCACATCTGCAAAATAGGTTGTAAATTTAAACAGAGATGTTCACTGGTTTGAGTCCAAGATTGAACTGACTATGAGGAGGTAAAATGGCGGCTTTAAAGGCCGGTGGAGGAAGTGATGTCATTGATGCTGGAACCGGAAGTGGCATCTTTGGGAACATACGTGGCACCATCACAAGCGCCAGGACCAGATTTGATGTCTTCAGAGGCAACGGAACCGGAAGTCATGTTTTCAGAGGCGCTTGAACCCGGTGGGATTTCCCAAGAATGGTCTGCCAGGAACTTGAAAGAGACAGCGCGCCTCGCCACCCCCTGGTCTGGTGTAGACAATATATTTCCTGTTAAATTTTCTTTTATGAATCCTGACTTTTGCATGGAAAGTTGCTTATGTACATATCAAGCCTCATTTTGTGCATATGCAAGTTTTAAAAATCTGACCCCAGGTCCTCATAACTGACATTTCTATGGCAATAAAATAAAAACTTAGCAGAAGTATCAGTTGCGCTACTCCACCTAATAAACGTAGGCAAAATGGGAAGTGCAGGAAGGTTCTGAAGGGTTATATGAACAGTACATGTCCGTTTTTCTTTGCTGCTTTAAGTTCACTCTGTTGTCTTTACTCCTCTGTTTCCTGAATAAGTACACCAAATTTTGGTATATCTTTGAAACATGGCACCACTCTAGGTGATTAAAATGGGAATTTAAACATATCTAATCTTTAATTTCAACCTAGTGCTACTAAAGTATTTTTTAACACATTGCTTTCTGCTAAAAGAAATAACACACTATATCATTAATTTGTCACGATCGAGAAGTATGCCACTACGTCTCATATTAGCATGTTCAAAGACAATGCTTTACTGACTGGATATTAGAAACTAACTGCTTATGGATTTCTTTGAAAGTACAGAGTATATTCAAGAACACTTTCACTACATTTAGAGACTATCGTATAAGGAGTGGACCATGCCAAGTATTTAATACTGTATGAATAAGTGTGGCCCTATTAGTTTATTCAAGATGCACCAAAATAAAAAAAGATAATGGTATTCACACTAGTCTTAAATGATTTGATGCATTCTGCTCAGCGCTTCATCTATAGAAGTCTGTCAGACATGCAAAATGTAAAAAGAGGATGACAAACTTGAGTAACAAGGCCAATGTAGAATGAAAAAGAATGCCAAATCATCACCACAGACATGATGCTACCAGATGAGCTGAATATGTAGTCCACCCATTTTGAGGTTCAAAATATTAAGATTCTCTTTAAGTGTGAGATTTTGTACAGCATGCATGATCTGTGTTTAAGAGAAAACATCCAGCAAAACAGCCAGTCTGCCTCTGTAACGCCTTCCAGATCAGCTAAATGCTACACTAACTGGCATTTACAACCTCTCACTGTCATTAGAAATTAATCTCATCTTATCCAAGAATGCACCATAATACTGTCACATAGGAGAAACAAAGCATCATGCCTGAATCACTATTTTTGGCCCAGCTTAACTTGCTCCAATTTGCAGATGAAATTAGCAATTATCATTGGACGAGAGCATGTTTCTGGTCCTACTTATATTGATTGTCTAGTAAAACATGCAGAACTACTGTCCTACATTAAGAAAAATAATAATAAGAGTAAAAGGTAAGGAGCTGTTGATAAGTCTTATGTTTTTGAAATATTAATTTCAATTCCCACAGAAGATATAATTACTTTTTGCTTCTGGTGGTTCATCTCGAGCAAGTGGATTTTTTTTTTTTTTGTCAGCACATTTTTTTATTTTCAACAAGAGAGAATACAGCCTGACATGAATCACATAGCCGATGTAACTTTGCTTGGTAGTGGTTTTCAAAGAAACATTGAGGTAAGGATGAAAAAGCAATGCTTTCATAAGGTTGGAAGTTTTGTGGACTTAGTCGTGGATGTCTGTAAGCCATCACGTTTGTCTGCTGCTTAATTGTTCTATATCCCAGATTGCTTCATGCTTGTCAATGTGGTTCAGTGTCTTGTTATTTTTTCTCATTCCTCATCACTTTCTGTTGCCTTTTGTGATTTGCTTGACACTCAGCAGATGTCACTGCTGTTCTTTTTCTTTCTGGCATTACTTTTAGACAGAGAGATTTATATATACAATAGATAGATAGATAGATAGATAGATAGATAGATAGATAGATCAGGCAATTGCATTAGGGCAAGGAGTATACTTTTGTGTTGTACTCCATCTAAACTGGATGTAAATTGGTTTCCATGTAGGAATTGAACACTGGATCCCATCAACAATGATCTCATTACAGTTTCTGAAGACACCATGACAATTGAGATGTGAACCACCAGCAAGACTGTACATTCAGAAAGAAGATTTGACAAAGTTATATTGTGAAACTATGACATCTAGACCAAATATATTGCGAAATTCAGGAGACAAAATGTCACACCCTGATCAGCGTCAGTGGAGTAAATTGTGAGATGTTTGATTCATTAGGTGAGACTGATAAAGCAGAAGAACTCCTCCAATTTGGGAGACACCTCGGGAAAAGCAGATACATTTAAATCTTCATCACGGCCTCAAGATATCCTGACCGGGGACATCAGTGGCACAATGACACAGGACAGAAAGTCCATTAAGAAAATGGTAACATCTGCACAAACTAGTTTAGGATGTTTAGCTATAGAGATTTCTACCACAGTCATTCCTAAATACAGGTTTATAAACAACCTGTGTACAAATAATTCTCAAGTCTGCAGCATTCAGAGATACCATGAATTAAATTCATAAGCCACTTTTACCAACTAGCAATTCCTGCCATAAACAGCTAAAAGCTCTCAGATAGATTCACTACTATCTATTGACACCATGAAAACTAAATGCCATAACTTTGCAGTGCATGCTTTATATAATATTATTGTATTATTTGCCAATGCTATGGTGCACTTCTCACTTTCTTTTGTGATGCTTTTTTGGTGCTGCCTTACTCTATCTTTAATTGATGGATGTGAGGAAAATGTGCAAGAAAGAATTCCACTGTACTTGCTATAAAATGGAAAATTAAGTCTTTGATCTTAAACATGAAGTAATGTTCAAATTATAGCTGCATTCCCTGAGAAGCATTATTCAGGTCTTCAGGTGTAGATGGACATTTTCCTGAAATGATGATTAGGAAAACTGACACAGAGTTGTGCAAATCATCCTGAAAATTAGACATACAGCTCCCCCTAGTGAATTCCTGTAATGAGGAGTGACAAGACATTTCATCCTATATGATAAAAAAAAAAAAATCAGAAAGAACAAAGTATTACACATTAGCCTGTTATCAGCTCGTATGTCATAATCATTGAATACTGGATGAACTGTTCTACAGTTTTTATACATTTTAGCGCTATGGGCCATAGGCAGATTGTAAAACTGGCTGAGCAGTTTCAGCTCTAATGGTTAATCTTTTGAAGACTTGATTTATTTCAGAGTTCCCGGTACTGAAGACAAGCTGCTGTAGTAAGATCTGCATGAGTCAAACTTGCACATTCTCCCATTTTTTTATTAGCTGGAAAACAAAATTCAGTAAATAAGAAGTTATTTAGTTATGGCAGGTCAAAGGGGTCAGTTACACACCATAAAAAAATAATAACATGCAAATATTGCATTTTACATTTTGTCAGAGTTTAATGAAAACCAATATAAAAATACTAATATTGTTTCTTATGTCTTTTAGGGTAATTATGGAAAAAGATGATCCGCTGTGGCAGCCCCTAATGGGAGCAGCTGAACGAAGAAGATGTCTTTTAGGGTAATTAAAAGGACAGTGAAAAGTTATATTTATTCCAGAAATTTCATTTTTTATATTGTAATGTCTGACAAATGCTTGAAGAGCAATTGGGACCCAAAAGTGAGTTGTGTGTTATTAATTGGAGGATGAAGGGGACATAATGGTTCACAGCAATGGTGTAATAAGTCAGAAAGTCCTGCAAAAAGTTAGGAGTCAATGTGGTACTCTGATCTACAAACCCATTGAGTATCTCCTAGTGGTAGTAGTGGAGTGGACCAAAAGAGGACAATAAAAAATGGACACAGATTTAAGTTGGGATGAAGGCGGGTCTTGGTTTTATTATTTTAGTTTGGTCCCAGAAGCCCATATAATGTGACGTGATTGAAGCTTGTGACAGGGTAGAGGAAACTTTACATTAGATTTATTTTGAGAAGGACTGGCTATTAAGCCCTGTTCACCTAACTTCTCCAAAATATTCCCTCCAGTCAGATTTTGAAGGTGTTCAAAATGTACCACCCAATTTGGTTCTTTAGCAAACAAAAACTTTCCAGCATTTGTGCAAAGTTTGCCTTTAACAAACAGCCCGTGTTCTTCTTGAAGAGCTCATTTTAAAATAAAGATTGAAAACAGACTCAAACAAACAGAAATGCAAACTGAAGGAGCAAATGCAGGCCAGGGGAAGCAGAACTGCACACCCATATTGAGAAATAAATTGAAGAAAATTACAAATATCAAAGTTCAAGAGTTGAAGGTTCAGGTTTTTATTTAGTCATGTTTACAAATGAAATGTGCCTTTTCAGTTGCAGCCAACAACAGACAGAAATAAAAAAATTACAGATAAGACAAGTTAAATCTTGTCAGAAATTCTAAAATATTTATATCATTTGAAATCAAATTCTTTGCTGGCTACTTGTAGCAGTTTGATTTCTAAAAAAATCTGTTACATGATACAGTACATATGAAAAACTCTACACTCCTAGAATTTTTATTATCTTCAATATTCCTTATTAAAAAGATGGGTAGAAAAGAATTTCTGGAGGGTGCTACTTTTCCTGCCATTCTCCAGGGGAGCTTCTCCTTCAGCATTTCCAGTCATGAGAAGCTCCAGGGCCGGAACCTGTTCTTGAGTTCCCTTGTCCCAGTTAAGGACAGGGAGAGACACATAGGGCTTGAATATGGCAAAAACCTACAGGATGGCAATGAGACCAGCTATGTTATATGGGTTGGAGACGGTGGCACTGACCAGAAAGCAGGAGACAGAGCTGGAGGTTGCAGAGTTAAAGATTTTAAGATTTGCATCGGGTGTGACAAGGATGGATAGGATTAGAAATGAGGACATTAGAGGGTCAGCTTAAGTTGGACGGTTGGGAGACAAAGACAGAGAGGCGAGATTGCGTTGGTTTGGACATGTGCAGAGGAGAGATGCTGAGTATATTGGGAGAAGGATGCTAAGGATAGAGCTGCCAGGGAAGAGGAAAAGAGGAAGGCCTAAGCGAAGGTTTATGGATGTGGTGAGAAAGGACATGCAGGTGATGGGTGTAACAGAGCAAGACGCAGAGGACAGAAAGATATGGACGAAGATGATCCGCTGTGGCGACCCCTAACGGGAGTAGCCAAAAGAAGGAGAAGATTATCAACTTACATGGTGCTTCTTTCAACTCAATGTTAAGGTCAAGGTCAAGGTTGTCATCAACAGCCGTGTACACATACATAGTGAGATGAGACAATGTATCTCAATGAGCCCCAGCGCAACATATAGCAACATACGACAAATAAACAAACCATAAACAGACAATACAACCATATAACAGTATAGTATGAAAGGGATTTAAACCTTCCAGAATCTAGTCAAGTCAAGTCAAGTCAACTTTATTTATAAAGCACTTTACATACAACAGCCGCTGACCAAAGTGCTGATATATATAATTCACTAAGGCAAGACAACCATGGAAAGCACGCTGGAAGGGGCGTGGATTCACTAAACCGCCGACAAGTAAGACGCCAATGGCGCACGCAGAAAGGGGCCACGCCCACCAACTCTTAGACCATTGGATACAACGAAAGAATCACAGAGCCACGCCCACCAACTCGGACGCGACACCAAGGGAAACATGCCGTCAT
The DNA here is from genome assembly GCF_900747795.2 of Erpetoichthys calabaricus. NCBI lineage: Eukaryota > Metazoa > Chordata > Cladistia > Polypteriformes > Polypteridae > Erpetoichthys > Erpetoichthys calabaricus. Next base: position 282,129,783 of record NC_041397.2, on the reverse strand, counting down.
TTCTGTTTGTCTGTGCCACAGTACACTTGCAGCTCTGAGCCACGTTGTCTTTTCATTAGTCAACCTCAGTGGAACCTTGGTTCACACAGAGGCAGCGCCAGAGAGAGACAGAGGCACACACAGGCAGCGCGATAGAGAGAGCCGCGCACACACAGGCAGCGCCAGAGAGACAGAGGGGCGCACACACACACACACACACACAGAGGCAACGCCAGAGAGAGACAGAGGCACACACAGGCAGCGCAAGAGAGAGCCGCGCAATCCTTTAAAATTGAAGTTAAAACACAATGAAGGAAGCAGTCTTTAAAAACCAATAAGCCCTGTGCCTCTTTTTCATTAGCGTCTCACCTGCTTCAGGCCCTGCAACAGTCAAGACGCTCTCTCTGCAGCTGACCTTCTCTGTGCCTGACTCCACTACTGTCAGTTGCCTGATTAAAAATGGCCTTTTGAAGGGGAGCTATGGACCCGCTATACCACAGGAACACATTGCCTTCGAGCCTGCTCTCGCTCACTGTAACGTACTGGCTTGCTCTCTCTCTCTCTCCTCACTCACTCACACACTGCACAGGGGAGAAATGCCCGAAGCAGAGAGACAGAGGGGGTGGGGGCTCGGTGCTTCTGAGAGACAGAGGGGGAGGGGGCTCGCGTGCTGCTGAGAGAGAGAGAGAGAGAGGGGGGCTGGGGAGGCTCGCGTGCTGCTGAGAGAGGGGGAGGGGGCTCGCGTGCTGCTGAGAGAGAGAGAGAGGGGGGGTGCTGGGGATGCTTGCGTGCTGCTGAAGAGAGAGAGGGAGAGGGGGGGCTGTGGAGGCTCGCGTGCTGCTGAGAGAGGGGGGGCTGGGGAGGCTCCTGTGCTGCTGAGAGAGAGAGAGAGGGGGGGGGGCTGGGGAGGCTCGCGTGCTGCTGAGAGAGGGGGGGCTGGGGAGGCTCACGTGCTGCTGAGAGAGAGAGGGGGGGCTGGGGAGGCTCGCGTGCTGCTGAGAGAGAGAGAGAGAGAGAGAGGGGGCTCGCGTGCTGCTGAGAGGGGGGGGGAGCTGGGGAGGCTCGCGTGCTGCTGAGAGAGAGAGCCTGCGCATGCACTGCACATGCCATGCAGCTGAGCAGGGAGCCTGGGTGTTTATGTCAGTGTTATTCAATGTTTTTACTATTACACTGTGCATTCTATGGTGTAATAGTTAACTATATTTGTGCTTAAAAATCTTTAAAAAAATATATTTACATACAGTTCGTATGGTCTGGAATGGATTAATTGTATTTACATGCAATCCTATGGGGGAAATTGCTTCGGTTCACGACCAAATCGGTTTACGACCAGAGGTTTGGAACGAATTATGGTTGTGAACCGAGGTTCCACTGTATATTGAGTCTAGAAAACATGATCAGCAAGTCTTTGATAGGCTGCAACAAAATGATGAAAGAACGGGCCCATTTTTTTCTCACAAGCTGGGTGGGTGTTAGTTAGTTAATTAGTTACTCGAAGGATTTCAAGATTTAATATGCACAAGCGGTAACACTGCAAAAGCAGCCCAAACCAGAAAAGCCTGCTGGCAAAAAGTGGCTGACAAATTAAACGCGTGTGCATTGTACTTACTGAAAGCGGCGTTACGGATTTTGCAAATGTTCATTTTTTCCCTCTGCTTAAAAAACATTAAAAAAGCGGCGTGATTATGCGGTGTATACTACGCCGCGGGTTGGTATGCAGCGTGTAAAACAGTTTGTCACGGATAATTTGCCTTTTACTTTAACATGAAGACAATTTCCTGTTAGATTTGCCTTTGCGATGACAATTGATAAGGCACAGGGCCAAACTTTCAAAAAGATGTGCATGTATCTGCCAAAACCAGTTTTCAGTCATGGACAGTTGTATGTTGCTCTCTCCAGAGTTCCATCTTTTCATTCACTTACTGGTATGCCTGCAGGAACACGTGCAGTGAGCGAGAGAGAGCGAGCGACACACACACGCATACAGGCGCGGGAGAGAGAGAGCGCTGTACGCATAAGAATAATAATACTTCATTACATTGATATACCGGTGTTTTCAGTATTCAAAGCGCTATCCACACAGGGAGAAACCGGGAAGCGAACCCAAAATCTTCCACAGTCTCCTTACTGCAAAACAGCAGCACTACCATTGCCTCGATTTTGTTTTCACTTCTGTTTACAGCGATCGGATCGTAGCGTGCATTGTTGCAATGTTACTTTTCTTGGTGGCTTATTACATTACGGATGTTTCACATGTTAATTTTTTTCCCTGTGCTTAAAAGACATTAAAAAAGTGTTTCTCAACTGTGACTCCGGAACAACTCAGTACGCTAGCTATATTAAGCGTCAACAATGAAGACTCGCTACACCTTAATGAACAAGTGCTGAAACTTATCCCTACCGACGAAGTAACTTTCACCAGTGTGGCCTCCATTGTCACAGACGATCCCGCTTTCAGTCACGGACAATTGTATGTTGCTCTCTCCAGAGGTCCATCTTTTCATTCACTCACAGTGGTATCCACAAACCCACCCCATTTGGACAACTGTGTCGTTCAGCAAGTGTTCACCCATCAATACATAATTATGCGGTGTATGTTATGCCGCGGGTTGGCTAGTAAAGTAATATTGCACTATAAGTAAGATATTGTACAGAGGCAATTTGCAGTCTTGAACCGCATTGAGTTAGTGATAAGTATAAGGTTATCAATGCACATAACAGGACATAAGTGTGCCTGTTGTATTCAATAAATAAAACAAAAGAGTGCAGGTGCTGTTGAAAAAGCCCAAAGTGTAATATGATAAGTATGTAAAGCATAAAGTGACATAGTACACTGGAATGACACCGATTAAACAGGAGCTAGACATTTTTTGTGCATTAAGAATTCTGATGGCATGTGGTATGAAACTATTACTCAGTCTTGCACAACCAGAATGGATGCTTCAATACCACTTTCCAGACAGCAGAAGAAAGAAGAGTCCAAGTAATGGGTGGGGATGATCTTATACTACAGTATGTTACTGGCTCTGTTAAATGAGTGGGTTTGTCTTTCAGGGGAGGTAGAGGCACACCGATAAACTTCTCAGCTGCTCTCACTATCAACTGTAGTTTTTTGCAGTCCAAAACATTACAGTTCACCTACCAGAAAGTGATGCAGCTAGAGAGCAGACTTTCAATGGTACTCCTGCAGAATGTTGTACAGATTGGTGGGGGGAAGCTCGCTCTTTTCAGTCTTTATAAGAAGTACAGATGCTGCTGAGCCCTCTTGGCTATGGAGAGGGAGTTGAGGGACCAAGAAAGATCATCTGTGATGTGGACTCCCAGGAACTTGGTGTTTTTGACCCTCTCATAACAGCGCCGTCGATGGTGAGAGGTGGGTGAGCAGTGCTAGATTTCCTAAAATCTATTGGCATCTCTTTTGTCTTTTCATCATTAAGAGAGATATTACACTTACACCAGGCAGACACTCTCACCACCACCTCCATGTATGCGGAGACATCATCCTTCTTAATGAGACCTACCACCATCATGTTATTTGAAAATTTGATGATCTGGTTCAACCTGAATTCTGCTGAGCAGTCATGTGTCAACAGTGTAAAAAGCAAAGGGCTAAGGATGCATCCCTGTGGGGCCCTATAGTGCTCCTGTGCTCAGAGTGATAGTTCTAGAGATGTTGATGTCAATGCAAACAGACTGAGGCATTTCTGTCAGAAAGTCTAAAATCCAGTTTACAATGGGGGTGTTGAGACCCCACCCATTCAGCTTAATGAACAGTTTCTGTGGAATGATAGTATTGAATGCTGAGCTGAAGTCAATGAACACAATCCTTACATGAGAATCCCACTTGTCCAGATGAGTCAGTGACAGATGAAGTGCAGTGGTTATAGCATCATCGGTAGACCAGTTGGGGCGGTACGTAAACTGAAATGAATCCAGAGAGATGGGGAGAGTTGCTTTGATGTGGCTCATGACTAGTCGTTTGAAGCACTTCATGATGGCTGATGTACTGTAAGTGCCTTGGGGCGTTAATCATTCAGACAGTTTACAGATGGTTTCTTTGGATCCGGGATGATTGTAGTGGTCTTAAAACACATTGGAACAACTGTCTGACTCAGGGAAATGTTAAACATATCAGTGAGGACGTCAACCAGCTGGTCTGCACACTCTTTGAGCACCCGTCCAGGTATGTTGTCAGGACCAGACACTTTCACACAGATTACCTATTAATCTAGGATAGGGTGGATTTCCTTGTGTGCTCGCTATTGAGTGCATCAAACTGTGCAAGAAGGCATTTAAAGTGTCAGGGAGGGAGGCATCACTGTCACAGAGAAAAGTCGGTGATAACTTGAATGCACCCTGACATGCTCTGAGCATCTCTGATATTCTGAAAGTGCCCTTGAATTTTTTGAGCATATGAATACTTTGCTTTCTTGATTGCCCTGGCCAGGTTAGCTCATCCAGTTTTGAGGGCAGTCTTGTCTCCAGATCTGAAGGCAGCATCCTCTGCTTTCAGCATCCACCAGACCGCCGAAGACTTCCAGTGTTTCTGGTTGGCTTTTATAGTTAGCCTCTTGGAGACAGTAACATCTTCAGTGCATTTGCTAATATAGCCAGTCACAACTGCTATATATTCCTTCACATTGATGCAGCCCTCATGAGTAGCAGCCTCTCTAAAAACTGACCAGTCTGTGCACTCAAATTAGCCCTGAAGTGCTGAGATGGCCCCCTCAGACCACACCTTGGTGTCTCTCTGTACCGGTTTAGTGTGTTTGAGCAGAGAACTGTAGGCTGGGATTATTTTCACAGAGATGTGGTCAGAGTTGCCGAAGTGGGGATGGGGCTCGGCTCAGTAAGCATCTTTAATGCTGGTATAAACATGATCTAAACAGTTATCACGTGTGGTTACAAAATTCATATGTTGGTAGGATCTAAGTAGAACTGACTTAAGGTTTGTGTGTTTGAAGTTGCCAGCGATAATAAAAGCAGTTTACCACTTCATACAACTCCACTAGCGCCTGGTTAGTATTAGTGCTAGGCGGCAGGTACACGGCAAACTAAACAACGAAACTAAACTCCCATGGCAGGTAGAAAGGCTGACATTTCACTGCTGTAAACTCCACCATAGCAGAACAGTGTCTGAAGACTATGGCAACATTTGTACACCACTCATTGTTGATATAAATGCACACGCTGCCGCCTCATTTCTTACCGCACCTCGTGTTGTCTCTGTCCATGTGGAAGAAAGAGCAGGTGGCCAGCTGCACTGCTGAGTCCAGAATGCTGGTCTGCAACCAAGTTTCATTAGAAATCAAAGCACATAACAAAGAACATAACATGAGTAGGAATCAACCAATGACTGACCAAAATAAACTGAACTCTTGACCCCACAAACTACTTAAACTCCACCCACATCCCACCTTCAGAATGATCTGGATGTTAGGTTTGCCATTTTACACTCCCATTCCAACAAGCCTTTTGTGGGGGTCTTTAAAGCAACTCTTCTCCCTGATTTACTGAAGTTTATTTCTGCCAGTAATGGGTACCTGTCATCAGTTGAGATGATTTTCCAGTTTTTTCAACATTGCTCTCTGACACACACAAACCAAATCATCTATTAGCCCCAATAACTTTAGCTGCATGTTTGGTAATGTGATGGAGCTTTTTAAATTTTGATTAGTCAGACCACTAAACCAGGCAATGAAGCTGAAAGAAATGACAGACTGGACCACACTGCAATGAAAGAATAACACAAGGTCCTTGTCCAATTTAAGCAGTCTGAATTTGAAAAGGAGATTGCATGTCAAACATATTCTACTTGTATCAATATTCCAATATCATCTACTATAGTTTCTAAGAATTTATATTTAGTCATTTTGTTCCCCTCCTCCTCCTGAACAATGATAGATGAACATGAAGATCTGTGCCTCTTGAAATCAAATATTCTTTTTTTAGTGTTTTTGACATTAACAGCAAGATAGTTCTTATTGCACCAATTTACTGGCTTTCATCCTCCCCAGATAAGCGCCTTATCAACATAATGTTATCATCATACCTGATCCTGAAACAGTGATCATTGCTCTGTCAAAAAGCTGTGGCCAAAGAATGGAATGCTGAAATCCATTCCATGGCAAGGTTATCGAAAACACATTCAGTGGTCTATGTAAATACATGTTTTTTGACTGACAGGAAGTCATATCAAGAACATGAAACTCCAGCCCACAATCAGACTTTCAGCTCCAGCACATGAAGGACATTAATCTATAGGCAATGGGGGAAAAAAACTGTACATTTAGTTACATCTTACTGGTATTTTCATTTATAATTGTATTGCCAAACAAGCACAAGTAGAAGATATCTTCATGGCTCCAGGGAACCTGGGAACCTGCCTTTTAATACCAACCAACACCAGTAGGAGGCAGGCATTGTTATGACTCAACAGAAGCACTCCATTTATTTTCTTGTTTAGTGCCCTCGTTTACTGCTTATTTTCCAATTTGTTTGCATCATCTAGCATTAAATAGAGGCCACTGGTTCCCCCACCCTTTTTGTGTCTTTCAAACTAGCTCACAATATATATAATATACAGTAAATATTATACAGTTTATCGTGTGCTGCTGTTTTCTTGTTTGCACACTTTTTCACATAATGAATTTATATACGTACAGTGGATTCATAAAGTATTTAGAGTCCTCCTGTTTTTTCTTATTGCGCTGTAGATTTAATTTTAAATGGATAGAATTGCCATTTTTGCTAATAAATCTACACTAAATAGCCCATAATGACAAAGTGAAAACATGCTTTGAGAAAGGTTTGCAAATGTTTTTAAACAATCAAAAACTTAAATCTCTCATTTATATACACATTCAGTCTTTTTAAAAGCCCCCTTTGGCAGCAACTACAGCTTCGATTCATCTTGGGTAAGTCTCTCTAAACATAGAAGCAAAGATCTGTGATAAGGTTTGCATATTTATAGTTAGAAATCTGGAAAGGGAGAAAATGAACCGCAAGTCTTAAAATGGTGTTTTATTCCTGAGCTTTTGACAACTCACCAAGTGTCATCATTAGAGGAAAATGATTAGACTTACAGGAATCAAAGGCAATATATAGAAAATGGTTTGTAGGTGGGTATAAGTGAGGTGGATTAGTCTTTTTTATTATTTGTATGTTCTTCTTTTTCAGCCTGCATATTCTGGGTTCATGTCCAAGTGTCTGTTAATGATGGTTGTGGATTTCTAGCTATATATATATATATTTAATAGGGGGTTCGCCCCCTGCTGGCTTCGCTTGTCAACCACCCCCAGCCTCTGCTACGCACCAGCCACTTCGCATCTCTGCTGTTCACATTGTGAAGAGGGGGGCTGAACGCACCCCAAGGAGACACAGTCGCTCCTCCGAAACCCCTTCTTAAATGGTGATACAATGGGAAACAAATACAGTTTGTGTTTTTTACCTCCTCTTTGTTCAATCAGCTGCTGGCTTGCTGCTGCTGCTGCCATGCCGCGTGATCTGCATCTCGCACGCCACTTCGAACATTTAAAAGCCTGTACAGCAGCTGTCTTTGGTGTGGTAAAATCTCTTGGCACAAAGTTTCGTCTCGCCAGTGAGTTATTGATATTTTTTAGTTTATAATTTAAAAATGGAATAAGAATCTGAAAATCTAACAACATATCACATTAAAGTTCTATAAATTCTGAAAAAAAATGATACCAAACATATATATGTAGGTTTTAAAATAAGCCCGATTTAAAGCATGACAAAAAACGTGACATAAAAACATCAAATAAAATCATTGCACAAAATCGTTGCACTTTTAGGCTTAGGATTTTATATATAGAGAGAGTAGATATATGTATAAATGGTAAATGAAATTGTGTACCGCTCCCTGAACAAGCATGATTATAATATGTGCTGCCAATCTAAAGTGGCAGCAAAGAGAGAAAAAAAAAGAAATGATCCAGAGCACGAATGACCAACACTACTTTCCTACAAGACCACAACAAGTGGAGAAGCACACCAATGGATACAATTGTTAAGTTAAATGAGAAATGTTATTATACTGTAAATAAGAAAATGTACAAGACAAACAACCCCCAGTATACACAATACTGTGCTGCAGTGCCCCCCCACACAAATCACAAAACAAAACACTCAACAAAATAAACTAATACACAAATAACAGTTGCAAGAAATGAATTAATGAAAACAAGAGTCCTTTAAATATCCACCTTTATTAATGATCCTTTACAGTCTATTCTTGTGAAGGGAGCGTTGAGCCGTACCTCAAGTCCTGGAGAACTCCTACCAGACACCATCCCTTATGCTAACCCATCAGGTCCACTCCTGAATTCACCACCCACAGAAGAAAAGAAAAAAAAGATTTTTCCTGAATTGAACCCGGGTTCACCTAACTTCCTTCAGCTCTCTCTCCTGACTCCTCCTTCCTTTCTTCTCTCCCTTTTTCCTGTCATGTCATGTATGCTTGACTCTTCCCCTTGCAGTTTATTTGGCCCTTCGAGCCAGGGGCTCCCTTCCACACTAACCATTGGCTGGCATTACAAATCAAGCAATTCCAACAGAACTAGAGAAAGGTACAAACTGCCAATGACTCCTGTCACACACGGGCGCTTAGGGGTCAGCCAAAGGGTCCAATTAAAGGTGGTCAAACGATAAAAAGGGTTTGTAAGGAGTAGTAATGCCTTTCTCTTCTTCCCACAGACCTACAGAAGACTAGGCCATTTTTCAGCCCGTCCCTGTTCTGATGACCTCACTTCCTACTTCCTACCACCAGAATATAACAACCACCTATTAACTCATCTTCTTTCTCTTTGTTGTTTTGCAGAAAAGACCGGTTTCAGTCTCTTTTGATTACTCTTTTTTCCACAATATACGGGGAGGATCCTCAAATCTTTTTGTTCATGTTTGTGACTTATTACACTCCCCATACATACACACAACAACTGTTACAATTCTAGTTTTTTGCATAAAGCACATAGACCTGCATTTACTGCACACTTCTTAAAATACCATTATTATTATTATTATTATTATTATTATTATTGTAGTAGTAGCAGCAGATTATGCAGCACTTTTAATTTTGCTATAATTCTGCTCAGTGAACAGAAGATACCATATTTTCAGTTGTCTGGAGAAATATGATAAATCATAATCTTCCAGCTGGAGCCTATATTTTTCTTGCCCCAGTTTCACTCAGTTGAACACAGCAATTAGCGCATATGACTTTTCCAATATTAGTGTGATTTTTACTAAACAATGCTGATTAGCATTCAGCATGGTTTTATTCCAGTAATCCATTGCATTTGACAAAAAACTCTTTCTCTTCTGTGTCACAAATCTAAATTTCCTGTTTGGGTTTGCACCTACAGATACCACATTTAAATCTCAGCATGCATAACTGAGTGGTTGGAGAGTTTTCTGGGAGGGGAATGTTATTTTCATTTAGAATTAATTTTGTGTTAGAGTAGTCAAACATTCACACTTTTTTCATGTGCAATTAAGTGTAAAAATTACAATAGATTACGCAGAAGGTATTTTTGTTGTAAGAATGTCGTGCAAAAACAGTTGCAGAGTTGTTAGTGTTATTTTTCATGATTTAGGCGCCTAACTGAATGAATATGGCCATTTTATGGTGCTGTTATGAAATGTTTGTCAAGTTTGTGCATTGATTATCATGGGATGTTAAATATGCTTTAAAGAAGATGTGATTTGTGCATTTAATAAACAGCATTCTGTTATTTCTATGGACATTTATGAAAAACTTTCAATTTTTACATTCTTTCAGGTTGTGTGCCACACAATGTCAAATCCTGGTCTCCGCAGATGCCAAACCTCCTACTTTTAAGTCAGTCAGCCATTTTCCAACTTGCTATATTATAACGCAGGGTTACTTTTAATTTCATTCAAAATCTCTGCCTCATAATGACAAGTCCATGCCATTGTTAATGACATGTGTGTGATAAGAGGTCCTTGGCACAGTGCAGGTTTTAAATAAATAATTGCGTCCTGAGATTGTGCAGGCTCAGAACGGGTGTGGGCGTGATGATGATGGTGCCAGTCCGGGGTTGATTGTGGTGCTTGGCTTATCACATACTCATGTTAGGTGAGTCAGGTGCCTCATTCATACCTCAGAGTGGGCAGAGGAATATATCTGAACCTGATCAGGCTGCATAAAGGAGCCTGCATGGCAGAGGGAAGAGGGAATAAAGAGAATCAGAAAAAGAACAAAATGAAAAGGAAGAAGCTGAAGTTAAAGTGAAAGAAAGATAAAAGAATGATAGGCAGGACTGGAAGAGCCCATGCTACACAGGAATGGGGGCAGGTGATCCGGAGTAACCCCCAGGGAGAGAAGCCTGGGGGTGAAGAAAGGGGGCTCCTATTGAGCGATACTGGGGAGTAAGAGCAGTCTGGTATTTAGGGCTGACTGCACCTGTGTTGAAGTAGAAAGCATTGGGGTTTATGTGCTTTTAAGGAACAGCACCCTGCCTTTCATTTTAACTTTGATTTTATTGACTAATTATGGATTATTTATTGAACTTTTTAACCTCCATCTCAGCTTTTGTTTTATGGAGTATTTATTTATTGGTTTGAATCACTGCACTATTTTCACTTTGTTTTAGATTAATTTTATTAAAACCACTGACACTTTTTGCACCAACTACTTGCAGCATATACCATATATTTCCTGAACTTCCCGGCTCCTATGAGTCTATAACTATTAACAGTTTCAGGTTGAAGAGGCTCAAGGAAGAGGCAAAGGATTGTGGTGCTAACCCGGACTGACACACTATGTAGCACTGTGGTCCATACCAGAGTCGTAACCATTGTCTTTTTCAGTTGTTATCTGGACTGTTCCACATCACTTTCTTCCTTTTATAAAATGTTCCCATCACCATCGCAACTCCTATGTTGTTGATGACATGTGGCCTCTTCTGTAATGAAGACGCCAAGGTAGCATGTTTTAAAACATTGGAACAAAGCTGATGAGAACAGGTCAACAAAGCTCGCCAGTCCTATCTACCTTCTCCAAAATAACATCAAATCAAGTTTTGAAAGTTTCTAAAGTCCTACTCTTTACCACACTGTTTGGTCAGGTATTCCATGTGTCTATGGTGTATCCCATGTGTCTGTGCTTTTCTGTGTAAAGAAAATCTTTGTAACGTTTGTGTGAAATTTGCCCTTAAAAAGTTTCCAACTGTGTCCTCATGTTCGTCTTCTCAGATTAAAGTCACAGTCTTGACTCAGTATAATAATTCCTATCATAATTTTAAAAACTTCAATCAGGTCACTTCTTAAATTACTTTGCTTAAACTGAAAAAGCCCAGCTCTTGTAATCTATCCTCATAACTCAACCCCTGTAACCCTGGAATCTGTCTACTTGCTCTTCTTTTTCTTGCACTGCTATGTCTTTTTTGTAGCCTGGAGATGAAAACTGAACACAGCCCTCCAGATGAGGCCTCACTAGTGCATCTTAAACCTTAAGCACAAACAACCTTTGACTTGTACTCCACACAGCATTGCTATGTAAACTAATATCTTTCTGAATAGATTCTGTATACTTGTTCAGTCCTCTCACTGTATACTTTAATTTTAAGGTCCTTTCTCATAGATTTGTTTATAACCAATACCTATGTCTTGTTGATAATAATTATATTGCCATACTCTTCACATTCACCCTTTCCATGATTTTTTGTAGACTGTCTTGGCTGCTGGCTAATATCCTCCGGTCGTTGGCAAACTATAAGCCATAAACAAGTTTTCCAACTTCTTTTACTCTTTCTTCTTAGCATTGCAGTGCTTTCTTTACTAACTGTTATAGATAGATAGATAGATAGATAGATAGATAGATAGATAGATAGATAGATAGATAGATAGATAGATAGATAGATAGATAGATAGATAGATAGATAGATAGATAGATAGATAGATAGATAGATAGATACTTTATTAATCCCAAGGGGAAATTCACTCCAGCAGCGGCATTCTGATAAAGAACATTATTAAATTAAAGAGTGATAACAATGCAAGTATACAGACAGACAATAACTTTGAATAATGTTAACGTTGACCCCCGCCCCATCCCATAAGGGTGGAATTGAAGAGTCGCATAGTTTGGGGGAGGAACAATCTCCTCAGTCTGTCAGTGGAGCAGGACAGTAACAGCGCTCTGCCACAGATGTCAAACTGTCCAGCTCCGTGCCTACAATAGAGCCTGCCTATATGCAGATGTTAAACAGCAATGGTAAAAATGGACAACCTTGCCTTACTCCTCTCCCTGTATTTTCTGATTCTGATAGATCTCCTTCTCTTCTTGTGCTGACTGACTACCCTAGTTACAAATTTCAATTCAGCCGTCTGTCTCTCCAATCTATTTCTAGTCTTCTTAAGGCACCCTTCATTTTCATAAACCACAAACCATATACTTGTATAAATCTCCATTCCATGTGAGATGCTCCTTCGCCACCCAGTACCGTCAGCGATCCACTTGCTTGCCTCTTTCGTCTTCCTTTTCTGAATCCAAGCTGAATCCAATTGAGTCTGTTTTACCCTGAAGCCATTTCGTTAGGAATCTTTAGAATAATCTTGGATGCATGGAAAAGCAGGCTGATGGTGTTGTAGTCATTACACTGTATAAAATAAGGCTTCTTTCAGCGTGGAACCATAAGTGTTTGCATAAAGTTCTCTGGCCATCTACCTGATATGTAAATACAGTATTCTGGTACAATCTCAACTCCTTGTTGCTTTATTGCAAAATCAGATTTTGTCAGTTCTTTGTTCTTTTTTGTTTAGTTCCTCAATTTGTTTGAGCTTAACCTTCAGTATTCTTGACCCTTCTTCCTCCCTTCATTTTTGCACCCTCCCACACCCAAATTCTTAGGTCGATCACCCTTGCTACAATGTTCTTCAATGTATTCCTTCTGTCATGCCTTCATACTTTCACAGTCATTCAACAGCTTACCCTTTTTGTCCTTAATGCCATGGCTTCCTTCATTCCCACCTGACTGTTGTTGCTTATCCCTACCAAAAAATGTCCCTCCCATATCTCCCTCAGCTCGTCCATCTCTTTTCCTCTTGATTTAGTCTTTGGCATTGTGACATTGCTTCTTCTGTACTCTAATGTTTCCACCTTCTTCCTTCTTTAACATCATTTATAATTTCCTCTGTAAGCCATGATTTCTGAGAACCTTTACTCTCCTTGTTTCTACCTTTGCTGCCTCTTTTGTGATTGTTACTTTGAATCTTCTCCACTTTTCCACTACCTTTTCAATGTAATTTATGTACTTCTATTCATTCTTCAGTTTAGAGTCTCCACTTTTCTTGATGATTAATAAGCTGAGATATAATGACATGGTAACAAAGATATGATCAATACTCACATATGCACCTGGGTAACTTTAGAAATTCTGAACATTACTAATGTGCCTGTTTCATGCCATAACATATCTGACAACCAAACTAGTGCATGTCATTCATACCACCTTCTCTTCTGGTTTTATGAGGTGTTAATTATTACCAGCTGCTGTCATTTAAAGACTTCTACCAGCACCTTCATTCTCTCATTCCTTTTACCCAATCCATAGGGCTCTACAAAATCCTTTCTCCTATCTTTACTCTTGTGACAATGTAGTCACCTATTAATACAAAGTAGCATATGTCCTTAACATTTTGAAGGCTGTCCCAAATCTTCTCATAGATTTTGTCCATCTCTTGTTCATTATGCACTGTTGTGGTCAACCAGAGATGCAGATATGGCCACAACCAATTGTCTTCATATCACTCCCCATTTGTCACACGCTCAGCAAATGTGTTCTAAAGCAATAGTGCCACTCCACATTGTTCTTTTTGACTGTGACTGTGAGGATTACTCATACTCCCTCACTGATGTAGTCCCCATTCTCTTTCCATTTTACTTCTGACTGGTTGAGTACTCCAACCTAAACCTCCAGAAATACTCTACATTGGGTAGTTTTCCATCCTTCAAAGTTCATACATGCCAAGTCCACTGGCAAGGATTTTGCTGGATAACAACCTTTGAGGTCCCAAAATCTTCACTGGAAGACGCAGTTCCATTCATCTGGTAGATGGATCCGTTCATGATTCCATCTATTCTCCTATTTAACTTTACCATGGAAATTCAAGATTAAATAATTGGAGTGGTTTCATGTTGCCATCCTCAATTATTTTCTATCAAACTATTTTTCTCTTAGATGATTTCTGTCCAACACTATGAAAGCCCTGACAGCTTTGATTTGTCATCAAAGTTTTTCTCCTCCTCCGCCCAAGTTTCAGATCTTCCTTCACCTACGTTGAAGATGTTGGCTCATGACACCTAATTCCTTAGAAATGGAGTAACCCCTACTAAACTGGGCTTTTAATAGTAAAAATTTAGTAAAACAAACAAATCCCATAGATTACAGTTTCCTACAAACTTGCTGTTGTTAAATACACTGGTTAGGCTATGTTGTTTAATAGATGTTTTAATGGCACATCATACAGCACAAAGGTTTTGTAAATGGGCACATAAATAATTTCAGTATGCTGAAATAAAAGGCTATTGTACAATTTCCTGGCTAGCTATACCATTATGTCATTATGAAGCACTTTGCTTTGAGTGACCACAATCAATTTGCTACTGATTGTCATATTTAACTTTCAAACATAATTTCATTTTCTAGAGTACTAGCACATGTCCTAAAAATGACTCAAAACTGCCTCAGTTTATAAAAATAAAGCCTCTTGCAAAGTGTTATTCATTTTCATACAGTATATCAGTTGTGGTGAGAGGAGTAGTATGTCATAATTTCACTAATTCACGGCTTAAACAATAACCAAAAAAATAAAGTTGATTTAGGACTAAAAGTGCAGACTTCCACTCAACTATTTCTCTGTGACTGTGGTTACGGTTAGCCTGGCTGAGGATGTACATGGTCAAAATAATTATTTTCAGGAAAACCACTCAAGCAAGAACTACAGTAATTTATTGAACAGTAATGACCTTGCCTTGATTACTGTGTCCCAGAAGTAGAACTAAGGTTAGTGGTTTTATGTAGATGATGAGAAAGCAGCTCTAACTATGATTGGGGTATCAACAAGGTTTACCTAATGGCTGACGACAGATGAGGTTGGAATCAGTGACCAGGAACAGAGTTTTACTTGTGAAGAGTCATGCTTTTGTATTCTCAATAACAAGCAGTTTGTCTTTTTGATATTCATTTGTACAAAGTTTTTTTCCCCACTCTAATGGATTCATTTTATTGAAGGGGTAGAAATCATTTTTCTAGTTAATGTGTATTCAACTAGCTCTGAGTGTCATCAGCATCAGGTGCAATTGGTTTCTCTGGAAAGAGAAAAGGAGAAGAAATGCATTTGTAAAATGTATGAGTGAAGGCAGTCAAATGAGAACAATAAAGATTTAGTGTGAATGACACTTCAGTTGCATTCAAAATTATTTATTTAGTTAGTGACTGCTACCTGAGAGTTATCTTGTAAACCACCTTCATGGTCACAACCAATTGTCTATCTTCATATCACTCCCCATTTGTCACAGTGCAATCTACGAGTGTTTCTGGACTACGCATGTTAATAAAGGACAGTGAGTGTTTGAAAAAAAAAAAATTCACTTCAGTTCATTTTTTCTTATTTGCCATATTATGGATAATATTTATTTTTCATAGAAATAATTTACGTATGTAGAACCACGACCATCTGAATTGTGCAACTTGTTAGACCTAGTAGAGCTATCACACAGCTGGTCTGCACAAATAATTTTCAGGTCCATGTGCTAATTACAAGGTAACTAAAATAGAATTGTTTTAGAAAAATACATTTTTATTCTGAGTTTTGCTCAATAACAAAAAATATTCCTGCATCTTCCAAAAATCCACAGTTGCATTTTATACAATACAGTAATCCCTCGCTATATCGCGCTTCGACTTTCGTGGCTTCACTCTATCGCGGATTTTATATGTAAGCATATCTAAATATATAACGTGGATATTTCGCTGCTTCGCGGGTTTCTGTGGACAATGGGTCTTTTTACTTCTGGTACATGCTTCCTCAGTTGGTTTGCCCAGTTGAATTCATACAAGGGACGCTATTGGCGGATGGCTGAGAAGCTACCCAATCAGAGCACGCAGTTAAGTTCCTGTGTGCTGATTGGCTCAGCGATGGAGCGCCGAATTCGATTCCGCTGCGTTAACCAGGAAGTCTCGTCTCGCTCATTCAGCATCAACGTGCTCCTGCTACTGCTTCAGGGGCCGTGCCCAAGCGCCAATGGAAGATGCTAACGATTGCCAAAAAGGTAAAAGTTTTGGATATGTTGAAGGAAAGGAACAGCTACACCGCTGCAGGACGCCATTACGGTATCAATGAGTCCACAATTCTTTTTATTTAAAAAGGAGGAAAAAAATATAAGATCTACGGCCGCAGTGTCCTTTAACCAGGGCGCAAAGCAAGTTGTAAGTGGATGTAATAAGGCGGTAGTCCGGATGGAATCTGCTTTACGGATTTGGATTGAAGACTGCCGGAAGAAGAACAACGGCGGTGCTACACAATCGCCTGAAGAGGCTCCTTTAGAAGAGCTGTAACGCTCTCCTTTGTTGTGCAGTAAAATTAAACTCATCGTTATCGGACAAGTCGTCGTGTCATCGTTGGTGAGTAACCATAATTAATTTTCTACGTACAGTACTTATTACATGTTTAGTGTCACTGTACACACATTTTACATTTTTCTTGCATTGTATGTATTTATTGCTGGTGGCCTGTCTGTCGTAATGGCTGTAACATATGTGATATCGGAGACCCTTGATATCTTTATATATAGTAAAACCTAAATATTATTTTAAACAGTGTGTTTACATACATAATTTCAATGAATCTTACCTAATATCTAAGAGAATACAAAGGGTTTATGCTGTATAACTGTGCGGGAAATGTTTATAATAGTGTGGGAGAGTTTATAAGGGCTTAAAATATATCAAAAAAAACCATATGAACGTATGGTTTTTACTTCGCGGATTTTCACCTTTCGCGGGGGGTTCTGGAACGCAAGCCACCGCGATTGAGGAGGGATTACTGTACATCTTTGTTTAACGCTTGTGAATTGCCCCCAGAAAGGGCTTTGCCATAGGCATGGCTAATGACCATCTTTGTTTATGGAGGATCTCTGGTACCGTTCTACATATCGTGACCAATTGCACAGTGCTTTTGTTCTCTGGGGCTGGTACAAAAGATACAAATGAAATACACTTTCAAATGATGTAAAGCTTACCGATACAGAATCAGCTGCGAAAATACCACGTAAGGCAGTTGTTTCACAATGTTCAGAGGGTTTAAAGCAAGTTCACTTACGTGCTGTTCTGTTCTCTCTGTCCTGTCCAGACTGTCTTTGGCCAGCCAGTGCTTTTGCTTTTCTTCAGCTGAAAGCCTTTAAGGAAGATGCCTTTGGGTTGCTGTAATCTGAAGGGTTGCCACTGGAGCAAGACAGACTGCTAGGACATGTCGGGTTTGTTGTGTGTTTGAATAAGAGCTCTATTACTGAAATAAGCCCATTAGTGTTCCTTCTAGTGCCAGGATAAAGGCCCCATTGCCCAGTTCACTCCTATCCCAACACATCATTGTAGTTGTGCACTCAAAGAAAAACAGGAATCACTTAGGGTCAGTCAATGGTCTAAAGCATATCCTTGGCATGAATAGGAACAGCAGCCCTATCCTCTGGGTGGGGAGGAAGGGGAACATCCTGAGGCTGTTTAGTGGCTGCTGCTTTTCAATTAGGATCCATTTCTGCAACACCCCACTTCTGGTACCACTTGCTGTGTTTGGGCTTCTGAGTTGCACAAAAAGGGCAGGGAGGGGCCACCCCAGCGAATGACAGTGCAGCGTGATCGGTCACATTGAGTAAAAGCTTCATTACTGAGTAAAGGCCCAAATACTGTTCATTCAAGTATCAAAATAAAGGTTTCTTTGCCCACCTCTATCTTGGCTGCCTTTTTGTGCAACTCAAATGCTCCAACGTGACAATATGTTCTGGGAATGTCCATTAGTATCTACCTTCTGGATCTCAAGCTGCCCTTCTATCCTTCATTTCATCTGTTAAAATTCATTTTTCTCCTGACATTTTTCTTCTTCTGGATCTCTCTTCTGTTGGAAGTGTAATGATTCCAATTTCTTTTCCAGTGTGGAAATTTGCTTTCTTCAATCTTCTTCTTCTTGAACTCTTGGAGATGAGGGTCAATGGGTCAATTGGCTCTTACTGTCAGAAGCAGTACTACTATGGTGAGCTCTTAAGGAGCCTGATAATGGGGGATCCTAACCATACTTTACTCCCTAATCCTTTTTGTGATTGTCAGGTGTGATGGTAGTAGTTCACTCTCTTAGTCATTGAGTGATTAAACTCATTGTCTATAGGTGGAGGCCACCAATGAGTATCATTCTTTTTGTCATTTTTATCTTATACTTAAATTTTAAAAATGTCACAATTGTTTCTTTGTGAATTCTATTCAACAAAAATGTGATCACAAAAGAGAAAACTGCAGAGCTCCTCAAAAGGCCTCAGTGTCAAATTGAGGGGTCATTACAGTTCTACGAAATGTGCAACTATGGAAGGAGAATGAGACAGTAACAAAAACTATTCACATGAACACTTTCAGATCTTGAATTAAGATATGATCCATACGAAAAACACTAGAACAAATAATGGTCATCATTTTGAACTCTCAAAAAGTAAGCTATTTGGTGAAAGAAAAAAGGAACATGGCAGGGTTCCGTTTAGAGTGAGGCTGAGCTGCCTTGATCCTTTCCTCCATATATTAAATCTTTATACTTTTTAATAGATGAAATAATATTTTAAAATAATATTCAATGGGAGAAAATTTTCTGTTGTCTTCTGGCAATTATATTAAGATAATGATAGAGCAGTGGTCTGATTATAATATATTCTGAATATATTTTATTTGGGATTAATAAGTTTAATTAACTAAATCACTTTTCTGTTTCAGTCTAATATTTTTGTTCTCTTTTAAGAATCCGAATGATGTAAAATAAAAGAAGACTGACTAGAGAATTTCTGCTAGTTAAAAAAGCTTTGCATATTTGAATGTAGTCATACACTGTGTGTCCCAGAGTGGTCCCAATATTCTTCAAATGCTCTGTACTCCTGTTGAGACTCATTCTGTCTGAGTACCTCACTACTCGATGCACTAGTGCCTAGTGTAGCATAGTAGGTAGGACAACAGAATTTAAACCACAAGGCTGTAGGTGTAATCTTGGCCTCTAACTCATTATGTAACCCTGTAATTCAATTATATATATATATAGCAAACTGTGATTCTTAGCACAATGAGTGAAGTCGCAAAATCAACCGGAATGTTCAAGCAAATTCTAGAAAAAACACCGATCTAAATCTGTTAAGTAGTTCTCTCGTGAAAAATGGACAGACAGACAGACAGACATTGGATTTTATATGTATAGAGATGTAGAGAAAAGCTAAGCAAAATGACCCCTTTTATTGGCTAACTAAAAAGATTACAATATGCAAGCTTTCGAGGCAACTCAGGCCCCTTCTTCAGGCGAGATGTAATCAAATATATATGTATAGAGATTAAACATTCATAAATCTAAACACTGAAAAATAAGTTAAAATCAGTCAGTCATCACATAAGCTTTAACACAAGTGTTTGTAATATTTCTGTATTATTATAATCACCTTAAATGTCAATATGAAATATTTGCAATGCAGTTGGAAGATGTGTTACATATTAATTAGCCAATGAAAGTAAAAATGCACGCCACACAAGAGAATAATGAAATTCATCCAAACTCAAGTTTATCATTTTGTTTTCTGAGCTGACATCAAACATTGCTCTAACAAAGGCTGTCATTTTATTTCCTGCTTGAATGCCTTACTGACCCCATGTGTCCTGGCTTCATCCATAATGTTATATTTCATTTCAAGAGAAATGAGAATGTCAACATGTTAGGTCTGGGTTAACTGCAGCTGGCATAACATCCTTCTTGAACCAGGACATCGATAGTCATGGACAAAGATGGACTAGGGTGAATTAGGACACAGAAACAACAAAGAATGGTGCACACTGCATTATGCTATTTTTCAACAATAAATTGTCCAAAATGAAGTGCAGACTTTCTTCATAATAAATAAATAATCCATAAAAACAGCGCATTTGTGGAGGTTAAAATTAAGAAATAAATAAATCCAGTAATGGTTAAAAATGAAAGTTAAAGCATAGTCAGAATGACCACAAGCCTCAGTGCGTCTTTCTAAATCCACGTTCTCCTGTGTTTACCTCTTAAGGACATCTTGGCAAACAGAGACATCCCTCGTCAAGCTCAGTCAATCATTTAACTGCCCTTGTGTTCCTACCGACATTCTTCGTCATCCACAGGGTCTCCATGAACCCTACTTCCTTTTCCCACCGCCTTCCCTCAGCATCTATGAGGCTCTCTGACAAACCTTATATATGTTGTGAGATATGGCTGGCCATTCATCCCGGCCAATACCCCCAGGCCGCCAGATGGAGCCCTCCCTGCAGAATGGAGGTGCCCCGAATGCCAGCACGGAATCATGGACAATGCAGTTTTAATACACAGCCCTGCTGGATACCATGGGGGCCATCAGGAGTTGCTGCAGGGAGGCCCAGGGATTGTTATTTTCACTACACCCCGGAAGTATGTCCCAGGCACATGGACAGAGGAAATGATGTACTTCCGGGATAAAAAAGAAGAGTTTTGATCTGACCCGGAAGTGCTAGGAAGTCACATGGACCGAGGGTTCAGAAGCACTTCCGGGTCAAGGACTATAAAGGACTGTGGGAAATCCCAGACAGGCGAGCTGAGTTGGGAGGCAGGGTGGCTAAGCATCTGGGAGTGGAGGATTATTGATTATTGTATTGTGTTTATTATTGGAGTATTGTGGAGTGGAGGGTGCTTGATGCACATTATTATTATAAAATAAAGTCATATTGGACTTTTACCTGTTGTCTGACGTATTGTCCGAGGGTTCAAGGGAGCGATAGCGCCCCCAATCTGTCACAATGTATATAAGCATAAATAGCACCAGTATATTTAAATACTTTGTATCCTGTTATCTTTTTATTTTGACTTCTGCTGTTTGTTTGTAATGTTTTTATAATAACCATGTGTATTTAACATATGATAAAATAGTCCAATTACTGTTCTGTCAGTTTACTTACTCATTAATTTGGGTTCATATTAAATTATCATTAAACTGTTATGCTATGGATATCAGTTGTGGGGTACAGCCCGGACACAGACCGGTGGACATGTTGTTTCACCACACACGTGTTTATTTACAAGTATTTACAATGATATATTTGCACAAACCCAGTGCCTCAGCACCAATCACCCCTTCAGTCCTGGCCTTCACAATGCCTTGTACTGTCTCAGGTCCGCCTCCACTCCTCTCCTCCAAGCTCTGTCTTTCTCCTCACCCGACTCTTGCTACCGAATGAAGTGTGGCGGCCCCTTTCATGCACACCCGGATGGGCTCCAGGTGCTTCCCGACACTCCTCCACTAACACTCCCCAGTGTGGCAGAAGTGCCGGCTGTGCACCCGGACAGACTCCGGGTGTCCCTGAACCTCTTTCCCCCTGCACTTCCGGGTGTGGCGGAAGTGCTGTGGTCCAGGGTTCCCAAGGCAGCGGGGTGCCCCCTGGCGGTGACCACAGGCCCCTACAGGGTTGAGCTTCCTGGCTCTGTACCCATAGCCCCCAACACAACCAGGGTGGTCGGCCCCTCGTGGTCTGGAGGAGGCACAAGCCCTCCTCTGGTCCTCCTGGGCGTCCTGGCTGGGTACCACCCCCAGCTGCGTGCCACACATTCCTTTGATGATCACATTTACTGATTCTAGATATTCTGTTTACTGCACTGTTATATTTTAATGTCTTTGTTGTACCCATCACTGATTGTGACAGTGTTTGTACTTTTTATAAGGAATATTATTTTGTCATTCTTGATTGTGTTCATCATGAAAATACTTTTATATATATTTACAAGAACTACCTTACAATTTGTAACAACATTTTACATGTATCAGCATCTGCAATCAAATCAGCCTCAGAATATATTGAGGAGAGATTTTTTTGAATGTATGCCATTATGAAATTGTTTCCTGCTTTACCCTCAGAAATGAACTATCAATACTTTTCAGCACACAACTTCTCAACAGTAGACCCAACAAACACCTTTCCTTTAGGCAACTGGCATTCAGAAACATTGTTAATAAATGAAAAATATTTTTTTTACTTTGAATATTTCCCCTTTCTTATAAACCTCTTCAAAATACTTGATAATCACTGCTAGTCTTTGTATGGGTTTGTCTAAATTTACATGTTTATATAACACAGAATACCTAGCAATGTTAATAGTTAATGTAATAGCTTGTACCCCCAAACAACCAACCATATGGATGTAGCTCAACATATAGTATCTAGCATGAAGACATGTTGAAGCTGTTTTGTTGTTGCGCAACCAAAGACTTGGTAAAACCCAGGATCTACAGTAAGAGAATTCAACTGTGGTAAGATTTTGGCAGCATACGTGGTGGTTTCGGCATCCCAGAAGCAGATGCTCCTCAAGAATTCTATATACTAAAGTCCCTAGCATGTACAGAGTACAGTGGCATAAGCATAAAACATGAATGAACAGTAGTTTTGTGGGGGAATGCACCTTGTTAATGAGGGACATTAAGTGGAGAACACATACTTAAATAATAATTCGATACAATAGAGAACAGAAAGATATGAAAAAAGAGGATCCGAAAATAAGAAGAAGAAGAAGTGGTGTGCAAAAGGGCATCTCTAAATAAGCAGCAATTTCACAATTAAAGCACAACGGCTATAAGCAGTTGAAGAATATCTTGGGGTCCACTCTTGACAGCTTGGAACAGGAATTTGAAGCTACAGTAGGCACATCCTCAACCATATATTAAAAAATAAAAATCGGGGAAATCAGCCTTGTCTGTCAAATGTGAATTTCTGCTATAGATCGCAGAGTCAGAATTACCACAATATATATTTACATAGAGACACTAGCTGTCCCCCACGGCTCCATCCGCATAGTAGAGAAACAGGACAAACTTTAAAAATCAATAAAAAAATGTAATAATGTGTATTGAGAAGAATTTATATTGATAACTTTCATATCTGAGGGCATCTTGATATACAATATTTTTGGTTTTGCTATCAAGGGTGACAATGTAGCTGTGATCTTTTTGCCAAAAATGTAAAAAGTTGGCAAGGTATCTCTGGCCAAGCAGAAGGTAGGTACACACATGGTGAGAGGTAGAGCGATTCGAACGGAGGCTGGCGCATGAGTGAGGATGGCTCTGCCTGGTTCCTCACTCTTGAGGTCCCGCCTCCCCCCTCCCCTCGGCCTGCAGCCTGTTTCTCAGAATCGCGTGAATAAACTGGTGCCATAACCGTACTATGATACTTACCGCGATGAGAGAAGTCACAAAATCAACCAGAATGTTCAAACAAATTATAGAAAAAAAACAGATCTAAATCCGTTCAATAGTTCTCTCATGAAACGCGGACAGACATACAGACAGACAGACATTGGATTTTATACTTATAGAGATATAGACTTTTGGTTTAGTAAAAGCTGCATTCTGTAACAAAAATATTCCCAGGTAGCTGCTGGATACAAGGAGAAAAGAAATACTCAACCATAGTGAAAAGCACTACTGGAAAAATTACTGGGGTTTAAGGGCATTTCAAGGGGTTTAACCTACATGTTCTACAAGATCATAAATACTGAACATGATGAAGAGTGTAAAGCACGGGTTCAGTTCTTTGGCTGTTGAATCCCAAGGCTCTCAATACCTCTGGTGTCATTTTCCATAGACAGAAGCAGTAGGGTGAAAATATAGCAATGGCAGCAGTTGCCACAGCAGGATACTGAGAAGAGAAACAGAATAAGTGGTCATTAATGGTTCCTAATGAATGATAACTAGTTTAGGTAAGATTAGCTTAATCAAATTTGCAACAAAAGTGAGAAAAAAATAAAAAGGAACTAAAAGTTCAAGATCTTAAGTCAATATAAAGGTAAAGTATTAGCTGTTTATATTGGATAAAAGAGAAAGAAAAAGAAAAATCATTTCCAACTCTAATAGTTATTAGAACAATAGAGGAAAGTCTACAATGCAACTAAGAAGATACACATCTATGCGAAAATAAAAGATGTGCAACAATAAGCAAGTACAATAAATAGCAAAGCAGAGATTTGCAAAAGGATTAGTAAGGCTAAAGATACAGTTTAAAAGTTAAAACATCTAATACTTTTGCTTGTTGCAGTGGTGGACTTTGATTAATTGTTCAGTGAAACTGCTTTTAAAATGTAATGTTTTTTTCTGACATTCTTGTAAAAATAAACAGGTACAGGTTTCACTTTTCATTTAGTCTATAAGAACTTATTCTGCTCATTGCATAAGCGGTTACAACCAGTTAAATGAGAAACTTGTGGTCATCTACTGACACATTCACCAATGGATCGCAGCTGCATGGAAAAAGAAACATTTTATCCTAGTCCATGAGTGGACTGCTGATTGGCTGATGGTTCAAGAACATAAGTTGTACCTAGCCATGGCATGGGACATGCGCATCAGAAGGAATTTGACTGATAAACTACAGTGTCCTATAGGTCCAAGGGGCCCAATAAGGAAGAAAAAGACCAGAAATATATGGTCCACTAGCAGTTGTCTCCAACTCACTGTCTCCTTTAGTTGATATTCATTCAACAAGATGAATATTGAAATAACCACCTGATAGCTAGGAAAATTGGGTGCCTAGAACTCTACCAGGAAGTGCTGCTATCCATCCAGGTTGTATTGTTATGATTTGTCACATGCATTTGCTTTGCCTCTGCTTTTGGCACATCAAGGACTGTAATTTAGAAAATGTTATTCTATATTCAGTGAATAAACTTATGGACACACTTCTCTTCTTTATCTTGAACTCTTTCTAAACCATCTAGAGATAAGAGAACAGAGGAACATTTTTTATGTCATCCAGGAGAGGTGACAACTCTTAAATCATTTGTTGTTTACTGCTTCCAACCAGGGGCCTCATGAATAATGCCGTGCATGGAATTCACAGTAAAACGCATAAAAAAATCCAGATGCATAAATCTGTGCATACTTCCACGTTCTTCCGCTTCACAAATCCCAGTCAGCATGATAAGTAACGCTTGTGCATGCGCCTGCTGCCCCACCCTGACTCCCCCCAGAATTATGACTCTTTGAATATGCAAATAAATATAAATAGCCCCTTATGTTTTGCGTTCTGTGAAAAGAAAATGGCAAAAACATGGGAAAAAATATTTCAGTGAATACCAATTAGAGGCAAGAAAAAATGAACTATTTGTTGGTTTAAGCAGTGATATAAACAACAAAAGGAAATTGATCGAGTGACAGAGTTGTTGAAAAACTTGAAAGTTCAGAAAGTTGCACAGTGCCCGACATAAATAAAAAGTTGGCACATATCAAAGTTGTCATGAAAAGGCGAGTCGTAGCCCACCATCTGAGTGTCATATGGAAGTGAATTAGAGTACAGAGAAAAGAATAAAAACTGTGACACAGTGTGAAAAAAAGGTTGAAAATTCCACTTTAATCACGTAGTATATTTTATCATTAAAGTAGAACATAATAAACTTCATGTTAAAATCATTTAATGTAATAGTTTCTCAAATCGCATCGTAACTAAAGTAGCATGTTAAATGCTTCGTATTATATGTGTTCTTCTATGTGTTCTATGCGTGTGGATCCATACGTGCATCTTAAAAGGGCTTTCTCTTATGAATACATTACATTCATGATATTACAGCTCTCTAAACAATTTAAATGATGACAGAAATTAAAGCATATATAAAACATTGAGGCACTTTGGCGCAATGGTAGCGATGAGCTGGCGCCCCTTCCAGAGATTGTTCCTACCTCCCGCAAGATGCTTGCTGCGACTCGCAATAAAATAATTTATTGCAGCAACGTACTAACCTCTGACACCTGTCATTCCTTTTCTTTCTCCAAATAACCAATCATCACACAATCAGTTCTTTAATAAAAGTCAAGCCTTCTGTAAGTTTACAACACCGATTCCTCAAAACTTTTAAGAACAATTGAAATATCTTCACAGTACATGTTTTTTTTTTTATTTTATTAATTTTATTGTAATCATTCCATACAAATAGATCAATTTATAACCAAACAAATTAAAGACAAATCAAACCCCACCCCTGAGAAGGAGAGCTTAGGTAAAGGAGAATTGCTTAGGGCTTTTTAATAAGACAACAATAAGCAAAGGAAAGGGAGAAATAAATATATATGTAAATAAGAGATGGAGAAGGGAATTAAATGCGGTAATAGTTATTTCTCTTATTCTAAAATAATATTGATCAGATCCTGCCAGGTTTTGAAAAAATTTTGTACAGATCCTCTAACTGAGAATTTGATTTTTTCCAATTTCAAATAATATAAAACATCGGTTTCCCACTGACTTATCAGACGAGAGTTAGGATTCTTCCAATTTAACAGAATAAGTCTGCGTGAGTACGTGTTTAATTATTCCATCCATCTATCCATCCAGGGTTGCACCAGTCCCAGCAAGCATACAGCGCAAGGCAGGAACAATTCCTGAACAGCGCACCAGCTCATTGCTGACGCTGCGCCACTGAGCCCTTGCATATTTAATCATTAACAATATCCATCCATCCATTTTCCAACCCGCTGAATCCGAGCACAGGGTCACGGGGGTCTGCTGGAGCCAATCCCAGCCAACACAGGGCACAAGGCAGGAACCAATCCCGGGCAGGGTGCCAACCCACCGCAGGACACACACCCACACACCAAGCACACACTAGGGCCAATTTAGAATCGCCAATCCACCTAACGTGCATGTCTTCCAGGAAACTGGAGCGCCCGGAGGAAACCCACGCAGACATGGGGAGAACTTGCAAACTCCACGCAGGGAGGACCCGGGAAGCGAACCCAGGTCCCCAGGTCTCCTAACTGCGAGGCAGCAGCGCTACCCACTGCGCTACCGTGCTGCCCCTCATTAACAATATACATTATTTAAATGAAGTTAAAAATGCATTTCATCTTAAAAATGATATCAAGAGCTCCACAAAGATAGTGCCTGGAAATCTAAATCGAATCAGTCATACAATGAGATTCAATATCGCAAATCCTCCATAAACTTATTTTCTCACAAAATAGTAAAATAACAACAACAACAATAATAATAATAATAATAGGATAAAAACAGTGAAAATATACAATATGAAACCATAAGTGGCTCAGGTTGTGCAATATTACAACTGTAATGGAAGTTTGCAGTTAGGCAATTGTACTTTTAAGTACAAACAGTTCTACAGGGAGTACTTGATGGACTGATGGAGTGCATTTATAGCTCTTGAGATGAAACTGTTTCTGAACCATGAGGTCACTACTGGAAAGGCTCTGAAGCGTTTGCTGAATGGGAGATGTTTAAATAGACTGTGCGCATGGCTGAGGCAGCGTGTGCTAGAAGCTGTATCCAGATATTTCTCCCCGCTCTTGATGCAATCTGGAATAGAGCTTTCCGATCAGCTGCTGTACAGCTGTGATTCCACACTCATATACAGTGGGTTAAAATACTTTGAGTGGTGCACAGAGACTAGCAATGCTAAAGTGGCTATGGTATTTAGAATAATTTGGCGATCTGGTGCACCATTTTATATGGTTACAGGTTGATTACAATCAGATGCCTTGAACTAAAAAACGATATGCAGTTAATTTCAGGGTATTTGATAAAACAGCATCAGGGATGTGAATCTAAAAAATAAAGGGAAACCACACAGGAATAGTAGCACTGCTTTGACGCTGGGTGCCGCCCATTTGCAAGACTGACTGGAGAACTTGCATACGCAAGGGATTGAGGTGGCATGAAAATGTGCGTGGCTTTACACCAAGTTTAGTTTTTATATATCGCGATGTGAGCGTGGAAATGGGCGTACGTAACATTTTTGTGCGTACTCACCATTTATACATGAGGCCCCAGATGATTCAAGTCCCAAAGCTCCAACCCTCTGCAGTTTAGAGTTGTTTTATTTGATATGCGTCTCAGGCTGACACTCACGTGCAAAGTACAAAATCACAAAGCTTCAATGTCGAACATATTTATCAATACAGAGATTTATCCATGTTGTTGAATTCCTAAATTTAATATCGTAAGGGAATATTGGACAAAGTAACAATTAGGTTACTTCAGATAGCTGAAACAAAATATTGCAAAAAAGTAAAAAATGTACAATAAATAGGGTATGGTTTTATCATGCTTTATGTACAATAAAAAGAGAAAAAATGCAATAATAGATAGATAGATAGATAGATAGATAGATAGATAGATAGATAGATAGATAGATAGATAGATAGATAGATAGATAGATACTTTATTAATCCCAATGGGAAATTCACAGGTAAAGTACACCAATAAAACAAATATATGTTCATGCAAGAAAACAATGTATAAACTTAGTTTAGTTGTAAATAGTAAAAGGTACAAAAGCGCATCATATCCAAGAAGACTCCTTAACCGCTGTAGTTGAAGAACTGAGTAAAGAGTATGAATACATGCGTCAATGAGATATGTCAGCATTTTTTTTGAATTCCTAAAACCTTGTTTTCACTTTGTTGTTCTGAAGTATTTGATGTTTGTTTGATGAGATAAAAAATTCATGGAAATGATTATAGCATCAGGCTTCAACATAACATAATATGAAAAAAGTGATGAGGTCTGAATACTTCTAAAGGCACGGTATGAATTCAACACAAGAGACTTTTGTAACCAATTATTTTTATTGAAAATTAAATGAATATGGAGGGCTACAGTGGTTTTTTGAAGGATATAAGAAAAGGACCATAATTTCATGATAAACCATGTAACAGAATGATAACCTGCTTGCTCCCTCTCCCCAAACAAAACCTGAATCCTACCAATATAAGCCCTCATAACAAAAATAAAAAGGAAAGGCATCTCCATGCCCACCCTTCCAAAGCTCTCCTCGTCCACATGAGACTGAAAAGAAATACTAGAGGACAAAAAAGATAAATAGAGTTAGATCTCTTAACCAGAGAACATCTGCTTTTATTGTAATCTTTCACCAGTGAGGCAATATGCTCCCAATTTGAAATCTGTATTAAAAGAAAAGAACCATTCATTTGTGCTAAGGATACCTCTAGGATAGTTAAGTTAAAAAAGGTAGATGTCCAAATGACTAAAAGTGTCACGAAGAAAATTCTTCCACCTTGAGACCAGCAAGATTTTGACAGCAATTGAACATAAACAAATAACTCGCTGATGCAAAAGACAGAAGGAGAAGACAGAAAAATCTAAAAACTATAATAAAGCTGAGGAGAGCATTGAATAGTTATACTAAGAATATTGAAACTTACGAGTAATGAGAAGTTAAGCAAAATGACACTTTTTATTGGATAACTAAAAAGATTACAATATGCAAGTTTTCAAGGCAACTCAGGCCCCTTCTTCAGGCGAGATGTAATTACATTGTAATTGATTACATCTCGCCTGAAGAAGGGGCCTGAGTTGCCTCGAAAGCTTGCAAATGGTAATCTTTTTAGTTAGCCAATAAAAGGGGTCAATTTGCTGGACTTCTCATTACTTCCATAATGGCTAACATGGTACAACGCCCTAGTACTGAAACTTAAGAGGAGATAGATGACCAGAGAAATGCCACCAGAGGACAGTCAAAGAACACGTAGAAGAAAGTTTCTAAACTCTTAAATGAGCAAAGTTCACAGACTGGGTCAAACTATAGACCTAATGCAAAATGCAATCTGGGAGTAAAACTTGTTTATGAAAGGAAAGCGCTCTTGATCCATGCTGTTATTTAAAAAAAAAACACACAGTTGAAAATTTGTTAAGTGTAAATTTTATACAAACATTTTTTCTTCACACAGAGAACCATAGACACATGGGATACGTTTCCATGTGGTGTGGCAGACAGTATGACTGAAGGAACATTCAAAACTTGAATGATGTTGTTTGGGTAGAATTAAGTGGATAGGATTGCCGGGCTGTGTTGTTTTGAATAGCCTGTTCTCATCAAAATTTTTCTAATGTTCTAACAAAACAGTAGTATAAGCGCTGGTGATTAGGATTTTTGAGGTGAATTAAATTTTTTAAAAATAGGACACCTAGATGCCCATTTCTAATTGCCAGCTAACGGGACCAAGCTGAAGAGGTAGGAAAGTTACAGAGAGGATGCATTGGTAATGGAGCAGAAGGACAAACTCCATGCATCCTGAGTGAAGATCTGAGCTGCAGAGGAAAAAAGAATGGAAAAGGAATGGAAGACTTTGAGCAAGGTGACTGGACTGTCAGGGAGACTCACCTGTCATATCATACACATTCCCCAAGTGTGTGAATTCCCAGAGTGACCCACTGCAGGAACAGAAATAGGTTGACCCCCAATATTAAGTGTCTTATTAAAAATACTGATGTGCTGGCCAGATTACCAGTGTGGAATCAACCAAATATATTTTTCGCATACTGAAATATATGAAGAGAATATTGAAACAATTATATATTAGTTGCTTTGGTTTTAACAACAGCAAAAGGAATGTTGCATAAAGAATATGAAAGTGCCAGATTTGCCTTAGTTGGAAGCCAGGGGAGGACATGTAGAGCAAATGTCAAATTGAGTGTGTAGAACAAACGACCAATGAAGTTCAACACAACAGCTCAATTAGACCTCCTCCACAGCAGTACAGGGTCCTGGACCCACTGCGAAATCCGCAACCCTTTTCATGTCACTTGATGTCAGAACTTATTGTTTACCACCTTAACTATCTTGAAATGATGTCTCTAGTCTATGAAATACTATGGTGACCAGCTAACAAAGAATCATGAACCCCTGGCTAACATTTTATTATGAGTTGTACTAGCAATAAAAAGTAAAAACCTCAGAGCATTTAATGGGTTCATAAGCTAGCACACTAGCCGTAGCTTGTATTGGATCAATCAAAGTACAACAGGGAACAAAGCTTATTTTATTAAGGTTTATGAGAAATAGGACTAGATGAGGTCATGAACTTCTCACTAGGGAAATTCGGTTCTGGTTTGGGTTCAGTCTAATACATTCATATTGGCAGGATAGTGAATTCTCTTTCTTAATCTTCCTTTTCATTAATGGAATATGCACAGATTAAACTGGCTAAAAATGAAGTGTGGCCACACTTGTCTTGAGTTTACTGACTTGGAAAAGTCCAAACTGTCCTGGTTTAAACTGGTCTTCATGAAAAAAAAGAGACTGATAACTGAGACTAAGAAAGCAATTAGAAAGCAATTTCTCTTATTAAGAAAAATGCTTTGTTTAAGAGGTGCATTGTATTAAAATGGAATGTTTTTCTTTGTGTAAAACAGATTGTGCTGGAAAATGCAAATTCGGGATTTTATATTAATTCCAGGTGGCTTTCCAGATGTTACGTGACTAACGGATTTGAGGTGACAGGTGTAATTTAAGGAAATTTCTCTCGAGCACGTGTCTACAAAGACTGGAGGGCTATTATGTTGCTCTGTTATATCAATCAAGATTCTAGCAGATGAAATCTGATTCTGTTTTGTTTCATAAAGAAAAAGAATATAAAAGATGCCTGAAGCAATGTAAGTTAGCCTATTGTTTTGAATGATATTTGCTGGAGGACAAAATATACACAATTTATGTAAATCCATAAAATGTATATTCCTGTCATAAAGTGTAATCCTACCGCACATTCATTATCCAATCTGGTAATCCAGAGCATGTGAACCAAGAGCTGCAGTACATCCCACCAGCATTCGGCAGAAATGGCAGCATTGGAAGGCAAAGCAGGAACCATCCATAGGTGGGGTGCCAGCACCAAAGGGCACAATTATCCCCACAACCATACTCACTTACAGGGGCCAATTAACACACATGGCTTTGGGAACTGGGAGGAAAACTGGATGGAGTCTGCAACCAAAATAATAATGAGCACAGCACTGTAATTTACAGTATGTGTAGTGGTGCAACAGGCATATATGTGATTTGTTTTGTTACATTTACATACATATTGTAGATGCCCCAGGGGACAAGTGGGTGTGCCACCCAGGACAGGGTTGAGCTCCCTACCTGGCCAGGATGCCAAAACAGAAGGATGGAATAAGTGGGGGGCAATACCTGGCCAGGACGCCTTACGATTCTGGTCCTGATACCAAAATCCTTGAGGAATGTTTCCAGCCCCTTGTTGAATCTATGCCATGAAGAATTACAGCAGTTCTAAAGGAAAAATGGGGTCCAACCCAGTACTCGAAAGTTGTACCCAAAGAAGTGGTTGGAGAGAGTATATCCTCATATATAAAAGTATTAACTTGTACCACACTATATAAGCTGTGAAAAAGGCATTTTAAAAATGTAAAAATCTAGAGACAAACTAAATACAAGGTCATGATCTGAGTTGTATTTTAATTTTGTGCAGTTGTTCCTTGGTCTTTTAAAACAACAAAGGCATAATTTTGGGGGTTTGGGAACAAACAGGACCCAATGGTTTAATGCAGTGGTTCTCCACCCAGATTCACAATTGGTGATAATAATCGATAACAACTGATCTCATTTAATTAGCTGGTCTTTTTTAACTCTTCTCTTATTCTGCATTCAGAAAAACACAACAGTATGGTTTTTACATTTATAAGACATTTAGATATATTTCTATTTTTTTCTAAAGCTATAAATGCTTAACTCTCCTTTGTTGTTTTCCTATTATTTTCCCCCTTTCCTGTGTAATTTGCTCCCTTCATTTAACCCTAATAGTGACAATTAACAACCAGCACAGCAGACACTCGGGATGATGAAAGCTACATCGACTTCAGTGTCAGACCCGCTAATTAGTAAATAATCAATTAAATAACCAGAACACCTGGAAAAGCAGAATGAAAATTAGGTTGAAAATACTGTTAACGACTTAGAAAAAAACACATATTCCCCATATAGAGGCTTATTACTTTTTATTAAAAATCTACCAAACTTAGCTTGGAATTTCTACATTGACTCCAAAACACAGAAACTGGGAAGTAAAGATTAGGCTAAGAGTCCAATGAAAAACAGAAGTTGGTTGGAACAAAAATCTGCAGCCACAGGGGGTCCCCAGGATCCAGTTTCGGAATCATATGGAAAATAAGAAATTATTTTATTCATTTATTAGCATAAATAAATATAGAAAAACGTATAAGCATTAACCTTAAGTGCAAATATTAATGCAAGTCAAGCCTGCTAAATAAATGGTTAAATAAAGGCACACCCCATATTTCTTTTTTAATTAAAGCTTAGCTCTAGCCACCAATATATCTTGTTAGCTTGAGGACCAAGGAAGAAGGAATGATAAGATAAGACAGCCCAAGAGTGGAAGAGAAGGAACATCTACAAGCTCAAGGTCAACCAAATAATAAGCGAAGCAGAAAAATAAAGATGAACAATAGATAGTAAAAATACCAGTGGCCAGCTGCAGAAGGGAGTCAGGAGATAATAATGGTTCCCATGAAAACTTGGGAAGCCAGCTGCAGAAACGAGTCAGAAGGAACAGTGAATAAGCTGTTTTGAGTGAGGTCAGAATGATAAAAAAGATTATATAAACTGCGATTTTTGAACTGTTTGGGGCTCAGCTCAATTTGGCCTAATTGGGTTGAGTCCGTGTCATTGTTTTATTGCAATAAAGCTAAAATACTCTGTTTGCCTATCCTTCGACTCGTAGAGCCTTCATTTAAAGTGAGAATCTTCAGCGTATTTTTCGCTTCCACAATCACTGGTTTAATGTATTTTTTGTTTAGGTATGTTCTTAATAATGTTTAAGGTAGATGATTCTTGTGGTGGTGCTGTTTTGTTTTTGATATAGGGACCACCATCTGGTGCATTCTGTTCAGTCTGTCTGCCAGGCAATTCCGACTAGAAATATGTGACGTTTGACAACATCAGGTTAAGGGTATAAAGATAAGCATTGTGTTCTTCCTGGCTTGTCCAAGTTTGTGGATTCAACAAAGAAAAGATTAACTAGATCTCACGCTCCCTCCATTGTACTTCACTGTAGGGAGGATGTTTTTATGTTGGTATGTGTTTTTATGCCATATGTACTGCTGCACATTCTTCCTGAACAATTCAAAACATTTTATAAATGGTATTGTGGAGTGTCAAGCTGGTCTTTGACAAAATGAAGCATGCAGTGATTGTTTCTTTTGGAGAGCAGTGGCTTTCTCCTTGGTGTCCTTCCATGCCTGTTCGGTTGACTCATAAACAAAGATGTTAGCCTTTTGCTGTTACTCCAGGGTAATTGTTTTGTACCTCATTGAGCATTCTGTACTGTGCCTTTCAACTCATCTTGGCTGGGCACCCATTTCCAGGGGTACTAAATCATCTTCAGTTTTACACACTCTGTCCAACTGTGGACCGACGAATATCTAAACTCTTTTGTTTATTGATTTCAATTAGAAGCAGACAACATTCCACACAATCAAGTCAAACTTAACAAAGCAAAATTCAACCCCCACCTAGGAGAAAGAGAGAAGAGCCAGCAACCAAAGCTACTCTATACAATAAGCAAGAAAGGAAGAGTATCCTTTCCCCTGAAATGGAAGCTTATTCTAAAATGTTACTGATTAGATCCTGCATATTTTAAAAGTTTTGAACAGATTCCCTAAGTGAGA
The DNA here is from genome assembly GCF_900747795.2 of Erpetoichthys calabaricus. Taxonomy (NCBI): domain Eukaryota; kingdom Metazoa; phylum Chordata; class Cladistia; order Polypteriformes; family Polypteridae; genus Erpetoichthys; species Erpetoichthys calabaricus. Next base: position 282,095,047 of record NC_041397.2, on the reverse strand, counting down.
ATTTGATTTTTTCCAATTTCAAGTCGCATAGAACATCAGTTACCCACTTACTTAAGAGTGGTAGGGTGGGATTCTTCCAGTTGAGCAAGATAAGTCTACATGCTAGTAGTGAAGTAGAGGCAATATGGTTTGTTTGTCCTTCTCCACTTTAAGCCCATCTGGGAGTCCACCAAACACAGCTATTAATGGGTTAGGAGGGATTGTGACACCAAAGCTCTCTGATAGGCATGCAAAGATTATGGTCCAGAATGATGTTAATTTTGTGCGTCCCCTATAACCCCCCGCCCCCACCCGAAGAACACATGGCCCAGTGAGGCTGGAGCTGGAGTGCAACGCTCACAGCTTGGATCTTGCCCTGGAAAGATTTTGAACTATTTTAAACAAGATAAATGCGCTCGATGAAAGATTTTAAGTTGAACGATTGAATACTTTGCACATATGGAGCCCAAGTGTCTGCCTTCCACTCCTTTTCTGAAATATTAGGTGACAGATCCTTGTCCAAATGTATCCTGGGATCTTTGAGAGGAAGGGACTTTAAAAATATCTAGACTCTTTGAAATTTGTTGTAACTCTTTCCAGCTCATATGTATATCAAGAAATCTTGATTGTAAATCTTCTGAAATCTCTTTTTAGTAACGCATGCTTCTTGTAAACAGCAGACTCAAAATGTCTGAATCTTTTTTTATTGGTGAAAGTATGTCTAAACCACACCTCCAATCTCATGTCATTGGTCAGACTCCAGGTTTACTGCAGTGACTCCTGACTCCAGTTAGCTTTTGCTGAAGTCATCAGCTTAGGATTCACATATAATTTTCTAACCAACACTGCGAATGTTTGAATGATGTATTCTGTATGTACAAGAATAATACAATAATTTGCATGTTATTAGATAAACCAGACTGCGTTTGTTTATTAATGTAATTTAGATGAAGATCATACCATATTTTAAGACAAATTTATACAGAAATGTGGTTATTTCAAAGGGTTTGCATATTTCTTCTTGGCACTGTAAAGGGAATAATGAACATTTCCATTTTAGATGTTGTTTATTTACATTTGGCATTGACATGCCCAATTGTGAATCATTTCTTTAATTAATGTGGTGAAATGTGTGTGTCTACTCCAATGAAAGCAAAATGGTGTTTTAAATTAATGTGCCAGCTAAATTCATACACTGGAGAATATTTCTGTGGCTTGACCAATGAAAAGAACATAAAGTTAATTTTAGATTATTTTTCCAGTGGAATGTATATTGTCTTTAGTTGCCTGTCAAAAACAATTACTGGCACTATTAATCTGTGCTCCGAAATAGAAAGCAATACCACACATGGAATGCTAACTTTTCTTTTGCTGTCTCAGTTGCATGCGGCACCAGTAAAACTTCTTAAAAGGATGAACCATACACTTGTTTTAGGAAATGTGTGAGGAAGTTGTTCATGCTGCATTAAAATCAACACTTTAAGCTAAATGTGATTTGTTAGGAATATAGCCAGTTAGCAGCTTTTGTTAGATAAAAATAACTTACGAAATTACTATTATACTGTGCCGTTTACTTTAGAATTGTGTTATTCATTCAGATTGAAGTAAATTAATTTACTTTTTTATAACACAATACTGAAAGCCTAAAACTGCAAAGTGCTTATTTATCAATTGACTGGGCAGGCTCCCTCCAGGCAGCTTGAGTGAGTCTAACGAAAGAGCCACATTGCAAGTCTGAGAAAGAAAAATAATGAGGAGATAAACTGTTAAATTAGAAAATCCTTAATAAAAGTGGCATCAAGAAAACTTGTGCAGTCAACACATCTGGATTTAAGGCTAGGGCCATAAAAAATAAGGTGAAAAACTAATTAAAAGTATAATGATGCTACAGTAATCATGGATGAACTAGGGTAGTATGATTTATTACATTTAAATATTCACGAATTCTCATGCTTGTGTCACGGTGTGATGGAGCTGCTTGGCAGGACTGACCCTGGTCATTCACATGGGCATGGAGGGCCTATGAGTATGTCTTTTACAGTTTATTTTTTTACAATGCAGTTTATTTTTAAATAGCCCAAAATAGCCCACACAAGAAGTGCCACAATGGGCTTTAACAGGCCCTGCCTTTTGACAGCCCCCCAGCCTTGACTCTCTAAAAAGACAAGGAAAAACACCCCAAAAAAAACCTTGTAGATGGGAAAAAAATGGAAGAAACCTTAGGAAAGGCAATTCAAAGAGAGACCCCATTCCAGGCAGGGTGGGCGTGCAGTGGGTGTCAAAAAAAAGGGGTAAATACAATACAGTACAATACAATACACAGAACAGAACACAAGTAATCCTCAATACAGTGTAATAGTAAAATAGAAATCTTACAAGTACAGAGCAGAATTCAAAACTAAATGATATCACATAATATGATTTGGATTTGTTCAGAGTCCTGGAGACCTCAGCTATCAAGTTGTCTCCCCCTATTGGCCATTCCTCAGCTGAATTGTTGCTGGACCAGCCAATCCGATAAAAGAACCTCTCTACCCAATGAGCCCTGCGATTCTCCATCAGAGATGACTTCAGATTAGACTTTACTTTCTTTTCAGACGGTTCAGTTGGAGATGACTTCATCTTTCTGCTGCTGATGACTAACTTCTTGACTAACTAAATGGACCCTGCCAGAACCATAAGTTGGATTCATATTGCGACTATATACAGTATATAATATAGCATTTTGTATTGTGTTATTTAATTGTATTTTACCTTGTTATGTGTATGGATGTAAAACCAAGAGAAATTCCTAGCAAATGAATTGCCTGGCAATAAAGTTCAAGTTCAAATCACTGTGCTCTTTGAGAAACCCCACAAAGATAAAGCTGCTAAGCTGGATGAGGTCCAAAATGGTGTGCTGAAGTTATTACGTATTACTGGAGTGGCTTGCCTGTGGAAGACTGCACCGACTACTTATCTTTACGGGTGTTGTGAATGACACTGCTCAGGATGAAGACTGTTTGTAAAATGGAAGAATAGTGTCATAAGTCTTTAGAATTATCATTTTTAATCATGTCTCTGTTTTGTAGAGATTGTATGTCATCAATGATATTTCTGCTGTTGGGCTTGTTTTAAGGTTTGGGCAGGACCCCATTTTTTAATAATTATGGGGCTCACTGCTAAGCATGCTATCTTCAGGATGATACGGCTGACTTACTACATGTACTTTTGTAGTAGGGTGTTCTACCGTGTTAGCCATTATGGATGCAATGAGAAGTCAAGCAAAATGACACCTTTTATTGGCTAACTATAAAGATGACAATATGCAAGCTTTCGAAGGCAAATCAAGCAGCTTCTTTAGGCAGTTTGTAATTACAATACAAGTACCTTTAAATATCGGTTCTATTTTCAAGCTTTGAACACTTTCAACACTTTCTATTAGGTTAGTGGTGGCTAAAAAGCCTTTAAAAATGACCAATTTAAAATTCTAGGAATTATCACACCATACCAATTTCAAAGGCCGCTTAATCCTGACCAGGATGTCTACTATATGAACATGGTGATGTCCAAGTATGAAGAGATCACAATGAGAATTAGCTTTTTAAAAAACAGCGCCATTATTCTCGTTCTCACTCTCTTCAGATAGCAACCACCTCTCATACTTTAAGCATTAAGGGTTTTTTTTTTCAAAATTGACAATAAAAGAACATAAGACATTTTGCAAATGAAAGGAAACCATTTATTTTATCAGGCTTGTTTGGTTAGTCAATAGATGAATTATTATACCTCATTCACTCTCCTACATTAAATTGAACTTAAAGTTATTTATTTTGTTAATATTTATTATTTATCACATATTTTATAATTCGATTATAATGCATTTTGTTGCACTCAGTTAACATAATGATTTGAATTGATATTTATAAAGTCATGTATTATTATTTCATTTATATTCCTCTTAAATGCACAGTCTTGAAGGTTAGAACCAACGAAGCCTTTCAGTACATATTGTACTGTGTGTGTAATTTGTATGTGACAAATAAAATTGGACTTGACTTGATAAAATATTCCTCATGGAAAATTGAGAGATGCATGTTAACAGTATCTTATAATTTATTGGCCGACAGCCTGAACACAAATGACATATGTAGGCCTCCCTCAATTAGTTCAAGTGCTAGAAGTGTATTTGATGTTCTTGGGTGTCCAATGTCTGACAATTATTACAGTACCTCAGACAGCCTCTGATTTCCACTCATAAATATTACCACTATGGTTAGAAGCTCCTAGTCCCATCCAGTGGGTGGAAAAATATAACTTTACACACATTTTAAGCTCTATTAAAGCCCCAAAGCACAGTGTAACGCATTTCATAAGTTGCTGCAGTTTCCTCATGGTTAAGTATATTCCAGTTGTCTTCGTTTGACTTTGAGGATGATGAACAGAGAGACAGTTCTGAAGACACTGTTTTCTGTGCAAATGTACACAAACAGCCCAATGTCGAGTCGGGAACTGCTTCTGAAAATGAAAAGGTCCATATCAAGCAGGCAGTGAGATGCATTTCCCTCAGTCCTGATGTAATATTGCTCAGGTCTGTTCAGATGGTTGACAGACTGTGGAAATAGATGATGTCCTCCCAAATGCAATATGTCATTTACTGCTCTTCCTGGGTATATGCAGGCTTATGTTTGGTCACCAACCCTTCAGGTGTTTTCTTAACCTTAGTGACCATTTACATTCAGTGTCAAAACAACAATTTTCAGTTAGCTACCACACAATAATCAAGACACTCTGCTGTGTAAATATTTCCATGTGGAGAAAAGTTTTTTTTTCCAATTTCATAATACGTCAGTGATAAATAAAAAAGAAATGTACAGTAATTGATTTGGTAAAACTAATGTAAATATTTACCTTAGTGAGTAAGTGAAATTAGTTTTATGTTCATTATATTAGATACTACATAATCTGAGGTAGCTGAATTCACTCATTATAGTTAATTGCTTTAAAAATATGAGTGATCAAATGGTTTGAGAGTAATAATAATAATAATACATTTTATTTATATAGCGCCTTTCCCATGCTCAAGGCACTTCACAGAGTTTAAGAAAGAACGGCAGGGTATACAGTATATAGCATTGTACAAACCAGATAAATAAATAAAGAAGATTAAGACAGTAAATTCTGAGAAAAAAAGCCTAACAGACAACATAATTAATGGCATAGCACACACACACACAGGTTACATGAGCAATCTGACATAAAGGTAAACTGAGAGAGGGGTAATAAAGTCAGGTAGAGCTAAATTGATCCTAAAAGGGGACTTCTACTGTTTTGGTTTTGTAAGTAATCATAGTGTGGCTCCTGTGTACAAAAATATCTGAATTACATGATCCTAAAACTTTTGGAATGTATTGCACGGTTCTGTTTTTAGAACTATGTCAACTTGGACCCCATACAACTTAAAAAGCCACCTGGTAGCAAGCATTGTGGAAGAAATTTACCGGCACCCCACACTGGGTGTCTCGTGTAGGCAATAAACACAGGCAGGAGAAAACGTCAATCAGTTTTCTTTATTATCTAAGCCTTGCAAGAGGTAACCCTCACAGGAGCACAAGCACCTTACTAGCAAGTGTTACAAAGGAGGAGCACCTGTCGGGCTCTGATTATACACTTCATTGATTAGATCACAATTCTAAGGAGTTCATTACATAATCAGAAAATTTTAACATGATTGGTTAGATCCAGATGCTAACGGGACATGACAAAGCATCAATACCTTAAATACCCACAATTAACCCGGTCCACTAGACTGATTGACAGTCCTGTTAGCTTAGGTGTATGTGACTTTTTAGATGTCAAAAAACACGCTACTTACTTGGGATGCAGATCTATTTCATTCTCAACCCTTTGCGTGACAATGTGTTTCCCTTTTAATCCAGCTGGATCTGTCAACAGGAAACTTAGCCTGAGTATTACAAAAGAGCAGTGATCATGCCTTGAAATATGACCTTTTAATAATTATAATAATAATATTAATAATATATTTTATTTATACAGCACCTTTCCCTTGTTCATGGTGCTTATTCTCTTAAGTCTTATATGTTTTGTGCTATAAAGTCACTTAAATAAAGTATCTATCTATCTATCTATCTATCTATCTATCTATCTATCTATCTATCTATCTATCTATCTATCTATCTATCTATCTATCTATCTATCTATCTATCTATCTATCTATCTATCTATCTAAAATACTCTTTTTTTAATGCCATTTATTAATAACTCAAACCTAATATTAAAATAACACCTTCAGCCTTTAAGCATAAGCTCAGAAGAATATGGGACTCAAGCACAAACCCAGAAAATCATGAGCTGGGTTGCTTTAACAGTGCATCTGCATCACATGTTAGGTGCACATCAAACTAGGGTTCAAATTCAACCCCTACAGCATATTGGACACAAGATGAACTGCTTATTATCAGGCTGTATTATTTTACCAACACTCACATTTGTACTCTGTATATATTTTGAGCATATTATCTATAATGTATGAATGAATGTTTAACTTTCTCTCCTGCCTGTTCTGGTGCTCGATCTAATTGCTTCAGGTTACAAATGTAAAAGAAAGTGAAAATTGTTTAGTTACAATGGCTGACAGTCCTAACAGTATGGTAAGGGTATGAGATTCAGGGCATTCTGTTATGCTCAGTGTAATAAAAGGGAAAACGGGGTCACCTTAGAACACTAATATGACAAAATAGGGACATTTTTATGAAACAAAAGGTGCCAGCCAACAGCTTTTTTGCCATTTCCCCAAAGTGATGGCTGAAAATGGCAATGTAATCAATATGGACTACACGGTCAACATCACAGAAAATTGTGCACATAGCCATGCGTACACAGGGTCAGACACTGAATTTCTTTGGTGGAGAGACCCCATTGTTTTGATTGTTATTTGGACTCTAAGTCATAGTCTCATGACTAGGTATGAAGTACTTGTTTACATTCTCTCACTATAAATACATTAGTTCAGGAATTTTTCAGTTCAGATGTCAGCATTCTGAGAGCCTAACACAAAAGATGTGAGATTTGATATTTTGTGGTTGCCCTTGAAAAAGGCTGTTCACTCATAATCCCCTTACAACCTGGCAGAGCTTGTGCAGGTTTGCAAAGAAGAATGGGGAGAACTGCAATGTGCAGATGTGCAAAGCTGATAGAGAGAGAGACCTGTGTACACAGACTGAAATCTGTCATGGCTGCCAGAGGCGCATCTACTAAATACTGACCCGAAGGGGGTGAATACTTATGAGAACAATTATTTTGTGTTTTATATATGTAATTAATTTACAAGACATTGAAGAAATCGATTTTCACTTTGATATCAAAGAGTCTTTTTCTATTGATCAAGGACAAAAAATCCAAATTAAATCCACTGTGATTCAATGTCATATAACCATCAAATGTAAAAATAGGCTGAATGCTTTTTATAGGCCCTATATACACAAGTAGGAGCACTTAGGTGTCAATTTTACTGAGTTTCTTTACAACCTGTATATATATATGTATATATATATATATATATATATATATATATATATATATATATATATATATATATATGTATATATGTATATATATATATAATATATATATATATATATATATATATATATATATATATATATATATATATATATATATATAGTGAAAAGCATACAGACAGACCGACACCAGGATGTCCAAAACACACTTCCTTTTATTTTCCTACAGCATCACAATGCCTCCAACCCTCTTCCTTCTCTTTCTCTTTCTCTCTTCTTCTTCTCTTTCACCTTCGACCTCCTCTTGCCCTCCTCACAAGCTTCGTCTTCTTCCTCCCAACTCTGGCTCGGCTAGTGGAGGGAGGCGGCCCCTTTTATTATGACCCGGATGAGCCCCAGGTGCTCCCCCGACATCCCTTCCTGGTGTGGCGGAAGTGTCAGGAGAGCACCTGGAAGCACACCGGGTGCCCTTGGAATTACTTCCGGCAGCACTTCCTGGTGTGGCGGAAGTGCTGCCATCCAGGACTCCCTAACTGTCTGTGCGCCCCCTGGCGGTGGCCACGTCATCTCACAGTGGTGAGTGTCCTGGCTCCATTCCTGTGGCCCCCAATTAGGCCCGGGCGGCTGCCCTCTCGTGGCCGAGGATAAGTATTGTCCAACTCGGGGACTGTTCAGGCGTCCCGGCCGGGCAGTGTCCCCGCTCATCCGTGACACTATATATATATATATATTGGGTTGGTGAGCGAAGCGAGCAGGGAGTAAGCCCCCTAGTTTATATATATAAACTTATCTTATCTAATATATAGATTAGATAAGAATCTAATCTATATATATATATATAAACTAGGGGGCTTACTCCCTGCTCGCTTCGCTCACCAACCCCCCTTGCTAGCGCTACACACCAGCCACTTTGCATCTCTGCCACTCGCGTTGTGAAAAGGGGGTCTGAACGCACCCCAAGGAGATGTTGTTGCTCCTCCAAAACCCCCTCTTAAATGGTGATACAATGGGAAACAAATACAGTTTTTTATCTTCTCTTTACTTGATTAGCTGTTAGCTTGCTGCTGCTGCTGTTCTGTGTGATCTGCATCTCGCACTTCGAACATTTAAAAGCCTGTACAGCAGCTGTCTTTGTCATCTACCCTTTGTCTTTTATTTCCGGCCCCAGGCGTGGTTAAATCTGTTGGCACAAAGTCTCGTTTCGTGGGACGTGAGTTCTTGATATTTTTTAGAGTATAATTTAAAATCGGAATAAGAATCTAAAAATCTAGCAACATCACATTAAACTTTGATAAATTCTGAAAAGAATGATATCAAACATATATATGTAAGTTTTAAAATAAGCCTGATTTAAAGTGTGACTAAAAAGTGACATAAAATCGTTGCACTTTTAGGCTTAGGTTTTTATATACAGAGAGTAGATTTATATATATATATATATATATATATATATATATATATATATATATATATATATATATATATCTGCAGTGGGTTGGCACCCTGCCCAGGATTGTTTCCTGCCTTGTGCCCTGTGTTGGCTGGGATTGGCTCCAGCGGACCCCCGTGACCCTGTGTTCGGATTCAGCGGGTTGGAAAATGGATGGATGGATGGATGGATATATATATATATATATATATATATATATATATATATATATATATATATATATATATCATGCTTTCTTCAAACACTTCTGCTGAATAATTTCTTAGTTGAAAGTTCTCAGTGTTAATGAATCAGAGAGAGAGTGTGCAGCATTGTTCATAATGGCACTCAGTTCTGTCTTTATTCTCTCCTTTACTACTACCTCCAGAGTCAAGAGTGAGGGCCAAAAATGAGCCTGCTTATTTAATTACTATATAGAAAGAGAAAAAAAAGTTTGCACAATGTAAATTCCATTTAAGATTTCGTTTAAATGAGTTATTAAGTATTCTGTAAAGCTTCATTAACAGTGTTACTTTCTTTAGAAGATAACATAAAGCTGTCTATGAAGGCTGGGGGGCACCTGGGAGTCCTAAACGCCAAACACGAATACACAAAACACAGTCCTGGGTTCAAGTAAAATGGTTTTATTACAAAATACCTTGCACCAACAATAGACAGGTCTTTTCTCTTTCTCTTTCTCTCTCCCCCTCTGTACACTGCACTGCTTACTCCTCCAGTCGAATGCTGCCTATCTCCACTCCAAGCTCCAACTTACCTGGGCAAGGCAGTGCAGTCTCTTTTATCGAGGGCTCAGGAGAACTTCTGGTGGTGTGATGTAGCCAGTTGGAAGCACTTCCATGTTATGACAAAGCAAGGGAGATCCTCCCCCAACAGTGCCCTCTGTCATCCGCCAGGGATCTCCACTGGGTGCTCCTCTGGAATCCATCTCCCATGCAGTCCTGCGGGTGTCCAAACTGCAACTCTAAATGAGCGTCAATGCCGCCTATTAAAGTCGGGGATGAAGTGTTCCCTGCTGTGCTCTCCTGCCAGATCTTGTGATCTCAGAGCATGCCACCCAGGACAGCGATCATAAGGCGTCCCAAATGGGTATTACCCCCAATTAGTCCATCCTTCCATTATGGCATCCCGACCGAGTAAGGACTCCACCTCTGTCCTGGGCAGGACACCCAACCATCCTCTGTGGCATCTACATGTCATATAATTCAAGATTTACATTTTTTATCACATCTCTGCTTAAAATACATAGCGATAATTTTATATATAAACAAATAAAATAAATATTGTATTATGCACCTTCAGATTTTGTAAGGACTTTTACTCTGCATATACAGTACATTGAGAAATTATTAATAATGATGTATCATTTATTAAAGCTTACTGAAGATGTCATGTCATTTTCTAACCCACTTAATCCAGACCAGGATTGTAGAGGGGTGTCAGAGCCAATCTCAGCTAACATAGGGTGCAAGGCAGGAACAAACCCTGGGCAGGGTACCAGTGCATCATAGGACAAATGCACACACAAACACCACCTACCCACCTGAACCAATTTAGAGTTGCATTTCACCTAACCTGCATGACTTTAGACAGTCGCATCTGGAGGAAACCCACTTAGACACAGGAAAACCCAGGATGCAAATCCTAGTCTCCTTACTGTGAGGCAGCAGCACTACTACTGCACCACCGTGCCACTAATACTAAAAATATAATAAGTGAAATATGTTAGTGAGTAGTTTGTTTTCTGTATTTCTAAACCTCTTTAAAAATCACACTGATGATGATTCTGTATATTTGGAAAAAATAACACTGGCTTGTTTACTCTATAACTGAAAAATGTATTTTTGCCATAAATTAAAACGTTAAAAAAAACCAATGCACTAGTGTCCTAGCCTTACTTCAGAATGGGAAAATAAAAGCTGTCTGGTTTCCTTTTAAGATAAAATAATGATACATCTCAACACCGACATCACAAATCCTGTACAATCCACAGACATTTTCTCCTGAGGTATCCATGCAACCTTGATAAAAGCAGTGAAGAACAAAATAAAATGAGCAGTACTCACAAAGTCCTTCTTTAAGCACATATTTGTGTGAATTCCTTACACTAATAGCCCTGTTTTTGTTTATTATGGAAGTTGAAGAGGACCAGACGGGCGATAACCTGAATCTGCACCCCACCTCAACACAGGCCATGTGCAAGCAGTCATGCTTTCTGAAACAGAGCCAGACCACCCATCAACCTAACATGTGTGTCTTTTTGAATGTGAAGTACCAGACGACCATAAAACTGCACTCGGAGAACGAGAATGGAGATAGATAGATAGATAGATAGATAGATAGATAGATAGATAGATAGATAGATAGATAGATAGATAGATAGATAGATAGATAGATAGATAGATAGATAGATAGTCATTGGGGATTAGCTGGTACTGGACAGAGATTTTGGTCACATTCTGCCTTGCACTCAATGTTATAAATTACAACTTGTTTCTTGGCGCTTACAAATCCAAAGATGAACAATAAACCCAAGAGTTCTTTGGAAATGTTATTTTTAGTTGCTAAAAAAACATTTCTTTTATTGTCTGCATACATACAGCAAATTAGATTTGTAGCAAACAGATTGGCAGATGTTAATGTTAAGTGTTTTGAACATAGGCAAGGAGTTTTTCAAATAAATTGTATGTTTATTTTCAAAAAAAAAACCAAGTAAATATTTAAAGCACCAGTAAAAAATAAACACAGATTTATAAGCTCAACACTAAAGGCATTAAACAAGTACAGTATGATACAATATATAAACTTAGTTGAACTCCTGAATAATTACTATTAAACTATGAATAATGATAAGTGAAGTGATTTGTGCAAGATTTTAACAAACTGTGTTTCTCCATAACCAGAATTCCCACCATAAACACAATGAGTACTGAAGCAAAATGGTATCCTTCAATAAGAGCGCGCACAAAAAGGCGAGCTTCAAAAGGGCAACCTCAATTGAGCGCGGCGAATAAAGGCGTTCATAGATAATTTAGATAATAATAGATAGATAATAATAGTAGATAATAATAAAATATCTACGTGGCATTGCACATAATCTACAGCTTCAAGTGTAACACAACAATGAGTAACAGCAGAAAACAACGAAATATAGAGAGCTTTAGAAATAGTTCGTTAGAAGTTCATGCATTAATTAATTGGATGTTTTAATATTCTTGCTTTTGCCTTTTTATACATTCAATCATTGCTTTTATCTAATAAATTTTCTGTAATAATTTTGTTGCGTTTGCCTTTATTCGCTGCGCCCAATTGAGGTCGCTCTTTTGAAGCTCGCCTTAATTTACGCGTGCCTTTATTCGCCGCGCCCAATTGAGGTCGCCCTTTTGAAGCTCACCTTTTTGTGAGCGCCCTTATTGAATAGAACCAAGCAAAATGACACCTTTTATTGGCTAACTGAACTGAGCTCTGACAAGATTTCATTAGACGGACACTCAAATAAGAGGAGCTACTACCATGCCCAGACGCAACATTCTGCCATATGAAAACAAAAATAACAAGAAACGCATCCCCCTTGTTGTCACCTATAACCCACATCTTGATGTACTTTGCAAAATAATAAAAGAACCTCACCCAATACTAAATAATGATGACACATTGAGAGATGTATACCAGGAACCTTCTCTCCTGACATACAGACAACCACCAACCCTGCAACAACTAATTGGTTGAAGCTCCCTGAGTGAACCAACAGAAAATGGTACATCTGCCCGACTACAGAAAAGATGTGAAAAGTTTGCTCACATTTATATTAAAGATCATGTAGTTATACCACCCTGTTGACAAGAACATTGCATAAAGGGATCATTTTCCTGCAGATCATGTAATGTAGTCTACCTAATTCTGTGTCTGAAATATCCCAACACTGTACTCTAAGTGGGAGAAGCTAGAAGAACACTCCACCAAAGAATGAATTTACACACATTCCACATCAAGCATGAAAACAGCGATGTTCCTGTAGCAGCCCACTTCAACAGCCATGGACACTGTGGGAAGGTCTTTAAAGTCACAGTGCTTATGGGCAACTTCAAGACACAGCAAGAGAGAAAAGAATGGGAAGTTAAACTCATGCTAAGATTTAAGACAGTGGTTCTCAACCTGTGGGGCGGGGCGCGAAGTAACAAAAAGGGGGGGCGCGAAGATGTGAAAAAAAGATAACAAGAATCGAAAATATGAAAAATACATCTATTGAAACCAATACAAATTAACTTAAACTACATTCTGATACTAGAAAAATAAATATAGAGTTAGATAAATGTCGATAAAAGTTGAGTAGGTATAATAAAATATGCATCTATGATATATCATTAATTAAAAAAGAACAAATTGATATTAGTGGGCTTAATTATTAATAGTTGTTATTTCCCAAAGTACCTTCAACCAGGCATCTTCTTCCACAATGCACAATACTGTATCGTTCTTATTTTTTCCTCCGCTTCTCCCAGATGATCTCTGTCCATCTCCTCTCCCTGGGCTGTGTGGAGCACTTCATTTTAAACCTAACCTGGGAGTACTTCCAGTGCCCGGTCACTGCCTCCAGGAAGCACTTCTTGGTCAGGCAGAACAACTCCAAGAGAAGATAATTGCCTCCTAGTAGCTCCCCCTGGCGGCACCCATTGAATCCAACAGGGTAGCCCTGGAGAACCACATCTCCCATGTTGCCCTTAGGATATCTAAACAGGGTCTTGCCAGAAAAGATGCTTCCGTCCAACTTACAGGGGAGCAATATGTGCACAGAATTCTGCCCTCCATTCATAATAGCTTTCCAACCAGGAGTACAGTGTCCATCCAATGTACTGTTGTCCCAGTGGGGTAATGAATTTTCATCCATTGTCACCAGTACACCAGTCTGGCTACTTCTTCTGTTCAATTGGCCAAGACAACCCCCGTGTCAATTATGTTCCAATTATGTTATTCAGTTTCAAACTACTTGTGGCCTTATGTAATAAAATTTGTATTTCCTTTTTATCTGAGAATTTGTCACAATGCTCTGCACAGGCTCTCAGTGAAGAGCGCTATACAAAAATAAAATGAATTGAATTGAACTGATCCAACAAGCACAGGGGAGGTGCCTCTCAGCTGTTACAATCCATTGTCTTAGGTGTGTGGCCTCTGGAAGGATTCTAGCTTTGCATAGCTTAGGGAGTTGGGAAATGTGAGTGCAGACGATGTTACATCTAATCCCAAATGAGTGGTCTAAGGTGGAACCAGCAGTGTGAATTTTCAGGCAGGCAATGCACGAGGCAGATGATAGGGTGAAGAACTGGATGGAATGAGTTGTGAAAGATACTACAGTGATCCCTCGCTATATCACACTTCGACTTTCGTGGCTTCACTCTATCGCGATTTTTTCTCATACACGCTTACGTCACTACTAATGCGCTTTCTGAGAACTTTTATCTAAGCCCCACGGTGGCTCCAAAATGTGCTGCTTATTCTAAGCCTTCTGACAATGAAACTAAGCGCCGGAGGAAGATGCTTACCATCCAGGAGAAGGTGAAACTCTTGGATATGATCAAAGATGGCAATACCCTACTAAAACCTCCTCTCGCATATAAAAAGACAGCGCCAGCAACTGCCTATCACGATGTTCTTCAGCCACACACCCAGACACCCACTGCCTACTCCTAGTACTGCTTCAGTGGAAGAAGAGAACGACGCACCTGCTGAAGATACTGCACCACCTGAAGACTCTCCTACTGAGGTTGTGCCTTCATAGGTTAGTGGTTGTGTGTAAGAACTGTGTGTGTGTGTAATTAAATGTACAGTACAATAATAATAATATGATATTTGTAACATCTGTCTTACTTCTCTTATTTTTGTCTAATATATTGGGTAATACGAGTGTAATGGTGACTAAAGGGTGTTATTTCATGTCTAGAGGGCTCTAATAATGTTAAAAAATGTATTTAGAAGGTCGTAAACAGGTTTTCTATACTCTAACCGCGAAAATATTCGATTTATAAGTAAAGAATCCTACTTCGCGGAAATTCATTTATCGCGATAGAGTCTGGAACGGATTAACCGTGATAAATGAGGGTTCACTGTATTGGTAGGAGAATGACATAGTAGACAACGGAATAACCCATAAGGATCAATATGCTTTGCTTTATGCCCCAAACTACTTTAAAAGTTTCCTAAAACCAATCTGCGAACGTTGCAATCAAGTTCCAGCCTCATTGGGCCACATGTTCTGGTTGTGCACCAAATTAACATCATTCTGGACCAAAACTTTTTTTCAGAAAGCCTTGGTGTCACAATCCCTCCTAATCCTCTAATAGCTGTGTTTGGTGTACTTCCAGATGGGCTTAAAGTGGAGAAGGACAAACAAACTGTGATTGTCTTTACTTCACTATTGGCACATAGACTTATCTTGCTCAACTGGAAGAATCCTAACTCACCTCTTTTAAGTCAGTGGGTAACTGATGTTATATACTATTTAAAATTGGAAAAAATCAAATTCTCACTTAGAGGATCTTTACAAAACTTTTTCAAAACCATGCAGGATCTAATCAATTATATTTAAGAGTAAGTAATTAAATTGGGGAAAAGGATTTTCTCCTCTTTTTTTGTTCTTTTACTCTGGCTGCTGGCCTTGCTCTCTTTCTTATGGGTGGGAGTTGATTTGAATTTAGTTTTGTCAAGTTTGACTGGCTTGTTTGGAATGTTACTTGCTTTTAATAAATTCAATGAAATGTTAAAAAAAAGCTCCTAAAACCTAAATTTATTAAGTTTTGCATTTTGAAATTGTGAATTTATGTGCAAAATGAATTTTAGGGGCAATTTTGTAAAATGAAGCTGTTTTTTTTTAATCACTACTTTTGAATCACGGACAAGATCAGATTTGTTCCTTTGTTGCATACTATTGTTTAACATATTTTTTGGTGATTTACAGACATCCATTGAAACAGACTTTACCATGTGGGATGCCTAGAGATCTAAACGGGGTGGAGGTATAGAGTAAACAGTACTTTTGTGCTAGACTGTGGACCAAGACAGGTGCAGTTCACCACTCTTCTGGTATGCTGAGGAAGATTATGTTAAAAATAATCAGTTCAGGTATAATTGAAATTGGGTACGCATTGTCTATTACTGTACTGTTAAGCTCCTCATGCCACTAACAATAAGATCAGGTATAATTTTCCAGCTGAAGAAGACAGAAGTCTTACAGCAAGGTTGTTATACTAATTAATTCTGTCTCCAGATAGCGTTAACGTATTGAATGTTGATTAGCATATGCAGGTAAGACTTTAATTGTACTCTGTACATGTGACAATAGTGGCTCTATAAACCTATAAACTGACTTTTCTGATGTTACAACTAGTAAAACGATGAGCATGACCTATGACCTAACTTAACTGGAGAGCAGGGAGTCTGTAGAACAAAATATAAGCAGATTGTTAGAATCTGAACTCATTTACCTAAATTAGGACAAATCTGCTGGTTGACACTGCATATAAAGAAAGCCTATTCCTGTTTAATTTTAGGTTGAAAACAGAACTCTCTGTTTTCTCTGTAATTGCCTCAGACAAGATCATCCTTACATGCAGTTTGACTCTGGCCATGTCTACCAATTTTATCATCAAGTCATTTGACGATATTTTGCTTATAGCATCTTCTAATATCTTTTAAACATTGCAGCTAATTAACACTATGGGATTTGTATAGAATGGTGTGGTGAATATCTATTGTGTGCCTTGGAGTAATTCAGAGATAAATAAATTAAAAAGCTACAGTTAGGCCGTAAGTATTTGGACAGAGACAACTTTTTTCTAATTTTGGTTCTGTACATTACCACAATGAATTTTAAATGAAACAACTCAGATGCAGTTGAAGTGCAGACTTTCAGCTTTAATTCAGTGGAGTGAACAAAACGATTGCATAAAAATGTGAGGCAACTAAAGCATTTTTGTAACACAATCCCTTCATTTCAGGGGCTCAAAAGTAATTGGACAATTGACTCAAAGGCTATTTCATGGGCAGGAGTGGGCAAGTCCGTTGTTATGTCATTATCAATTAAGCAGATAAAAGGCTGGAGTTGATTTCAGGTGTGGTGCTTGTATGTGGAAGATTTTGCTGTGAACAGACAACATGCGGTCAAAGGAGCTCTCCATGCAGGTGAAAGAAGCCATCCTTAAGCTGTGAAAACAGAAAAAACCCATCGGAGAAATTGCTACAATATTACGAGTGGCAAAATCTACAGTTTGGTACATACTGAGAAAGAAAGCAAGCACTGGTGAACTCAGCAACGCAAAAAGACCTGGACGTCCACGGAAGACAACAGTGGTGGATGATCGCAGAATCATTTCCATGGAGAAGAGAAACCCCTTCACAACAGCCAACCAAGTGAACAACACTCTCCAGGGGGTAGGCGTATCGATATCCAAGTCTACCATAAAGAGAAGACTGCATGAAAGTAAATACAGAGGGTGCACTGCAAGGTGCAAGCCACTCATAAGCCTCAAGAATCGAAAGGCTAGATTGGACTTTGCTAAAGAACATCTAAAAAAGCCAGCACAGTTCTGGAAAAATATTCTTTGGACAGATGAAACCAAGATCAACCTCTACCAGAATGATGGCAAGAAAAAAGTATGGAGAAGGCGTGGAACAGCTCATTATCCAAAGCATACCACATCATCTGTAAAACACGGTGGAGGCAGTGTGATGGCTTGGGTGTGCATGGCTGCCAGTGGCACTGGGACACTAGTGTTTATTGATGATGTGACACAGGACAGAAGCAGCCGAATGAATTCTGAGGTGTTCGGAGACATACTGTCTGCTCAAATCCAGCTAAATGCAGTCAAACTGATTGGGCGGCGTTTCATGATACAGATGGACAATGACCCAAAACATACAGCCAAAGCAACCCAGGAGTTTATTAAAGCAAAGAAGTGGAAACTTCTTGAATGGCCAAGTCAGTCACCTGATCTTAACCCAATTGAGCATGCATTTCACTTGTTGAAGACTAAACTTCAGACAGAAAGGCCCACAAACAAACAGCAACTGAAAGCTGCTGCAGTAAAGGCCTGGCAGAGCATTAAAAAGGAGGAAACCCAGCATCTGGTGATGTCCATGAGTTCAAGACTTCAGGCTGTCATTGCAAGCAAAGGGTTTTCAACCAAGTATTAGAAATGAACATTTTATTTCCAGTTATTTAATTTGTCCAATTACTTTTGAGCCCCTGAAATGAAGGGATTGTGTTAAAAAATGCTTTAGTTGCCTCACATTTGTTTGCAATCGTTTTGTTCACCCGACTGAATTAAAGCTGAAAGTCTGCACTTCAACTGCATCTGAGTTGTTTCATTTAAAATTCATTGTGGTAATGTACAGAACCAAAATTAGAAAAAAGTTGTCTCTGTCCAAATATTTATGGACCTAACTGTACTTTGTTGGTATCTGGGTAGAGTAACATATGACATTATACACATAGAGAATCGTTAAATGTATTTTAAAGAAAGTAATTCATCTCAATCCTAGAACAAAATATGATTTTTGAGTCTAAAATGCAGAATGTAGAAGAGGGCATACTGATTTGTGTATTTGCAGAAAAGTCAAATCATACACCTTATTTACTGTATAAGCCGGGTGAATTCTTAGCACTGCATGATTGATCATAAGGCTTGTTTATTATAATACAGCTTTCATTATCTAGTCTTCTACTTCACATGGAAGAATTTCCCACTGATTTAGTACAACTTAAAGTTGTTTTTATATAAAGCCCCTGTCTTTCTCAGAAATCCAAACACACAATACAGTTTATAAAGCATAAGAAAGATTAAAAACAAGAGGAAGGCCCCCAGTTGTCAGCATTTTACAGAAGTTATTTAAATAATTTACACCGGTTACTTTAGGAAACACAGCAATGCATCCTCTTCAGAGACACAAAAAGTTTGCTAGAGATTTGTACCACCTTCACAGTAACAATTAAATTTACACTTAGTTTTTCATAGTAACAATGCTACAGTCAAAATGAAATTAAACAGTAGATAAAAAAAAACAAATTAGTTGAATCTGTGTGAGAAATAAAACAATAGATAAGAACAAAATTAGTTGAACCTGTGTGTAGCTGCGTTTGTTCAAAGTTATAAATGTTCTGTAGCTTTTGATTTGCTTCATGTGACAGTTCTGGTAATAGTATGAAGAATTGTCAGATAATTCCACAGACCAAATATCTTTATTTTAAAAAGTTTTAGTAAATTCAAAGCAAAACAGTTCACACAAAAATAGAGAAAAACTGATACTTAAGAAAAGAAAAGTTCACGTTTAAGAAAAGTTCTGTTTAAGGCTTATTTATCTTGTTTCAGTTCTAAGTTTGGTCATACAGTCATATTACATGTAGAACATTCATATTAGAAATGGTTAGAAAACTGTATGCCAATCTTCCATTTGCAAACTTGTTTAACAGTTCATGGTAGCAATGAGACTATTTCCTAATTAATTTAATTAACACTTTGTTATACAACAAAGAAAGTTCTATTTTATGTTAACATTTAGGAGTTAAAAGACAATATACCATTTTCCAAGTAACTATGAGAAACTGAATTTCTATTGAAATTAAGCAGACATGCTTATGTAAATTTAACATTAAACTTAACTGTCTAAGATTAGTTCTTGAACTGTGTGAGATGTTTTAAAAGCTTTTTCTATATATGTTATTGTTGTGTGAAATATGACAACTAATCCCAAGAAATGTTGGGACACCAGCTGAGTCTTTCTGTGTTTTATAAACTGATAGATTCAAACACACTTCTACAAAATGTAGCTGAAGTTAGCTGGTTGCTAGCACGATGAGGTCTGGTTTGGAGCACCGTGTGTCTTGAGCGTCAGTCCAGAATGAGACAACACTTTATGTGATCACCTCAGTTTTATATTTCTCTGACCAGAAGGAATGGAGATATTTGCCCTCCCTTGGCATCTTCTCCTGGCAGTGGAAACAGGAATTGATGATGCTGTTATAAGGCCATTTCCAAGTATTTTTAAGTTCATCATTCTACAGTAAACGTAACTGTTTAGAAATGGACAACATCTTAAATAGTTTTCAGTTTTCCCAAGAGTTACTGTTGTTGGAAATTCACCCAAAGATGACAAATCCCTGAATAATAGTAAAGAACCAGTAATTTACTGGCATTTGTCTTCATTCAAGAGTCTACCATTAGGAAAAACACTGAAAAGGTAAGAGGTTTTGGTGGAGTTTTCATTTTTTTATTTTCTGTATTTGTTTTCCTTAAATATTTTAAAAATGTGCTATAAGGGTGACAGGTTATGCCAACTTAGACTGTGATTTTTACTTTCATATAACTGTCCTGTGATAGACTGGCAACCAATCCAAGCATTGATTCCTACATGTCATCCAATTCTATGGGCCTGTGCTGTAGAATAATAATAATAATAATAATAATAATAATAATAAGCTATAGCTGCCAGTTAATTCCTTGGAGCAGGAATATTAAGGTCATAAAAACCAAGGAATTGGTGCAGTACCAGAAGTCATGTGATGTAAAGGTAGCCATGGCCAGAATTGAAGACTGAGAGAAAGTGGCAGGCAGAAGAAGTAGTCCAGCAAGCTGAAGTAAGATTTCAGCAGGGCAGGCTGGCGGGTGTGGTAACCCAAGGTAGCGGTGGGCTAGGATCCTTTCCAGCCTCCCATATTGACAGCTATGAAAGACAGGAGAAACAGCACCTAGTTCTAAGAAGAAGTGAAACACTGAAGGAAAACAGGGCAATGAAACAACAGGTTGCATGGAAAAGATGGGATAGCATTCTTGAAAGGACATTTATCTGGGCAGAGATGTGGAAGGCTAAGCCTCAATGGATTCAATTCCTCATCCAGGCAGTGTATAACATGCTTCCTAGTCTGTCTAATCTCCATATATGGGGCAAAGTAGAGACACTAGCTTGCCCACTCTGCTCCAAATGCGAAACCTTGAAATATATTTTGAGTAGTTGCTCCAAGGCACTAGGAGAGGGAAATTCCCAGAGGCAACACAATCAAGTCTTGAAGACCATGACAAATGGGGAAACAGGTTAGTCCTTCTAAACAGGTCATTGACTTCTTTAAAACAGCTGAGCAGCCAAAACCCCCTTGAAAAATATCTGAAGGAACCTTGGCCTCTGCAAGGGACTGGTAGCTGATGGTGAACATGGAGAGACAACTGAAGTTACTACAACATATTGCAGTCACTACCTTGAGGCCAGATATTGCCTTCACTTCAGAAGCCACCAAACAAGTTGTTCTGTTGGAGCTGATATTCTCACAGAAAGAATAAATGAATGAGGCTTTCAACCTCAAACCTAACCAAGTATAAAGGACTGGTCAGTAATTGTAGACAAGGCAAGGTGGCTGCCAATAGAGATATGAAGCTGCTGTTTCACAGACTGATCCTTGGCCAGAACCCTCAGTAGGCATTGAAAGAGAGAGAAGGAGAAGAACTTCAACAACACCACCAAAGTAGCAGTTAAAAACTCTAGTGTTAGAGAAGGCATACATCAAACCAGGAATTCAAATAAGAGGACAGGACCTCTTCATAAGGGGAGGGTTTGGGGATTGGGGTGATTGTAACAGCTAGGACATCTGTTCTCCAACATTAACATTTTCTTTTCATGTTGCGTCCTTGTTTGTAAAAAAATAATGAATGCAGTTTGTCCTTTATCAACGACAAAATTGGGGAACTAAGACTTCAATTAAGGTTCATCTGTTCATTTATTATAAATCTAATGTTTCAACTAAGGTTCTTCTGCTCAGATTTTGAGCAACTAAGAAGTCAACTAAGGTTCTACCGTTCAGATTTTGGACAACAAAGAATTCAACTAAGGTTATTCTCTCCAGATTTCACAGCTGGTAAATTCAAACAAATTTGTTTTGAAACTGTGGGCTAATGAATTCTGAGCTCCCAAGAAGGTATGTGTCCCAAAATGATATAATTTGCTGACTTCAGGCGTTTACATGCTGACAAACTAAAGCCCTAAATCTTACAGTATACTTATTTTGTTAAGCCTATGCACAGACTGAGATGCAAAATGCACAGGCACAGTCAGCAACCAAAATGCATTTGTACTTGCTGTGGCCCACTTGACCAGCTTAATGATATTCTCCTAGTCAGTAGGTGGCAGTTTTTCATCAATATTGCATACAAATTCACAGCAGAGAAAATGAATTGTTTACATTATTGTTAAGTGAAAGATGACTAAACTGAATGTGACTGGTGATGGAAGAAGAGTTGTGTCTGACTGAAGTAGGAAAAAAAGGTGGTGTCCATGTCTTCTGTGTTTTCATACACACTGCTTGTTTTGTTCAGGGCTATGTGTAATTTCATTCCATGAATTTGTCATCATCTGAGCATCTTTGCAGTCTTGGAGAGAGAAGATACTCAAGAGCCTGTTGTTCCTCACTTCTGCTATTAGCTTCTTCTCAAAATTTCCATCTTAGATACAAGGTGCCAAATTGACATCACTGACTACCATATATCCTTGTATTTAATTTCTCCCGCAGAAAAGTTGGGGGCTTGATTTTACTGTATAATTTCTGGTATTTTATAATGTCAGTTGTATAAGTCAAATGTGGAAAACTCACGCTATTGGTGCAAGAGATTATGATATGCTAATGCCCACCTGAGAGAGTAACCATGGAGCACACTGCCTTTTTATTTCTATGTATTGTGCCTACATGACCACACGGTAATACCCAAACTATTCCGAAGTGATGTTTGCACTATTTTGTGTTTTTTGTATCTCACACCCTTCTCTCATACACCTTTATCATAAGAGCATCCCTTATCTACAATGGAGCGTTCAATTAGAAGAAAATATGAAGCTGGTTTAAAATTAAAAGTCGTTGAAGTGGCGAAAGAAATTGGTAACTGCGCTGCTGCAACAAAAGTTGATGCATCTGAGAAACTGGTGTGAGTTTGGAGGAGGCAAGAAATGTAAAAAAAAAAATAAATTTAAGTGTCACTTTTTTGAACGGGTGTATAAGTCGGGGTCTGATTTTATGATCAATTTTTCTGGTTTCAAGACCTGACTTATATACAGTACTCTGGAAAAAGTTCCTACACAGCACATGGGGAAAAACCCTCCATCTGAGTCTGACTTCATTTTTGGTGTGTGGTCCTCACAACCAGTGTGGACACATCAAGTATAAACCAGGCAGTACATGGCTAGTGTGCAATAACATGGCAGAAATAGGAACAAATGAATTTCATGGAATAAAAGTGGGTGACACGGTGGCGGAGTGTGTAGCGCTGCTGCCTCGCAGTTAGGAGACCTGGGTTTGCTTCCCGGGTCCTCCCTGCGTGGAGTTTGCATGTTCTCCCCGTGTCTGCGTGGGTTTCCTCAGTGTGCTCTGGTTTCCTCCCACAGGCCAAAGACATGCAGGTTAGGTGCATTGGCGATCCAAAATTGTCCCTGTGTGTGCTTGGTGTGTGTGTGTGTGTGTGTGTGTCCTGCGGTGGGCTGGCGCCCTGCCCAGAGTTTGTTCATGCCTTGCGCCCTGTGTTGGCTGGGATTGGCTCTAGCAGACCCCCGTGACCCTGTATTAGGATATAACGGGTTGGATAATGGATGGATGGATGGAATAAAAGTGTCAGCTGCCTCTTTGGTGGTGTTTTTTGTCCTTTGGGACATTTTTATGATTTGTTTTATTTGTTGGTTACCTCCTTTGTCTCCAGGAACTTAACATGGTCCACATGCCAGGAAGTCACCTGAGTGTGGAGATACTAAACACATTGTGTGAGCTTATATTTTTTGGCATATTTTTTGGCACTGTAGTGCTCTAATGTTTATTTAGGTAGGCAGGTGCCCACATTGACTGTGTTACAGCAAACTCTTGAGAGCTCAGTGACATGCGGCCATTCACTTTCTATTTTTGCAGATGAGTTGTAGGGCCTGTCAGAGCTTTGCACCACATACTGTTCCATATATTTTGTTTCCTGGTTGCTGACTAAAATCAAGTGACTCAGTAGCACATTTATAAATATTTTTCCATCTTTTTTTATTTTTTGCAGCAAAAATAATAAATCGGTTTCATGATGCATCCACACTCTCATGATGTTTATTGCTGTAACAGAGTCTAACAGACTCTCAATTACAGTTAAGATGATTGTTGCTAAAAGTGTTCATGCATATACACATAATAGATATATATAGAATATGATGACAAGCTGTTTGGATGATAAAGGAGAACAAAGGTTGGACAAGGTGACACGAGGGGTCAACACCTGAAAGAATTCCTCACCAACAGGTGAAGAACAGCTTTAATGGACATTGTGGGTAAGGATGTGCTGCCAGTTTTTGCTGTCCAGCTCTTCAGACTACAATTAGTCACACAGTAATACCAAGGTGCTCTCTGACTTTGGGCATCCCTGCATATCTTGAATGGTTCTCGAAATATCCTGAAAGTAATCAACTACACTGGTAAAAATACTGGTTCTTTAGTGGCACTTTATGGTTCTTTACTGGGTTGTGTGGTTCCTTGTTAAACTATTGCTTGACCAAGCACCATTTCAATCCGAGAAGAGTTCTTCACATATTAAGCAGGTTCTTTATGCTTTGAAAAACTTCCTAATGTGTAGAAGAGACATGAAATTTTTAATTTATGAAAGGTACCTTGCAGGACACTAACAGTTTATGTAAACCTGGACTTGGCCTGTGTTTATTGTATGCATCAAGAGTCCTTCAAACTCATGACCTGTTGGTATTTCACAGATCTGTTACCAACTATTTATGGTTATTTATTGTGTGGATCCTTTTGTGGATCTAAATAAATAAATGTTCTTTCTGGAACCTTCATGTGGATAGGTCTTTTTTGGAACCAAATATTGTTCCACTATGGCATCACTCTGAAGAACTACTCTGGGAAATATATTTTTAAGAGTGTAATTAGGGGAATACATGACCACCCTGTGTCAGAGCTTATTGAACTTAAAGTTGAACACCAAAACAAAAGTTCCCTCATTAGAAAAACAGAAGCAACACAGAGTATCCTGGGGAAAATGTACTCGGACATGACGAACATTTGCCAGACTTGAGTAGGGAATTAAACCTGAGCCTCTGAAGTTTTGAGATAGCATTAGAAACAATATACCACCATGCCTTTGGAAGTTGTCATGCATGGGCACCTGGGGACCACCATCCTGTCTCTGGTAAGGTAAGCAGTTCTACCCCAGAATGGATGCTAAGAGTAACATCTCTTTCCCCTGTAAGATCAAAAGGTCACCCAAGGACATGCCCTAGCTCTTCCCACAATGCTTTGAGAAGACTCCACCCCGTCCGGTGTGAACACTATTAAAAGGGACTGCCCAGGGAAGGTGGTGTCAGTATTTGATATTTAGTTATATTTTCATTGACTCTTGGACTTTGCTACTTCTAAGATGTTACTAATGGTTATTTACCTGACCTTCCATGTTGGAAACCTTTGTGCTCAAATAATAATGTAAAAAAATTTTGTTTGCAAGAAAAAAATATCTTTGTGAAATGGAGGTTGAGAGAACTAAAATGTCCTTGATGTGTATCTTTATAGCATTGTAGCTGGCTTGATATAATTTTGATGTTTTTTTGATTAATTGATTAGTCAGTCTTTTGATTGTTTCCATCACCTTTTAGGACAAATATAGAGGGAGCTTTTAATATATGTTTGATATGTTCTGTTGTGATTTTTGGGTATCATTTCAATTTATTACATTGTACTACACTTCTCAGATCATGAGGTCTTAACAACCTCCTAATTTAATTAACGTATTGGAATTACGGGCTCACCAGAACCAATTTTCAATCTAGTGCCGTTCAAATAGGGGATTGGCCCGTGTGGACGCTAGAGGCGCTGTTGCCCCGTTGAACCCACCAGACAGACATCCAGGACACAAATTAAAAGCACCAAGAAGATTCTTTAATAATAATTCTTCAATAAAGTGCACAAAGCACCGTACACTCCACAATTCTCTAATCAATAATACAATAACACAAATCAATCTTCCACCCCCAGCAGCTCTGTCACACTTCCTCCCAACTCCGGCTCTATCTGCAGGTTTTCCCACAGTCCTTTTATAGTCCATGACCGGGAAGTATTTATTCTCCGGGTCAAACGCCACATCATCCTTCCTCAAGTGTCCTGGTAGTACTGTGGGCTTCTGTCCTCGTGACCTCGAAGTACTTCCGGGTTAGCATAACAGTGATAGTCCCTGGGTTATTGGTTGAGCTCCCCCTGGCAGCACCCACGGTACCCAACAGGGCTGAAGAGAAAGACTCCATGTCCCAGGCTGCCCTGAGGTAATCCGGGGAACCATTTCTATCCAGGGGAGTTGCCAACTAGCG
Source organism: Erpetoichthys calabaricus (assembly GCF_900747795.2). Lineage (NCBI taxonomy): Eukaryota > Metazoa > Chordata > Cladistia > Polypteriformes > Polypteridae > Erpetoichthys > Erpetoichthys calabaricus. Next base: position 282,068,740 of record NC_041397.2, on the reverse strand, counting down.
TCCTGGGGAATGTAGTGCCCTGAAAAGGCTGCTTTCTTCTGTTGAGGGGCGTCCCGGCCCGACTGAAACGCCAGCCATCCATCACACCCGTTTAATCAAATCTGTAGACGCTTTACCTGAGAAGTACTTTGAAAACTTGTACCTTTGGTAAGGTTTTATTGTGAGTACCCTTATTCAGAGTATGCATTCATAAGTTTTAATGAGATGTGAAATTTATTTGTCTTTAGTTTCAAATTTGTCCGACCCTGATGAAAGGGTGAGTCTTGAAACGTGTCGGGCTGATGATCAATGATGAGAATATCATTATCAAATAGTTTCTTTGCTTTTATTGACTCTCTGCACTTTGTTACATCTAAACAGTTACTAATGGTAATTTATTTGACCTGCCTATGTTTTCCATATTTGTTAAAAATGTTAGAAACCTTTGTACTCAATTAATAATGTTGGAAGCCTTTGTGCACAAGTAATAATGTTAAAAGTTTTTGTATGTAAGTAAAGAACATATCTCTGTGAAATGGAGGTTGGGAAAGCTAAAAATGTCTTTGATAAATGATCTGGCTGTTCCTTATTGTGTGTCAGTATTTGACCCACAGATGAGGACGACAGAGGTCCACCTCCATTGTCACCACTAACAATTGCAAGGCCATATTTTCTTTTGTTTTTTACTGCTATGAGTCTGTTTTTCTTTACAATTAAAAGGGGTGGCCTGTCTGGTACCCCAACCTTCTGAATACCTACCCTAGTCTGCTTTCCTGGACACATTACAAAGTATATATAAATAGTTAATTGTATGTGTAGCTAAAAACATACGAGACAATATGCTTTTTATGTAATTGATCTTAAGAACCAGGAAACAAGGATGCTTTTTCTTTTTGTTTCCATCATTAATAAAACAAAAAAAAAGATTTTGCTGACAGATAAAGGGTTAGGCTGTTACTCCTCAAAGTATATACTAAAGACAATAAACAGAGAGCATGCCATGTTCAGCTTTGCTTTTGATAGATTTGGCATTTTGCCTTGGGAGTTACAAACAGAAATAATTGCAGGAGGAACTGATAAAGGGCACTGTCTATTGAACAATAGAAGGCTCCTAATTACAGCTATGCAAAAAGGTTATAAAAATGAGTCATCTAATTCAACTGGACGCTCTCATCTTTGAATATGAAATCCATCACTTTAATTTCTTCGAGAAACTTTCATGAGATATTTTTTGATCAATGAGTAGGCTATTTTTTAACACATTTCCCATTTTAAGATGATATGCCAATAAATGTTAAATGTGTCATTTTCAAATACCGTAAGTGTGTTGAACATATTTCCTAGTTAAGAATAATCCCTAAATAACTGCAGTTCACAAAACCTTAATTTTTTATTATGTATACACAACTATACTTCTTTTTAAATATGTCAGACCATGGAAACAAAAACAGAGGAACAAAGATCTGACAGATGTTTGCAAAAAAAGTATAGTAGCCACCAAACGTCTGTTAAGGCTTTTAAGAACTGCAAGTTGCAAGTGTGAGTGTAGTCTATTTGTTGTTGCTAAGTTAATTTTTTCAGTTAAATTTTTCTGTTGTTTTGTTGTAAAACATGATTACAGTGGATTATGTGACCAGCCCTCTCTGGCGTGTGTGCATGTGTGTGCATGTGTGTCTCTCTCGCGTGTGTGTCTCTCGCAAGCGTGTGTGTGTGTCTCTCTCTCTCTCGTACATGTGTGTGTCTCTCTCACGTGTGTGTGTGTGCGTGTGTCTCTCGCTCGCTGCACAGGGAATACACAGGGAGAGACTGAACATGTACGGAAATCATCGGCGTGCACAAACCGAAAGGGAAACTGGCTTGTTCGTATATCGAGTGTGTGGTCGTGAACAGAGGCAAAAGTTTGGCTAATTTTTTGGTCATAACCCGATTTGTATGTGTTCAGAGACATTCGTGAACCGAGGTTCCACTGTGTTAGGTTCGTAATGTGTAAAAGTATAACATAGTTTGACGTTTAACAGGCTTTTTCTTAACACCTCCCATTATCCGACATTTTTCGCTTATCCGACGTTCTGCCGGCCTGTTTATGTCGGATAAGCGAGACTCTACTGTACTTCGGGGCTCCCGTCCTAATGACTTAGGAGTACTTCAGGGCTATGGATGAGGCATGGCTCCTCCAGTCCTCTCACAGCACCCAACAGGGCTGAGAAATCGCACTCCAAGTCCCAGGATGCCCTGTGGGAATCCGGGGCACCGTTACACTCCAGGGGAGCTGCCATATAGCGTTTTGGGGGAGGCAGTGTCCTGGTAAAGCTACCTTCCCCCATCCTTCCAGCTGGGATGAACTGGCGGCCGTCTGCCACATTGTATAAATTTGTGCCCATTCAACCAAAAGAGCATTTGTGAGGTCAGGTTCTCATGTTGGACGAGAAGACCTGGATCACAAGTGACGTTCCACTTCATTCCAGGCAGTGTGGTGTAGTGGTTAAGGCTTTGGACTTCAAACACTGAGGATGTGGGTTTGAATCCCGCTACTGACACTGTGTGACCCCATTCTTGTGACCTGCCTGTGCTCCAATTGGAAAACCAAAAGAAATGTAACTATTTGTATCATAAATGTTGTAAGTCGCCTTGGCTAAAGCTGTCAGCCAAATAAGTAAATGTAAATCCCAAAGGTGTTCTTTGGGGCTGAGGGCAGGGCTAAGTGCAGGCCACTCGACTTCCTCCATGTGTTTATGGATCTGGCTATGTGCACAGGGTCGTAATCATGCTGGAACAGAAAGGCACCTTCCCAAAACTGTTGTTGCAAAGTTTGAAGCTTACAATTGTTTAAAATGTCTTTGTATAATGTACATTCAACAGTGCCCTTCACTAGCCTAGCCTAAACCTGAAAAACAGCCAGAGACCATTATCTCTCCTCCACCAAACTTTACAGTAAGCACTATGGAGTCCAGAATGTAGCATTCTGCAGACATCTACCAGACTCAGATTCATCTATCAGACTGCTAGTTAGTGAAGCGTCATTCAGAGTTCAATGGCCTTGTGCTTTACACCACCCCTAGCGATGCTTGGCATTGTGCATAGTGATCTTAGGTGATCTTGTATGGAGCTACTTACCCAGGGAAACCCATATCATGAAGCTCCTGATGCTTACTTCTGGTGTTGATGTTGCTTACTGTATATAGGCAGTTTGGAACTCTATTGTGAGTGATACAACTGAGGATTGGCGATTTTTACGCTCTATGCGCTTAAGCACACAGCGGTCCTGCTCTGTGAGTCTGTGTGGTCTACCACTTCATAGCTCAAAACCAGTGTTCTAATTCATCCCAAAGGCATTCAGTAGTGTTGAGTTCAGGGCTTTGAGCAGGCTATTCGAATTCCTCCATGTCTTTATGGACCTGGCTTTGTGTACAGCTGCACAATTGCACTGGAGCAGAAAAGGGCCATCGTCAAGCTGTTTCCACAAAATTGGAAGTGCAGAATTGTATAAAATATCTTTGTATGCTATGGCATTAACAGTACCCTTCAGTGGAAACTATGGGCCTAGGGCAAACCCAGAAAAACCAATTTCTCTTCTCCATGAAATGTTCCAGTAGGTACTATGCAGTCCAGAAGGTAGAATTCTCCTGGGGTCTGTCAAACCTAAATTCGTCTGTCAGACTGCCAGATAGTGAATTGTGATTCATCATTCCAGAGAACATGTTTCCACTGCTGGAGAGTCTAATGGTGGTGTGCTTCACTTCACTCCAGCTGTCACTGCACATAGTGACCTTCATCTTGTGTGTACCTACTTGACTATGGAAATCCACATCATGAAGCTCCCAATGCACAGTTCTTGTGCTGATGTTGCTTCCAGAGGCTTTTTGGAACTCAGCAGTGCTTGATGCAACAGAGGGCAGGCAATTTTGATGCGAGTTTACAAGGTTCACTACTTCATGGCTGAGCTGTTGATACTCCTCCATGCTTCAGCTTTACAATAATAGCACTTACAGTTGACGGGCAGAGTAGAAATTTCATGTACTGACTTGTGGCAAAGGTGGCATACTATGATAGTGCCACATTAAAATCATTGAGCTCTTCAGTATGACCCGTTCTACTGACACTGTATGTCTGTGAAGATTGCATGGATGTGTGTTTGATTTTGTGCCCTTGTTAACAATTAAACACCTGACCTCAATAATTTGGATAGACTCCACAGGCTTTGAGTCATATAGTATATCTATAAGCTTGTCACAGTGCCTTGCATGTGCACTCTTTGAAGGGTGCTATACAAAAGCAAATTGAACTTGACAATTAATACAATTTGTCATGGTTAGTGGTAAGTAAAACTTGAAAACTATGATTAAGTGCCCAGTAATGGCGACGTCCAAAGACAGGACAAGTCAGGCAGTAAAGATGCTACAACTGCACACACCCCAGATTTATCACATTCTAAGCAGATCAGCGTACAAGTCATTTGTTTTGGTGTGTTTGTTTAATTATATGGTGAGACAGCAGCTAGTGTTGCTGCAATACCACTCTAGGAACCTGAATTCTATTTGAGGCTTGTTCATTGTCTGTTCTGAGTTTAAACATCCATCTGTGATTATCTGTAGGGATTTCTCCAGAATGGATTGCTTTCCAAAAAGATATGCCTGAAGATGTTACATACTATATATACTTTAACTTCTGTTAGCAGTCTTGAGTAAATGTAAATGTTATTTGGCATCAGTGATTTATTGAGTTAAATAGCTTTTTAATTGTAGCAGTGCTTCATTCTCTGTCATTTCCAGATCATTTAGTATTCTTTATTATTATTCCTTTTAGCTGCTGGGACATTTCCAAATTCTTTATATGTGATTATATATATATACTAGCCATGTGCGCCCAACTACGTTGAACGTGTTAAAGTTGCCTGTGAAGGGCTCCCTGTTTAAACGCGGCTGCCAGTCGTGAACTGGGCCCTTCATCGCACAGCATTATGATTTTTTATAAGGGAAACAAAATTACAAAAGAAAACCCTTGGACATTGATTCGATAGGAGCGGCCTACTCGGAATCACTATCCGAATAGTAATCATGTGGTGGTGTAGGAGCATTTCTGCTGCTCTCCATCACAGTCCGTCTCGTTTTCACGACGCTGTCGTTTCCTCTCACGATCTCTTCTCAACTTTTCTCCAATCTCGCAGGTTGCTTTGTGGCAATCCAAAGAGTAAGGCAATACACATGGAGCAATGGTTATAAAAGGGGGACACATAGGTATCCAGGCTCTTTAAAGCATAAATAGGGATCACTTCACTGAACATGTGAGCAAGCCAGGGTACAACTGTGAGACGCGCAGCACTCGCCGGCTACAATGTAACAATAATAATTTCCAGAACGTGCTGTTACGTTGTCATTCATTTTACCCACTGTCTTTCTTTCATTCATATGTTACGTAGGCACATACCTTTTATCTTCGGCAATCTCATTCTCTAACCAGGCCTCAGGAGCTAACCAGCGTAACACTGTCCACCACCCCTTTCGTTATTCCGGCACATTGTTGACATCCGTGAGTAACAACAACGTACTAAACTGGAAGGTAGTCTACGCATGCGTGGAATTCGCAGACAAACAAAGATCAAGATCCAAATGAAGATTATATATAAAGATTAGTTAATTTAAAGCACAATTTGTTTAGTTTGAATGTCTGTGTTTTGAGGTGTGACTGGAGTACTACAGTCTTCAGTAGTATAAGCCTGAAAGAGATTCTTAATGCAATGCCTATATATTAGCTGTCTCTCTACTGCCATCTAGTGCTTCTTCTTCTAATTCATTCACGGACAAACAAAGATCAAGATCCAAATCAAGATTATATATATATATATATATATATAGTAATGGACGGCCGGCATTTCAGTCTGGCTGGGACGTCCCTCAACAGAGGAAAGGAGGAAAAGTAGCCTTTTCAGGGCACTGCATCTCCCAGGACGATAGATAGCAGCTTCCCTGGACTTAAATTGGTTCCCCGGATTCCCTCAGGGCATCATGGGACATGGAGTCCGTTTCATCAGCCCTGTTGGATGCCGTGGGTGCTGCCAGGGGGAGCTCACCAAGAACCTGGGGACTATTATTGGTACAACAACCCGGAAGTACTTCAGAGTCACGAGGACGGAAGCTGCAATACTTCCGGGATACTTAAAGGATGATGTGGCATTTGACCCGGAGAAGGAACACTTCTGGGTCATGAACTATTTAAAGGACTCTGGGAATACCAGCGGGTGAGCCGGACTTGGGTGGTAGAGTAACGGAGCTGCTGGGAGTGGAGGATTGTGATTATTGATTATTGTTTATTATTATTATTATTATTGGAGAATTGTGGAGTGTGTGGTGCTTTGTGCTCTTATTGAAGAAAAATTATTAAAGATTCTTCTTGGTGCTTTTAACGTGTGTCCTGGACGTCTGTCTGGTGGGTTTAACGGGGCAACAGCACCTCTAGCATCCACAATATATATATATATATATATATATATATATATATATATATATTGTGAAAGGACTCAGACCACACACAGAAAAAAAAATTAAGGGCAGCAATCTGTTGTCACACACATGTGATTGGGGCCTGAATAATAGTAATTCCATGCCAGACCAGGGGGCGGCAAGGTGCACTGACTTTCTTTGTCAATCCCTTGCAAGAGCATCTACAGGAAATCCCACACTGTTCCAGCGCCTCTAATGACATCACTTGTGGTTCTGGGCCCATTGATGACAACACTTCCGGTCTCGGCAAATAAAGATTCCATCTTTGGCAACCATCATCAGTTCCGTTTTGGACTCTGACTTGTGAACATCTCACAACTATTTACCCATTTGCAGCCAGGGCATATTGTATGGATGACTGCCCCAAACCTTTTTTTTGAAGTGTTCTTGTCGTTTTTGTGACATTGTATACTTGAAATTGGCTGTCAAAATTGAAGAGTTAGTTTTGCAAATTTTACAGACATCAGTCCAGAATAGAACTGATAGGCAGACAAAAACATGGCAGTTTTAAAGCCAGGCAGGCTAAATGATGTTGTCTGGGCAAGGACCAGAAGTGATGTTGTTCGGGAAAGAACCAGAAGTGATGATCTTGGGCCCAGAACCAGAAGTGACATCATTGAGCCCAAGCTGAATTTCCCATATTCAGTCTGGAGAGGAAAAAGAGAAAGGTTCAGTGAACTCTACCATCCCCTGGTCCGGTGTGGAATTATCCTTTTTTGAATTCTTCAGCTGCCTCCCATGTGCACGTATGTGACAATATATATGTATATATATCTCTCTATTATAAAAAAATATTGGAAAGGTTGGAAGGAGACGATACGTGATCTTCTCTGAAGACAATTTGACGTTCTGCAAGAGACACTTTAACGTCACGCGAGACAAGGCAGTGAGACAAAAGGACAGCTGCTGTACAGGCTTTTAAATGAGCAACGCGCAGCGCTACAAGCAGAACACGCAGCTCAGCAGCAGCAGCAGCAGCAGCAGAAAGACAGCAGCGGATCCATCCACATCTTCTCAGCACGCGTTCAGCCACGACAACGCAAGCAGCAGAGATGCGGTGTGGCTGGAGCGTAGCAAGCCCGGGTGGGAGGGGGTGGGTGAGCAAAGTGAGCAGGGGGCAAAGTCTCCTAGTATATATATATATATATATATATATATATATATGTATATATATACTGTATATATATTGTGGTGGATAGCCGGCTTCTTACTCAGGCCCTCAACCCCAGGCTGTCAGGAAGAGCTCTCCGGACAGCATAAACGTGCCCTGAGTTCCAGCAGGGCCTCATGGACTTTGTAGTTTCTACACACAGCCCTGCTGGATACCTTGGGGGCCACCAGGAGTCGCTGTAGGGGGGCTCGTGGGCTCTTATGTGCCCTATAACCCGGGAGTACGTCATGGTCACGTGACAGGAAGAAACGACGTGCTCCCGGGTTGAAGAAAAGGACTGTTTACCCTGACCCGGAAGGAATAAGGAACTGTGGACTGTTGGGCAGGAACACCTCCGGGTCAGGGTGTATAAAAGGACTAAGGGAAAGCCCAGACATTGAGCTGAGCTGGGAGGTAGGGTGGCTAAGTGAATGGGCGAGGAGGAGAGAGAATTGTATTGTTGAGAGTTTATATGAGTAGTGTGGAGTGGAGAGTGCTTTGTGCACAGTATAGTAGTACAATAAAGGAGAATTGTGCTTATACCTGGTGTCTAGAGTGGTACCTGAGGGTTCAAGAGGTGGACAAAAGCCTTAACTGCTACAATATATATATATATATATATATATATATATATACTGTATATACACCCTGCGGTGGGCTGGCACCCTGCCCGGGGATTGTTTCCTGTCTTGTGCCCTGTGTTGGCTGGGATTGGCTCCAGCAGACCCCCGTGACCCTGTAGTTAGGATATAGTGGGTTGGATAATGGATGGATGGATGGATGTATATATATATATATATATATACATATATACAGTATATATGTATTAGTGATATACTGTTTCCTCCTTGCTTTTCAGGTTTTAATCCCCTGAATACTAGAGTTTTCCTCTCATATACCAAATATGTGCAAGTTAGCATTAAAATTCTAAGTTTGGACCACCATTGATGTGCCTAGTATGTACTGTATCATTTTCTATACCTCTTTTATTAGTATAATTTCATGATACACTCATTTATTATAGTTATTCATTTGACTCCATTTTGTGCAGTTTTTTGTTGGCTTACCACCATTTTGTGGTTATCTATGTGATGGGTGTCTGGTCACACTTATAGATAATCTAACCTAGACACAGTTAAAATATCTGAATATGCCACCCAGTTTTATGAAGATTAGAAACTGTTGAGATTTACAGATAATAACACACAGGTTTCTTTAAAGTGGGCGGTGAGTAAACACACAATGAAAGAACGGCAGCAATTTCAGGAAAAGCAATAGTAACTTGTGTTACACCAGACAATGTAAAAATACACCAAGAAAAAAAAGTAGACAAGAATTTAAAAATATAAGGAGCGAAAATATTTAAAAAAAATACACCGTCCACACTTTTAAAGTCCTTTATAAACATAACAGTGGAGGATAGAACCTTTAATGGTGTGAAGTCCAGTTTGTGCGCTATGTACCAACTGTCCACGTCTACACTCTGTTCACTCTTCTTTTCTTTCCCAACAGATGTTTTTGCTGAATTGTCAGATCCCTGTCAGCATTTCTTCCTCATCGGGTAAGCATTCTTTTTTTACTTCTGGCCTCCTTGTGTTGCTGCAACAACCCAGGCACACCTCGCTTCTCATCCGTCATCTTTGCTTGGTCCTGTTGTGAGTGTTCCCCCTCTTGCTGGGCCCACAATCAGTGTCTCTCTGGTGGAACTATCTGTTCCTTGCTAGAGGTTAAGTGTCACCCTCCGTGTGCCTCGCGTCTTGCCAGCCACGTACCTTCATCTGCTTACGAGCCCCTGTGCTCTGTATGAGTGTCTTGGCAGTGTTCTCAGTGGACTGCCCCTCCTCTGCCAGCTGCTGCCTAGAAGTATATATCTGCTTCAGTCCCTGCCTAGAATAACATGATGATTTATCAAACAATGGTGCACACCAATTTGCTTTGATCAGTAGTAGTGTAAACATATTTTCATTGTTTAAACAACAGAATCAAAGCAGGTAAATATCTACATTCTGTAGACATTCAGCAACAAAAACCTGTAACACAATTACTATGGAAATTTGCCTTAGAGAAAAGGAAAACCAACCAATAAACAAAAATGTTCTCCTTCCAACACCAAAATGTTCCCCTCTGCATTTACATTTATTTCCTTAGCAGATGCTTTTATCCAAAACGACTTATATAATTGTTTTCAGGTTGCTATGCTCATTGCTGTTTAAATGGCACTCTGGTTTTGTGACATTTTAAATCATCACATCCCCTCTACAAAATATTTGTTTCTCATTTCATTCTGCAGGAAGGTTGTGCCCGTGCATGGTTGTTGCCACTCCCTGCGTATTTTCCCTTTTTGTACTGTTCCTTACTTTCTTGCTCTTTTTCTTACTTTCTTTCACAGTTTTATTGTTTCACTCAAGACTAGACGTAAATACTTTTATCATCTTAGTTGTAAATGCTGTTTTGACTGCTGATTCAATTAAACTCACAAGTTCTGAGCTAATGGTTTGAGTCTGCTTCACTGAATGAAACATTTTCAGTTAGTTGCTGCTGCTTGATGTCTTATTTAATTGGTTTATCCGATTTTTACATTGGAATTTATTTTTTGGAATATTCTCTGATTTTACCGATAGGCTGCATTTCTACAAGCACTATCTGCTGGTGTATTCCTCTGAGTGGTAGCACTGGTTGCATTCATTTGGGGATTATGTGGAGGCCGTGTCAACTCCTTTGACGGATTTTTGTGCATCCCACACCATATTTCCCAGATACTCTCAAGGAGTAGCTTCAGCTTTACTGTGAAGGCTTACTACACTTAGATGCTTGAAGTCTGCCATTACCTAGTAATTCCTTTGCCATGCGTCTTATGTGAATTTTATACCGCATACTGTATTTACTTGATCAAAACCTTCAAAGGCATCAGGCTGAGTTTCCTTTGGAGACTCACCGAGCTACCCCATTCAGCTAAGAGGATTCATCTCAAGAAGGTCCATTTGCCAAAGCTATGCTGCATTGAAATAAACCCCCAATATGGATCTGCATGCAATGAACTTTATACCACTACCATTGCTTCATTTAACATGAGGTCCATTACAAGATGACGCACTACTATTTTACAAAGTCATTATGGACTGTAATCTATGCACGTGCATCTTTAAATGAAAAATTCCAAATACCTGCTGAGCTTGTGTCTCCAAATGAAGCGACTCTGTCTGGTCCACTTATTTTGCATTAGCTGGCAGCTCAGGTCAGGGCAGCAGTCTGGTTGCATATTAGATATTTTAGATATGATTTAAGCATGAAACGAATACCAGTCCACTGCCCGTCAAGGGTTTGTCTCTCAACTGGCAACAGAATCTTACTGATTGCTCTTTATTGTCCTCCACAATACAAAGGGTCTTTATAAGAGATCTGATCTGAATGAAATATCAACTCAATTAAGTCCTCTTTCCAAGCCAGTCATTGGTGTTGGCAGTTGAACGTCTTGGTTGACATTTGCACATGTAAACTCACACAAATGATGTTATTTGCTATTGGTCTTCTTTGATAATTAGTATTTTTATTTTTCTATTTGCGCTTGTTTATTATTATTCAAATTCATAAATTTATATTTCATATATTAATTTGTTATTTGGTGATTAATATTTGATATTAGTTTGCATCCAGTGTTACTTATTTAATTTGTTTCTGCCCTAATAATTTTATTTTTTAACCCATTGAACTATTTGTGTAGCGTTTTGAACATAGGAAAGGTGCTTTGTAAATAAAATGCATTATTATTTTTCTTATTTAGCTAATGAAAATCAACTTATGGAGTCAATACTTTTTTGTGTTTTTGATTTTTTCACAACAAGTATGGTTTCCATATTGGATTTTTTTGTATTTTGCCTCTCCTTTTGGCATTGACCTCTTGCTGCATTGCGAACATGTGTGAGGTCTTTAAACAAGGTTTTGATGTTTATTAGCCTGCCTGGAGAAGACTTCTAACCCCCCCCCCCCCCCCCCCCCCCCCCCCCCCCCCCCCCCCCCCCCCCCCCCCCCCCCCCCCCCCCCCCCCCCCCCCCCCCCCCCCCCCCCCCCCCCCCCCCCCCCCCCCCCCCCCCCCCCCCCCCCCCCCCCCCCCCCCCCCCCCCCCCCCCCCCCCCCCCCCCCCCCCCCCCCCCCCCCCCCCCCCCCCCCCCCCCCCCCCCCCCCCCCCCCCCCCCCCCCCCCCCCCCCCCCGCCCCCCCCCCCCCCCCGCCCCCCCCCCCCCCCCCCCCCCCCCCCCCGCCCCCCCCCCCCCCCCCCCCCCCCCCCCAAACCCACCATTCACTAATCCTAACCTCAATCTCTACAAGCAGGCTTCAGCTTGCACAGGTTTTACATTCAAAAATTCTATTAATGTTGAAAAATGTCCTTCAAGGGAGAAGATGACAATGAACCTCTGGCTTGACGTATAAAGGCAAACAAATAATATTACAAATAAAAAAAAATTCAAGAACAAGAAGAAGAAAAGTAGAAAAATAAGCATAAGGCATTTGCATAAATTGGCAACCCAAGGAAAACAATTCCAAATCCATGAAGCAAAAGGAAAATCCAAGAACAAAGCAAGAAATAAACAGAAACCAAGAAAACCAATAGTATACTGAGATTAACGATCACGCCAACAACTCTTAGTGAATGTCTACTGGGTTCTTCTCCTTCATCTGAACATAAAGGTGAAGGGTGGTCCCAGCAGCAGTAATGTCAGGGCTAGGGTGTCTCAGGGTTCCAACCACATGACACAAAAAAACATAAGAAAATTTGCTATATAGAGAAAACAAATACTAAATAATTAATAAACATAACAACACTAACAAAATCCACATAATAACAAAATGCATAAAAAAAATAATAAAAAAAACAAAACAAAAATATCCATAAAACAGAAAATAAACATAAAACATTACTTTTATTCTCATCAGGCCAATTATATTCTGCCATCTCCTGGTCTTGGTTCTCATGTTTAATTTTTATAATCTGCCTTTTCCCCAGCATGGCCAGAACAGTTAGGTTAATTAGTGACTCTAAACTGGCAAAGTGTGAGTGAGTGAGGGAATGTGACTATGCCCGGGATATCCCAGGATAGGCACCAGCCTCCATTGACCATGAACTGGATAAGCAAATCAAGCTATGGACAAAAATATGTATATCTATGTACTGTATATGTATATTACACCACCTCTTTAATTTGTCTTTAACTGCTAAACAACAAGCATTTGTGCCAGCTCAAAAACAAACAAAAAAAAATCCCAGAAATTCTTCTGAGTCTCCTGTGGAATATGATATAGTAAATCAGGTTTATTTTCAGAATTTTCCAAAAAAAAAAAAAAAAAACCTCTTATACTTATTATGTTCCCATTTTGTGTCCCAGGCTGACAATGCCATTTTAATGCTCTATAAGGTATTTACCAGTGTGCCGTAAGCATCTCATACATGGCATACAATGATGGGTAGCACCATAGCCTTCTTTTTCTATTTCAAGTGCATTGGTTTTGTGTTTTCTACGTCTGAATTTTGCTTAACGTAATGAAGGCAAGGCTAAGCATGATCAAACAATAGTGAAATTAAACCTAACTATCTGCCTAGAGCAGCATCCTTTCACCAGTTTGATTTTAGGTTTACTGATGTTTTTTGGTTTTGAACATAATGACTTTAATACTGATTTGTGTACTGTCATTGTATTCAGTCTCTTTGTATCTTAATATACAAAAAAATCGCTCTTAACCTTGTTAAATGCAACTCTGAGACATAAGAGAGGAAGCATTTCTGGGGATGATGCCAGTTCATCAAAAGGCCCACTCATACAAACACTATCACATACACTGCCTATAAAAAGTGTTCACCTCCTTGGAAGTTCAAATTTTATTGTTATACAATATTGAATCTCAGAGGATTTGATTTTTCGACACTGATCAACATTAAAAACACTCTTTAATGTCAAAGTTAAAACATATCTCTACAAAAAGTGGCTTGTATTAATTACAAATATAAATCACAAGATATCTGATCTCAAATGATTTCATGATGGCTTCCAATTTTGTCACCATCCTCTTTACTATAGCAGCTTCCAGTAAGTCCAGAGTTAGCCCTATGATGGTGCAGACTTTCCCGATAGGTTTGTACGGGTATTGTGTTTCTTTTGAGCTCAGGTTGCTTCCCCAGCAGACTGCAGGGTAGAATACCACAATGGCTGCTATGGACTGGTAAAACATTTCTAGCAGCTTGCTGAATACATCAGAAGACCAGAATCTCTTTAGCAAGTGCAGTCTGCTCAGGCCCTTCTTGTACAGCACCACTGTGTTGTCAGACCAGTCTGGTTTGCTGTTCATGTGAATCCCCAGGTACTTGTAGCTCTGCACCACTTCTACTTCCTCCCCCTGAATGGTGACAGGTCTCGGAGGCTGCTTAGCACATTAGAACCACTAGCACTTTTGTCTTCCTGATGTTCATTTTCAGATTGTTGTCCCTGCAACACAAGACAAAGTCCTCCACAAGCCTCCTTTACTCTAACTCATCTCCATTATTAATGCAGCCTAAGATGGAGGAATCATCAGAAAATTTATGATTGTGGCAAGCATTAATATTGCACTGGAGGTCGGTTGTGTAGAGGGTAAACAGGAAGGGAGACAGGACAGTTCCTTGAGGTGTTCCAGTATTGTACACCACCATTTCTGACACGCAGTCCCTGATCCTCACAATTTACAGTCCGTTGGTCAGGTAGTCCATGATCCCAGAGATTGTGGGGCCATCAAGATGTATAACCTTGAGCTTTTTCCCCACTCGATGAGTCAGAATGGTGTGAAAGGCACATTATCCTGACTCATTGTCCAAGTGTGAGAAGGCTCAGTGGAACACTGAGATCAGAGCTTATACTGTATGTTTCTTATAGACACATTACAGAGGATCAAGATGTTCTGAAACCAGATTAAGTCTGTGCCTGTTTCAGCCATTACGTAGTGACTCAGTATAAAATAATATGTCCAGTTCATCTATAATGTCATAATATAACGTTTGCACAAATAAAAAGACCTTAAATGCTTTATTTCCATTTGCAAATTACAGTGAACACTATTTTTGATATTAATAGGTATGCCAATGGAAATAAAGAGTCTGCCTCCAAGGAGATGACTCTGACAGAGCTGTTCTAAAAGTCGAATGTCCTTCTGCTGAACTCTGCTCATGGCTGCTGTTCTTCCCCATGAAGCTGAGAACTGAACAGCAGGAAATTAATTTATCTCTTTACCCTTAAGACCCAGTCTGGAATTGTGAGTCATGTGTCGACAGTGCATCATCTGAGTTTTTGTTTGTAACTTTAAAAGTCAACAAAAAGAGGAAAAATAATGATAAGTTAGGCCCTTAGGTGAGAAACAACAGGCTGAAATCCATCCCTACCTGGCTGTGAAAAAATGTCTGCTATGCTTAACCCAAACCAGGCACACGGAAGGAATATCACTAAAATAAATAGGCTGAGTGGTGTTATTCAATCAATTTTTTTTTAATTATTAGTGTTGCTCTTGGCAATACCAGTAATTAATGTTTCAGTACATTTTTCCAGTCTTCTCTACAGATGGGGGTAATTATATGAAGGTAATTGAACCATACTTATTTTAGAAGACAGGATAATGCAATTCATTGAAATGTGCAAGAATGACAGAAATATGGTTATTGTTTGTATATTGAAATAGAAGACAGAAAACAACACAGACAAGGCAGAAAAAAATAGTTGGTCATTTGATTGTTGTCAAGGTGGAAATAAACTTGTCCAAAAGGATAGATTAATTACAAATATCGTAGAATATTCTTAGCCAGGAGTCCACACAGTCAGGAATACTTGGTTTCAGTGATACTTTATTACAAAGTAACAAAGCTCTGCTGGTTCACGAAAACTGCCACTGCCCAGAAACGCAGTAGCATTTTCATACAGAATTGACTTTACATTACATATTCCAGCCACTCCTTCATATATTAGTATATATACAGTCAAGGCTGGGGGGCTGTCAAGAGGCACTTCATGTGTGATTTTGGGCTATACAAAAATAAACTGTATTGTATTGTATTGTATTGCATATATTAATGGCCAGCCTCTTTTGACATTTTGCCACTATTATCTCTTGCTTATGTCCACTACATACCTAACAACCCTTATGGTAATAGCCAACACCCATCTCGTCACCATTAGCTCCAGTGCTTTTCAACCATGCCCCCTTCTTGCCAATTCTCCACCCAGGCCTTTGGAATAATCTTTCAGGATGTTAACTTTATTGATGACAGTCTCTACAGACCTTACTGTATTAGTGGCTGAATCCAGAAGATTTCACTTTTCCAAAAATATAACAAGTACTCACAGTATATCAAAATGTTCAGATAATCATTAACTGATATATATATATATATATATATATTGTCACACATGTGCACATCGGGGGCAGCAACAGGGTCTGGTTACTGTTGAAACACTGGCACATGGGACTAGTCATATGCACTAATGCCTTTTCTCCTTTTTTGCAGGAACAAATAAAGGACAACTGCACTTCCTAATTCAACAGCAGACCATCCCTTGGATGATGTCACTTCCCACTGATGACCCGCTTCTTCCTGTCTCTCGGCCATATAAATCCAGCAATCCTCTTCTTTCACTGTCACATATATGACTCAGTCTGGAGAGGTTACTCTCTTGCTAACTAGCAATCTTTTTTTTCTTGCAGCAATCTTGACAATATATGGGGTGGATCCCCCAATTGTTTATTTTTCATCTTTTGTGTCATTACAATATATATATATATATATATATGGTTGAAATAGTTTACTGTCAAATAATGCAAAGAGTATGCGACACGTGTTTCGCCCTAATTCTGGGCTTATCAGGCGTACACACTCTACTGCACTCCCTCTCTAGCGCTGACGTTCGAGGTTCGATTCCCGAGAGGGAGTGCAGTAGAGTGTGTATGCCTGATGAGCCCAGAATTAGGGCGAAACACGTGTCGTGTACTCTTTGCATTATTTGACAGTAAACTATTTCAACCATTCTATGATCTGCTTCTCACAACTGAGGACATCGTGGCAGATGTTAGCCAACTTGCTGACCAACCACAAGCGTTACCTGGTAGGTAACCACCCATACAATCAGATTGTGATTCAGACTACGAATGCCGTGAATGTAATATATATATATATATATATATATATATATATATATTGTGGCACGTGGCTGGGGGTGGTACCCAGCCGGGACGCCCAGGAGGACCGGAGGAGGGCTTGCGCCTCCTCCAGACCATGTGGGGGCGACCACCCTGATTGCTATGGGGCCACGGGTACAGAGCTTTGAAGCTCAACCCTGTAGGGGCCTGTGGTCACTGCCAGGGGGCGCTCCAATGCCTTTGGAGCTCTTGACCTCAGCATTTCCGCCACACACGGAAGTGCTGGGGGGAAGAGAAGCGGGGACACTCGGAGTGCTTCCGGGTGCGCAGTCGGCACTTCCACCACACTGGGGAGTGCCGGTGGAAGATTGCTGGGGAGCACCTGGAGCACATCCGGGTGATGATAAAAGGGGCTGCCTCCCTCCATTCGGGAGCTGGAGTCGGGTGAGGAGAAGGACAGAGCTCGGGTGGAGAGGGAAAGAGGTGGCCTGAAGAAAAGCGAAAGGCATTGTGTTGGCCAGGACTTTGGGGGAGTATTTGGGGGTTTGTGTACTGTAAATATGACAAATAAATGTGTGTTGGGTGACGTCAACGTGTCCGCCTGTCTGTGTCCGGGCTGGCTTCCACAATATATAAATAAAATCAGATATACTATATATACATTATATATTTATACTGTCATTTTTCCAGTATTAATCATTATTTCCAGTTCTCATTATTTTTCCAGTGTTAATCTTAAAAGTATACAATCAAATATATGTTTCTTTTTCATACAAGAAACAACCAGGAAATAAAAAAACATAATTAAATGGGTAAATTGGGAGCACAGTCAGTAAACTAGGGAAAGACAGAAGTTAAAGTAAACAAAAAACAACATAGCTTCAAATGAAAACAAAAGTGATAGTCCTAAAATATCAATGAAAACATCATAATGATGAGTATTTATCTTTTCCTTAACTACATTGCGCAATTGCTTTATGTTTTTATTTAAATATCTGAAGCATGGACATCGACTGATGTATGTTGCACTGTTATGTAATACTGATCCAAAGATGTTAAAAACTACAGCCAAAAAGTTTACCATAAGAAGTCAGAGAGATGACTCTCTGAAATATCTGACTTATTCAAGTTGTTTTAAGTTGTTCCAGTATCTCATTTAGATATTTTTTAAATGTTTTTAAGTTTTCCGCTTTAACTTTACTTGTTCTTCATGGTTTCAATATTAAGGACATTTCACCCTTAAGTTCCACTGGTGTCCTTGAGTACATTATTTACCATTTAATCAAAATAATTCTGCGGGATCAACTTTATCAATGCCTTTGGGAATACTGCTTGCACATATCTGAGTTCTTTAGTAGTATTTCATTGCAAGTATGGCCATGGTAGCCTTGGCATGAGTTAACACAAGATATTTGGTCATCAAAGCCTCAGGATGTCCTATCAAAAAAAAAAACTAGCAAGCCACATGGGCCGTAAGTGACCAGCAGATAGAAACATTGTGAAACAATAACACAGAGTTCAAAAAGTAGATAAATTAAACGGATTGAACAAATCAAATCCTAAACAAAAAATGTAAGTCAAGAAGACAATGCATGAAGTCATAACTGAAAAGCAGAATTAAGCAAGAGATGTGTAAGAACGTTTTATTTTAGATATCCACAATCTTCAATACCAATCTTTGACTTACAAACCATTGTGTAGATAATGGCAATGAAGCAACAAAATGGTGACTACAGTAGAAAATGAAAATGAACAGAATTAAAAAAAATGATAATTAAAAATATGCTCAGTGAATTCGAAATCCTCAGTCTTCAAAACTATAGTCCCATTTTAGTTAAGGACAACAAAATGTACTGAATCCAGAACATTTTTATTAAAATTTACAGTATCGTAACACAAGGGTTACATTGATTTCCTTCATGCTCTCCATGAATGTATTTTCCTGGAGCTCTTACTCAGTCCAGAGCCTCATGTTCCTGAAAAGAATAACCAAATATAAAAATAAAACACAGATAAACTGTTTTTTTGTTTTTATATAACACTAGCTGTGTAAGGCTGTGTTGTAAAAAGCCCAAGCTCCTAAAAACCATTGAAATCACCAGAAAAAATGCAGAGTTGTCGGTTTCATTTTGCGGACATGCTCGCCCCCCCTTGTCTTTCAGCGGCTAAGAATTTCTCTCTCATTTGTCTTTCGTCGGCAGTTTCACTTTGGCGACATTCGCTTTCTTTTAGCGTCATGCTGTAGCCTCGACCATCTTTCTTCTTCCAAGTCGGCTGCCTTGCCAGCTCTTTGAGCTTCATGCTGTAGCCTCGCACTTCAGGCCCGGACAGACAGACACACACACTTCCACATGTAGTCATTTATATATAAGATGGTAAAAGACCTTCTCAGTTTTCTGATTTTTTTTTTCCTTAAGTGAATCAAAACAAAGTTTATGTTATTCTGTTCTAATTTTGTTTTGTGAACTACAGCATGCCATCTTGCACTGACTAGTCAACGCAGTTATAGTAACAGTGCTTCCGATACATACAGTATAACAATTGATTCAGAATGCCAGTCACTCTATGCAAGTCACCAACTCTGCCTCCAGCAAAAGAACTCTGACCATCACACTTCCTCATCCAAGTTCGACAGTTGGTGTCACGCACCGAGGAAACATCCTTTACACCAACTCAACGACATGCAAACACCCTGTGTGATGAACTGAAGATTGCAAATTTTGATTCATCGATCCATAGGTTTCTTTCAGTCTACAGTAGCCCACAGCTGGTATTTCAAAGCCCTATTTTGTCCTTTAAGCAATGCCTTTCTTCCTGCCACTCGCCTTGTCAAACCTGCAGCACAAAGTCTCCTCTTCACAGAAGAAACTGACACTTGCTTTTTTCGACCTGCACTGTTAAGCTGTGCTGGAAGCTGTAATGCTGAGAGGTGTCAATCAAACACACTGGTGACCCCCCGACACTTGTCTTCTGATTGGGTTGTGACTTTGGGTCTGCCAGATCTCTTCCTATCAGAGTTTCTTCCAGTTTTCAATTCCCTTTGGATTGTCAGGGACACCACTGTCCTCACTGACACTTTGTTATTCGCAATTTCTCTAAATGAAAGGCCTACATTTCTAAGGGTAATACTGCTCTGTCTTATTACATTTGTTAATTGAAGTTTACTTGCCATTATCACTGGAATTTACAACATTCTATGGTGTAATATTGCCCAAGTAGTACCTCAGAGGGTGTAGTAACACAGTCTGTTCCAACTCTGCTCTAAGACAGACAGAGAGTTTTTAAGTAATCAACAGAAGTTGGGACACCTGTGCAAATTGTTTGCTTCACCTTGCAAGACTTAATTTACTTAAATTGCTGCAGAACATCTGTAGATTTGTAACCTATTAGTTGTTCAATTGAGAAGGCCACTTTGTAATATTCTGAAATTTCCTTTTTTCAGTTTTTGCTAACCTAAACTTTACATTTAGACTTCTGGCATTTTTCTACTTACCTTTTCACCATTTTAGGTCATTCATTGCATTTCAACTGATTACATTTGAAGAAAAACTGGCCATAGTGCGGGTGTTCTAAAACTTTTGACCAGTAGTGTATATATACAAAGAATTACCACAAAAAATGAACATTCTTCATATACCCTGAAAAACAGCCCCAGAACATTCTCCTGGTGTCCGGCAAACCCAACGTTTGACAATCAGACTGCAGATATTGAATTGTGATTCATCATTCCAGAGAACACGTTTCCAGTCTTCCAGAGTCCAATGGCTGTGTGCTTTAAATCACTCCAGCTGTCATTGCACATACTGAACTTTGTCTTGCATGTAGCTACTTGGCCATAGAAACCAATATCATGAAACTCCCAATGCACAGTTCCTGTGCTGGTGTTGTGTCCAAATACAGTTTGGAATTCAGCAGTGAGTGATGCAGCAGAGGACAGATGAGTTTTGTGCAAATTCACTCGATTTGTTTACATGGTCAACCACTGTGTGACTAAACTGTTCTTATTTGTAGACACTTCCGCTTCACAGTTAAGGTACTTACAGTTGACTGGGACAGATCTAGCAGAGCAGAAATGTCACATACTGACTTGTAGTAAAGGTAGCATCATATGACAGTGCCACGTTTAAAGTCACTGAGCCCATTCCGCTGTCAGTGTTTGTCAATGGAGTCTGCATGGCTATGTGTGTTTGATTTTAAGCACCTCTCATCAATGGGTTCAGTTGACACACTTGATCTCAATAATTTGGAGGGGTGTCTGCATACTTTTGGCCATATACAGTAGTATATATCAATATAATACTGTACAGATTTATACTCTTTTCTGCATATGTACTGTATGGTATTCTTGACTTGTATGATATAATGTATATCAATACTTTCACTTAATGGCACTGACTGCATTATATGTTGCAGGAAAGGTGAAATTAATTTTAACTTGTCCCCCCATGGACAGTATCATAATGTGGGAAAGAGGAGAGATTTAACTTGGTTAATCAATCATCATTTTTGCCTTCAGCAATGCTGGTAATTAATTAAATAATTTCGTAAGGCTCTTATTTTATTTACTTTACCTTTCTCTGATGTAGGGCCAGTAGACTTATATCAAGGTGACTGAAGGACACACGTTTTAGAAAACAGAATAATACAATTTCTTGTTAAACACAAGGATTATAGAAATATGATAAATGCATATTATATATATATATATATATATATATATATATATATATATATATATATATATATATATATTGATGTATAAGACAGGATATTGACAGACTAGAAAGAAACACATATAACACAAGGAGGCTGCCTGTTTACATACTATTTAGAGTTCTAATTTCTCTTGACACAGATAAATAGTTTAACAATATCAAGTCTTTAAAAATGATGTCCGCTGTTGTATAGAGCTGTTGCTTTGTTGTAGCTCCGGGTTCAAATGGAGGACTCCTCTTTTGTTGGAATGCACTCTTTCTCTTTGCTCATGATCCCTTTGTCCATGGTGTGCTTGTGCTTTTTTCCATTAAACTCTTTGCAGTGTCATCTGAAACTTCACAGGGAATGACATTATTATTTTTGGCATACAAGTTTAGATGCTGATATTCCCATCTTGAAGCAATACCTGCTTCTCAGGCTCTTTCAGACCGGGGTCAGTGCTCGGCTTGGCAGACTAGATGTCTACTTCTCAAAGAGGCAGCAGCTTATCAGCCTTGTGTTTGTAGGGAGAGGGGCTGTTTCAGAAATTTGTAGTCATTTTTGGAGAGTGTGCTCAGGAGTGACTCTATGCCATGTGCCCTAGGAATCCCTTGAGAGTTCCCTTAAGAGGGTCATCTGGAAGATCCAGAGAGTATCTTCCATTGATTGGATTGAAGTCACCTCCAGTTACAAAATCAGGGATTCTTCATTGGTGAGCTCTTCCGGCCATCAGAGTTGTCTTTCCTTGAATTACAGATCTTTGGCCTTGCTTCAGTCCATTTTGTGCATTCTGGCTCAAGACGTCTGAAGAAGTGGCCTCTGCAAAGATGTCAGTTGAACTTTGATTTACCTCTGTGTTGTCCTGGTACAAGCTGGAGTTCAGTCACTTAGTTTGGTATGCAAGTTGGGGAAGGCACAGCTGGATGTCTGTTAAATCTGCTGCCTTAACAGGCCTGGTGTGCTGCTAAAGCCTAACAGAATGGGCAATGCCCACTTTTTCCTACAATATAACTGTTAGGGAAGAAAAAAACTTTAAATCAATAGCAAAAATTGTTCAGATTTCTGTTCTTCTTTCGAGATTTTTATACTGTACTTTAAAAGTCTTGAAATGCATTACTTAATACCAAAATCTGAAACAGGCAAAAGATGATTCCTGGATGCTGACCATAACATATGCTTTTGCAATCATTTTCCTTCCAATGTCTTTTTCTCTTTGCTAGTTTCTGATATGGCTTTTTCTTTGAAACTCAGCAGCCCTGAATCATCTTTTTCCTGTTACAGATAACACTGATGTGTATTTTATTTTCATTATGTTATGTTTATAATAAACATTGCATGGACATCAGGGACAGTGCCTCTGGATTGGCACACTGGGGTGGTGGTCCCCCTCTTTAAGAAGGGGCACCGGAGGGTGTGTTCCAACTACAGAGGGATCACACTCCTCAGCCTCCCTGGAAAAGTCTATTTGAGGGTCCTAGAGAGGAGGGTCCATTGGATAGTCGAACCTCGGATTCAGGAGGAACAGTGTGGTTTTCGTCCTCGTCGTGGAACAGGAACAGTGGACCAGCTCTACACCCTTTGCAGAGTCCTGGAGGGTGCATGGGAGTTTGCCCAACCAGTCTACATGTGTTTTGTGCACTTGGAAAAGGCGTTCGATCGTGTCCCTCTGGGAATCCTGTGGGGGGTACTCCGAGAGTATGGGGTACCGGACCCCCTGATAAGGGCTGTTTGGCCCCTGTACGATCGGTGTCAGAGCTTGGTCCACATTGCTGGCAGTAAGTTGAACCCATTTCCAGTGAGAGCTGGACTCCGCCAGGGCTGCCCTTTGTCACCGATTCTGTTCATAACTTTTATGGACAGAATTTCTAGGTGCAGCCAGGGCGTTGAGGGGGTCCGGTTTGGTGGACTCAGGATTGGGTCACTGCTTTTTGCAGATGATGTTGTCCTGTTTGCTTCATCAGGCCGTGATCTTCAGCTCTCTCTGGATTGGTTCGCAGCTGAGTGTGAAGCGGCTGGGATGGGAATCAGCACCTCCAAATCTGAGACTATGGTCCTCAGCCGAAAAAGGGTGGAATGCCCTCTCAGGTTTGGGAGCAAGATCCTGCCCCAAGTGGAGGAGTTCAGGTATCTCGGGATCTTGTTCACGAGTGAGGGAAGAAGGGAGTGTGAGATCGACTGGCGGATCGGTGCGGCATCCGCAGTGATGCGGGCTCTGCATTGGTCTGTCATGGTGAAAAAGGAGCTGAGCCGCAAGGCAAAGCTCTCAATTTACCAGTCGATCTATGTTCCTACCCTCACCTATGGTCATGAGCTATGGGTAGTGACCGAAAGAACGAGATCGCGAATACAAGCGGCTGAAATGAGTTTCCTCCGTAGGGTGTCTGGGCTTTCCCTTAAAGATAGGGTGAGAAGCTCAGTCATCCGGGAGGGGCTCAGAGTAGAGCCGCTGCTCCTCCACATCGAGAGGAGTCAGATGAGGTGGCTCGGGCATCTGATCAGGATGCCTCCTGGACACCTCCCTGGTGAGGTGTTCCGGGCACGTCTAACCGGGAGGAGGCCCCGGGGAAGACCCAGGACACGCTGGAGGGACTACGTCTCCCGGCTGGTCTGGGAACGCCTTGGGATTCTCCCGGAAGAGCTAGAAGAAGTGGCTGGGGAGAGGGAAGTCTGGGCATCTCTGCTCAAGCTGCTGCCCCTGCGACCCGATCTTGGATAAGCGGAAGAGGATGGATGGATGGATGGATACGTTTATAATTTTTTACTTGTATTTAAAGGCATATTTTTTGATTGATTATTTATGGTCAATGGTTTTTGGGATACTAGGTTTTTTTTTCACTTTAATTTTGAAATAATCTGCGTCTTTTCCCAATACCACTTTTCTCTCAGCTGCTGCCATTTTGTGGATCCAGTTGCTACATTATCTGGATGGTTAACAACTAGGTTACATTAAATAAATGGTTTTAGTTGTTAATAATGATGTCTATATTAGGAAACAAACTATGTTAAGTGTCACCTTGTCTTGTCATTGTAGTGCTAGAAAATTGACAGGAGTCCTCTGCTGAAATTTAGAAAGGAAATCATTGTGACTCTTATGAGTAGACATAAAGTGTGACTTTAAAAAAGACAGACTTGCCCCATCCAGTCCCCTCCTTCCCCCCAGTGCTGCAGTTACGTCTTGTCGATCAATTTAATGTTGACACACCTGTTTCTAATTAGAGGAACCAAGATGAATGCTGCTCTTACCATGATCCCCTGAGACAGAGGTCAAATGTTTTGAAGCATGCAAACACTCTGTGCACAAGACACAGATAAGCCCAAACATGTAGTTAAAACCATGAATGAATATTTGAAATAAACTACAGATTTACATATTAATGAAGACAAACACCCAAAGTAAACTACCTGCACTATAGCCAACATGCTCTTTATGTACTGACTGTTGTTACTTGAGCATACAGTCGACCATCTCCACGCTGGATTATAAAGGCTCACTTAGTCATTTTCTATTATATGGTGGTTTGGTACTCAGTGGTTCTGAACGTCACTTTCAGTAGTTGGCATCTTTCATTGTGGACCACTCATTGCCTGTGGAGCCTGAATTTTCTCCTTGTGTCTCTGTAGTTTTCCTTTCACATCTCAAAGATAATTAGCAACTCTAAATATGTCTGATGTCAATAAGTGTTAGTATGTGATTGAGCCCTATGATTAACTGGTGACCAGGTGGCTTTCCTACCATACTGCCAAAGCTGCTAGATGAAGTTTCAGTACCCTGTGATGATAGAGGATATAGTCAGTAAGTTCTAAAAAAAAAAAAAAAAATGGAAGAATCTATGGAATTTGGGTAGGTTTGGCACCACGGTGGTTCAATGATTACTCAGAGGTTCAAACCCCAACCGGGTCAGTTTGTATGCTGCGCGTTCTCTTTATATTTGCATGTGTCTTTTTGTTCCTCTGGTTTTCCCCATTGGTGTCTTATATCCAAAGGATGTGTTTTGTTAACTAGGGACTCTAAATTAATCTAGTGTTGTTTACAAATATGTCATCGAACGTTTAAGTGTGCCCTGCTATGTCTGGTTTGGGGTTTGCTCCTGACTAGTGATGAGCGAAAGTTATGTTTACATTCATACATTTTTGCAAAACAAAACCCACAACATTTTGCTTATGTGGCAGCAGCTTTTATCTCTACACAGGCCGAGCAGACAGTCGACTTTCTGTCAATTGATATTTGAGCTTTGGTTTTTATTCATTGAAAGCAACATGTAAATTGAATAATTTCTTTTTTTTTTTGGTTATATTCTTGAATAAAGGCACACTTGTTTTGTTATACCTTTTTTGAAAGTGTTTATTTGACATTTGGACTTCAGTCTTCACACATGAAAAAAGTTTCTGCTTTAGTTATGTGTTCAACATTTCTTGTCTCACATTTCCTGTCATCCTACATTTACCAGATCGTTGTAGACACAGAACACACCTGAAATGTATGTATTCCAAATAATGATATATTATTTACCCTATACAATTCCAGACACCTCAAACCCAGATAAACAGACTTGAGCTAGAAAAACTTCAGCTGCATTGATGCGGGATTGGGACAGCAGGCTGCTTGTGCTGATAGACACATTTGCAAAACAAAGACGCTAATGAAGAGGTGCGAAGGAATTTAAGGTGGCTCATCATTACGACTTTTGTCGTAGGCTTCAGGGATTCTAGTGTTAAAAACTCAATTCTTAATTATTTTTTCATCATTACTTCCATTTAAATGATAATTTAGTGATGGAGTCGAAAATTTGCGGTCAACTTCAGCTCGGGTTCTGATTCTGTTATTATCAAAACATCGAGAAAAGATTATGTGGAAAATTGAAATTGATTTCCATGACTCAAAATAATAATGTTCATCTGAAAATTACTTATGTTTTTGAACTGTGTGACCACATCCCAGCGAAGACAGATTATTTTAGAACAAGTTGTTGCCAAGATATTCATCTAGGACAATGAGATCTGTGTACAACAATAACTTCTGAATTACCTATCTTCTTCTAAAAAAGTCGCATTGTTTTTTTTTTTTCTTATTATAGGGTCTGGTTTGCTCCAGTACTTATCCCCATATCTGTCAAAAAACATTTGAACTATGTTCAGTAATAAGTGCCTTGTTTGTTACAGAATTTTTGCAGTCTGATCCATTTAATTATGAAACTGATTTTTTAAAAAAATGGCACAAGTAGTTTTTCACATACTGTATACGTTTTATTAAATACACATTTATGCACATATGGAGGCACATTGGGATGCACGCATGCATGTACACACACAATACAAACATACTGTAGAAGTGAAGTTAGCTGATAGCCTATTTGCCCTGCCAGAGCAAATGCTGGATGGTGAAGAGAAAGAAACAAACATACCACACCACAATAGGTCTGTAAAAGTCGATATGAACAGAGGCATTAAGTGACCCCTGCATCAATCTATCTGTCTATGGATCTTGGTTATTTCATTTCACCCAAAGTCAGTCATTATCTAACCTGCTTAGTCTCACGGGGTTCTGCTGGAGCCTATCCTAGCTAGCAGAGGGTGCAAAGCAGGAACAACTCCTGCACAGGATGCCAGTAAATCGCAGTTGACCCAAAGTGTATAATTTCAAATTAAAAAGTATTCAGTTTGTTCACTTGATTCAATTTCTTGTCAGTTGTACTTGTTTAATTGTGTACATTATATATATTATATAATTTGATGTACTTGATTTATGTAATTGTACAGTACATTCAGTTCTATTATATTCCATCCATCCATCCATTATCCAACCCGCTGAATCCGAACATAGGGTCATGGGGGTCTGCTGGAGCCAATCCCAGCCAACACAGGGCACAAGGCAGGAACCAATCCTGGGCAGGGTGCCAACCCACCACAGGACACACACAAACACACCAAGCACACACTAGGGCCAATTTAGAATCGCCAATCCACCTAACCTGCATGTCTTTGGACTGTGGGAGGAAACCGGAGCGCCCGGAGGAAACCCACGCAGACACGGGGAGAACATGCAAACTCCACGCAGGGAGGACCCGGGAGGCGAACCCAGGTCCCCAGGTCTCCCAACTGCGAGGCAGCAGCGCTACCCACTGTGCCACCGTGCCGCCCCTATTATATTCCTTTGAGAGATTTCCTGTGGTATCAATAAAGTTTAATTTACATGGAAGTAACTGAACAGACACTCCATACCAAGTTTTTAAATATAATTATTACACTACACATTGAAATTGGATTTGTTTTTATTACCGGTTAATGAGAACTTGTACATATAAGGAGAAGCTTCTGAACATTGCACCTTTGAATCATTCCGCACATACAGAATACTATGCCAGAGAGATGGCTTTGATTTGTTATTTTTATTTTAGGAAAGAAATGCCAGTTCCAGCAGGAATATATCCAGTAGACATGCTTTATCTGTCAGGTCCTAGTAAGTCTCAATAACGTATGTCAAGACCACGTAGTGATTAAAAATGAAATCATTAATCCAAAAGGATTTATTTGCCACAGGCCTTGCTTTCATCAGACTCACCTAACTACATTTTACAAATGACAAGACAGATGATGCAGGATTGCAAGATTTAGCTCATGTCCCTAGTCGTTAATTGATAGCTGCTGACCACAGCTTTTTAAAATGTACTGTAGGGAATCAGTAGCAAATTAAATCACAATGAGTATAGTGAAGAATGCCTTTTCACTTTCAAATGAATTGCATTTGTTTCCTCGGTTGACACTGATGAGACACCCCCATTTAGATTAATAGAAAGAAGATTACATCATCTGATGTCTTTAAAAAACACATAAAAAATTGAAGGCAATGCATAAGGGACCAGGGTGGTCACAAGGGCCAAGGATGTGAAATGAATAAGAGTATGTAAATGATGTTCGATTGGAATTGAGAGAGTAAAAGACTAAAGGAGATGAGCTGGCCTTGATAAGTGACTCTTCACAGTAGCTTGGCATCTCCTTCATTTTCAGATGTTGTTTTACGGATATAAGAAAAGAGCCAAAAGCAGGGAAAATACCTCTTATCTACCAGTGACGTATGTTCACCTACACTGAATTCGAATAATGAAAGTAAAGAGTCCTTCAGATTCCAGGCTGTGTGTGACTGAATAATGATAAAAGTAGGCTCATAACAAATACGTACTAAGAATCAACAGTTTATAATGACATCTTTCTTAAGTTTATATTTTAATTACAAAAGTTACTTTGATTTTTACAAAACCTGCATTGTTTGTTTTATTTTGAATCCTTGAATTAGTAACAGCTTTAACTTTTTAAATTAGTTTAATTTGCTTTTATGTTGCTATTTTTTATGATTTTTTAAAAAAGGTTTTCCTGATTTGTCTTTTGTTTTTAGCTGACTAGATTACTATAATGCACTCCTAACTGGACTACCTAAGAAAGACATCAGTCGGTTACAGTTAGCCCAGAATGCAGAAGCAAGAATTGTAACTGGTAAAAGAAAATCTGATCACATCTCACCAGTTTTAGCATCATTACATTTGTTACCTGTAATCTTAAGAATTGATTTTAAAATACTGTTAGATAGGCCCATAAATATTTGGACAGAGACAACTTTTTTCTAATTTTGGTTCTGTACATTACCACAATGAATTTTAAATGAAACAACTCAGATGCAGTTGAAGTGCAGACTTTCAGCTTTAATTCAGTGGGGTGAACAAAATGATTGCAAAAAAATGTGAGGCAACTATTATATTTTTATTTTATTAATTTTCATTGTAATCATTCCATACAAACAGATCAATTTATAACCCAATAAATTTGAAGACTAATCAAACCCCACCCCTGAGAAGGAGAGCTTAGCTAAAGGAAAATTGCTTTAGGCTTTTTAATAAGGCAACATTAAACAAAAGAAAGGGAGAAGTAAATATCTATGTAAATAAGAGATGG
Source organism: Erpetoichthys calabaricus (assembly GCF_900747795.2). Lineage (NCBI taxonomy): Eukaryota > Metazoa > Chordata > Cladistia > Polypteriformes > Polypteridae > Erpetoichthys > Erpetoichthys calabaricus. The sequence goes on along the minus strand of NC_041397.2, from coordinate 282,039,329 downwards.
AGAAGGGAGTTAAATGCGGTAATAGTTATTTCTCTTATTCTAAAATAATATTGATTAGATCCTGCCATGTTTTGAAAAAATGTTGTACAGATCCTCTAACTGAAAATTAGATTTTTTCCAATTTCAAATAATATAAAACATCGGTTTCCCACTGACTTATAAGAGGAGAGTTAGGATTCTTCCAATTTAACAAAATAAGTGCGTGCCAAAAGTGTAGTGAATGCAATCACAGTTTGCTTGTCCTTCTCCAATTCAAGTCCATCTTGAAGAACACCGAACACAGCTGTTAATGGGTTAGGAGGGATTGTGATACCAAGGCTGTCTGAGAGGCACTTAAAAATTTTTGTCCAAAATGATGTTAGTTTGGTGCAGGCCCAAAACATGTGACCCAGTAAGGCAGGAGCTTGGTTGCAGCGTTTGCAGGTTGGATCCTGCCCTGGAAACATTTTGGACAGTTTTAAGCGAGACAGATGGGCTCGATATATAATTTTTAGTTGAATAATTCTATGCTTTGCGCATATAGAACTCGAGTGAATTCTCTGCTTTGCTACCTTCCACTCCTTTTCTGATATATTGATTAAGAGATCTTCTCCCAATGTCCTCTTGGATCTTTGAAAGGTAGGGACTCTAATAAGATTTTATATATTGCGGAAATAGTGTTTGTTTCCTCGAAATTGAGCAGTATTTTTTCCAGCATTGTGGAGGGTGCAGGGTGGGGGAAATCGGGCAATTTCTGTTTAACAAAATTTCTAATTTGAAGATAGTAAAAGAAATGTGTAGCTGGGAGGTTGAATTTTGAACGTAATTGTTCAAAAGATGTAAATATGTTGTCTATATAAAGATCTCTGAGCATTTTAATCCCAAAACTTTTCCAGGTATTAAAAACTGGATATACAGTAATCCTCCTCCATCGCGGGGGTTGCGTTCCAGAGCCACCCGCGGCACAAAGCTGTTGAAGGCGGCAGCTCACACCCCCTCCGTCAGGAGCAGAGAGAGAGAGAGATAGAGAGAGACAGATAAAAAAATCAATACGTGTCCTTCGTGCTTTTAAGTATGCGAAGCACCGTGCAGCATGTCCTTTCAGGAAGCAGCTGCACAAATGATAGCAACGTGAAGATAATCTTTCAGCATTTTTAGACGAGCTTCCGTATCGTCTAGGTGTGCGAACAGCCCCCCTGCTCAATCCCCCTACGTCAGGATCAGAGAAAGTCAGCGCAAGAGACAGAGAAAAGTAAGCTGGGTAGCTTCTCAGCCATCTGCCAATAGCGCCCCTTGTATGAAATCAACTGGGCAAACCAACTGAGGAAGCATGTACCAGAAATTAAAAGACCCATTGTCCGCAGAAACCCGCGAGGCAGCGAAAAATCCGCGATATATATTTAAATATGCTTACATATAAAATCCGCGATGGAGTGAAACCGCGAAAGGCGAAGCGCGATATAGCGAGGGATTACTGTACTTGCGAAGGTTGAAAGAGGTGGTTCTCTTGCAGAGGTGCCACTGATAAAAGATTTTCCATCTTAAAATGCTTTCTAATTTGGTTCCATATTCTGAGTGAGTAAAGCACAATTGGGTTATTAGTATATTTGCGATAACTTTCATTTATTGGAGAGCAGAGCAGGGAATATAAAGAAGTACTACAGGATTTTACTTCTATTGCGGACCAAGTCTGTGTATGTTCATTTATTTGTGTCCAGGTTTTTATGGCTTGTATGTTTGCTGCCCAGTAATAAAACTGAAAATTAGGTAAAGCCATGCCACTTTCTGCCTGAGGTCTTTGTAGGGTCATTCTTCGGATACGTGGGTGTTTTGAGTTCCAAATGAATGAGGTTATTATTGAATCTAACTGTTTAAAAAACGATTTATTGATATATATTGGAATGTTTTGAAATAAAAAGAGAAGTTTAGGAAGGATATTCATCTTAACAATGTTAATCCTTCCGGCTAGAGTGAGATGAAGGGTTGACCATCTATGCAAGTCTATGCAATTTTTTCCATACAGACGCCAAAATTTTGTTGATAAAGAGCTTTATGTTTACTTGTGATATTTACCCCTAGGTATTTAAACTGATCTGCTATGGTAAAAGGTAGGGTGTCTAATCTAATATTATATGCTTGTGAATTCACTGGAAAGAGTATACTTTTATTCAGATTAATTCTAAGACCAGATATCTTTTGAAAATTCTGTTAGTGCTGTTAAAACAGTGGGGACAGTGTTTTCTGGTTCTGATATATATAAGACCATATCATCTGCATATAGAGAAATTTTCTGTTCCAGTCCTTCTCTGACAATCCCCTTTATCTGATAAGAATTTCGGCAGTGAACCGCCAGTGGTTCAATAGTGATTGCAAACAACAGTGGCGACAAGGGACATCCTTGTCTGGTACCACGTTCTAGTTTAAAGTAGTCTGAGCAAATGTTATTAATACAAACTGAAGCTTCTGGATTGGTATACAGTAGTTTGATCCAAGCACAAATATTCGGGCCAAACCCAAATTTCTCCATGCAGTGAAAAGGTAATTCCATTCAATCATATCAAATGCTTTTTCTGCGTCTAATGATAGTAATATCTCTGGGGTGGTTTGATTTTGCTGGTGAATATACTGTATAACATTAAACAAGCATCGGAGATTTGAAGATAGGTGTCGGCCTTTAATAAATCCAGTTTGATCTTGTGATATTACCGAGGGCAGCACTTCTCCATCCTTCTAGCTAGGATTTTTGAGAGTATCTTAACATCATTATTCAGGAGTGAAATTGGTCTGTATGATGCACATTGTAACAAGTCCTTATTTTGTTTAGGAAAGACAGTGATTAATGCTTGTCGAAATGTTTGAGGTAGTATTTGGTTGTCTCTAGCTTCTGTAAATGTTGCCAATAAGAGGGGAGCTAGCTGAGTGGAGAATTTCTTATAAAATTCTACGGGTAACCATCAGGGCCTGATGATTTCCCGCTTTGTAGTGACTTTATAGCGTCTAGTAATTCTATTAGCGTTAGAGGTTTATCCAGTTCCTCAGCACTTAAAGCATCTATTTGTGGTATCTGTGATGTATCCAGAAATGCATTAGATTGTGTGTTGTCTTCTTTGGGCTCAGTGGAATATAAAGACTTATAGTAATCTCTAAATGTGTGCATTATTTTATTATGGTCGATGATTTCTTCTCCATTCTTGTTGGTGATTACTGGTATTGCATTGTGAACTTCTTGTTTATGAATTTGTTGAGCTAAAAGCTTATTAGCTTTTTCTGCATGTTCATAGTAATGCTGTCTATACTTATAAATAAGTTGTTCAGTTTCTTTAGTTGTTAAGATGTTAAGTTCTGTATGCAGGGCCTGCCTTTTCCTGTGGAGAACTTCATTTGGACGCCTGGCTTGTTCTTCATCTATTCTAGTAATTTCATTTCTTAGCTCTGACACTTTCTTGGTTTCTAATTTATTTCTGTGGGAAAGATATGAAATAATCTGTCCTCTTAAGAAGGCCTTTAGAGTTTCCCAGAGTGTTCCTGCAGAAACCTCTGTGGACGTGTTTGTCTCTAGGAAGAAGCTGATTTGTTTGGATATAAATTCTGTGCAGTTCTCGTCTGCCAATAAAAGAAGGTTAAGACGCCATCTGCGAGGTGAGTGTGAGGGGCTTATTGATTTTAGCTCCAAGACTAGAGGGGCATGGTCAGAGATAACAATTGTGTCATATTTGCATGATTTAATTGTAGGCAGGAAATTATTATCTATAAAAAAATAATCAATTCTTGAGTAGCTATAATGCACTGGTGAGTAGAACGAATATGTTCTTGAGTTTGGGTTAAGAAACCTCCAGGGGTCTGATAAGTTGTGATCATTTAAAAACTGTGTAATTATCTTTGCAGTATTAGATGTCGTCCCCCCTGTCACAGAAGTCCTATCTAAGAGTGGATTTAAAACACAATTAAAGTCCCCAGCCATTATAATTTATGAGTGTTCACATTGGGAATGGATGCAAATAGATTTTGCATGAATTCCTTATCATCAACATTGGGTGCATAAACATTTATCAAAATCATTTTACTGTTATATAAGTTGCCCATGACCATCACATATCTCCCTTCAGGGTCCGACACTACATCTGATGCTACAAATGGAACTGTTCTATGTATGAGAATTCCCACCCCTCTAGTTTTCTTTATAAAGCTAGAATGGAACATTTGGCCAGTCCAGTCTTTTTGTAGTCTGAACAGATCCTTGGTTAGTAAGTGGGTCTCCTGTAAAAATACTATTTTAGCGTTTAAGCCTGTTAGGTGAGAGCATACTTTCTTTCTCTTTAATTCGTGATTCAGGCCTTTAACATTCCAGCTCACAAAGTTAACTGTCCCATCATGGAGACATTGATTCTGAGTTTTTAATGTCATTTTATAGTTTTAATTGGTAATATGGCAGTTTTAATCTTAGTTTCAAGATTCCCCATGAGTTATTGCATTTTAGCCTATTGTTGCATTGATATTTATAATTATAAGGATTACAAGAATAGATTAGCTATAACCTGCTCTCCTTCTCTCCCCCCTTTATCCCCCCACCCCCCCATTTTGCCTCCCCACATGAGGCTAGATCCCACTTCGCGATGTCCAGTCCTCTGACATACGAAGAGACAGAGCACGTCCAAAACAAAACAAACCCCACCCTGCAGCGGCGTTACAGAATTAAAACAGAGATATCTTTTGCAGTTAAATTCTTAATACTATCTGCCGAAAATGTTCTCATTAACAGTATTTAAGCTTGAAATAATCTTCAGCGCTTTTAAGTTAAGATATTATGATTTAAAAAAAAAAAAAAAAAAAGAATCAACCCTGGGAATGATTTTAAAAACTAGCCTAGGATAAACCTGGTAATTCCTACTGTAATAGTATAATGGTAATAGTATAAATAGTAGAAAAAGCAATAAACCAAGGTTATGATGTTAAACAGTCTACTTTAAGGTATAGTAAAATAAAAAAAAAAAAAAGAAAAAAAAAAACGAATCCTACTTTAATTACTTCCACATTTTCACACTCACGTCTATAACTCTATAACTCTAATTAAAACATAAACATATAAAGTCCAGATAAAGAAAAGGATGTATAATTATAATACCAGTCTCTTTAAACATGGATCCAGAGAGCAGATGACAGGTCCTTCCCATGCCTTGATAGAATATGGCTCCTTATTAACTTTCAAAAAAGTGTCGGAAACAGCTTCTTTAGTTCTTTTTCAGCTTCTTCTTTGCTTAGGAAAATATAATGTTGATCCTGAACTTCCACTTTGTTTGGTGGGATACAAGAGGCTGTATTTGATATCGGCTTTCCGTAGCAACTTTTTAATGTCGATATAGGATCTGCGTTTTGCAGCTGTTGATGGTGAGAAGTCGGGAAAAATACGAATAAGATTATTTTCGAATATAATCTCTTGCTTGTGTCTGAGAAGTGCCATCACATCAAGCTTACATCGTAGTCGCTCGAAGCAGACAATAAAAGACCTAGGTTTAAAGGCGCTTGGTCTGTTTGTGCGATAAGCCGTGGCTATCTCAATGTCGAGTTTAAAGTCATCTCCAATTATTTTAGACAGTAATTCTACTGCAAATTTCACTGGGCTTGAGCTTGAGCTTTCTCGTTTCTCAGGTATACCCTCAATTCTTATATTATTTCTTCTGCACCCATCCTCCAGGGCTGCAAGTCTGTCTCCAAGTTTTTTGCATTCGGAGTTCGCAGCTGTGGCTTTTTCATCGGCGTTAGACGCCAGTTGTTCCGCGGTTTCAACTCGAGCCGTGAGTCTCTGCTTAACGTCTTCCAGCTGATCTGAAACGTCATTAATATGGTCATCAAGCATTTTCAGTTTGGAATTAGTTTCTTCGATGTGTTCCACTAATTTCTCCAACATGCCTTTAAAGTTCACGTCAAAACGTTTAAATAGACGCGTTTCCTTATCTTTGTTATCCTTCTTGAGCTCAATGGTCACCTTCTTAAGATCATTCTTGTTATCTTTCTTAAGCTCATTCTTAAGCTCATTCATGGCCGTAACCATGGCAGTGGCCAGTGTAGCGATCATCTCTTTCAGTTCGGACAGTTCGCTTCGGCTTTCGTGCTCCGCGAGTGGAAATGCAGCTCCTGTTACAGCAGGTGCTGTGGGCTCGCGATGAGTAGATGAGAGCACATCCTGCAGGGCCTTTTCTAGTCTCGAATGATCCTCAGAAATCGGCGATCCATCGTGACCTGTATCACTTGCACCTTCGCTCCCATTTTCACTCTCGACTGGAGACGATACAATGGAGCGGGGTCCCAGGAAAACTGCGCATTCGTCTGCCTGTTCCAGGTCGGTCTCCGTGAGGCCATACCTTGCACTTGCACTCAGGCCAGAAGTCTGTCCAGACTTTGATACAGTTTTAAGTTTCTTTTCCGGTTCTTTCTGACTTTTCTTCTTGTTACTCATGCTTGTATATTGTAGTGGAAGTTCCTTGGTCGGGTTAAATACAGGATACCTCTAAATAATATGAAATACGTGGGAAAATAAAGCCGCTGCTAGCGGAGCTCTGCTTCAGACGTCCATCTCCTATAAACAGACGAAACCAAGGCAACTAAAGCATTTTTTTAACACAATCCCTTCATTTCAGGGGCTCAAAAGTAATTGGACAAATTAAATAACTGGAAATAAAATGTTCATTTCTAATACTTGGTTGAAAACCCTTTGCTGGCAATGACAGCCTGAAGTCTTACATCACCTGATGTTGGGTTTCCTCCTTTTTAATGCTCTGCCAGGCCTTTACTGCAGCAGCTTTCAGTTGCTGTTTGTTTGTGGGCCTTTCTGTCTGAAGTTTAGTCTTCAACAAGTGAAATGCCTGCTCAATTGGGTTAAGATCAGGTGACTGATTTGGCCATTCAAGAATTTTCCACTTCTTTACTTTAATAAACTCCTGGGTTGCTTTGGCTGTATGTTTTGGGTCATTGTCCATCTGTATCATGAAACGCCGCCCAATCAATAGGACTGCATTTAGCTGGATTTGAGCAGACAGTATGTCTCTGAACACCTCAGAATTCATTCGGCTGCTTCTGTCCTGTGTCACATCATCAATAAACACTAGTGTCCCAGTGCCACTGGCAGCCATACACACCCAAGCCATCACACTGCCTCCACCGTGTTTTACAGATGATGTGGTATGCTTTGGATAATGAGCTGTTCCACGCCTTCTCCATCCATTTTTCTTGCCATCATTCTGGTAGAGGTTGATCTTGGTTTCATCTGTCCAAAGAATGTTTTTCCAGAACTGTGCTGGCTTTTTTAGATGTTCTTTAGCAAAGTTCAATCTAGCCTTTCTATTCTTGAGACTTATGAGTGGCTTGCACCTTGCAGTGCACCCTCTGTATTTACTTTCATGCAGTCTTCTCTTTATGGTAGACTTGGATATCAATACGCCTACCCCCTGGAGAGTGTTGTTCACTTGGTTGGCTGTTGTGAAGGGGTTTCTCTTCACCATGGAAATGATTCTGCGATCATCCACCACTGTTGTCTTCTGTGAACGTCCAGGTCTTTTTGCATTGGTGAGCTCACCAGTGCTTGCTTTCTTTCTCAGGATGAACCAAACTGTAGATTTTGCCACTCATAATATTGTAGCAATTTCTCGGATGTTTTTTTTCTGTTTTCGCAGCTTAAGGATGGCTTCTTTCACCTGCATGGAGAGCTCCTTTGACCGCATGCAAGCACCACACCTCAAATCAACTCCAGGCCTTTTATCTGCTTAATTGATAATGACATAACGACGGACTTGCCCACACCTGCACATGAAAAAGCCTTTGAGTCAATTGTCCAGTTACTTTTGAGCTCCTGAAATGAAGGGATTGTGTTAAAAAATGCTTTAGTTGCCTCACATTTTTATGCAATCGTTTTGTTCATCCCACTGAATTAAAGCTGAAAGTCTGCACTTCAACTGCATCTGAGTTGTTTAATTTAAAATTCATTGTGGTAATGTACAGAACGAAAATTAGAAAAAAGTTGTCTCTGTCCAAATATTTATGGATCTAACTGTAGATAGATAGATAGATAGATAGATAGATAGATAGATAGATAGATAGATAGATAGATAGATAGACAGACAAAACTTTATTTGTCCCCAGGGGTAAATTTGGCTTTTTATAGAAGCTCTTACAATAAATAAACAGATAAATAAATAAATATACACACAATTTATGGTGTGAATAAACACCAAAATGACTAAAAAGAAAGAAAACTGTTGGTTGTTGGTATAAAAGAGCTCCAGTCGTGTTTACTGATACACTTCTCCTGAATTATTCATTGGCCGAAAGTCGTCAATGTCAGTGTGTCAGAGAGAGGATGTGTAGCATTGTTCATAATGGTAATCAGTTTTGTTTTAATATTCTCCTTCGTTATGACCTCCAGGGGATCCTAAAACTGAGCCTGCCCTTTTAATTAGCTTGTTGATTCGGTGGGCCTTTCTTGAAGTGATGTTGCCAGCCCAGCACACCACAGCATAAAAAAATAGCACTGGCCACCAAAGAGTTATAGAAGATGTGAAGGATGTCACTTCTCACATTAAATAACACAGTCTCCTAAGAATGAAGAGTCTGCTCTGCCCTTTCTTATATTGTTCCTCTCTGTTCTGAGACCAGTCCAACCTGTCATTGATGTGGACCCCCAAGTACCTGTAGTAGTGGCCCACCTCTGCATCCACTCCCTGAATGGTTATCGGACGTAGAGGCTCTTTCGTGCAGCGATGTTAAGATGTAGACGATTCTCTTTGAGAAACAATTGTACATAAAGCTTTGAAGAATCCTGCTTTTTCTTATATTTTAGAATGTCTGTCCCCTTATATTTCCAGTTGTAATGTTAGATTCTTAAATACTGGTTTGCTTATTATTTCAAGAAATAAGCAAAACAGAACTGTTGGGCAGCCTTTAGCTGTTATGCATCAAAAATCTGGAATGCCTTACCAAAAGAGATATGCCAGGCTAATATCATGGACCAATTAGACAAAGAAAAAAAAAACCAAAAAAAGCCCTTTTTAATTTGTTTTTTTCATACCTGCTGTTTAGCGTCACTTCTAATAGATCACATATGTATCACAATATCATATACTGTACTTCATTGATTTGCAATCACTATTAACCTCTGGTATTCTTTGTTTTTTTTTTTCATTTTTTCTGCGGTGGCATTTTGTAATACAACCACTCTGATGAAACTACTCTGTGATGTTGGAAAGAATGTGGACATTACAGCTGCCAATGGGATCTTTTCCATCAAATCCTCCTGGTTGAAGCATAAAAACAATAAGGAACTACTCCATTTGGTAGAAGATTATATTTGGGTGCCTTTTGGCCTCTGAACCTTTGCAGATTTTTTTTTTTCCCCGAGCATCTTCCCATTTGGAGTTTTTTTGTTTCTGTCCTTCCCTTGCCATTTGATAATAGAACTGGACTTATCATTATAATCATTAAAGACTTCAAAAAGAAATTTCATAATTTAAACTACAGTGATCCCTCGCTATATCATGCTTCGCCTTTCGCGGCTTCACTCTATCGCGGATTTTATATGTAAGCATATTTAAATATATATCGCGGATTTTTTGCTGGTTCGCGGATTTCTGAGGACAATGGGTCTTTTAATTTCTGGTACATGCTTCCTCAGTTGGTTTGCCCAGTTGATTTCATACAAGGGACGCTATTGGCAGATGGCTGAGAAGCTACCCAACTTACTTTCTCTCTCTCTCTCTTGCGCTGACTTTCTCTGATCCTGACGTAGGGGGTGTGAGCAGGGGGGCTGTTCGCACACCTAGACGATATGGATGCTCGTCTAAAAATGCTGAAAGATTATCTTCACGTTGCTACCTTCTGTGTGCAGCTGCTTCGTGAAGCGACATGCTGCTCGGTGCTTCGTATACTTAAAAGCTCAAAGGGCACGTATTGATTTTTGACTTTGTTTTTCTCTGTCTCTCTCTATCTCTCTCTCTCCCTGCTCCTGACGGAGGGGGTGTGAGCTGCCGCCTTCAACAGCTTTGTACCGGCGGTGCTTCGCATACTTAAAAGCCAAACAGCCCTATTGATTTGTTTGCTTTCCTCTCTGTTTCCTTTGAAGAGGAAGATATGTTTGCATTCTTTTACTTGTGAGACAGAACTGTCATCTCTGTCTTGTCATGGAGCACAGTTTAAACTTTTGAAAAAGAGACAAATGTTTGTTTGCAGTGTTTGAATAACGTTCCTGTCTCTCTACAACCTCCTGTGTTTCTGCGCAAATCTGTGACCCAAGCATGACAATATAAAAATAACCATATAAACATATGGTTTCTACTTTGCGGATTTTCTTATTTCGCGGGTGGCTCTGGAACGCAACCCCCGCGATGGAGGAGGGATTACTGTATAATTAAGAACTCTCCCTTATTTGTTTTCTCTGTGATATGTACGTGTTCATTGACTTATCTTTTTTATTTTTGGTATTTCATTTATTTATTCATTTTTACCTTTAACATCTTGTAGTTACTTCGAGCTACATGATTTTGTGGTGCAGCGCTTGTCACACATTCTTGCAGTGTTTCTCAGCCTTGGTCCTGGGGACCCCCTGTGGCTGCAGGTTTTTGTTCCAACCAGATTCCAAATCAGTGACAACACCTGTTAACACTGAGCTCATTTAATTAGCTGGTATTATTTTTCTTTTATCCTACATTCAGAAAAGCACAGCAGCATGATTTTTACATTTATAAGACATTTAGAAATATTTCTGCTTTTGCTATAGATTTAAATGGTTAATTCTCTTTTGTTGATTTCATCATATTTTGCCCTTTCTCTGTGCAGTTTTTCCCCTTTGTTGTATCTTATTAATGAGAATTAAAAATGAGCAGAGCAGACACGCTAGCAAACAACACTGAATAAGCAAAGGCTGCAGCTACTTTAGCATCAGATCCACTAATTAGTAAATAATGGATTAATTAAACAATTAGAACACCTAGAAAAGTAGAATGAAAATCAAGATGAAAATATTGTTAAAAAGAAAAAAATAAATTATTCCCATATAACTTCTTGGTACATTTTAATATATATATATATAAATATTATATATATATATATATATATATATATATATATACTCTTTGCATTATTTGACAGTAAACTATTTCAACCATTCTATGATCTGCTTCTCACAACTGAGGGCACCGTGGCAGATGTTAGCAGACTTGCTGGCCAACCACAAGCGTTACCTGGTAGGTAACCACCCATACAATCAGATTGTGACACAGACTACGAATGCCGTGAATATATATATATATATATATATATATATATATATATATATATATATATATATATATATATATATATATTTTTTAACCAAACTTAGGTTTTCTAATTTCTATATTGTTCCCAAAACACAGAGCTTGGGAAATAAAAGTTCACTTAATTAGCCCAGGAGTCCAATTAAAAACGGAAGCTGGTTGGGACAAAAACCTGCAGCCACAGTGGGTCCCCAGGACCAAGGTTGAGAAACACTGCACTAGAGCAACATAATTATTTATACTCTTATCTGTGTTTTTTTTTTTTTTAATAGCTATCAAAATCATGGGCACACTTACTGGGTGGTGACTGGGAGGGGAGTCAATTATCCTGGAGAGACGTAGCTTCTCAATGGTTTGGGTCTTGCATGTCCGTGGTACGCAAACCTGATTTATGTGGCATTGAGGGCAGGAATTGGATGGTGTCTGATCAGGTAAGGTCACCCACCTGTTGTGTTCTACCCCTGCTGGGAAAGCGAAAGGATGCAATTGTCTTGTTAAAAAGAAGCCAATTGTGCAACTTTTGCAAAGTCCTAGGCAAACATTTAAAATGAGACAGAGTAGTACGTACTGGAGAGAGGCAATGGCATGCAGGAGAATGGAAGAGAGAGGCAGCTCCTTACAGAGTGCACGCTGACAATTGCCTCAGGAAGTAGGAGAGTTCCTGGAGGAGGAGTCAGTGCAGTGTGAGCAGCGTTACCATGTGTTCTGCTCCCTGATTGGGGAACGACAGGACGTTACTGGGGATTGGGTGCCACAATCCCCCTTCGACCCATAAAACTGGAGAATGGACACTAGAGGTTGTATTTTGGCTGGGTTGTGTTTCTGACGAACCTTCAGAAAATCAAATAGAGTGAAGGTGGAGTGGTGAGCATGACTGTGCATACAGATATATTTTTTTCTTTAATATAAATAGTTTATGATTTCTTTTTCCTGATTGTTCAATGGAGGCAAAGGAAAGACATTTGTTTTTGTATTAAGTTTTTCTCTCTTCTAGATTATTGTGTGTTGGTTGGAGGAAGATATATTTCTGTTTTAATTATTTATTTATGTATTGATTGACTAAGAGCTTAAGCTTTTTTTTTTCTTCTTTTCCTTTCCTGATTTTGAGTGGTAAAAGAGGAAAGGACAGATTTTTGCAAATATTTGCTTTTTGTTGCTTCTCATCATTTTTGCTGTAGTTTTGGCATTAGGACTAGGGTTTTATTTAATGACATCATTTTGATTTGGGTTTCAGTTTTTTTACCATTTTTGTTTGTAGCACATGTTAATAAAGCACACTTGTTTTTCTTCACTTTTATAATTTTGTATCTGTGTCTCTCTGATCTCACCATCAATACACTGAGTACATGAACTACAAGAACCCAAAGTGTAGCTTGGTGCCACTACATAGATTTGCATAGAAATGTACTATAGAAATAAATGTTTTTGTCGAAGCGTACACACTCCTCTCATTTAATGATGCGAACTACAGAGAAATGGCATTCATACACTTCTAGGAGCCCATATGTACTCGGAGGCTCTGCTTCTTCTGAGGCCTGAAAGATTTTCCCAGCTTTGCTTTAAGTAAATAATTTTGTTCATTATTTGTTTCTAGTGTGTGGTCTTTCATCAGATTTAATGATATTGTTTACCTTCGTGTATCATGCTTGGTTGATGTTTCAATTTATGACGTAGTGAGTAAAAGTTTAAGGTTACTTCTGCCTATCACCTGATCTTTGGGACAAATAAAGGATTGGCATCCTCCAGAGAAAGTTATTTTTAAAGATTTTACATTTCCAACTTTGCTTATTTTGTACTCTGAGAATGAGATTGCCCCAGGAAAGAAATGTGTGACAATTATGTTGATTTTTGACTGTTGCCATTTTGATTTTTAATTAAATCTCGATTGCATGACTTCTCCACCACCAAATGATGATTGATACCCCAACAGAGACATACTGTTTTTGCTGCTGTTAGCAGATGTATTCCTAGAAATGCACAGCTGGAAAAGGCATCTGGGACATTGGGAATTATAAGCAGTGATTTTTACTACTCACCTGAACTATGTAGTAGCTTATTGTGCGGCTGTCATGCCGCTCTCTACATTTGGTTGAAAATCCTGAGAAAGACCTTACTTTGCAGTACTGTTCTTCACTGCCAGTGATTACCACTGCATATACTTCTGCATCAGAACTAGTCTGCTTCATTTATAAGCAAACAATTGAAGTCACTAGATGAAAACAGAAAAAGAGAACTATATTAGGGTTTTTACATGTTTACTCATATCTGCGGAATTTCTGGAAGTTGAGACTGCCAAAACTAGACTCATCCCTAACAAAAAACAATAACAGGAAATTATTAAATATCATAACATCAGCATGATCAGCATGAGTACTTGTCTAATCATTCAAGAGCTTAGCAAGCACAAAACACCACTGTGCAGCAATAGACAAAATAAGAACAAATAAGTCATTCTAAAAAGCAGACAGACACTATATGCCAAAGTGCAAACAAAAGATGAACTACGTGTATCTACCAAAAATAACGAATTCAAGTTCAATCACAGTCCGACTATCTAGCAAAGATCTCAGAAGTTGACAGTCTAAATCACGTCGCCAGGCAAGGCTGGATTAAAACCTCCACATGCTCCTTAACAGAGAGTTGATTGCACGTTTAACAATGCAGCATTACTGGTCACTGTGTAGAGACATCAGGTCATTTCATCTAGCAGGGAGGGGGCCGATTGATCATTTTGACTCATGGATCCTTCATCGAGTGCACCCAGTTGGTCATTTCACCATGAGGATGCCTCATCATTTACACAAGCGGTGGAGGAGGGCTGGTGAAAAGGTCGTGATGGGAGATCTACCTCTGTCTCTTAAAGAGGTATAATATCCACAGAGAAATTCGGTGCTGACTCACATGCTCATCCACACCACGTGACAGCATGAGAATGCAGCAAGATCCAAGCAGAAAAACTCACTTGTCAATGTGGCATAGTGGTTAAGGCTTTGAACATAAACTACAAAGCTGCTGGTTGCAGCAAAGAATGGGAAACTGACAGTGTCCAGATGTGCAAAGCTGATGGAAAGAGAAAGAGAAAGAGAGTCCTGGGTACACAGACTCAAGGCTGGCATAATGGACAAAGGTGCATCTACTAAATACTGACTTGAAGAGGGGAGCAAATACTTATGTGGTCAATTATTTTGAATTTTACTTATGCTTAATTAATTGAAGCCACTTTGCAGACATATGTTTTCACTTTGACACTAAAGCATCTTTTTCTGTTGATCAGTGTCAAAAAAGTCAAATTAAATTCATTATGATTCAAAGTTGTATAGTAATAAAAATTGAAAATTATGCATATAAAAATAAAAACTGCCTTTTAAACAATGTACCTTTCAGGTGGTAGTAATTAGCACATTTCAGACAGTCTCCGCTTATTTCTAGTATCCTGTGCTGTCCGTGATGCTCTTCTGTTTAATTAGCTGTTACCTTCTGAGTGTCTCTGCTGAAGTCGCACTGCACTGTTTGGAAGGAGGGAGCAAAGTGCTTTTCTATATAGGAAGATGGGACCAAAGCTTTTTTCTGCCTTATGTGGTCATACTAGACATGTGTTGCCTTATTTCTTCCATTATTTTTATTAAATACACCCACAGCTTTGTGCTATGCATTTCAGACTCCACTCTCATCTATGTCAATCACCATGAATCATCCTGTCATCTTTCTTCCCTGACAATGCACATGCACAATCCTATATGAATGCAAAAATATTTTACCATTTACTATTTTACTTTGCGATAATCGATTGGCTATGCTCAAAATATGATTCACAGCAACTGACAAAAACATGTCAAGAAAGACATTATTAAAAGAATAAAAGGTTGAAGCAGGTAATAAAAGGAGCCCTGGAGCAGAGCTATCCAAGTGGATCCAGCCTACTTAAACAAAGTGCACGCTGCTTTCCTCTTCACACACAGCTACCACTCAGAATTTGGAAAGCAATGTACAACCTGCATTCAAGTAAATGTCTACAGAAAAAAAATGGAGTCATATAATATAAGTAATGGGATATGGTTTTCTCTTAGAACAATATTTCCTTACATTGGCAGAGCATAAATCTTGGTAGAAAAAAGCCCATCTCACAGTGTCAGTCATTTTAGATTGGCTTATTAAACAAAGGCAGAAGATAAAGTTTGTAAGTTCCTCATATAATACAATACAACCGTCCAACTGTTCTCAGACTTTAAAGTACATGTACACTAGTTCTAATTAGCTAACTTACCCTGAAAAAAAAATATATATATATATATATATATATACTGTATATGGAGATATTTTTGTTCGATGTTTCAGAGTGTCTTTATAACATAAATTTCTTAGCTTGGCAGAACTGCTACCTGGCTTTCAAACATCATGTAACATTGTAAAATAATAGTAATCTCATATATTATTTAAGCCAATACACTGTAGTTGTATCACAAATGTTGCTGGATAACTTGCTGTGGAAGTTTAGCCTGTGTTGATTCAAGAAGTCTGTGCTCTTTTTACGATTCTCTTCTTCCTCCAACCAACACACAATAATCTAGAAGAGAGAAAAACTTAATACAAAAACAAATGTCTTTCCTTTGCCTCCATTGAACAATCAGGAAAAATAAATCATAAACTATTTATATTAAAGAAAAAAAAGCACTTAAAGACCCCCTATCTGTATGCACAGTCATGCTCACCACTCCACCTTCACTCTATCAGAAACACAACCCGGCCAAAATACAACCTCTAGTGTCCATTCTCCAGATTTATAGGTCGAAGGGGGAATGTGGCACCCAATCCCCACTAACGTCCTGTCATAGCTCAACATAATGATTGATCTCTTGTCATCTACTATATAATTAACACACTAAGGTATGTGTGTCCAGTCCCTCAGAGCAATTTGCTTGGACACTTTGGCTTTGGTGACATGATGGAATAGGATGTGCAAGTGTGAGACGCACCAGGTGCAGAAAAGGCACATGTCTTGAAAGGCGGACAGTATTAAACTGGACAGTAGGCAAGAAATGTGAATCAAAAATAAGGATAGTGTCTGAAACTGCATCCTCCACTGCGATCTTTGTTTGCTAGGCAAACTAAAGTTGGTTCCAGTGGTCTACCACAAAAAGACTCATATAGTCCAAGACCAGCTTCTTGAAGGTCTTCATGATGTGAGACATAAGAGCCTGCCGGCCTTCTTTTGAAGAGGAATCTTGCAGGATGTTTTCCAAACCAGAGGCACTTTCTGGAGCCTGAGCTCCTCAGATTACTCCTATCGGAGATGGCCTGCTCAGTCTGACCATACTCCATCTTCTGTTTGAGTTGGGCATACCACCACATCAATTCCTTAGATGACTGTGTTGTGAAGCAATTTTTCTGACCTACATTTTTAAGCCTGCAGTCAGAGCATGCATAAATAAACTGGTCAATGCACTACTACTGGCAGTATTGTGCATGAACCAGTTCAAAAGAGCGCGTTCATTGAACAAGTTTATTTTTCTAAGAACGGTGAACTTAATGTAACGCATTTGCAAGCGAAGAACTTGAACAAAACCTAGTTCAGTTTTATGTGACATTCTGGATCTGGTTTAGGTCCAGATTAAACGTTTTGTCTTACCCTGTAATGTAGGGGTGGAGCCGAATATGGATACAGTATTCAGGTTAAGCACAGATAGTGGATTTTTACGAATTTTTATTTCATACAAATTTTTTGCCATTTATTTGTATTCTGAAAAAATAACGTAAAATAAAATAGGCACTGTCTGTGTCTCCCTGCTTGTGCTTAAGCTGCACCACCGCTGACATGAGCACGTGCTGTAGCTCTGCTTTTGCTTTTAGGAAAACGTTGTTCTTCGTGAAGCCACTTTGTATTTTTCCCCGTTGGACATGCAATATGTGACGCAAATTTTGACCGTCAGTGCAAGTTCACCTACATGCTGGTTCCACAGTCACCATTTGTGTCACACGTTGGAAATATAGCAGTAATTTATATGTATACTTGCATCTATTTAATTTCTTTTTTGACCGGAAGGATATTAGCATATATGGTTATACTATATAAAGTGTATTTAAATAAAAAAGTCTTCATAATTATTGTATTTTATTCAAGAACACTATAATAGCCTAATATAAGGCATGCAAAATTGAAAAAAGTAAACACATGGGTCATTTATTCTCACTCCTTAAATAATACAAAATGAACTGAAAATGAACTAGTTGAAAATTGAAATGGTGAACTACGAACATGAATTTATTCATTTAATCTGTGTGAACTGAACTTTGAGCTAGTTCTTGTGAGGTGTGAATTTGCACAACACTGACTACTGGTGGCTAATCTCAGCACCTTCAGGAACTCTCAGCTGGGGCACTTGCTACAAGAACTGTGTCTTTGCAAAATTGTATCGCTGTGTAGATGTTCTTGACAGCCATCTGCACGGTGAGTGGACAGAAATTTTGCTCCTACATTCCAGTTTCTTCTCTTAATATATCTGACCAGGCTGATAAAATTCCCCATGCAGCTAATTCAGTTTTTGCTCCCAATTGGACATCAGGACTGAATACTTATTGGTTTACTGATTTTCTTTCTTTTTGCCTTGGTTGGCTCAGAGCAATATTTGTTGCCTTCATAACTATTGTTATCGCCATTATATTATGCTACTGGATTTTTAAATGTACTGTGTGAGCCTTTATGTTACTTGTCACCAACGTCACTATAAACACTTTTGCTCCCGACTCTTGGTTATCTTGTCTTATCACAAGGCAGACTTACACAAATCAATTTTTAAGGTAAATGTGTATTGATGACTAATGTTCTATAGAACAAAAATGGGGGATTGTGGAATGCCATTTCTACAATTTGATTATTATATTAATTATTGTAGCCATTTTACTATTAACTTTTATTCTTGGCACTCTTAGGTAGCATTTTAATGAAAGCCTTGTGATCTGTGACCCAGTCTCTTATCTGTGGTGGTATGTACCAGGTTAAACATTGATAAGCACTGGAACAAGCAGGAATAGGAGAGGAGACGTTCTGACTTCAAGGGTCCATTTATCAGTAACTTGGAAGGACACGAGAACTGCTCACTAATCATGGACTCCTGTAATTAACTGTGTATTTAAAAGTATAATCGACAGCTGTAGTTCTGTCACAGCCTCCATGTACTGCGGCTGACTCCATTCGCATGATAATAAAGGCTTCTCCCTATCCTGGAATTGGCTTTGTGATTTATCTTTGACACTGGCCATACCAGTTGAAGTGATAGGAGTTGTTGGAGCAGTAAAGATGCTATTGGGGCACTTGTCATTGGAAGGAGGTGGTGGGGCTGGAATTTAAATATACAGAAAGCATATGATATGCAGTGGTTAATAACCAACCCCTCTATGGCATAATGCTCTATTGAAAGAAATATCCCAAAATAAAAACTAAATACCTTCCTACCATATAAAAACTGTAATCCTCTTATTCAATAAATGTTTCCTGACATTATCTGTCATCAAATAATCTATTTAATTTTAAAATTACATTTAAAATGGGTATATGATCTTGTACATTATTGATTGCAGGCCATTCTTACTTTAAACATTGTACCATAGTGTGCTTCCATACTCTTGACTTAAGTGCAGCAAAGAATTGTGGCCACAATCCTTTAAGATGCAAAGCTTTGTTATTTTGTTGCTAAAGGTTATGAAAACACCCCTCCAAAAATGGTTGATTTCTTTCTTAAGTCGAGTAAATGATCAGGCCATCCTGCCCGACAGACTGAGCACAACCCTCGCAGATTAGTCTGACTCATGTTGTTTTATTATTGTGTACTCCCTTGCATTTCACTTTCCTTCTTGTAGGCTGGCTACTCCTTCCTTTCTGCTTTGATGTGTGAAAAAAGAAAAGAAAAGAATTTGTTTTTTTAACACAGTATCTAATCTGAACTGCTGAGAGGTGTCATCCAGTAAGTAGCAGGATTTCCATATTTTAATCTATTTTGTTTTTGGCACTCTTCACACCTTTCTCTTTCCACATTTTTTTCTTTTGTATATGAGGGTTAAAATATAGAATATTTTCACAAAAGAAATCTTGTCGTCAATGCATATTGCTAAAAATGATTATCAGTGTAAGTATTAAACTTTAATGTGACACACCCTTAGGGCCAGATTTAAAATATCTGAAAGGTAACTCATGAGAGAACCTGGAGGTTAATGCAGATCCGTGAAGAATGACAGCAGTGATCTCAAAAGACTTGTTATTCGGTGAAAATCTTATTGTGTTAGCCTAGCATTAAGCTCCTGTTCAGCCTCTCCTAATCCATTCTTGTAATCTTACAGTTACTTCTTGCAGGTTTCACATTTTTCTAAATTTTTTTTCATTTTCTTGAACATGTATGAATAATTTTGATCAGATGCAAAAAAATGTAACATCGAAAATGCAATTTACATAAAGTAAAACTGTTTCAATATGGATGTGCTAACCATTAAAACTGTAAGATAATAGTTTCCATTTCAGTATATTAATTAAAGCAATATCTTCAAATACAAAAAACATCTGTTTTTTTCCTTTATTTTGCAATGAAATAAATATTTTACATTAAGCTGGAATGGCACTGCAGTGGGCAGTCCTGACAAAGGCATACTGTCTGAGCAAATTATTATGAACACACCTACTTATCCATGCAATTATCTAATCAGCCAATCATGTGGCAGTAGTGCAATGCATAAAATCGTGCAGATACATGTCAGGAGCTTCAATTAATGTTCATGTTAAACACCAGAATGGGGAAACAATGTGATCTCAGTGATGTTGACTGCAGCATGATTCTTGGTGCCAGACGGGCAGTTGTGAGCATTTCTCTAACTGTAGATCTTCTGGAATTTCCATACACCCAGTCTCTAGAGTTCTCAGAACAGTGCACAAAAAAAAATCAAATCATCTAACACCTTGTTGAGAGAGGTCAGAGGAGAATGGCCAGACTGGTTTGACCTGACACTGACTACCGTTGTGGAGGACACTGGCTGGTATCTCTGAGTTCAGTATCCTCCATTGAAATCTGCGCTTTGGGCATTTGACAGATCCAGATTTGCCTAGCTTGAATGAATGTGGATGTGTTCATAAGTACAATATACAGTGAGTGGCATCCCATATTCTATACAGGTTTGTTTTCTACTTTGTGCATACTTCTACCATTATAGCAGTATAAGGTCTATCTCAAATCCCAGTAACAGAGTAAGTGATCCTGGAAAAATGAAAGGTTAAATTTAATGATCAATATTATATTTATAAAGCCCTTTAGATATGATTTAAAGCTAGAATCCCTGAAGCCTATGAAAAAAGTCATAATGCTGGGCCAACTTAAATTCCCTCGCACCTCCTCATCAATGTCTTTGTTTTATAAATGTGTCGCTCAGCACTGGCAGCAGGCAGCCTGCTCACTCATCCCCCACCGACGCAGCTGAAGTCTCTTTATCTGGCAGTGAGGTGTCTGGTATAGGGTAAATAATCATTATTTGGAATACATACATTTCATTTGTGTTCCGTGTTTACAACGATCTGTGTAAATGTAGGATGATAGGAAATGTGAGGCAAGAAATGTTGAACACATAACTAAAGCAGAAACTTTCTTCATGTTTTTGAAATAATATCAAAATGCTAACATAAAAGTGTATAATGTGTGAAGACTGAAGTTCAAATATCAAATAAACACTTTCATAAAAGGTATAACACAATTGAGCTTTTATTCAAGAATATAACCAAAGAAAAAGAAATCATTCAATTTACATGTTGCAGTCAATGAATAAAAACCCAAGCCCAAATATCAATTGACAGAAAGCCATCATGTCTGCTTGGCTGGTGTGGAGGTAAGAATTGCTGCTTTGTAATTAAGCGGTTGTGGATTTGAACCCAGGCTCTCCCAGTTTTGAGTAGTGAGCTGCTATTATTATTACTATTATATGATAAAAACATACATTTGATTTGAGTCTATAACACCCGGTGTAAATTTTTGCTACTTGTAAAAGATGTCACTGAAGGGATATATGCAGACACACAAACATTGGTGAATCATGTCTTCTTGGTATCTTGTTGTCACTTGAATTTTTTGTTATTCAGTTTTATTCTTGAATAAAAGCACATTTGTTTTGTTATACCTTTGCAAAAGTGTTTATTTTATATTCCAGCAACCACTTGAATGACATCAAATCTGTCTCTGTCTCTCTCGCGCATGCACACACACATATCCATGCATGAAAACATCACTATTTGAAAATGCTTTGTCATTTGAGCATGTTTTTTTTCCAATCTTGCCTAATCTCCACATTATGGTGCATGATACTGTGGATGCAGTAAGACTTCTTTTTTTTTTGGGCACATACACCGTCAGCATGGCACTGCCAGATCTAAACACTACTGTCAGTGCAGGCTTTACATAAGCTTTGAATAATATGGACGTTACATTGGATTTACATATTTCCTTTGCTGATCTTTTGATGAACTATCATCATGTCCAGAGTTGGTACCTGCCTTGTGAGTGATGCTGGTAGACCCCAGATTCCCAAAATCATATGTCCATAATTAAACCCACTTAATCCAGTTTAGGGTTATAGACGCAATGCATGAGGAAAGCAACCTCTTGATGGGATCCCTTTTGCACATAATTCCATCTGTCCCTCATTTTTCAAGCATAGCAGCTTCATCACAAAGCATATCTGCTGGAAATGTTGACACCCCATCAGAAGTTAGGGTTTACTACATAGAGACCTTTGAAAATGCTCCCCAGAATCATATATTTATGAAAATGTTGGCTCAGCATATAAGTTTGGAGAGGTGAAATTGGCGAGTTTTGAATACACAGACTCTAATCATGCGGTGATTGGTTCATGCTTATTATATGGCTCTCCTATGATTGGTTCCTGCTCATTCCCTGATTGGTCCCCCTTCACTGAAGAAAATTATATTCCAACATGTTGGACATAGAGGAGTTGATTTCCGTGGCACTTCTTTTGTTTCTTACCAGTATGCAACTAAATTGCATTTTGTACAGTTTGAATGCTGCATATACTGTATGTGTAAAAGACAAGTGATTTACTGGTCACCAGAGTATTGTTCTGTACTGCTGTCGACTGCGTGACCACCCCTTCAAGGGTTTTTCTGCCAATGCATGCATGCTTAGTGTAGACAAACGTCTATGTCATACGCATCTTTGATCATTTTAGTGTGGACAGAGATACTTTTGTGAACAATTTGAAAATGCTAGAGGGATGTGTATGCAACCTTAGTGTCCATGTTGGGATATGGGAGAAAAAAATGAATAACAAAAGAAAATCAGACACTGGGAGCATGTGTAAACTCCATGGGCTAAAAATAAAATAAAGGATACTGGAGATTTAATACACCAGATGTAACTAATACACTGCCATGCTACTCTTCCAAAAGCCATAATTGAAAATGGCAGCCCCTGACAAACAGTGATAGATGGATCATTCCTAATTTTAAAGCCATAACGAAAAAGAATTGCCCATGCCATAACGTTCAAAAGAAAAGCAAATTCATGATTAATGGTCCTATTATTCATTGGATGAAATTTTAGCTTTTGTGGAGGAAAAGCCTGAAATTAAGACAAATTTGACTGGACGCTGTAAATTGTTTCTATGCACCCGAGTGTGGGAGCATTCATGATGGACTGTTGCCCTGTCTAGTGCTCATGTCCACAGAATCCTATATTAGTATAAGCATAATCAAAAAATGAGTGGATCCATGGATATAAATCTTTAGAATATTAGAACATTGAGGCAATGATGGCAACAATGGGTCATTCAGTGCAACATAGCTCTACAATCTCCATTCAACCTAATGCTTGCAAGAACATTGAGTTTTGAAGGTTTCCAAAATACTACCTTCTACCAAAGTGCTGGGTAAGTTATTTCATGAATGGATGATTCCATGTTTGTGTGAATTGTTCCTGTGAGAAGTTTTCATGTTCATGTGTTCTTCTAGAAGTCATGCTCATTTTAAAGTATTAGCCTGGATCTCCTTTACTAATTCCTTTTATCATTTTAAAATGCTTACCATGCCACCCCCTAATGATACCTTAAGCTAGAAATGCTCATTTCTTTGTATTTTTATTTCTTTCTATTTATCCTGGAAGCATCCCAGCTGTTCATCTATGCACTTCTAACATTGTTATGTCTTTTTAGCAGTTCAGATTCCAAATGTGCACCCAGTACTCCAGGCGAGGCCTCAGCAGTATGTTATAAAGCTTAAGATTAACATTCTATTAGCCTTCTTAATTGCTTGTGTACACTTACTGCATGTATAAGAGTGACATGCTCACTACAACTGCTAGTTCCTTCTCATACCTTCAGGTTTTTAAACTTACCATTGAGTATTCAAAACTAATGTTGTTACTTTCTTTGTTTAACACCTCACATTTATTCGCATTAAATTTCACCCGCCATGAGTCTGCTCTAATCTGACTTCTGTCCAAGTTACTCTTTAATAATTCATCTCGTTCTACACGGTCTGCTCTTCTACTCGGTTCTGTATCATTTGTACCAACTTAACCAGCTTGTTATTTACATTCTAACCAAGGAACATTTACATGTATTGGAAACAGCAACATGCTCAGCACTGAAGGGGTGCCATCTTTAAGATCACTTAAATCAGAAAAAGTTCCTTACGCCATAACCATCTGCTTCTGGTAACAAGGTCAACCTGAAACATTTAACCTTCATTAAAAGAAAACAAGATATGCTAAGATAGGTGCTGTAGAAATAAAATGTATTATTTTATTATTAGAAAAGGTAATGATGCTTGAAAAAGGCAAAAGACAAAAATAGAGACAGAAAACAACTGATGCCATTGTAAAAAATGCTGAAATTCTGCTCTTATGTTCTACTGGTGTACTGTCTGGATTAAAACCCATTTATGCTGAAGGTTGAAATTTTTTAGTTTGTGCATGAAATTCACATATGCTGCGTAGAAAAATATAAGGAACAATAATTTGAAGAGAAAATTTTTTTATACATTCCATTGTTGAGTTATGTGGCGTTCCAAAATTGGAACACTAGGCAAATCCACTTCTTAGATTATACATAACATACAGTGCATTCGGAAAGTATTCACAGCGCATCACTTTTTCCACATTTTGTTATGTTACAGCCTTATTACAAAATGGATTAAATTCATTTTTTTCCTCAGAATTCTACACACAACACCCCATAATGACAATGTGAAAAAAGTTTACTTGAGGTTTTTGCAAATTTATTAAAAATAAAAAAAACTGAGAAAGCACATGTACATAAGTATTCACAGCCTTTGCCATGAAGCTCCAAATTGAGCTCAGGTGCATCCTGGTTCCCCTCATCATCCTTGAGATGTTTCTGCAGTTTAATTGGAGTCCACCTGTGGTAAATTCAGTTGATTGGACATGATTTGGAAAGGCACACACCTGTCTATATAAGGTCCCACAGTTGACAGTTCATGTCAGAGCACAAACCAAGCATGAAGTCAAAGGAATTGTCTGTAGACCTCCGAGACAGGATTGTCTCGAGGCACAAATCTGAGGAAGGTTACAGAAATATTTCTGCTGCTTTGAAGGTCCCAATGAGCACAGTGGCCTCCATCATCTGTAAGTGGAAGAAGTTCAAAACCACCAGGACTCTTCCTAGAGCTGGCCGGCCATCTAAACTGAGCGATCAGGGGAGGAGGGCCTTAGTCAGGAAGGTGACCAAGAACCCGATGGTCACTCTGTCAGAGCTCCAGAGGTCCTCTGTGGAGAGAGGAGAACCTTCCAGAAGGACAACCATCTCTGCAGCAATCCACCAATCAGGCCTGTATGGTAGAGTGGCTAGACGGAAGCCACTCCTTAGTAAAAGGCACATGGCAGCCCGCCTGGAGTTTGCCAAAAGGCACCTGAAGGACTCTCAGACCATGAGAAAGAAAATTCTCTGGTCTGATGAGACAAAGATTGAGCTCTTTGGTGTGAATGCCAGGCGTCACATTGGAGGAAACCTGGCACCATCCCTACAGTGAAGAATGGTGGTGGGCATCATGCTGTGGGGATGTTTTTCAGCGGCAGGAACTGGGAGACTAGTCAGGATAAAGGGAAAGATGACTGCAGCAATGTACAGAGACATCCTGGATGAAAACCTGCTCCAGAGCACTCTTGACCTCAGACTGGGGTGTCGGTTCATCTTTCAGCAGGACAACGACCCTAAGCACACAGCCAAGATATCAAAGGAGTGGCTTCAGGACAACTCTGTGAATGTCGTTGAGTGGCCCAGCCAGAGCCCAGACTTGAATCTGATTGAACATCTCTGGAGAGATCGTAAAATGGCTGTGCACCGACGCTTCCCATCCAACCTGATGGAGCTTGTGAGGTGCTGCAAAGAGGAATGGGCGAAACTGGCCAAGGATAGGTGTGCCAAGCTTGTGGCATCATATTCAAAAAGACTTGAGGCTGAAATTGCTGCCAAAGGTGCATCGACAAAGTATTGAGCAAAGGCTGTGAATACTTATGTACATGGGATTTCTCAGTTTTTTTTTAGTTTTAATAAATTTGCAAAAACCTCAAGTAAACTTTTTCACGTTGTCATTATGGGGTGTTGTGTGTAGAATTCTGAGGAAAAAATTAATTTAATCCATTTTGGAATAAGGCTGTAACATAACAAAATGTGGAAAAAGTGACGCGCTGTGTATACTTTCCAGATGCACTGTATGTTACTCCAACGTGACTGTCGTTCCAATAATGGAACACGAGGCATAAATGGGTTATTAAGTAGAGGTGGAAACACTGAATTGAGTTAATACAATAAAAAGACATCCAGAAGTTATTCAAGATCATTCTTAGCTTACTAGAAAAATAAACATTCTGCCATGAGTGGAAGACTTGACATTTTATATTACATGATTGTTATCATCTTCACAGCAATAGCTTATGCCTCGGATATAACAGATCTCTGGGAAATTAGAAGATGAAGGAATGTATGGAGATGGCATTCCGAAAGACAAAGCAATTAACAGAGTAATGCTGAAGCAAAATGTTCGAATTTATAGTATTATTAGGATTCACTAAATTGTACTTAAAGATAACACTGCAGAATGAATACAGCCGAAAAGGGATCAAATTTTTTTTATTAATTGTATAATGAAACTGAAGGTTTCAAAGATTTAGTGATATTTGCACAGTTATTATTAAGACAGGAATCAAGATTTTAAAAGCCTAATGGGGATGTCTGCAAAAAATTAGTGAACTTACTATTATTAAAAAAGGCTTTAACTGTGGCTAATTAAGGACAGGCAATCTCATCAGACTTTGCTTGAAAGGCCAGTAATTTAACTTTGGGAAATTTTCCCTGAAAGGCATAGAGTTACACTGCGATAACTAGAATGGGAAAGCACATGGCCATGTATATAAATGTTTTGGGTTTTGTGTCTGCTTTGGTCGTCATCATCACCAAACACTCCACAAATCCTGAGATGGAATGACGACTGATAACACACATAATTTAATGGGATGAATGCGAGTGAAACATTCATCTTTGTGAGAGTGGATGGTCCTATTGTGCAGTCTGCTCTGGACTAATTACAAAGATCTGCAAATTAAACTGATAAAAAAAAAAAAGTTTTAATTGGGTGTCAGTATTTTTATTTGCATTCACAACCACAATAAAATATAATTAGAGTGCTTCCATCACATCACAAAAAAAAAAGAAATTGAATTAAAATTTAACAAATTACACAATTTAATTCATGTATACAATACAGTATTGTTAAAAATCAATATAACATAATAATATTTAGTCAAATTAATATTTTGAAACATATTGTAAAGAAAACAGCAGTACATATTCATTGACTTACTGTACATATGACTTCTCCAGTTTTTTCTTTTAGTGGCCCGTTGTTTGTACCCTTTTATGTAGCACGTCTCTATGAATCATACAACAGCTGCCTGCCTGCCATCATACTGACATCCTAAAGTTCCTGGTACCTTCTTTACATGTCCTTGATATCCTAATGGGGTCTTTGACTCTGATCTTCACTCACTGCTCCAAGAATTTCAGGGAAAAATTCCAAGTACAAATTCAAAAAGTGACCTTTGAGCCTCTTGTTGCAAACTAATTCCTTAAACTTAACTAATACATTTTTCATAATTTCTTTACAATTTGGATCTTTATTGTTACCTAAAAGCTTCAGATACCCAAGCTTCTTGTTCAAGGTTGTGTCATTGCACCATCAAATTCTACATCAGAAATTGTTTTTCTAATTTCAGGTCCAGCAAAAATGCCCCCATTTAATTTAGTCTCAGTCAAACCTGGGAACTTCTGGCGTAAAAACATAAATCAGGCTCCATTGTCTGAGGGCTTTGACAAACATATTCATTGAGTCAAGCTTTATATGAAGTGGTGGTACCAGGGGCCTCATGTATAATGCTGTGTGTAGAACTCACACCTATGCATGTCTGGTGCACCCTTTCCCACTCTCCTCACCAGGACACACTGTAGGATCTGCCAGGGATGCAGGACTCAGACCATCTGACAGCAGTCACAATGATGCCAAGGTCAGAGAGGGTGGCAAGAAGGATGTCATGGTTGACCGTGTAGAAGGCAGAGGAGAGATCTAGCAGGATCTGGACAGATGACATGTTAGTTGCTCTAGTAAGTCGTAGTTGGTTGACCACCGTTAGTAGAGCCATCTCAGTCGAGTGCTTCCTCTTGAACCCGGACTTGTTGGTATCAAGCAAACCTGGCTAGATAAAGCACATTCAATTGTTTTGGAAAGAAAGGAAAGGAGAGACACAGGTTTGTAATTGTTAACTTGGGATGGATTGAATATTGTATTTTTTAGAAGTAGGGTTATCACAGCGTGTTAGAGGAGGTCAGAAACGTCAGTGGCAGAGAGTGGAGAGAATGTGGAGAATGTTGGATTATGTTTAGAAGAAGGCATAATGTGTGGCGCCCAGGGTCAGTACTCACTGCTGACAGCAGCCACCCTATCCTGAAAAAAGATGGCAAAGTTATCAGCAGACAAGCAGTTTAGAGGAGAAGGTGGAGAAGCATTAAGAAGGGAAGTGAAAGCAGAGAACAGAGAGTGTTTGTAGGTGGTGCTGTTAATTCTAGTCTAAAAGAATGTTACCTTAGCTTCAATGGTGGCAGAAGAAAAGGATACAAGAAGGCATTAATACTTAGCCAGGTCTGCCTGAGACTTTGACTTTCTCTATTTCTTTATGGCTGTTCTGAGCTTTGTCCATTGACTACGGAGTGCTTCTGAAAGCCAGGGACAGGAGGGTCTTTCGCATGCAGGCCTGGAAGAAAGAGGACAAAAATTGTCAAAACAGGAGGACAGAGTCGAGGATAAGGTGTCTGAAGCAGTGTTGGTATTGAGGGAGAAGTGGTCAGGAGGAGGGAGAACAGAGGAGGCCATGGAAGTGAAATGGGTGGGAAAGGGAGAGAGGGAGAGGAGGTGACAGCGGAAGGATAGAGTTGGGAGAAGAGAAGAGTGAGGAGAGGGAAGCAGTAGAGAGAACTGAATGAAAAGTGGTTAGACGTGTGTAGTTGCATTTGCGGGAGTAGAGTTACATGAGAGAATGAGATCAAGCAGATTGCCAGCTTTGTGAGTGGGTGCAGTATGGAGCTGTGTATGATATTGAAGGAGGAAAGAAAAGTGAGGAAGTCAGCAGCCATCATCTGGAAAGGAAGAGGGCAGTCCATCCAGCTCATCAAGGAAGATCCTGAGCAAGACTGGAGGGCGATAAACAACAACAATGGTCCTGTTAATTGGAAAGGAGACAGTAATAGCATGATATTCAAAAGAAGTGAAGTT
This sequence comes from Erpetoichthys calabaricus, assembly GCF_900747795.2. NCBI lineage: Eukaryota > Metazoa > Chordata > Cladistia > Polypteriformes > Polypteridae > Erpetoichthys > Erpetoichthys calabaricus. The sequence goes on along the minus strand of NC_041397.2, from coordinate 282,010,229 downwards.
GCATACACTGAAGTAGTGAAGTAGAGCGGCAGGAGTGGAGAAGTTGAAGAGAGAGGGAAGTACTGTCGGTGTTACCGTGTTTTCTGGTCAAATCCGTGTCTCTGTCAGAGCCACCATTTGGGAACCCATATTGGTGATGAAATCTGGAATAAAGTCTGCTTTGTTAACCACAGACTAGCAGTTCCACAAGCCAAAGGAGAAGAGAGTACCTGAAGTGGTGGCTTGATGCAGCAGACAAAGGTTGTCTGGGTTTCTTTCTCTCCTGCTAAAGGGGCGAGAGAAACGTCTTATGTTAACAACAGGAATTTATTGTTGACACATGCTGAAGACAACATTGAATTTAAAGCAGAACACAGTATCTTGGTCAAATAGAAGTGTCTGATTTAAATCCAATTGAGCATGCCTTCCATATGCTGAAGAGCAAATTTTATGGGAGAAGCCCCCAAAACAAGCAACAGCTGAAGATGGCTGCATTAGAAGCTTGGCAGAGCATCACCAAAGAAAACACTCAGCACTTGGTGATGTCTATGAATCACAGACTTCAGGCAGTCATTGCATGCAAAGGATATGCAGCAAAGTACTAAATATGACTGCTTTAATAGACCCGCCATTGCTAAATCTCAAACATTATGGTACCCTGAAATAGGGGGACCATGTAGTAAAAGTGTTGTCATTCCTACATGGTGGGACCAAAATGTATGTAAATACCATTAAATGAAAGTCTGCAATGAGCACTTCTGAATTGTTTGATTTGTAATTTTAAACTGTGGAGCAGAGTGGTAAATCAAGTTAAAAATGTGTCTTTGTCCCAAACATTAAGGAGGGCACTGTTTTTACACGGGAAATATAAGTATGTACGTGTGTTGTGTGTGTGTTTATACACTGTGTACAGGTGACTAGACTTTTAACTGCGACGACTGACTTTTATACTATGTATTCAAAAAATTCCAATAGCAGTTTAATTTAGCCACAATGAAAAAACTCCAAATTGTGGAAAAGAAACGGAAAGAAACATAAGAAAGAGTAAAGACTGCTTCTTAAATGGAGAATGTAAATAGGCAGATTCCTAATTAAGTTTTTCAGCCGATACAAAGTCACCATGTCCAAAAATATCAAACCTGACTTTGATCAGAGAACACAGTATGTAAAGGATGCTTGCAGTGCACAGCGGGGAGCCATATGTGGTTGTTCAGACATGAATATGTGGCTTGCATCTCCATTCTGCAAAAACTTATTTATGCAGTCTGAAACCTTCCTAAACATAAGAGACATGTAATAAATTGCCTTGAAAAACTACCAAAGACCTTATCAAAGCACGTCAAAGGACTGCAGCACCCTAATGAGAGCGAGCATAACATCTGCCAGCCTGAAGTGGATATACACTGGCAGAATTGGCAAATTAATCCATCAGTTCTAAGTACGGCTGGGAGATTGCACTCGTTGGGCACAGCCGGTTAGGACACATCTTTCAGAAGTGTATACCAACAGGTGCAGACAAAATGAGAAAAAGAAAACAAATCCTGAAAGTGCTGTTAAATCTAAGTGTCAAAGAGGAAGCTATTTACAACAAGGTGCTAAACTGTGAATAAATGCATTGCTTTGAAATAAAGGAAAATTATTGTGTTGTATATAACATCTGGAGCAAAGGAGATGACCTAGAGTGTGTGCAATGACAATATGCTCATGGTCAGATTTACCCAAATGGCAAATGAAGCTGCACTTTTATTCAAAGTATTAAATCAATCTTTATTTTATATAGCATCTCAAGATGCATTACATCAAAAATGAAAGTACAAGTCAAAGAATAAACATGCAACAACAGTCAATACCTGAAACAAACGCACACAAAACAAACCTTAAGAAATCTGCATGGGCGTAAAGCATAACACAATAGTTTGTGCTACTGTCTAATGCCTGGATATCTCACCCTAGACTCCGCATGTGTGTGTTTTATCCCAAATGCTCCAGTTTTCTTTCAGAAAGAAACACACGTTGGATTAATTAGCAAATCTAAATTGGCTTTCTGTGACTCAGTATGCAGTGTGTATGAATGCGCCCTAAGTGTCAGGAACTGTCACAAGTTCAGTTTCTATCTTGTGCCCAGTTTTGCCACAATAGACTCAGACCAAAATCCTGAATTAAATTAAGCAGGATCAAAAATAGATGGATAAATAAATATGGGAGTAACTGACAGGGGTGCCCACTTGTCATAAACATTGGGGGCAAAAAGGTACAGCATACAACATAATCTTAAAATAATAATAATAATAATAATAATAATAATAATAAGAAGAAGAAGAAGAAGAAGAAGAAGAAGAAGAAGAAGAAGAATCTATAAAGTAGCAGAGCAAAGCAATCACAAATACAGCAAAATAAAATAAAATGAACAACACAGCATCAGGACTGCAACTCTAGATTTTGAATGCATTGCTAAAGGCTGACTTAATTCAAAAGCATTAGCATCTCTCAAACGGACCTACATTAAAACTTGCATTAAAACTGCAAATTTCCTCCTCCACTGCTCATTTCAACCTGTGACTGGACTGATTACACTCCTCACATTCACTTCTGGCATGCTATGAAAGGTCTAACACTAGAAAAACTCTGATGTCATTTTATGGTGTTATTGCGTTTGTTGCATACATCAAATAACCAAAGGTTTTTGAAGACACCTGACCATTATGAACTTACTGGACATCCCATTCCAAAACCATGGACACTAACACAGAGCTGCCCCCCCCCGTGGACTTTCCACAACATTCTGGAGAGTGTCTGTGGGAATTTGTGCCCATTCAGCCAAAAGAGCATTGGTGAGGTCAGGTACCTGATGTTCTAATTCATGCCAAAAATGCTCAGTAGGGTTGAGGTAAGGGCTCTCTGCAGGTCACTTGGGTTCTTTCATATCTCTAAGGACCTGGCTTTGTACAGAGGGGCTCAGTTATGCTGTATCAGAAACGGGCCTTCCACAAACTGTTGTTGCAAAGCTGGATGTGCACCATTATCTAAAATGTCTTTGTATGCTGTAGCATTAGCAGGACCCTTCACTGGAACAAAAGGGGCTAGTCCAAATCTGAGAAACAGCCCAGAGCAATATCCCCCTCTGCTAAACTTTACAGTAGGTACTATGTAGTCCAAAGGTAACGTTCTCCTGGCATTTGATTTTATGCACTGTTAACAATGTGTGCAGCTGAAACAGCTGAACTGGATCATTTGGAGGGGTGTCCACATTTATTTGTACATATAGGATTGTCACACAAGTGCAATTGGGAGACAACTTGAGGTTTTTTCTAGTTGTAATTCCACCCCAAGCCTGGGGTTCTTGCTGTTGCCTAATGCCTCTCCTCATATTTCACCTACAGACTGAACGGCCGCCAGTCCCAGTGACATCACGTCCAGATCAATGTCTCCTGACCCCGCCCCTTCCTATCTGACTTCCTTTTAAGGGACAGCACTGCCGCGTTTGCCTCAGTCATTAATTTGACTGCTGTCTGAAAAGACCTGTAAATCTTTTTTTGCCTTTTTCTTTATTTTTTCACCAGTTATACGGGGTCTGCCTTCAAGGTGCCTTGTGTTTTCTTACAAGGGTATGTAGACTAAGATAAAGTAAAAGGTACATGCTTAAAAAGTAATCATTTTACTTCAGTTTCATTGAATCATGTGATGATATTAGGCTAGACAATTTATTTCAGGAATCTAAGTTTTTCATTTTTAAGAGTAATGGAAAATGGAAAAATGGAAGAAGGTTGGCCAGTACAGCCCAAGTGCTACCTATTGACTGAAATACACATATTTTTCCAAGACAATGGCTTCTCTCTTGTCTTTATGACTTCTATATGCAGATCTGGCAGTGATGATTCCAGTAAATGAATCTTTAAAGCACTGGCTATCATGAATAACAAATTCACAGACGTCTTAGACTAAAAATAATTTTCAGTCTGTATGAATTTGGTATTCATGGTTGTCTATTAGGTTGCATCTAATAATTTTTAATAATTTTGCCAATTCAGGACGGTGTTGTATTTCAGCCAGAGTTCCTCCCTAGGCTGGGGTTCAAATCCTTGTTTCATTTCCTTTTTGTTCATTTTTGAGTTATCTATTTATGTTAATGTTTCTTTTGTTAATTATTTGCACTATTCCTTGGTTTTGTTTCAAAACCTTTGTTATTAGCCTTGTGTTTTCTGGGTGGTTCCCCAAGAGGCGAGGTCACCTGCCCATCACGACTAGAGACCACCCTTAGACCTATAAAGATGAAGGCTTCCCACAGTTCCTGGCAGATCATTTGAATGCGCTAGGGAGTTGGTAAGTTTACTTGAGTGTTTTTTGTGTTTTCTCCTGTGCTTATGATTTTGTGATTTACTAGTTTTTTTTGATGTTCTGCTCTCAATTATTATATTGGGACTTTGCATTGGTTTGCCTTATTGTTTTGGGAACTCCTATTGCCTTTTGTGCTTCACAGAGCTTCACTGTTGTTGAAGAGCATTTTTGAAGAATAAATCTTTTTATTTTATATAAATCCTGTGTTTATCCTTATATCTAGTTTGGTTTTTGATGGTATATCCCCCTCTAGAGAGCATTTTTGGGACTCTCTAGAGTTCCTGGACTGTCAGTTCATAACAGATGGATAAGGGTACACAGACATATCTGATTTCAATTTCCTCCAAAATTAATTTTAACAGCCAAACAAAAAATATGATATGAAACAAAAGTTGGAATTGAATCACTTTTACCTGCAGTGTGAATGTAGCTTTAGTAGCCTGTAGCAACATATGGACTCAAATACACCAGGTATGAACTTCACAATTCATTTTTACCACCACAACATTTCTCTAGCATTACTCAGAGATTGGGGTAGCATTTTGTACCCAACTTTATGATTGGGGTACAGCTGCCCTTATCCCCCCAGTTTATGGTGCCTATGGTAACTGATGGTGTAAGCAGTTGATATGATAGAATAAGGAGGAGTATAATTGGAAGAGAAGACCAAAATGAGAACATACAATAGCACAACATGCTGTATTCTCCTTAATCTATTTTAGGGTAAATGGGTGCAAGGCAGGAGCCAAACACCTGGAGCAGGAGTATTGCCATGCCCATTCCCATACCTATTGCCTGTCCAATGCAACCAGAATGATCTATTTCCTTTGGGAAGCGGGGAGAAAACCAGTGCATGCACAGAACAGCCCATTCTTGCACAAGAAGAAAATGTGCAAACTACACAGACATAGACTGGGTGCATAATTTGAATGTAAAATGGTGAATTGGTGCAGCAGCTAGGATAACTAATGAATCACTGTGCCATCCCAATACAAATACAGATACATATGGCAAGCCAAATTAACATTTAGAGATATCTCAAAATGAATTTCGGATATCTTAAAATGTAATTTACTTTTTAAGATATCTGAAACTCACTTTGAGATATCTTAAAATAATTTCCTTTACATTTTAGATATCTGCAATACATTTCGGGATATCAGTTAGGGCTTTGTGTTTAACTATATTAATAAGGCTGAAGCATTAATGGATTCCAGGTACACAATAACTGTTATCAGTTCTATATTGGTCGATAAATCTAACATTTAATTACTGCCAATAAGTGATGAGCTAACACCTCTATAAGCATAAGTTTAATATGTCACTATCTTATAAAAACCTGATTTTGTTACTCATATGTGGTACACCAGGCACATAGGCAGATTAAGCACACTAGAGTTGCCATGATTAGAACAAATGGAAACTGTGTGCAGTCAGACTGCAGAAAGCAGTAAGCATGTGCTATTTCTATCTGTTAAGTCAGCATGGAATTGTATATTCATTTAAGCATCGTTGCCTTGTTTGGTATTGCATGTTCACCTAAGGGGGCCCTGCACGTGAAGAAAACAGTATAAAGCCTTGGCACATTGCCCAGCACACCTTTGAAGCCAACGAATTAATGGGAGATACCGCCACCTGTTCCTGAAAATGTCTTCCACTGCATCGACGACACTCAGAGACTCTATGCCTTGGGCCCCCACTCCTAGACTGGGTTTTGTCACTGGCTTCATTTGTCTGATATGCAGTGTAAGACATTAAACAAAGCTAACTTATTTCTCTGACATGATTCCTTAACGGCGTATCACTAGGGAGGGGTATGGCCTTTTCTGTTATATCTATAGATTCGGGTTAAGTAACACACCTCAGTTACGAAAGAACTCATTCCCAGGTAGCTAGCAGCCCCTGCTGGACACTCCCTCTAGTTCAGCAAAAATGTGGAAATGTTTGGGAAGTCAACGAACTCAATGAAAAGCATTGAAGTGGAGAGGAAGTATAAACTGAACTAGTTTTGAGTGGATTATAACAGTGCAATGGTCTTTTGATTGTCTCAGCATGCTAGGGAAGCATCTGCCAACTATGCTTGATTGATTATGTACAAAAATTGGATCTGAGCTGTGAGGCAGCACTGCTAACCACCACACTACCATTTTTTGAAGTTTGGCTCCACACAGATGTCACCTATTTGGTTTAGACTCTTTTCTTTCATCAAAAATATAAAATGCCTTTTAAATAGCAATAAATCTTTCATATTATTATTATTTTACAGGGTCTCGTGTTTTTTGACTTTAAGAGGGGAGGGCACTTTTAAGATTTCTTTTGAATCGCCGCTGCGCCACATGGCTAATTGCACATGCATTTGGCCCATGTCTCCATCCCTTGAAGATTAATTTGTGCTACTCTGTCACAGGCACTTTCCTCTGTCACTACCTGATCTGTGCTACATAGTAAGGAGGATAACATGCTTAAACCAGCAGTGAAGACACAGCGTACAACAAATCGAAACAGAAAACAAAGTATTTTAATGATATTCTCATTATACTCGGCTATTGTACCCAACAAATAAAAAGAATGGCATGTTTTTTTTAATGCATGCAGGGTGCATATCCAGCTGTAGTACCAATCAGGTAGTGACATCACACATGTACAAAGAAGATTGGGAACAGGTGTACAGTGTAAGCCAGAGCACACTTGCATGACAGTTCTGCACATTTGGGTAGTGACATCCCCATCCAACATTAGCTGCTACAGCTCTGTGATGTCATGCTAGCCTGATAAAGTATTAGATAGATAGATAGATAGATAGATAGATAGATAGATAGATAGATAGATAGATAGATAGATAGATAGATAGATAGATACTTTATTAATCCCAAGGGGAAATTCACATACTCCAACAGCAGCATACTGATACAAAAAACAATATTAAATTAAAGAGTGATAACAATGCAGGTAAAAACAGACAATAACTTTGTATAATGTTAAAGTTTACCCCCACGGGGTGGAATTGAAGAGTCGCATGGTTTGGGGGAGGAACGATCTTCTCAGTCTGTCAGTGGAGCAGGACAGTGACAGCAGTCTGTCGCTGAAGCTGCTCTTCTGTCTGGAGATGACACTGTTTAGTGGATGCAGTGGATTCTCCATAATTGATAGGAGCCTGCTGAGCACCCGTCGCTCCGCAACAGATGTCAAACTGTCCAGCTCCATGCCAACAATAGAGCCTGCCTTCCTCACCAGTTTGTCCAGGCGTGAGGCGTCCTTCTTCTTAATGCTGCCTCCCCAGCACACCACCACGTAAAAGAGGGCGCTCGCCACAACCGTCTGATAGAACATTTGCATGATCTTATTGCAGATGTTGAAGGACGCCAACCTTCTAAGGAAGTATAACCAGCTCTGTCCTTTCTTACACAGAGCATCAGTATTGGCAGTCCAGTCTAATTTATCATCCAGCTGCACTCCCAGGTATTTATAGGTCTGCACCATCTGCACACAGTCACCTCTGATGATCATGGGGTCCATGAGGGGTCTGGGCCTCCTAAAATCCACCACCAGCTCCTTGGTTTTGCTGGTGTTCAGGTGTAGGTGGTTTGAGTCGCACCATTTAACAAAGTCCTTGATTAGGTCCCTATACTCCTCCTCCTGCCCACTCCTGATGCAGCCCACAATAGCAGTGTCGTCAGCGAACTTTTGCACGTGGCAGGACTCCGAGTTGCATTGGAAGTCCGATGTATATAGGCTGAACAGGACCTGAGAAAGTACAGTCCCCTGTGGCACTCCTGTGTTGCTGACCACAATGTCAGACGTGCAGTTCCCGAGACACACATACTGAGGTCTGTCTTTAAGATAGTCCACGATCCATGCCACTAGGTATGAATCTACTCCCATCTCTGTCAGCTTGTCCCTAAGGAGCAGAGGTTGGATTGTGTTGAAGGCGCTAGAGAAGTCTAGAAACATAATTCTTACAGCACCGCTGCCTCTGTCCAAGTGGGAGAGGGATCGGTGAAGCATATAGATGATGGCATCCTCCGCTCCCACATTCTCCTGATATGCAAACTGCAGAGGGTCGAGGGCGTGTTGAACCTGTGGCCTCAGGTGGTGAAGCAGCAGCCTCTCCATGGTCTTCATCACATGTGACATCAGAGCAACAGGCCGAAAGTCATTCAGCTCACTAGGACGTGATACCTTTGGGACTGGGGTGATGCAAGATGTTTTCCAAAGCTTCGGGACTCTCCCCTGTTCCAGGCTCAGTTTGAAGATGCGCTGTAGAGGACTCCTCAGCTCCGATGCACAGACCTTCAGCAGTTGTGGCGATACTCCATCAGGACCCGCTGCTTTGCTGGCACGAAGTCTCCTCAGCTCTCTGCTCACCTGCGCTGTTGTAATTGTGGGTGGGGATGTCTCTCCTATGCTGGTATCAGTAGAAGGATGTGTGGAGGGTGCAGTACTCCAAGGTGAGAGTGAGGGTGGGTTAGGGTGGTCAAACCTGTTAAAGAAGTTGTTCATTTGGTTTGCTCTCTTCACGTCTCTCACGTGGCACCCCGCTTCGTTCTGCAGCCAGTGATGATCTTCATCCCATCCCACACTTCCTTCATGCTGTTATTCTGCAACTTCTGCTCCAGCTTTCTCCTGCACTGCTCCTTCGCCGCCCTGAGCTGGACTCTGAGTTCCTTCTGCACACGCTTGAGCTCATGCTGATCACCGCCTTTAAAAGCCCTTTTCTTCTGGTTCAAAAGGCCCTTGATGTCACTTGTAATCCATGGCTTGTTGTTAGCATAGCAGTGTACTGTTCTTACTGGAACTACAATGTCCATACAGACGTTGATGTAGTCAGTAGTGCAGTCAACAACCTCCTCAATGTTCTCGCTATATGATCCCTGCAGGATATCCCAGTCTGTAGTTCCAAAGCATTCTCTCAGAGCCTTCTCTGCCTCAGGGGACCACTTCCTGAATGAGTGTGTGGTTGTAGGTAGGACCCTAACTCTTGGTTTGTAGTGAGGCTGAAGCAGAACCAGGTTATGATCTGCTTTCCCAAGTGCAGGCAGCGGGGTGGCGCTGTATGCGTCTTTAACGTTTGCATACAGTAGGTCAATAGTCTTATTTCCCCGGGTATTACAATCCACATACTGGGAGAAGGCAGGTAATGTTTTGTCCAGCGTCACATGGTTAAAGTCTCCAGTGATTAGCACAAGCGCCTCAGGGTGCTGCGTTTGTAACTTAGCAACAGCAGAATGGATGATGTCACTCGCTGTCTCCACGTCTGCTCGAGGAGGGATGTAAACAATAACAACGACGTGTCCAAACTCTCTGGGCAAGTAATAGGGACACAAACTTACGGCCAACAGTTTGATGTCCCTGCAGCAAGTGGAGATTTTGATGTTAACATGTCCAGAGTTACACCACCGTGTATTAACATAGAGAGCAAGTCCTCCTCCTTTGTGCTTCCCGCAGGTACTTACATCTCTGTCTGCTCTAACTGTGCTAAACCCGGGTAGCTCCACGTTAGCATCTGGGATGGTGTTAGTTAGCCACGTTTCGCAAAAACACAACAAACTGCATTCTCTGTAGGTTCTGACATTTTTCACCAGCGCAGCCAGTTCATCGATCTTATTTGAGATTGAGTTCACATTCCCCAGAATCACAGAAGGCACTGAAGGCTTAAAACGCCACTTTCTCGCAAGCGACTTCATTTTTAGCTTAGTGCCGGCTCTGCTGCCACGATACCGCCTTCTTACCTCGTCGGGTAAATAGGGAACCACACCGGCACTGGCATTTGTTCTCAGCGCTCAAAGTTGAGTACTTGAATAGGCGAGTCTCGGCGTGTAAAAATCCATGCCCACGTTGTAAAAGTAAGTGTGTCCTGGGAACGAATCCACATAAAATAAAGTGATAGGGGTGATCAATAAAAAAGAGAAAAAATAAAAGTAGAACAATAAAGTCGTACATTGACTGCTGAAAAGGCTGCCACTCTCAGCGGCGCCTGAGTCACACAAACGACACAGGGAAAATTGTGCTGGCTGCATGAAGAATTTTCAGGGAAATATTTGTCAAACAAGGTCACCAGCAAACCCAGAAAACACTGTGAAAAGTGTGTTGCCGAATTTTGACGATGAGCACACTAATTCTGACCTTTGTTTTTGAAGTTTGCTTGTTCTAATTTGCTCTGTACACCCCTTGTTCATTACTCTCCTTCACATTCCCACTGGGCACTTTACTTTTGCAAAGTGACCATATCAACAAACCTGTAGAGGGCACTAACCCATTAAAGGGCACACCCATGCACATTCACATATAAAGGATCGACTTGAATATACTCCAACAAGGACTGTAAATCTTTCAAATTAGGGAGAAAAAACTGTACAACCCTTTGAAAACCAAACCCAGACACGGACAGAATGTGCAGACCCTAAACTGTGACGAAGCTGACAGTCAAATGCAGAAACTAAAGCCATGCATACTTCCCAAGTCTGTAAAACAGGGCAGTACGGTCACTACTGTCATAAACACATCATTTCCTACGTTAGAGGTTATTGGATTGTCATTGATAACACACATAAACTTGGTTTCTGTGTATACAATTTAAGGTCAAATTCAGTTTAATTGCTGAAGGGCAGGGATGCCAAACTACAGTCGCTGCAGGTTTTCGTTTCAGCCACTTTGGTAATTAGTAACTAATTATTGCTACTAATGGTGCAGGGTCCTTTTAAGTTACTTGCCTTTTAAGATTAAGAAACCTTAATTGCTTCTTTTCCTCTTAACTAAATCAAAAAACCTCAGCTCCTGAAGGGCCATCATTTTTGTTCCAACAAATTTCTTTGTTAGAAGCTAATTATCACAGCTAATGATGCACATTTAATTCTTTCGCTTGTTAGTGCCCTCATTATACCACACCTTACATTTCCAAACTGTTAACTTTTCCATTTTTGTGAACTAAAGACACAGTTAAGGAATTAAACAAAGGTCAAAACCTGGAAATCAATACCAACATGCATCTAAGCCAAATCGATAAACCAGGGTCAAAATTAGAAAACAGGGTGTGATTTTGTTAAGCTGAGATCCTATAGAAAGCACAAAGACAGGGAAAGGTTTGAAATGTATCTGCAGACATGGACAAGGAGACTAGTTAAATGCCAGCTTAAATAACATCACAGTACTCAACTTCTGGGGACATGGCCTAACAACCTGGGACCAGTATCGTAGCAACTGCTACTCAAAATAATGGCACCCATCCAAAAAACAAAATGGTGTTGTGGGAACTCAAAAATATGACTCTAAAATAAAACAATAACTAAACATACTGTACATTATTAATAAAAAAATGAAATAACCAATACATTGCCCATATTTCAAGATCAAAATTGGAAATAACATGTTGAGGACATCTGACACTGCTAACAGTTACATATAATATTTTCATTAGAGTTACACATTTTGAAATTGTGTTTACCAGGTAGTGTGTTACTGCATTATTATCAGAGATAAAACAGTAAAATAGTCTTCAGCTTTAATAACAGAAGACATTAAGATTAAGGTATAACAAGAAAAAAAAACAAATTAAAGTTTTATTTTTATCCATTAGTCAGAAACATGTTGTTCACCTCAAAAAATAAATGTAAACCTAACAAAAGCACCAAGTACCCAGCACCTACGGTATATGACCCCCTAAGAGAACATTGATCAGCTCAATGGTGTCTGACAGGTCGTATTGGGCCAGTCATTCATCTTATGACAGTCTTGGTTTTATTTTCTGTCGACTCAGGGAGTGCCCTTATTTTCAATGCAAATTGAAGAACAAAGTTCACTGTTTCATGGTAATTCACAGTGTCTTTGTACACTCATAATTGTTTAGTTTTTCTAATGTAGCGAACTCTGGTTTATTATTGGTGAATTAAAATTGTAACCCTAAGGTGTTATTTGTTTTTCTGATAATGAGAAAAGTTATAATTAGGTTGGGGAAGAAGTCAGTTTTGCCTTCAGTTTGTTTCTTTTACTATGAGAGCAGTCACAAAGAGAACAGGCAATGCAGTTTCAGTTTTGAATTATATAGCATATACAGTAGTAAGTGTTACTAAAATTACAAAATGTGATCTGATCTTTGGTTACTAAAAGTGAGAAAGGTGAAATGCCATTTAATTTAGGAAACATTTCAAACACTGAAAAATATTTCATAGCTAGGTGACTTAATTGTTAATTTCAAATTACTAACTGGACAACTTTGATTCCTACATTTATCATACTGTATTTAAATTCAAATACTATTTTTTCTGCATAATCAGTTAAAATGTGTCATTTTATATATACAGGTTTGAATTCACAAATTTGTCGTTTTTCCTTTGATTGTTAAGGAGTGTTAGCAGGTACACTATATTGCCAAAAGTATTGGGACGCCTGCCTTTACACACACATGAACTTTAATGACATCCCATTCTTAATACGTAGGTGTTAATATGGAGCTGGCCCACCTTTTGCAGCTATAACAGCTTCAACTCTTCTGGGAATGCTTTCCACAAGGTTTAGGAGTGTGTTTATGGGTATTCTGGACCATTCTTCCAGGAGAGCGTTTGTGAGGTCAGGCACTGATGTTGGACGAGAAGGCCTGTCTCACGGTCTCCGCTCTAATTCATCCCAAAGGTGTTCTGTCGGGTTGAGGTCAGGGCTCTGTGCAGGTCAGTCAAGTTCCTCCACACCAAATGCGCTCATCCATTTCTTTATAGACCTTGCTTTGTGCACTGGTGTGCAGTCATGTTGGAACAGGAAGGGGCCATCCCCAAAGTGTTCCCACAAAGTTGAGAGCATGAAATTGTCCAAAATGGCTTTGTATGTTGATGCATTAAGAGTTCCTTTCATTGACACTAAGGGTCCCAGCCCAAACCCTGAAAAACAACCCCACACCATAAACCCGCCTAAACCAAACTTTACACTTGGCACAATGCAGTCATGCAAGTACTATTTTCCTGACAACCACCAGACCCAGACTTGTCCATCGGATTGCCAAACAGAGAAGCGTGATTCGTCACTCCAGAGGACACGTTTCCACTGTTCTAGAGTGAAAGGCTTGGATGCAGCTGCTCGGCCATGGAAACCCATTCCATGTAGCTCTCTGCGCACTCTTCTTCAGCTAATCTGGAGGCCACACAAAGTTTGGAGGTCTGTAGCTTACTGACTCTGCAGAAAGTTGGCGAATTCTGCACACTGTGCGCCTAAGCATGTTCTGTCCCCGCTTTGTGATTTTACATGGCCTACCACTTTGTGGCCGAGTTGCTGTTGTTCCCAATTACTTCCACTTTGTTATAATACCACTAACAGTTGACCGTGGAATATTTAGTAGTGAGGAAACTTCACAAATGGACTTACTGCACAGGTGGCATTCTATCACAGTACCACGCTTGCATTCCTTGAGCGCCTGACAGCGACCCCTTCTTTCACAAATGGTTGGAGAAGCAGTCTGCATGCTGAGGTGCTTGAGTTTATACACCTGTGGCCATGGAAGTGATTGGAACATGTGAATTCAATGATTTGGGGGGGATGTCCCAGTACTTTTGGCAATATAGTGGTAGCATTTGTGTCACACAGAATCTGGTAAAATTCTCAGATGACAGGAATTCTTTGTGGAGTTTAAATGTTTTTTTAGTGTTCACCTGAGATGAACACAGATTTAGTGCTAACACTAATTTAGAATTAAGATAAGTTTGGTTTTTTCAAGTCACAGGTATTTCTTTACAATCATCATATATATTAATTTGCCACATAAAATTTTGCTCTAAAGCTAAACTTTCTCCAAAAATAAATAAAAAAATACCCAGCAAGATCTTGTATTTTAAAATAGAGATAAGTGGGGCCAGTGTCCAAACATGAAAACCAAAAGCCTTAAAAGGTAGCGAACACATCCAATATGTTTTAATTTAAAGAAATGTGCCTTATGCATTTCTGAGACACGCCTGTAAACTGGAAATTATACAGTTCATGTCAGACTCTTAGTACTATTTTCTTGAGATAAGAATAAGTTTCTTGTTTGTTTGTCTGCTCACAGCAGGTGTAGAGGGTAGAATTTTGACATTTACCTGGAGTTACCTGTAATTCTCCTAATTTCCACTGCTGCCAGTTATCCAGATTTTACCACTGCAGTTATGTTTCTTCAGTGGTTAAGTTCTTCCATGGCTTGTAATAAATGATGCTCTGCACACAATTGTGCTGAGTGTCTGATACAGTGGCAAAGCTGTCACTATGCCATGAATTAATCTGATTTCAATACAAATCTGCCATGATTCCCAATGTCCACAAGTATGCATATGCTTACTCAAGTCATGTTATTTTCTTAAGCCAGACCTTTTTTTATTATAGGCAATACTGGCAAACATGCTGAATTACATATGGGCACAGTGGATTAATAACAGATACACACTCAAATTGTGTGATTATTTTTTTCTAAGCGGCACTTGTTTTTTGTCTATTACATTCTGTATTGTTATTTTACATGGCCTATGGAGCATGACTCACGATGAGTGAAAGCACGGTGGTGCACATTGGTGAAGGGTGCACATAACAGTTTCATTGTACTCTATATACAAGACATTTCTCAATTACTGAGGTCACTGTTTTATCCCATTGGCCTGGCCTATGTCTCAGCACAATTTGATCACTGAGGTCTACAGAGAGTTCCGTGGACATCATGTCTTCGTTTTTGTCCCAACATGCAGTGTGAATTGTGGGACCTCATATACACAATTGATGTAATTGATGTACCTTCTAAATGATGTCCAATCAATTCAATTTGCCACAAGTGGACTCCAATCAAGTTTATAGCTTAAGGATAACTAAAGCAAACAGGATGAACCTGAGCACAACTTGGACTTCCACAGCAATGGTCCTGAATACTTATAAAAATGGGAGATTTCAGTCTTTAATTTTTAACATATCTGCAAGCCTAACTGAAGATATTTTCACTTTGTCAATATGGGTTTTCGAGTATAGATTTATGGGCTAAAATATCAATTTAAAATGAAATCTTCAACACAATAAAGTGTGGAGAAAGTGCAGGGGTCTGAATAATTTCTAAATCCATTATATCTGAGGGAATTACAATTGTTCAACTCAGGTCACTGGTCCCATGGCAGATCTGTTCAGTCTCAGCCTGTTTTTAACGGGCGACTGAAATTCTAAAGAAAATCACATTTCCCTGATGATAATAACAGCTATTCACTAACTACATTTAATATATTCTTGAAAACATTTTCAAGCACCCTGTTTACCACTTCAGATAGTTTACAGTGTATTTCTAATGATTTTTTTATTTTGTTTCTGAAATGCATTAAATTAGTTGACTACAAAAATAGACTAAAACGAGAAGGTTAATGTTTGGAAATAATTTATTCAGATTAATTTACTATGTGTTAATCTTACCATGTACATGAACAAAGCAAAAAAAAACATACTCTTGGTGGTGTGGACAGTTATCTAAATTCTTATTTGATAAATAGATCAAGATTCAGTCAAATGGAGGAAGCCCAAAAAGTTCTGGTTTGAAATCTTCCATGGACTTGAGCACCAAAGTGGCATCTTTCGTTAAATCTGGATTGAGGTTTTCATCTGGTATCATAACAAGTTGCATTCCTGCTGCGATTCCTGCAAGAACACCATTGGGAGCATCCTCAAATACAAGACACTACATATATGGGAAGAGACAAGCACAAACAGTGATGCCTTAAATAAATGTGTTAACAATAAATGATAAAATCAATCTGTCTTTATACTATTAATACACCTTTAGTAAATTACTGTCAATGGTATCATATTTCTGTTAAAATAGAATGAGAAATCAATACATTACATGTAATATACAAAAAAAGAATAAAATGTACCTAAAATGATAGAAATCAGAAAAAAAAACCAGTAACCTTAAAGTTAAAACCTCCGGTAATGAAGTGGGGAGATACAGGACTCCTTGAGGATCATTAAGAATGCAAAATCACAGTAGAATCCAAACCAACCAAAATAGGACTTAAAAATGTATGGGGGTTTGGGTAGGTGGTCCTTCAGAAGGCCAGACTATGAAAACCTTATTATGATTTCATTTTTTTGTTATTCTTCAAGCTTGATAGCCCAGCAGTCATGCAATGGACATACAGTACTGGATACCATCAATGGTAACAACAGATGGTGGGTACGAAGTGTCAAAACATATGATGAGGATATTTTGTCAATATAAATTAGATTTAAACTAAGAAAAGTAAAAGCAATGAGAGCCCTAATGTGATTGTAGCATGCACATCAAGGAAGAGATTTGGCTGCTTGACACAGACAGCATGAAGAGGAAAAGTGATAGAAAGAAAAAGAAAAAGAGAGTGAACATAAATAACTGAACATTGAAAACATGAAGTGTAAAAAGTTTTTTTTTTAACAGGTGAACAATAACTTCAGACTGTTGACAAGTTGCATAGTTTCAGTTTCCTTGTTCAAGAAGGTTTGACTAACTGAAACTGCCTAGGTGCCCTGTTCAAATTAAACAAATGGAATCTTGATAGATAGATAGATAGATAGATAGATAGATAGATAGATAGATAGATAGATAGATAGATAGATAGATAGATAGATAGATAGATAGATAGATAGATAGATAGAACAATGTGGTACATTGTGACAAAGAGGTGAGAAGGATGTAAGGATTAAAAAAGAGTTGCTCACTGGTTAGAGGAAGAATGCTGAACCAGAACAACTACAGGTTGAGAGAGTCAGTACCAGGGAACACATTAGATAATGGCTTAAACTTAAATGAAAACACACAATATATCTTCAAAAAAGTCAACAGTGCAGCTATCTATTAAGGAGGATGAAAAAAATTAATATTTCAACTACCATCCTATGGAACTACTATACATGTTATATTAAGAAAAAACCTCAATTAGTGTTTGCTCTCTGTGGAAAATCACAATAATTGTATAACAAAAGAGCAGAAAGAAAACCTTCTGGTACACGATACTTGCGGCCAAAATTTAAAATGCATAGAAGAAGAAAAAGTTTTATACTGAGAGTAATAAAACTTGTAAGTAACTAAATTCAATTTTGTTGAAATAAGCAACCTTTCTAGAATTTTTTAATACATACTGTATGTAATATGTCATTAACTTGAATTTCATTGCATGCCTTGTCTGTAGCAAGGTGCTATTGTACATTGCCATGAGTGTCAAAGGAAGTTTCCACTTATGGACAATAAAGGTAAACTAAACTTAGCCATTGGTTTGTAGGAATACATCCAAGTATTTTTGAACCCACAATCTCCATGTCACACTTGAACTCAAAACATGGGAGGCAGCAGTGGGAAAACTAAAAACAAAAGGTTTTTTCTTTGCAAAAGAAAAAATAATAGAAAACCATGTATAAACACTATTGTAGTTTTTATTAATAAAATATCCTTAATGTTTAATATTTCAGAAAAATATATCAATACACTATTATGTAAAACCTTTTAGTAGATTTTCTCTTAATTTGTGCATTTTTCTATATTGCTCTGCATCAGTATGACACATACTGAATAAGCAATGTCAAAAATGATTTCAATTAAGAAAACAAATAACCTTGTGTCTTTATAGCATAAAATATGAACTTCATAATATCTTAATCAAAGCTTTGATAACTGTTTTTACCTAGAATAAAAATGTAAAGGAAATTCAACTTCATTATCCTTGTGCTTCCGAAAAATTTGATTATAGGCCTTCTTTTTAAATAAATTGTATACTTAACATCCTGTCAATATGTGTGGACAGTGAACTACTTCTAACACTATGTTGTTTGGACCAATTGATTCCAGATAACAAGAAACACTCTTTCTTTGTGATTTGCTGTTGACTCTTTGTTTGTGCTGTTGTACAATTTTCTGTAGCATAAAACTTAGGTTTGTAAAGTCTTCAGCGAAGTCTAGAAGTAGTAAAAGCATACTTCAAATAAGCCAGTCTTTAAAAATTCTTTATAAAACTAGATCAAATTGGCATTCCTGTTGCACTTATAAACCTTTTTTTTATTTTATTTTAAAGTACTTAACTTTTTGACCATGAAAGGCCTAAATGACTTCTGTGATGTCACTAAGCTTGTTGAATAACACCAAATAATGATTATAGAAGGTAATATGCATAATGAAAAAGCATAACTAATTCCCTTGAACTAGAAGCAATTAAAAGTCTTAATTACCAAAGAAGTCAGGCAAATGACCCATAATTATTACAGTTTTATTGTAACAGAAAAGCAATTCATCAGACATGCAGTCAATGTTTCCCTATTAACACATACTCTGAAGGAAGGCAGAACTGTCAAAAGATAAGAAAATACAGTTAAGAAGTAATAATCCAGACACTACTAATGATCAGTTGGCTAAAGACAGAACAAAAAGATGGCGACTTTAGTAACATTACACATATTTCTTTTTATAGGAGAAAATAATGTAAAACATTTTGATACTCAGTTAAATAATACACATAAATACAGTGGTGTGAAAAACTATTTGCCCCCTTCCTGATTTCTTATTCTTTTGCATGTTTGTCACACAAAATGTTTCTGATCATCAAACACATTTAACCATTAGTCAAATATAACACAAGTAAACACAAAATGCAGTTTTTAAATGATGGTTTTTATTATTTAGGGAGAAAAAAAATCCAAACCTGTGTGAAAAAGTAATTGCCCCCTTGTTAAAAAATAACCTAACTGTGGTGTATCACACCTGAGTTCGATTTCCGTAGCCACCCCCAGGCCTGATTACTGCCACACCTGTTTCAATCAAGAAATCACTTAAATAGGAGCTGCCTGACACAGAGAAGTAGACCAAAAGCACCTCAAAAGCTAGACATCATGCCAAGATCCAAAGAAATTCAGGAACAAATGAGAACAGAAGTAATTGAGATCTATCAGTCTGGTAAAGGTTATAAAGCCATTTCTAAAGCTTTGGAACTCCAGCGAACCACAGTGAGAGCCATTATCCACAAATGGCAAAAACATGGAACAGTGGTGAACCTTCCCAGGAGTGGCCGGCCGACCAAAATTACCCCAAGAGTGCAGAGACGACTCATCCGAGAGGTCACAAAAGACCCCAGGACAACGTCTAAAGAACTGCAGGCCTCACTTGCCTCAATTAAGGTCAGTGTTCACGACTCCACCATAAGAAAGAGACTGGGCAAAAACGGCCTGCATGGCAGATTTCCAAGATGCAAACCACTGTTAAGCAAAAAGAACATTAGGGCTCGTCTCAATTTTGCTAAGAAACATCTCAATGATTGCCAAGACTTTTGGGAAAATACCTTGTGGACTGATGAGTCAAAAGTTGAACTTTTTGGAAGGCAAATGTCCCGTTACATCTGGCGTAAAAGGAACACAGCATTTCAGAAAAAGAACATCATACCAACAGTAAAATATGGTGGTGGTAGTGTGATGGTCTGGGGTTGTTTTGCTGCTTCAGGACCTGGAAGGCTTGCTATGATAGATGGAACCATGAATTCTACTGTCTACCAAAAAATCCTGAAGGAGAATGTCCGGCCATCTGTTCGTCAACTCAAGCTGAAGCGATCTTGGGTGCTGCAACAGGACAATGACCCAAAACACACCAGCAAATCCACCTCTGAATGGCTGAAGAAAAACAAAATGAAGACTTTGGAGTGGCCTAGTCAAAGTCCTGACCTGAATCCAATTGAGATGCTATGGCATGACCTTAAAAAGGCGGTTCATGCTAGAAAACCCTCAAATAAAGCTGAATTACAACAATTTTGCAAAGATGAGTGGGCCAAAATTCCTCCAGAGCGCTGTAAAAGACTCATTGCAAGTTATCGCAAACGCTTGATTGCAGTTATTGCTGCTAAGGGTGGCCCAACCAGTTATTAGGTTCAGGGGCAATTACTTTTTCACACAGGACCATGTAGGTTTGGATTTTTTTTTCTCCCTAAATAATAAAAACCACCATTTAAAAACTGCATTTTGTGTTTACTTGTGTTATATTTGACTAATGGTTAAATGTGTTTGATGATCAGAAACATTTTGTGTGACAAACATGCAAAAGAATAAGAAATCAGGAAGGGGGCAAATAGTTTTTCACACCACTGTATGTAAACACAAAGTCCTAAGCAACTCTGAACAGGTGGCATTCAGCATAATATTAAAACATATCAATAATTTATTACAAATACAACATAACTCCAAATAAACAAAACTGTAAATAGGATTACACAGACATAGACATAATGTATTCTATTCCAGATTTTCACTCAAATAATATATAGTAATAACTGTTGCTTTGTCATTGGCACTCTGATATGGCTTGCTGTTAGTGATGAAATGAAAGATACATAGATATTGTCGAAGAAATTTACGGGCACTCCCCCACACCACCCCCCCCCGCCACCATTGAGTATCCCATATACTGTAGGCAATAAACAGAGGTAGGAGAAAGCATCAATCAGTCTTCTTTATATACACACACACATATATTTATTTACCTAAGTCTTGCAAGAACTAACCCTTACAGTGCAAGCATCTTATTACAAAGAAGGTTTGATAAGTTACAAAGGAGGGTCACTTGTCAGGCTCTATTTATACATTTCACTGATAATCAGAAAACTTTTAACATGATTGGTTATGCCCAGTTGTTAACGGGATATGACAAACATTAATACCTTAAGTAACCACAATTAACCCGGTCCAATAAGCTGATTGATAGTCTTGTCAACTTAGGAGTATGTGACTTTTAAATGTTTTTAACAGGTGCACTTACGAGCATACGATTTTGCACAATGGGTTTTCCTTCTTTAATCCAACTGGGTACATCAACAGGCAACTTAGCCTAAGCGTTACAATAGAACAGTGATCTTGCCTTAAAATCTGACCTTTTCTCTTAAGCTTTATATATTTTTGCTGTAGTGAAAAGTGAAGCAAAAAGACACCTTTTATTGGCTAACTAAAAAGATTACAATATACAAACTTTCGAGGCAACTCAGGCCCCAAACTCACTAAAATGCCTTCTCTTAATAACTCAAATCATATTGCAACTCAGGCCCCAAACTCACTAAAATGCCTTAATAGCTCAAATCATATTGAATAATAAAATAACAGCTTCAACCTTTAAGCATAAGCTCAGAAGAGAAATATAAAATTCAAGCACATACCCTGCAGATAATAAAGCACATCAATCCAGGATTCAAATTTAACTTCTACAATATCAACTGATTAAATTTTAATTAATCACTAAAAGAAGAACAGTAAATAATACACTGCTCTTAAATACAAACATATATAAAATGTATGTGTTAACTTTTGAACTGAAAGTCTTTATTTTTTGCATAACGCTTTATGATTTGTAACAGAAAGCTATGATGATTCCATCAGTAGGCACTGATGATGTGCATGTCTGATATTACTACTAATATGAATACAAGACATTCTGCCTGAAGTTTGTTTTATACCACCATTTTATAAATGTTCTCATTGTGTGTGTGTAACCAACACTAAAAAGTTAATGTTAAATTCACACAAGTGTTTGCTTAGCTAGAATAAAACTCTAGCTACTTAGATAATACACGGTTCTGTTTTATCTTCTATAACCTAGCATTTTAAAGGAAAAGTCTTAAACACAGCTATACTTATAATGCAACAAAAGAATAATCATATATTTGCAAATAGAAAGCTACATAAGTATATAGTTTTCTGACCGTATGCCATGAATATACAGAAACCTATATTGCAACTTAAAGAAACTTAACTAATATATTAGCTTAAAACTATAAAATCATAAGCAAAAAGGTGTTTTGTGTGTATTGTCAATTTTCCTTTTCAGTTTTGTGTGAACTGCTTTTGTTTTGAATTTCACAAAAACCTTCAAAAAGAAGGCACATAGGACTTTTGCTTGCCCATTATACTCAATGCTCAAACCTTTCCAATAGCTGCAGAATTTCGTAAACCTTGAAGAAAAGGCAGCTATAGTGTGAATCACAGAAGGCCATAGCAACAGGGAAATAAAGTTCAATGATGAGTGAGATAAGGACTCACAGAACAGACACCTCACATCAGAAAAGTGTTAACTGCTATAAACTAAAATACAATTTTTAGTGGGAGGCATGTATGCCAGACTCCAGAATGGAAATCAGAAAAATGCATACAACAATGTAATGGAACGTGGAGCAGGAGTGTTATCCAAAACATTACAATTAATCATTTTGTAAGGCACTTAAGAAATATGTTAAAAATGGGTTATTTTTACATACTACAACAACAGGGGCAGTAATTATCTTGTCTAATTTTCTGATCTTCTCTCAAAACGTTCCTTTCTATTATTATTGTGGTATACTGTATTTTTCATCCAAGATGACTATTCACATACATTGTTACACATGTAGCACAGGCAGGTGAAGTGACTAGCTCAGGGTCACACAGTGAGTCAATATCCAAATAAATTAATAGTGAGTTAAAATCCAAAGTGGTTTGAGATTAACATTAGCTAATTTGTACTCATTTTTAATCATTGTTTTGAAATAAATAAACACCATAAACAGGTCTGAGGCTGAAAGTTTATGTATTGTGCAGCAATCTTTATGTAGGGAATAAATGTATTGTGACAGGCTAACAAACATATCATGAAACTGCAAAGTATTTTTGAACTGTGCTTGTTTTGGCTTGTACAGTAATGTGTTAAATGTTTTTAAAAGTTTAATATAATTATAAGGGAAATGTGTATATCTATATTCTGTAGACTTTTTACTTATTAGATAAGCACCAAATATTTGATGTTCAAATGTTTAGTCTTACTCTCCATGGACATGCTGTCAAGAAGATAGTAATTACGAGTTGCAAATTACATGTGAATGCCCTACAAAGTTGGACAATTTTGAAAAAAAAAATAGCTGTCTGCGAAGTGACAGGGTAAACTACTTGGAACCCCAAATATTCAGATTTTTTAAAAATATTATTCTGTTTTTTTGTTTAATATTACGGTTTCATATGTTATCTTATATTGCTGTTTAACACTAGAATTATCAAAGCTTACAAAAAAACTTGTAATCCCGGCCCACCTTAAATCCCTTTGCACCTCTCCGTCAGCATGTTTTGTGTTGTAAATGTGTTGATCAGCGAAAGCAGCAAGCAGCCTGCTATACCATCTACTCACCAACGCAGAAAGGGCAAAAAGTTCTCTCATATCAAGTCTGTTTACCTGCATGTGAGTTGCCTGGAGTTGTATAGGGTAAATAATATGTCGTTATTTGGAAAACATGCATTTTATGTGTGTTCCGTGTCTACAAAAATATATGTAAACACATTGTTAAAACAGAAACGTTTTTCATGTTTTAGCAATAACTGACAAAATGTAGACATAAAGTGTATAAAATGTGAAGCCTAAAGTCCAAATATGAAATAAACACTTTCACAAAAGGTACAAGTATAACAAAACAAGTGTGCTTTTATTCAAGAATATAACTGCAGAAAAAGAACTCGCGTTAGGGTTTAGACATTGACATGCCTTTAATACGACCGCATTGGTGGCGCAGCGGTAAGAACTGCTGACTCGTAATCAAGATGTTCATGGTTCAATCCCAGATGAATCTGTTTTGAGTATTGAGCTGCTCTTATTCTTACTATTACAGAATAAAAACATACATTTGATTTGAGTCTGTAACAGCCGGTGTAAATTTATGGTACTTGTAAAGGTTAGCATTTTTTTTTTATTCAGTTTTATTCTCTCAGTCACGTTCATGCTCGCCCCGATCTGACACTGCTGTTTTCAAATAATGACGTGCTATAGAAGAGGTGACCTCAGATGAGGATGAGGCTTCTACATTGGAAAAAGAGAACAGAAGCCCTCCCCGCAAGAAACATCTACTCACATATAAGAACAACGCAGCTGCACCAGGCGTAAAGGCGAAAGATGGCATGGTTTGGATGCAGAAACAGGGCCGGGATTACAAGTTTTTTCATAGGCTTTGGTAATTCTAATGTTAATTACAGTAACTATAGCAGTTGTTTTGCTGTTCTCTGTAATGGTAAATGATTTGTCTTTGAGTGGATGCATCTTCCAATGTGATGTACCTATTTCCTTGCTTAGTCCTAAAACAATTGGTGTCAGTTATAGTGCTGTTGGTTAATCGGGTGTATCAGAGGTTCTATGTAACCAACTAAGTGCTCTTCTGTATATAATTTTTATGTATTTTTTTTTATCAAGGGTAATATTATTAGCAAGCAGTGTGGTGTAGTAGTTAAGGCTTTGGATGTACGATTTCAAATCCTGAGGCTTGGGTTCAAATCCTGCTACTGATGCGGTGTGACCATAAACAAGACATTTCATTTATCTGTGCTCTAAATGAATCTATACTAATAAAAGGCAAAGCCCTCACTGACTGACTCACTCGCTCACTCACTCACTCACTCACTCACTCACTCACTCACTCACTCACTCACTCACTCATCACTAATTCTCCAACTTCCCGTGTAGGTAGAAGGCTGAAATTTGGCAGGCTCATTCCTTACAGCTTACTTACAAAAGTTAGGCAGGTTTCATTTCGAAATTCTATGCATAATGGTTATAACTGGAACCTCTTTTTTGTCCATATACTGTAATGGAAGGCAGCAAGATGGCCGTAGGAGACGGAGTTGCGTGTCGCGTCGTCATGCCTCCCATGTAATCACGTGAACTGACTGTGAACTCAGTACGTAGAAAAGAAGGAGGAGCCCCAAAGAGCGCTGAAGAAAACATTCATTACACAATTGACAAGGCAGCGAAACAATAAGAAGCGAGTGAGTGACGCATACAAGCATCTTCATAAGACACGAGGTATAAAAAAGCACGGTGTAAACCGTAAGTTTAAATTAAGTTTATAGAAATGCTCCCGCTGCCGTTTGCAATACCATATTCGCGAGATACAAGTTTAATGAGAAGACACGAGGTATAGAAAAGCACGGTGTAAACCGTAACCTTATATTAACTTTATAGAAATGCTCCCGATGCCGTTTGCAAGGCCATATTCGCGAGATACAAGTTTAACGAGAAGACACGAGGTATAAACGAGAGTTTGGATCACTTTGTAACAGAGTTAAAATTGCTGTAGCGAGAAACTTTTAACTGCCAGGCACGGTGCAAACCGTAAGTTTAAATTACCTTTATACAAATGCTCCCGCTGCCGTTTGCAATTCCATATTCGCGAGATACAAGTTTAATGAGAAGACACGAGGTATAAACGAGAGTTTGGATCACTTTGTAACAGAGTTAAAATTGCTGTAGCGAGAAACTTTTAACTGCCGGGTCTTAGCTAACATTAAATAAACCCGTGGACATCACAACATCACACAAGAGAGTGGCTCACGTGAAGTGACTAAACGCAGCAGGAGTGATCACTTCGATGAATCAAACCTGTTCAAAAAACACATTACACAATTGATAAGGTAGGAAAAGAATATGAAACAAAGCACGGTATAAACCGTAACTTTAAATTAAGTTTATAGAAATGCTCCCGCTGCCATTTGCAATACCATATTCGCCCCTGCGAAGCGTGGGGATTTTGCTATATATATTAAACTATTTCAACCATTGTATGATCTGCTTCTTGCAACTGAAAGAGGGCACCGTGGCAGAAGTTAGCTGACTTGCTGACCAACCACAAGCGTTACCTGGTAGGTAACCACCCATACAATCAGATTGTGAATCAGACTACGAATGCCTGCAATGTAATTACCCTGATCTACATGCTGTCAAATGAACGAACCACACGCCGTGGCACAATGTTAGGGGCTTCGCCTCTAGCGCTGACGTCCGAGGTTCGATTCCCGTAAGGGAGTGCAGTGAGTGTGTACGCCTGATGAGCCCACAATTACGACGAAACACGTGTCGCGTACTATGCATCTTCAAAGCACAGTGTAAACCATAAGTTTAAATTGAGTTTATAGAAACGCTCCCGCTGCCGTTTGCAATACCATATTCGTGAGATACAAGTTTAATGAGAAGACACGAGGTATAAACGAGACTTTGGATGACTTTGTAACAGAGTTAAAATTGCTGGAGCGAGAAACTTTTAACTGCCGGGTCATGTCGCGTGTTCTCGGGTAGGTACACCAAAAAATGTATACATTTATGCATGTAATGGGCAAACAAAAAATGTACTATACCCGAAAGCACTGCAGTAATACTCAATGTATCTTTACTTCTTAAATGTTAATGTTTTACTGTTTAATAATTTATACTCTTCTTATATGTTGTTCAAATTCTTTTATCAAAATACCAGTAACAGCGCACTGCACGATAACGTGGAGTGAATACACTTGACATGAGCATTCATGTTATTTATCCTCTTTCTCTGTACGTTTACCATTCGTTTGCTCAGAGGTTGATGCGCTTGCTGCTTAATGAGCAGCTCTTCACCCTAGCGTCCCGCTGCTTCTCTTCTTTCGTCTGCATCTTTTCCCGTTAAAACTGATTAAGTTAGTTTTTGTGTTGCGATAACTTAGTATGTTTTCTTTAATTTTTCAGTTAAGCTGGCACTTAAGTCTTCAATCTGCCTCAAGAATGATTAGTGAAGGTGGTAGGGAATGAAAACGGCACCCGTACGCATCCGCCACAGCCGCACTGGTGCGCGCAGCTGTGAGTTGATTCTACAATAAAATAAAATAAAGATAAAAAGAGTAATAAAATCATCACCCCGAAAGCGAATAGTAGACGTGACGTCTATGTGTACCAAATTTCAAGTCAATAGGTGAAACGGTTTGCGAGCTACAGGTGATTTAAAATCCTGGACAGACAAACGAATAGCCACGGTAGCGTACTATAGAAGAAGATTTTACTGTGTAATAATTTATATTTATATGTAATGTGCTTCTTATATATTACTTCATATTCTTATATGATAATGATGTTAATGTTGTTTATATTGATTTCTATGTTATTGTAAGTGCTCTTTATTTGTGGAAAAATAAATTTGGCAATTAACAAACTTATTTTATACATACTACATTTTATTTTTTTCTCTTGCACTCAGTGAGCGAATCCACTGGGTAATCAGCTATTTATATATATATATATATATATATATATATATATGTGTATATATATGTAGATATGTACATATATATATGTAGATATGTAACTATACTGTATATCTATATATATGTGTCTGTGTATATATGTGTGTATATATATATGTATGTTTATGTATGTATGTGTATATGTATATATGTATATGTGTGTGTGTATATGTATGTGTATATATATATATGTATATATATGTGGATGTGTATATGTATATATATATATGTATATATGTAGATATGTGCATATGTAGATATGTATACATATGTATATGTATATATATGTTTATGTGTGTGTGTGTATATATATATATATATATATATATATGACAGCAACACTCATAACAATGACAACACAATTACACTGACAATCATGTTACGTTATTTTTAAAGTGTTTCCTTTTCTTTTTCATAACCTCTTTAACACACTACTTCTCCGCTGCAAAGCGCGGGTATTTTGCTATATATATATCTATATATATAGATAGATATAGATAGATAGATATATAGATAGATATATGTGTATGTATGTAGATATGTATATATATGTGTATATATATATATGTAAATATGTATATGTATATATATGTGTCTGTATGTGTGTATATATATATATATATATATATATATATATATATATATATATATATATATGTGTATGTATGTATGTATGTATGTATGTGTGCATATATATATGTATGTATGTGTGTATATATATATATATGTATGTATGTATGTATGTATGTGTATATATATATATATATATGTATGTGTGTATATATATATATGTTGATATGTGTATATATATATGTATATATGTATATATATATGTATATGTAGATATGTGTATATGTAGATATGTATATATATGTTTATGTATATATATGTTTACATAACCTCTATAACACACTACTTCTCCGCTGCGAAGCGCGGGTATTTTGCTAGTTAACAAAATAAATATAACCAATCGAATCCCAAATGCCGCCTTGAAAAAAGGCATTAGTCAAATAATAACAATATTATTAGGTCACTGGAGCTGTTTAGTCTTGAAGATGCTATACTAAATCTTTATAATGACTTGACTTTTGCTGATGGTCGATGCATAACACAATTTTAAAGGAAAGTATATACTTGTGAATTGAAATAGGTAATTGTCAGGAATAATGTAAAATGTGAGTATATACTATTATCATTATTAGATGGTTATGGTTTTTATTTTGTTTATGCTACTCACTTAAATACAGTATTTCTTTTCATGTTTTTTGTCATTTGTATGCAGTTCCCCTTTAAAGTCTGCAAATGTGAATGCATATGCAAAGCAGTGCTTAAAGCTACATTGTTTGAATGAAAATGTGCTATATAAATACAATATTGTCATTGTTGTTGTTACCTACTGTATGTGTTACACTGATGTATTAAAGTGAAAACCGAGGAGTGCGGAGCAGTAGCTTTGAGCATTGTGACACATTTCGTATGGATTCCCCTTTAGAAATGCCACAATCTAAGACCAGAGCTAGTGTACTGCATGATTTAAGAACTATGATTGAAGAGAGTGAGAGGATTGTCAGTCCCATATGTAGTATTCAGCAATGCATTCATGGACTGGAGGCTCACAGAGTGCAACCCTGTATAACCAAGATGAGAGCCAGTAAGCACCTGGTAGTCAACAGCGAAAAACAGCACTTGCTAATCACTGAGCTTTGCACCTTTTTTGAGCTTCCATTTCACACCAACATATCTTTTTTCTGTCCAGGACACCACCTCATTTTCAGTCATCCATCTACCCCGATGGTTAGTGATTCTATTCACACGGCCCATCAATTGCTTCTGCAATTGCAATTGTGTCTAGAACTTCACTAAAGTCCACCTGTGGCAAACTTAATTGACTTGACATTTTTTAGAAAGGAACACAGCTGTGGATATAAGGTCCCACATAAACACACAGTATATGCACTATATATTACTGTATATGTGTGTTTGTATATTTGTGTATGTATTACATGCATGATGCATTTATGTTTGACTTGCAAAATTATGTTTTGTTTTTGCATTATATTTCATTTAGTAAATTATATTTACAACTGCACAATGAACTACCATAACAATAAGTGGAATGGCATTTAATAAAAATAAATTGATATCAGTTGAAAATGTTTTAAGTTTAGCATTTGTGAAATGCTATTGGTAAATATTATGCTTACAATTTTAAAGTAGAATTCCAACTTATAGCCAATCAATGCTCAATACATGCTATGTTTCCAGCTTCTATCATGACTTTCAAAATAATGCAAATCACTTTTGTTTGATTTTAAGTTGACCTGACAAAAGAAAGCTATGCTGAAAACTGGTCCACCATAGGCAAAACTTGATTGAAAATGTCAAATGGCAGACTATTATTTTATACCCCGAAAGTATGTGACTAATGCTTAAAACACTGCATTATACACACACACATACACGCTTGCATATACACAAACACAACATAGC
The DNA here is from genome assembly GCF_900747795.2 of Erpetoichthys calabaricus. Lineage (NCBI taxonomy): Eukaryota > Metazoa > Chordata > Cladistia > Polypteriformes > Polypteridae > Erpetoichthys > Erpetoichthys calabaricus. The sequence continues at coordinate 281,980,400 of NC_041397.2, read as the reverse complement.
TGAAAATCTCTTTTTATGAAGGAAAAGAGAGTGAAACTAAAATGCACATGTATAAACTTTGTATTTAAAATTTCTTTATTTAAAAACAAAAAGGCTGAATAATGAAACTAATAATAAAAATTAACATTGAAAGTATAAATTGGGTCCTAATAAAAAGTGATTAAGGAAAGCACTTTTAACAAAAGTATTACATATGCAACACAAAAGTCTGAAGGAAAATGTTGCAAAGGGGCTGAGGATGGAAGCTAAAAATGTGTAGTGTTAGCAAAATAACCCTAAATTCCACTTATCCATCCAACCCACTCATCCAGAGCAGGGTTGCAGGGCAGGCAGAAGGCAGGAATAATGCTTAGATTATACAGTATGTTAATTCAAGTCCTCTATCTTCTTTTATACACAAATACATACATAAATCTTTTTACTGAATGTCAAAGTGCCAGAAAGATGCTACATGAAAACAAAAGATCAGCTCATTGTCCCCATATTTTAAGGGGTATGCTATTTCTTTTAATTAATTAATCGCAATGTAAGAACTAATTATTTCATGCAGTGCGGTAAAACCTTCAATTTAATGAACTGTCATTTACTAGTCATTAACAACTTAATATCTTTTTACCTGCCTTTCAAATCTCCTATTGAGTATTTATGCCTTTGTTTTCAGTTCAATTCTGCTACCCACATTCATTGTAAATATTTCCATTGCCTGAGATCAACATCTAACCTAACCATTAGCACCTCGAAAAATGTATTAACGAGCATAAAAACTTCAGCATTTCTATTCCCATCACAAATATGACTGTTTTCTTTAGTTAGTGTTTAAGAAAGAAGGCATGTTCACAATGTTTCTGTGGCTTTAATTATAAACAAAATTAAAACATTTCCATCTCAAATTGTTTCAATTAAGAGATATCTCGAAGTATATCTCTCTATTATATAAAAAAATGCTGGGATAAGATGAGACTTTTTAGCCTGGGACGAGGTGTGAGTTTTTCAGAGAAATAATTTCAAGTCCCGCGAGATGAGACTTTGTGCCAAGAGAATTAACAATACCTGGGACCAGAAATAAAAGACAAAGAGTAGATGACAAAGGAGACTTTGTGCCAAGAGATTTAACCACGCCCGGGGCCGGAAATAAAAGACAAAGAGAAGATGACAAAGCAAAACGTCATGAAGAGGTTCAAAAACATTGGTGCAAACAAACAGAAATTATTACTCGGTGAAATAACGTAACAGCGAAAAGATATCGAATATATGGACATAGGTGATATGACACATTGTTCGGCTTTAAAGTTTAAGTTGGAGACTTGTAGATCATCTAATTCGTGTTGCCATAAGGGAAAAGTAGTGTTTCTTCCCACTGAAGAAGCGTATCTGCGAGAAATAAAAGATTTGTTATTTGGTGAAACTGAAACCCACAAACACTACAGGCAAAATCTCCGAATCTATAATAATCCGTTCGCGTTCGCATCAATCAATGTTCAAAACTTAAGATTTACTCGATTCAGGACAATATGCTATGAGAATCTGTGGTCCTGCAACCATTAAAGCTACTACAAGTTTAATTTCAAAGAAAACACGATTCGGTCAGGTTTATAATTACGATCACGGAAAGAATCAAAAGAGTTAAATGATCGGACGTATTAGAAATTCTACAGCCAATAATGGATACAAATCCATACATCCAAAAGTATCGCACTTTACACTAAATTAATCTGAAAAACATGGACAAAAAAGTTTTCTTGGATTTTTATATGAGATCATTTCAAGTCACTCGAGAAGATACTTTGTGCCAAGAGATTTGAAGAGGCGTATCTGCGAGAATTAAATCATTTGTTGTTTGGTGAAAGTGCAATCCACATACACCAGCCGCAGAGACGCGAAGTAACTGGCGCGTAGCGCAGGCCGGGGGATTGGCGAGCAAAGCGAGCAGGGGGCAAAGCCCCCTAGTTTAAAGATAAAAATGAAATTTTTTATAACAGAGATAACAACTAAAAAAAATGATTATAGCTATATTAGTTTTGTTTGCTTAAAAATCAGTCATGCCAAATGCATGTTTACAGTGCTTAGATGTAACATTGACTTTTCTCCTCATACCTCAATGGTGGGTCTCACTATGGTGATGTATTTTGCAATCACCAGTCATGTTCTTCAGTTAGCTAAGGAAGATGATAACGTACACAAGTAAGTAAAACGTGACTCTTTTACTCAGACTTGAATGACTTTCTACATGCATGTACATTTAAGAAATATTCTATTGGGATTATAGTTTGAATGTAACCCCTACACTGTTGCCCCTTTGTCACGTTTTCTTATTCTTTTATATTTCTGTCAACTATATTAATAAAAAAACAGAATAGCCAATTTCTAAACTACTACAGTATCAGTTACCTTTTATTATAAAATAATGATTTTCACTTTTATTTATATACACTATATTTTTAAATATTAGGATTTCAAGTATAGGAATTGGATTCAAATTAATGTGTAGATTGTGGTTAGGAATAACATATTTTTATATTTGATTACTGCACGGGCGGAATGGTGGTGCAGTGGTAGTTCTGCTGCCTCGCAGTAAGGAAACCTGGGTTTGCTTCCCAGGTCCTCCCTGCGTGGATTTCCTCCGGGTACTCCAGTTTCCTCCCACAGACCAAAGACTAGGGCTGCAATGATTAGTCGACGTAATCAACGACGTACACTACAAAAAATCGTTGACGCAGATTTTTTATCGTCGACGCGTCATAAACAGAACTTTCAATAGAGGCTCCAGTCACAAAGAACCACATTGTTTTTTGTAACTGCAATGCACTACATGAATGTCTGGGGGCAGTATTGTTTGTTATTGTTTGTCAAGACTGCACACAGTCCTACCAATAAAGAAGAACGTCTGAGGAGAACAAGAATGTAGAGGAAAATAAACGTGGTTGCAATGGCGAGTCGCATAGAGGAGGGGGAAGGAGATGGAAAAAAATTGAGACAGAAACTTTCTAAAGTGTGGGAGCACTTTACTGAAAAAGAAAAAAAAGTTGAATGCAGATTATGCAAAGCGGAGCTTTCTTTTCACGGCAGCACCATCACGATGCATGAGCATCTGAAACGTAAGCATCCTGGAGCTGTGATGCTGCCGTTTCTTGAGAGGTAAGTTTTAGCGAGTAGACTTAGTGTCACGTGTTAACGTTGATGTTTGTACTATAATGTGCATATCAAGGTTTCGACAATAATAGTTAACCCTTAAACCGACACATACTTGGGGGTTAATGTACCCCTGGACGCCAAATACTTTTTAGCTGCACTTTTTAAGTAAACGTCACAATTCACAAAGAAAATGTGAAATTTTAATGGAACACATATTTTTTTTCATGCAAAGAGCATCACAATTACTGCAACGCTGATCGTTTTATTTTTTCTTTAAATAATAATTTAAATTATTAAAATTTTATCACATAATAGATATTATAATACAGTAATCCCTCGCTATATCGCGCTTCAACTTTTGCAGCTTCACTCTATCGCGGATTTTATATGTAAGCATATTTAAGTATATATCGCACATTTTTTGCTGGTTCACATATTTCTGCGGACAATGGGTCTTTTAATTTCTGGTACATGCTTCCTCAGTTGGTTTGCCCAGTTGATTTCATACAAGGGATGCTATTGGCAGATGGCTGAGAAGCTACCCAACCAGAGCGCGTATTACCTATTAAATAAAACTCCTCAAATATATTGTGAGCACGGGGGCTATTCACACCCCTAGAAGATACGGCCGCTCCTCAAAAAACACTGAAAGATGACCTTCACATTGCTCTCTTCCTTGCTGGGCTTAAATGTGGCTGCTTTGTCAAGCAATATGCTTCCCGCATGGTGCTTCGCATACTTAAAAGATCAAACAGCATGTATTTATTTTTGATTGTTTTCCTTTCTCTCTCTCTTGCTCTGACATTCTCTGCTCCTGACGGAGGGGGTGTGAGCAGGGGGGCTGTTCGCACCCCTAGACGATACGGACGCTCATCTAAAAATGCTGAAAGATTATCTTCACGTTGCTCCCTTTCTTGCAGCTGGTTTGTCAAGCGACATGCTTCCCGCACGGTGCTTCACATACTTAAAAGCTTGAATGGCACGTATTGATTTTTAATTGTTTGTTTTTCTCTGTCTCTCTCACTCTCTCTGACATTCTCTGCTCCTGTCGGAGGGGGTGTGAGCAGGGGGGCTGTTCGCACCACTAGACGATATGGACGCTCCTCTAAAAAATGCTGAAAGACTACCTTTATATTGCTCCCTTCATAGCAGCTGCTTTGTCTGGCGGTGCTTCGCATACTTAAAAGTCCAAAAAGCACCTATTGATTTCTGATTGTTTGCTTTTCTCTCTCTCTCTCTCTCTGACATTCTCTGCTCCTGACGCGCACTCCTTTGAACAGGAAGATATGTTTGCATTCTTTTAATTGTGAGACAGAACTGTCATCTCTGTCTTGTCATGGAGCACAGTTTAAACTTTTGAAAAAGAGACAAATGTTTGTTTGCAGTGTTTGAATAAAGTTCCTGTCTCTCTACAACCTCCTGTGTTTCTGTGCAAATCTGTGACCCAAGCATGACAATATAAAAATAACCATATAAACATATGGTTTCTACTTTGCCGATTTTCACCTTTCGCGGGGGGTTCTGGAACGCAACCCCCGCGATCGAGGAGGGATTACTGTAATCATAATGTTTATAATTCATTTGTGAATTTCCCCTTGGGATTAATAAAGTATCTATCTATCTATCTATCTATCTATCTATCTATCTATCTATCTATCTATCTATCTATCTATCTATCTATCTATCTATCTATCTATCTATCTATACACACTGCAAATGAACTGTAAAAACTATAAAAAAAAAAAATACTGCAACAATCTATTATTATATGTTCAAGGTGCAACTGAAGTCATTGGTGAAATTCAGTAAATCACCGGGCCAACTGCGCTTGAACTGGCTGCACGCAAACACACAGAGGTAAGCGCTGATGCTTGCAGGCTCATCTAGTGCAGCGGCTGAATCCCAGAGACAGTGGGGCTGCAGTTCTGCTGGGGCCAGCAGTGGTTGTGAACTGGCTGCTCAACGAATATACGGCTTTGACTAACCACCTCCGGCATGCTGGCAAATTGGTCTGTGAAGCAAATATAGCCGGTTGTGGGGTTCAATGAATATACATCGCTGAATATACTCGGCTCCGGCATGCTGCCAAATTGCACTGAGAAACAACTTTAGCCGGTTCCGGCGGTTTAAGGGTTAAGTGAATATAATTTCAGTTATGTTTGCTAATGTATTTGGAGCTATAGTAAACGAGTGAATACGAGTAGCTGAGCCATCCAAGTTTTTTTTTCTTCTTTTTTCATATAAAATTTGAGTTCATATGAATAGTAAACCATCTCTAACTAACGTTAGGTAACTTGTGTTTTGGAGTATATCAGTAATTAGCTTGTTGCATATTTTAGTCCATTATTTTTTTATTTTGGCATAATTTAGTACATGATGTGATAAACTGCAACACTTTTCCTTCAGAGTGTGATGATTAAAACATCTTTCTCTGACTGCAAAATCATTCTTGTGTATTACTGCTACCTCTACTTCCTCTGAGCGTCTCTTCTCAGCAGCTGGGAACATTGTCTCAAAGAAGAGAGCCAGCCTCACACCAGAGCATGTCGAAATGTTCACGTTCCTGCACTGCAATCAGGAATATATGAACTGAATCTTTTATAAAACTGTACATTATTGTTTTATTTTATTTGAATTGAAGCTTTATTTAAACTTTTGGACTTTAAGACACACCAGTGGCCATTTTTGGTTAAGTTAAATGCACTTTTTTTATTTAAAGACTATGTGCACTTTAATTTGTATTGTTTAATGTATTTCTTTTTTATTGTGATGGTCACCATCCATCCATCCATCCATCCTCTTCCGCTTATCCGAGGTCAGGTTGTGGGGGTTGCAGCTTGAGCAGAGATGCCCAGACTTCCCTCTCCCCGGCCACTTCTTCTAGCTCTTCCGGGAGAATCCCAAGGCGTTCCCAGGCCAGCCGAGAGACATAGTCCCTCCAGCGTGTCCTGGGTCTTCCCCGGGGCCTCCTCCCGGTTAGACGTGCCCGGAACACCTCACGAGGGAGGCGTCCAGGAGGCATCCTGATCAGATGCCCAAGCCACCTCATCTGACTCCTCTCGATGCGGAGGAGCAGCGGCTCTACTCTGAGCCCCTCCCGGATGACTGAGCTTCTCACCCTATCTTTAAGGGAAAGCCCAGACACCCTGCGGAGGAAACTCATTTTAGCCGCTTGTATTTGCGATCTCGTTCTTTCGGTCACTACCCATAGCTCATGACCATAGGTGAGGGTAGGAACATAGATCGACTGGTAAATTGAGTGTGATGGTCACACTACTATAAAACATCTGATTATTTTCAAATTCATATGTTTCACTGGTTGTTATTTTAATTTATTATTAACTTTAATCGTGTTAATGCAGAGACATCAGGGTGACATTCACAGGTGAACAGACGTGAGCAGATGAGATAAGACATGCACTGGAGCCCAGAACAGGATGTGCAATCACAGGTCGCAGGCATCAAAATACTCAGGCATGAAATAATCGTGACTAATCGGAAAAAAAAAACTGATTAGTCGACTACCAAAATAATCATTAGCTGCAGCCCTACCAAAGACATGCAAGTTAGGTGCATTGGTGATCCTAAATTGTCCCTAGTGTGTGCTTGGTGTTGGATGTGTGTGTGTGTGTGTGCCTGTGGTGGGCTGGCGCCCTGCCTGGGACTTGTTCCTGCCTTGCGCCCTGTGTTGGCTGGGATTGGCTCCAGCAGACCCCCTTGACCCTGTGTTAGGATATAGCGGGTTGGATAATGACTGACTGATTACTGCAAATCTTTCATGGAAATTACAGAAAGCCAGGGTTGGAGGAAATTATGGAATATTCATTAAATAATAAGCCTTCCCAGCTCAGGGTGGGATGCAGCCTATTCAAACCACTGGGTACAAAGCAGAAACCAAACCACTACAGGGCCCACTCAATCACACACCAACATTCAGAACTGGCCAGTTTAGAATCACCAATTAACTTAATGTGCTTGGGGTGAGGGAGGGAAACTGAAGCACCAAGTAGGAAACCCACTCAAACAAAGAAAGAAAAGCTAAACTCCACAATGAGAATTGCCAGGTGCCAAATTCAAAACAGTGATGCTACACTATTACTTTTAATTCATATTTCAAGAATAACCTGTAAAAAATGAATCCTGGTGACTTGGCCAAATCCAACACTTAACAGCAATACTCAGATTTGTAGATAAGGGGGATCCACTGGGTTGACCATCCTGCAAGAGACAGGTTAGGAAACACCACCACGTTGGCAGTGTAATAACACACTGGCTATAAGAAAACAACTTTGTATACCAGGGCAGGAGGAAAGGAGCCATTACAGGGTAAGAGAACTTGTCATGCAGGGCATCCTGAAAGATAAACATCTAGAGGCAACAGAGCAGGACATTGGGAGGGCTAATGCAGAATTTTATCTTGAGAGCTGGGACACTGGAAACAACTAAAGTCACCTCTAGAATGGCATCCCTGTCTTCAAGGAAGGGATGCCAACATCTAAGAAAGTCATAACAGATCTTGGCTGGGATGTGAAGCTCAAAATGGAGTTTAAAATAGCAAGAGGTAAGTGTCAAGAGAATTTCTGGAGTGAAGACTCAATCATGGGAAGAAGAGTCCATACTTTGAGAAGGCGTGTCCAGAGGCCGGGGAAGAAGAGAAAGGTAAAGAGAGTGGAAGTGAGGATAGGAACTTTGTATGTTGGCAGTATGACTGGTAAAGCGAGAGAGTTAGCTGATATGATGGGGAGAAGGAAGGCTGATATATTGTGTGAGACCAGATGGAAGTGGAGTAAGGCCAGGTGTATTGGAGGCGGGTTCATATTGTTCTGCCATGGTGTGGATGGGAGAAGACATGGGTTAGGGGTTACCCTGAAGGAACAGTATGTCAAGAGTGTTTTGGAAGTGAAAAGAGTGTCGGACAGAGTGAAGCTGGAAACTGAAGGTGTGATGATGAATGCAGTTAGTGCATATGCCCTGCAAATTAGGTGTACAATAGATGAGAAAAAGATTTCTGGATTAAATGGTAGAGAGTGGACCCAAGGGAGAGAGAGAGTGGTCATTGGACTGGATTTCAATGACACGGAGGTGATGAGTAGGTATGGTGTCAAGGAGAGGAATGTAGAAGGGCAGATGGTACTGGATTTTATGAAAAGGATGGACATGGCTGTGATGAATACATATTTTAAGAAAAGGGAGGAACACAAGATGACATTCAAGAGTGGAGGAAGATGCACACAGGTAGATGATATCCTAAGCAGGATGGGTCAGTCTGAACGAGACTAGAGACTATAAAGTGGTGGCAGGGGAAAACATAATTAAGCAACATAGGATGGTGGTCTGTAGGATGATGTTGGATATCAAGAAGAAGAGTAGAGTGAAGGTAGAGCCAAGGATCAAATGGTGGAAGTTGAAAAAGGAAAACTGTAAGGTTCAGTTCAGAGAGGAGGTAAGACATGCACTGGGTGGTAGTGAAGAGTTACCAGATAGCTGGGCAACTACACAGAAGTGGTAAGGGAGACAACTAGAAGGGTGCTTGGTGTGACATCTGGACAGAAGGAGGAGGACAAAGAAACCTGGTGATGGAATGGGGAAATACAGCAGAGTATACAGAGGAAGAGGATGGCAAAGAAGGAGTGGGACAATCAGAGAGATGCAGAAAGTAGACAAGAGTACAAGGAGATAAAGTGTAAGGTGAAGAAAGAGGTGGCGAAGGCTGAACAAAATGTGTATGATGAGTTGTGTGAGAGGTTGGACCCTAAGGAGGGAGAAAAGGACCTGTACCGATTGGCTAGACAAAGGGACCAAACTGGGAAAGCTGTACAAGTTAGGGTGATAAAAGATGGAAATGTACTCTCAAGTGAGGAAGAGTGTGTTGAGCAGATGGAAAGAGTACTTTGAGAGGCTGATGAATGAAGACAATGAGAGAGAGAAAGAGGGTTGGATAATGTGGAGATAGTGAATCAGTAGTGAAACAGATTAGCAAGGAGGAAGTAATGACAGCTATGAAGAGGATGAAGAATGTAAAGGCTGTTGGTCCAGAAGAGACACCTGTGGAAGCATGGAGGTGTTTAGGAGAGATGGCAGTGGAGTTTTTAACCAGATTGTTTAGTGTAATCTTGGAAAGTGAGAGGATACCTAAGGAGTGGAGAAGAAGTGTACTGGTACAGATTTTTCATAATAATAATAATAATAAATTTTATTTATATTAACAATATATAAACATTATATATACTGTATATCTAGATAGATAGATAGGGGAAATTCACATACTCCAGCAGCACCTTACTGATACAAAAAACAATATTAAATTAAAGAATGATAATAATGCAGGTAAAAACAGACAATAACTTATATAATGTTAACATTTACCTCCCCGGGTGGAATTGAAAAGTCGCATAGTTTGGGGGAGGAACCATCTCCTCAGTCTGTCAGTGGAGCAGGACAGTGACAGCAGTCTGTCGCTGAAGCTGCACCTCTGTCTAGAGATGACACTGTTTAGTGGATGCATTTACATAGAATAAGGAGGGTGTGCAGAGCTGTAGTAACTACAGAGTGATAAAATAGATGTGCCACAGCATGAAGTTATGGGAAAGACTAGTAGAAGCTAGGTGAAGTAGGGATGTGATGATTAGTTAGCAGCAACATAGTTTCATGCTGGGAAAGAACGCTACAGATTCAATCTTTGCTCTGAGGGTATTGTTGGAGAAGTAGAGAGAAGGACAGAAGGAATTGCACTGTGTCTTTGTAAACTTAGAGAAAGCATACAACAGAGTGCCTAGAGAGGAGTTGTGGTATATTATGAGGAAGTCGAGAGTAGCAGAGAAGAATGTAATGGTGGTACAGGATAAATACAAGGGAAGTGTAACAGTGGTGAGGTCTGAGGTAGGAGTGATGGATGCATTCAAGGTAGAAGTGGGATTACATCATAATAATAAAATAATAAAACATTTTATTTATATAGCGCCTTTCCTATGCTCAAGGCACTTACAGAACATAAGAAAGAATGGCAGGGTATACAGTATATAACATTTTACAAACCAGATAAATAAGTAAAGAAGATTACGACAGTGAATCAGGGATCATCAGGGATAAGCTCTGAGCCCTTTCTTATTTGCAATAGCGATGGACAGATTGATAGATGAGATTAGACTGGAGTTCCCATGGACTATGATGTTTGCGGATGACATTGTGATCTGTAGCGAGAGTAGTGAGCAGGTCGAGGAATCCATGGAGAGGTGGAGAAATGCTCTAGAGAGGAGAAGAACGAAGGTCAGTAGGAACCAGACAAATTACATGTGTGTGAATGAGAGGGAGGTCAGAGGAATGTTAAGGATGCAGGGAGTAGAGTTGGTGAAGGTGGATGAGTTTAAATCAACAGCACAGAGTAACGGGGAGTGTGGAAGAGAGGTGAAGAACACAGTGCAGGCAGGGTGGAATGGGTGAAGAAGAGTATCAAGAGTGATTTGTGACAGACAGGTTCCAGCAAGTGTCAAAGGGAAGGTCTACAAGACAGTAGTGGGATCAGCTACAGTATGTTATATGGGTTAGAGACGATAGCCCTCACCAAAAAACAGGAGACAGAGCTGGAGGTGGCAGAGTTAAAGATGTTAAGGTTTGGATTGGGTGTGACAAAGATGGACAGGATTAGAAATGAGTACATTAGAGGGTCAGCTCAGGTTGGACGGTTGAGAGACAAAGTTAGAGAGGCGAGATTGCATTGGTTTAGACATGTGCAGAGATGAGATGCTGGGTATATTGGGAGAAGGGTGTTAAGGATGGAGCTGCCAGGTAAGAGGAAAAGAGGAAGGCCTAAGAGGAGGTTTATGGATGTGGTGAGAGAGGACATGAAAGTGGTGGGTGTAACACTGCAAGATACAGAGGACAAGAGGACAGGAAGACATGGAAAAAGATGACACATTGTGGCGACCCCTAATGGAAGCAGCACAAAGAAGAAGAGGACAGATATATAAAGCTGACAAGTAAGTGAGCCATCCCACAATGCTGAAGGGATGTACATTTTGACTTAATTCTTTATAAAGCTTTCTCTTTTAAGTTTTTGACGTGGGGGTGGGGAGAAAGGGTTTGTTCTGAGTTATTTGGGGTGTGAAGAGATCTCAAGAGAAGTCTGAATTTGAAAGATTTTCACACCTGAAACTTTACATGAAGATTTGGAAGACACAATAATGTATTTTTACATAAAATGCCCAGGTATGGACTGGGGTGAAAGAAACCACACTTTTTAACCCAAATAACACACTAATAAAGTGGGAAGTAGATGTATATTTATAAAGTCTGTGTGGTTAATTAAACATAAAAAGGGTTCAAGAATCTAATAGCAGATGTTAGCATGTATTTATTCATTTAGTTCTTTCAGCTATGTTGTCATATTCAGTTGTACAAACTGGGAATGAACAATGCTGAAGAAAATAAAACTTTAAAGTAGTCAAAAAATATGTACACTAAAGCAGTTACATATAGTATGCAACAGCACGTGGATTGCTTTTGGTTTATTTTACTACAGGGTTCAATTAGTGAACTCTAGTAGACAGAACATTTAGAAATGAATTACATATGACAGTGTACTGTCTTAGGGTGAGCCTAAGGGTGATTGCTAGTCCTGTTAAATGGCATGACTGATGGATGGCTGAGAATTCTTGCCTCATTTAGAATGACTAAAATGGTGAATGGCAAAGTGAAGTATTTTCCTTTTTATGATACATAACTATAATGAGGTTTTCCTTGAATGCTATAAATATAGAAATTATACTCTATATTTCATACCGACCCTCCTGAAACTGACCTTTTGCAGTTCTTAGTTATAAGAATCTATTCTGAATGGTAATGGTCTTTGACATTTTATTCATGACTCATTTTAAAATGTGGTAATTGGGTACACAATTACCAGTAAGGCTAATAACTGGGAGTATGTTATGCTTTTACTTTAAGAAAAAATAAACAGCGAGAAATAAACAGCAACTCTCTGCCAGGGTATTTATTTTTTCCTACATCTGCAAACTGTTATAGATATACCTTGAGGAATGCACACAAAAGTAATCTTTTTTTCTGTCAGTTATTTGCAAAAATATACTAAGGAAGCTAGGCTAATGACAGACAAAAGAAATTAGCAGACAAAATCAATTAGCAAAACAATTAAGCTAAATAAAATTTAAAATGCACATATCCTGAGTTACTTCTATCTTTGTATTAACTGAGTATAAAGAGAACAAGGTAATGCACCTTTTGAAATTTGCTTGTGCGAATCAACAATGAACTGGACCTAAAAGTTGCAAACAGAAACAAAAAATACAGATATGTATTGTATTAGATTGCCGTTGATCATATTCTGTGTTTTTGATCATTTCATCAACTAGTATAAAAGCAAGCAGTCACCTGAATAAAACGCTGCCATGATTTTAAGATGTGCGACCAAAAAAAAAAAAGAAATGAAAACTCCTTCCAGATAAAGATAAAACAATGATATATATAAAAGCAGCATGTATAAAATATTTAATTAAATATTTAAACTATGTACATAGGATTTTACCAAAATGAGGTGGACTTTTATCTAATTCATCTAAACCACACTTTTATCACAATTCATTTGTAGTGCAACCAAACTAATATTGCAAAATAACATACAGTGATCCCTCCGCCTAACGCGGAAGTTACGTTCCAGACCGATCAGCGATAGATGAAAATCCGCGATATAGAAAGACCATATAAATAAACATTTTTTTTTATAGTTTAAGCCTTAAAATACCCCTCACACATGCTTTAAACACATGTAAACTTATTAAAACACACTTTGTAAGCATATATGATATGTGGATGTCGGGCTAAGGATATGAGTAACATCTCTCTATTATAAAAAAAAAATCTTGGCAGGAAGACCAGGGAGACGAGGCGTGATCTTCTCAGAAGACAATTTGATGTCTCGCGAGAGACATTTTAATGTCACGCAAGACAAGGCAGTGAGACAAAAGGACAGCTGCTGTACAGGCTTTTAAATGATAGATGTGCAGAGCGACAAGCAGAACACGTACCTTGGCAGAAGCAGCACAAAGCCAGCAGCTGATCTGTCCACTTCTCCTTAGCATGCGTTCAGCCCTCACCCTGGCCCCCTTCACAACGCTAGTGGCAGAGACACGAAGTGGCAAAAGGACAGCTGCTGTACAGGCTTTTAAATGATCGATGTGCAGCAGCAGCAAGACAGCAGCTGAACTGATTGCATCTCTTCAGCGTGCGTTCATACACCCCCTTCACAATGTGAGCAGCGTTATAAGTCCCGCGAGAAAGAGATTTACCCACACCCAGGGCAGGAAATAATGGACAAATATTGTTTTTACAAAAGTTTAAAGTAAAGATGAAAATAATGCATATGTAACAATTCCCATGAAAATAACAATCTATTTAAATTGTTTATTCGGTAAACCAAACACGGGGATGGGCGAGAGAAATGAGTAGGGGGTGGCCCCTAGTAATAATAATAATAATAATTAATCCACGATGTAGTGGGGGCGCGATAGCTGAACCGCAATATAGCGGGGGACCACTGTATTTGAAACTTTGCAATTGTTCCTAGCAACAAATATGACTCTTTTCATAGAATACAGCAATTAGAAAAATCTATATATCTATCTACATTTTTTTCTTTTCTCTTTCTGCTATCCTCTGCCAGCACTTTCCACTACTACCATTTCACCAAAGTACGTTTTTGTTGCTGGAAGGGATGAATGATACTGCAATTATGATGATATTTACAGCATCAACATATTCTAAGAGGTTTTGTTTTTTTAAGTAATGTTGAATTACTTTATCTCATATAAGTACCGCAGAATGTCCAGATGAGGCTTGTAAGTCTTTTGAACTTTGAATGCCCTAGAGATTTATTTTATCCAGTATTCTTGGTAGCTGAAGTTTTTGTTTTACTTGGTTTACTCTTTCTGGCTGTCAGACCACAGCATATATTAATAGATCAGACATCGATTTTCCCCATTTTATCTATTACAGACTAGGGATCTTAATGCTTTTATAACTTTATTTTTTACTATTTGTAAAGCAATTAGAACTACATATACTGTATGTATAAAAAAGAGCTATATAAATAAATGCTGTTTCTGGTTGCCTATGATCACACAGTCAGTGGCCATGTTACTAGGCAGACCTGGATACTGTTGTAAATAGTTTTCTCCACCTAGTAATCGATAATGTAGCTGCATCTCAATATACATAGCAGACAGACATGGAAATGAGGTTTAGGTGGTGAGAGATGCAGTGGTGACAGTGTCACAAGAGTGGCTGACTTTTTGGGATTTCCAGGCACTGCTAGGAATGTTATAATAAACAATACTTCAGTACCTTTTTCACAAATACATGGTACAAAGTGAAAGTCGATGCAAAACTTAACAAAACAGTGATGCCCATAAGAAAAATAAACAACAAGTTAGCGCCATAGAGACATGAACATTAAAACAATATAAAACAGTACATTGTAGGGTGCACAAACATTTAATAAATCTACAAACAGTGCAAAAAAAAAAAAAAACAGGGATCCCAAAACTCAGTTTAAAACAATATAGTTTAGCAGGGAGGCTAAATGTATGTCTTTATAATTATACATATCCTAAGACAGCTCAACATATTTTGGATAGTTTTAAGGTGGCTCAAAAATGGATGTATTTCCTCAGACATCAGATAAGCTCATATTTTTCAGCCTGTTCTCACTAACTTTACAAATGTGCAATGGACTCCATCCTGACTGTCTACATAGCATTTTGGTATATGGAACCGGGGTCTATTACAAAAATGAGAATTACTATGAAATCCATTGAAACTGGGCTCAGTTCATTCCACAAAAAAAAAAAAAAAACAGTACTTCGCCAACTACTTATTTCTGGAGCAAATAAAAGTAGAATTACATCATGTGAGAGACCAGTTATGTATAAAACTCACTAATCCTCCTTTCTGGATTGGTCTCAGTCATGGGCTGTTCCAGAAAGAAAGATCTGATGAAATCCAGCAGTTCCTGGGGCATGCAGTGCCCTGAAACTTACCTGCAAAAACAGCAGTTTTAATAGGAAGGATTAATGTTTGTTGGGGTAATAATCAAGATCATAGAATTTAAAAATAGAACAAAATGTCCTGACGTAACTGCTGAACCTGGGTGGACCACTAAAGCCGACAAAATGATGAAAATGTTATGCCCCATTTTCAGGCGCCGCCGAGAGTGGCTGCTTTTTCAGCAGCTCCGTGTATGACTTTATTTTTCTACTTTTCTTTTTCTTTTTTTTATTGATCACACCTATCACTTTATTTTATGTGGATTCGTTCCCTGGACACACTTACTTTTACAACATGGGCATGGATTTTTACACGCCGAGACTCGTCTAATCAAGTATTCAACTTCGAGCGCTGAGAACAAATGCCAGTGCCGGTGTGGTTCCCTATTTACCAGACGAGGTAAGAAGGCGGTATCGTGGCAGCAGAGCCGGCACTAAGCTAAAAATGAAGCGGCTTGCGAGAAAGTGGCATTTTAAGCCTTCGGTGCCTTCTGTGATTCTGGGAAATGTGAACTCAATCTCAAATAAGATCGACGAACTGGCTGCGCTGGTGAAAAATGTCAGAACCTACAGAGAATGCAGTTTGTTGTGCTTTTGCGAAACGTGGCTAACTACCACCATACTATATGCTAATGTGCAGCTCTAACTATGCTAACGGGTTTAGCACAGTTAGAGCGGACAGAGATGCAAGTACCTGCAGGAAGCACAAAGGAGGAGGTCTAGCTCTCTATGTTAATACACGGTGGTGTAACTCTGGACATGTTAACGTCAAAGTCTCCACTTGCTGCAGGGACATCGAACTATTGGCCGTAAGTTTGCGTCCCTATTACTTGCCCAGAGAGTTTGGACACATCGTTGTTATTGTTTACATCCATCCTCAGGCAGACATAGAGACAGCGAGTGATATCATCCATTCTGCTGTTGCTAAGTTACAAACGCAGCACCATGAGGCACTTGTGCTAATCACTGGAGACTTTAACCATGTGACACTGGACAAAACATTACCTGCCTACTCCCAGTATGTGGATTGTAGCACCCGGGGAAATAAGACTATTGACTTACTGTATGCAAACGTTAAAGACGCATACAGCGCCACCCTGCTGCCTGCACTTGGGAAAGCAGATCATAACCTGGTTCTGCTTCAGCCTCACTACAAACCAAGAGTGAGGGTCCTACCTACAACCACACACTCATTCAGGAAGTGGCCCCTGAGGCAGAGAAGGCTCTTAGAGAATGCTTTGGAACTACAGACTGGGATATCCTGCAGGGATCACATAGTGAGAACATTGAGGAGGCTGTTGACTGCACTACTGACTACATCAACTTCTGTATGGACATTGTAGTTCCAGTAAGAACAGTACGCTGCTATGCTAACAACAAGCCACAGATTACAAGTGACATCAAGGGCCTTTTGAACCAGAAGAAAAGGGCTTTTAAAGGCAGTGATCAGCATGAGCTCAAGCGCGTGCAGAAGGAACTCAGAGTCCAGCTCAGGGCGGCGAAGGAACAGTACAGGAGAAAGCTGGAGCAGAAGTTGCAGAATAACAGCATGAAGGAAGTGTGGGATGGGATGAAGATCATCACTGGCTGCAGATCGAAGTGGGGTGCCACCATCGAGAGAGACGTGAAGAGAGCAAACCAAATGAACAACTTCTTTAACAGGTTTGACCACCCTAACCCACTCTCACTCTCACCTTGGAGTACTGCAACCTCCACACATCCTTCTGCTGATACCAGCATAGGAGGGACATCCCCACCCACAATTACAACAGCGCAGGTGAGCAGAGAGCTGAGGAGACTTCGTACCAGCAAAGCAGCGGGTCCAGATGGAGTATCGCCACGACTGCTGAAGGTCTGTGCATTGGAGCTGGGGGGTCCTCTACAGCGCATCTTCGACCTGAGCCTGGAACAGGGGAGAGTCCTGAGGCTTTGGAAAACATCTTGCATCATCCCAGTCCCAAAGGTATCACGTCCTAGTGAGCTGAATGACTTCCGGCCTGTTTCTATGACATCACATGTGATGAAGACCATGGAGAGGCTGCTGCTTCACCACCTGAGGCCACAGGTTCAACACGCCCTTGACCCTCTGGAGTTTGCATATCAGGAGAAGGTGGGAGCGGAGGATGCCATCATCTCTATGCTTCACAGATCCCTCTTCCACTTAGACAGAGGCAGTGGTGCTGTAAGAATTATGTTTCTGGACTTCTCTAGCGCCTTCAACACAATCCAACCTCTGCTCCTTAGGGACAAGATGACAGAGATGGGAGTAGATTCATACCTGGTGGCATGGATCGTGGGCTATCTTAAAGACAGACCTCAGTATGTGCGTCTCGGGAACTGCATGTCTGACATTGTGGTCAGCAATACTGGAGCGCCACAGGGGACTGTACTTTCTCCGGTCCTGTTCAGCCTATATACATCGGACTTTCAATACAACTCGGAGTCCTGCCACGTGCAAAACTTCACTGACGACACTGCTATCGTGGGCTGCATCAGGAGTGGGCAGGAGGAGGAGTATAGGGACCTAATCAAGGACTTTGTTAAATGGTGCGACTCAAACCACCTACACCTGAACACCAGCAAAACCAAGGAGCTGGTGGTGGATTTTAGGAGGCCCAGACCCCTCATGGAACCCGTGATCATCAGAGGTGACTGTGTGCAGATGGTGCAGACCTATAAATATCTGGGAGTGCAGCTGGATGATAAATTAGACTGGACTGCCAATACTGATGCTCTGTGTAAGAAAGGATAGAGCCGGTTATACTTCCTTAGAAGTCTGGTGTCCTTCAACATCTGCAATAAGATGCTGCAGATGTTCTATCAGACGGTTGTGGCGAGCACCCTCTTCTACGCGGTGGTGTGCTGGGGAGGCAGCATTAAGAAGAAGGACGCCTCACGCCTGGACAAACTGGTGAGGAAGGCAGGCTCTATTGTTGGCATGGAGCTGGACAGCTTGTCATCTGTGGCAGAGCGACAGGCGCTCAGCAGGCTCCTATCAATTATGGAGAATCCACTGCATCCACTAAACGGTGTCATCTCCAGACAGAAGAGCAGCTTCAGCGACAGACTGCTGTCACTGTCCTGCTCCACTGACAGACTGAGAAGATCGTTCCTCCCCCAAACTATGCAACTCTTCAATTCCACCCGGGGAGGTAAACGTTCACATTATACAAAGTTATTGTCTGTTTTTTACCTGCATTGTTATCAATCTTTAATTTAATATTGTTTTTTGTATCAGTATGCTGCTGCTCTGCGGTGGGTTGGCACCCTGCCCGGGATTGGTTCCTGCCTTGTGCCCTGTGTTGGCTGGGATTGGCTCCAGCAGACCCCCGTGACCCTGTAGTTAGGAATATAGCGGGTTGGAAAATGGATGGATGGATATGCTGCTGCTGGAGTATGTGAATTTCCCCTTGGGATTAATAAAGTATCTATCTATCTATCTATCTATCTATCTATCTATCTATCTATCTATCTATCTATCTATCTATCTATCTATCTATCTATCTATCTATCTATCTATCTATCTATCTATCTATCTATCTATCTATCTATCTATCTATCTATCTATCTATCTATCTATCTATCTATCTATCTATCTATCTATCTATCTATCTATCTATCTATCTATCTATCTATCTGGGTTGGCTAACGTGTGTAGCTGGAGTTAGCATGGTGTTGTGTGGCATTCTGTTTGCTCTTGGCGGTGTCCACCGGTGTCTGGATATTCTTAGCCTGTTCTGTCTCTGGTTTGGAGTTGTGCTGTGTGTTGTCATTTCTACTTTTTTTTTGGCAATGCAGCTTATATATTCTCCATATGAACTTAAAAATCTTGAATGTCATCCATGATTGGTCTCCTTGACTTATAGCTTTTGCCAGTCGCTTGGAATTACTTGGAGTCCTCGCTATATTCACCGGTCTAAAAGAGGCCATCGACGCGTCGATTCCAAGTATATTGACATCTCACCATGTTCACTGGCTAGGGCTGTCCGAGGAATGAACATACTACTGCACCCCCCACGAAGATACGATACGAAGAAGGCAGCTTCGCCAGCGTTTGTGTGTCAGAACCCTTTTGGGGGGGCAGTAGTATGCATCGTGGTACACTGCAGACCTATAGCGTGTCTTTATGTCAGATGGGGTTGTATGGATTGATTCTGAATGCGACTGCGAGAATGAAAAGTGAATTTAAAAAAAAAAAAAAAAAGCTAATCTTTACCAGTATCATAAGTTACACCGGCTGTTACAGACTGAAATCAAATTTATGTTGTTATTCTAAAATTGTAAGAATAAGAGCAGTTCATTTCTCGAAGTGGAGCCATGCGGGATCGAACTCGCCACCCTCTGATCCCCAGTCAGGAGCTGATACCATTACGCCACCGCGGTGGTTGTAGTAAGAATGTCAATGTGGCATGCTAACGCGGCTTTTTTTTTTGTGCAGTTATATTTTCGAATAAAAGCGCACGTGTTCTCTTATTTGTACCTTTTGTGAAAGTGTTTCTTTGATATATGGACTTCAGGCTTCATACGTTATATAGTTTATGCCTACATTTTGTCATTTACTATTAGAATATGAAAAAACGTTTCTGTTTTTAAAAATGTGCTTGCACAGACTACTATAGAAACAGAACACACATGAAATGCGTGTATTCCAAATAACACTATATTATTTCCACTCTAAAACTCCACTTCAATCCCAGAAAATCAAATCAAGGCAAGCCATGAGCTAGGAGAAATTCGTTCTAAGTCGGTGGGGGGATGGAATAGCTGGCTGCTAGTAGCTTTTGTTTATCAGCACATTTAGATGACAAAGGACTCTGGCGGAGAGGTGCAAACGGATCTAAGACGCGATTTAAGGTGGGACGGATTTACGAGTTTTTTCGTAGGCTCTGGTAATTCTAGTGTTAATGACCTCATCTCCCAGAAGAAAGTGGACATGTTTCTTCTTACAGAAACTTGGCAACAACCTGGTGACTATTTACATTTAAACTTGCTGTCTCCCCCAGGCTATAGCCACATATCTAAACCCAGGTTAACAGGAAAAAGGGGGTGGCCTGGCTGTGGTTTATAGATCTACCTTGACAATGAAGGAATTCTCCTTTTTTGAAGTCACATCTTTTGAATATATTGCTGTTAAAATAGTTTCCTCCTCTCCTGTACTGCTGTTGTTAGTTTATCGCCCTCCCAAATCCGTGGTGAACTTTCCGTCTGAATTTAATGAACTTCTCACTGTAATCTCATCTCTTTGCCCTGCTGTAATTTTACTTGGTGATTTTAATATCAACTGCTCTCTTACAGCTGAATATATCTCAACTTTGGATTGTTTTGACTTGACACAGCATTTGAATTTCCCCACTAATACTCAGGGTCATATCCTTGATTTGCTTTGTTCAAATGGCTTGAATAATGTCTCTGTCTCAGGTTCACTCTCTGGTATTTCTGATCATAAGATTATTGAATGTAACTTTAGCATTATTACCACTACATCTGTCAAGAAAAAGTCTGTCTCCTATTGCAACATTAGGTCTGTTAATTCTGATTTGTTTGCTGCTTCCCTTCTGTCTTCGTCTCTTTCTGAATTGCATAGTCTTTCCTCTCCTGAAAACATGGTTTCCGTTTATAACAGCTGTGTTTCCCAACTGTTAGATGACTTTGCTCCCTTAAGGACTAGGCATGTTCCAGCCTCCCGTTCCTGTCCCTGGTACACCGATGAGCTCAGAGCTATGAAAACCACTAGCCGGAGTGTTGAACGGCTTTATAAGAAAACGTTCCTCATAATTCATTCACAGCTTTACACTGAGCACATACTTAAATATAGGGATGCCCTTAACACTGCTTGCTCCAACTATTATTCCTCTCTCATAAATGGTGCTAAGACTAGGCCTAGAACTCTTTTTAGAACTGTTAATAAACTCCTCCAACCCCCTCCTCTAGCATGCCCCAATACAGCTGAACAGTGTCAGGCTTTCTTACATTTCTTTAATACCAAAATTGATCAAATCTATCACAGTTTCCCCCCCACAATCACTCACTTATTCTGATCTGCCATCTCCATCATCAAGACTTGCTTGTTTCTCGCCTGTTGACTCTCTTGCCATCTCTGAACTTATTAAAAAGTCTAATGCCTCCTCCTGTCTGCTTGATCCTGACACCACTTCTCTGCTTAAGACATGCTCATCCATAATTATAATTCCTATTGCCTCATTGGTAAATGCATGTTTCAGTTCAGGTTCTGTCCCTACTGCCCTCCAAACTGCTACAGTTACCCCAATCCTTAAAAAACCTGACCTGGATCCTTCTTCTCTGTCTCCAGTTACAGGCCTATCTCTAATCTCCATTTTTTGGCTAAGGTGATGGAACGCATGGTTGCTACACAACTCCATGCTTTTCTTCTAGATAATACACTCTATGAGCCTTTTCAGTCTGGCTTTAGTATACAGCACAGCACTGAGACTCCGTGCAGTCAATGATCTTCTCCGGTCTGCAGATTACGGTTCCCTTAATATTCTCCTCCTTCTTGACTTAAGTTCAGCATTTGGTACTGTTAACCATGAAATCCTCCTGTCACGTTTCTCTGCTGTAGGCATCTCTGGCTTAGACCTTCAATGGCTCACATCATATCTTTCTAATAGGCAACAGTTTGTCACACTCAGCCTATATAAATCCTCCACCTCACTTGTGTCGCATGGTGTCCCTCAGGGTTCAGTCCTTGGGCCATTATTTTTTTTACTTTATATCCTTCCTTTGGGTCAGATTATTCGCAGACATGGCCTTAACTTCCACTGTTATGCAGACGATATACAGTTTTATCTTAGTACAGACTCCCCTACAGATTCACTTCCCTGCACACTCACTGAATGCATCACTGATCTTGGATGGAAAATAACTTTCTCAAACTTAATGCCAATAAAATTGAAGTGTTACTGGTAGGTCCAAAATCCCAACTTTGTAAGGCATCCAGTTTCTCTATTTCTGTTGATGGTACACTTGTCAAACCTGCTCCTGTTGTCAGAAATCTTGGTGTTTTGTTTGATTTGTCACTTAACTTTGAGCTACACATTAGGTCTCTTTCCAAAATTTCATTCTATCATCTCCGTAACATTGCCTACCTCCATCCATTTCTGTCCTTTAATGATGCTCAAACTCTGGTTCATTGTTTCATAATGTCTCGTATTGATTACTGTAATTCCCTCTTCATTGGCCTCCCTGCAAAATCTATACAGAAGCTACAGTATATTCAGAACTCCGCAGCTAGAGTCCTCACCCACACAAAGTGTTTTGCTCACATCTCCCCTGTTCTCTTCCAGCTTCACTGGTTACCAGTTCCATCAAGGATTAAATTCAAGATTCTGCTTCTCACCTTCAAAGCCCTACATAACCTTGTCCCCCTCTACCTCACTCAGCTACTAGCTTCTTACATTCCTTGTCGCTCTCTCAGGTCCTCAAGCAGTAATCTCCCTACTGTCCCACTCACCAGACTCTCCACCTTGGGAGGCAGGTCCTTCAGTGCTATGGCCCCTCAACTCTGGAACTCTCTTCCTCAGTCTCTTCGAGATTGCTCTTGTTTCTGCACTATTAAATCTCAACTGAAAACTTTCCTCTTCTATGAACTTTTGCCATCTGTGTAATTTTTTTTTTTTTTTTACTCTGTATGTAAAGCGGCCTTGGGTTTGTGAAAGGCACTCAATAAATGTAACTTACTATTATTATTATTATATCCACATTAACTAACTAACCTGGTTAATGACGTGGTAAGGATAAAAGTATTCTCTTCTTCCCTACTGTACTTTTATCCTTGATAGAAAATTAAAGCAAAGTACATTTTGACCAGAGTTAAGAATTGCTATCACTATTCTGAGAAGATCTCAAGTGAAAAATTTACTGTACAAGACTTGACTATAAATTTGAAATTGCAAAAAATCTTGCACTCATCACTGAAAACATTCAAAAAACAACTGCAGTATTCTCAAGCTGCAATAAACCATATCTCTAGGTACCAAAGGTTACTGTGGAAAGAGAACAAAATTTCTCATGATACATTGATATACACCATAATTGTAAAAAATGACTTAAATACCTAACTTACCCTATAAGAATTGGTTAAATCACCACATACAATCAGGCTTGTCAAGAAGCCACTTAAAGGTTCTGCCATTTGAGTAATTATACCCGCCCTGGACTTACTGATTTTTGCAGCCGGTGAGAAAAATGATCATCTCTATTTAAAGACAGTTTTGCTCTGAACAGATCTGCTATGATGGTTGTTAGAAGATCTATAATATTGATGTTTGATTTTGGCAATAAATTTCATAAACTTGACAAAGCTTTATTATCTATCTTTATATGTAAAAGAATACTGATTTATTAGTTTCTTAATGAGAATCTTTACACAGCATATTATTGTAACTGGCTTATGATGTGACATGAAAAGTATAAGTATTACAATTTTCAAGTCCTGAATTATCCTAGCACATTATTTGATTATTTATAAGCGTATAGTGGACCATACCTTGCAATCTCTGGATTTTTCCTTTCACAAATAAAAATGAAAGTCAAAAGTTAACACAGTTCAGCTAGAAAGTTAAATTACAAATAGTGCTATGGATTAAGGTAACAACCTGTTATAGGTGGATTGATAACACCAACATCACACTTAGAAAAAGAAATAACCGCCTGCCAGGCTAACAACACTGTTTCAAGACAGAAGGCTACATTCTTTATCCTATTTTGTGCTATTCTACTAGAATGAGTTTTGTTTTCAATGTATATGAAAAAATACAGTAAATATAAACTAATGTACCCAGACTGGGATGAAGTGTGCAAGCCCTCTTTTTTACAATTATTAAGTTTTCTATAAATTATGCTGAAAAGCAATATAGGATGTATTTTTGTTTTCATCACCACCGAAATAAAAATAGAACATGTCTGCTAATATTTTTTTAGACTAACAATACTATTAAACACAGTGTGCTACAGGGCATACAAGTATTTCTTTCTATATACTATATAATGGTTCAGCATTATGTTTTGTGTTTACCTTGTACATCTGTTAGCCATATTAAATGTTTAATTATTATATAATACACTAGACTCTTAGTGGAGCTTAATAAGAATAAACTGAACTGAATACATGACAATCAAAAATGCCATGAGCTCATTGCTGCTGAGATGAGTACTAATTATATAATTTTTTTGCAGTTAAATACAGTTCCCATATTCTAAGGTGTCAAATATACTAAAAGTTGGATTAAGAAAAACAGCATACAAAATAACTTCTGATAAGAGCACCATATTACATGAAGAGCAACTGATTGTCATTTTTTTGCTAAAAGAAACTTGATGCAGATAGAGATGTACATGCTGAATTTTTATCCCAGCTGAATTTTAAATATCAACCTGAAGTAATGAGATAATTTTGTAATAGTTTGGAAGAGCTGTAACACACAAGACTGAATATTATTATTGTAACTAGCAGAGATTGTTAGGAACAAATTAAGATATAGATTTGATGTAATATACCAAAGGTTGCTCTGATAACCCAAACAATGGAATTCAAGAAATAAAATACTCAGAATAAGTACAAATTACACTTGTATTTGTAGGTGTTTCAGTAAAACAAGAATAAATAGGCTAAAACCTCCTTTAACAAACAGGCTAAAAGTCCTAATGTTCTTCTTAATAAAAATTTTAAAAATAAAAATCACTTATTTACATGGAATATTTTACACATTAGACATGGCCCAAAATGCTTAATATATTATAAGGACTGAAAAAATACAGATAAACAATCATATATACTGTATATATATATATATATATATATATATATATATAATGATAAAAGTGGGGCACCAACGAGCCCTAAACCCCAAAACAAACACAAAGAATAAAGGTATTTTTATTATATAATACCTCCAAAAAGTAACAAAGCACAAGCACAAATTATCTCTCCACAATTCACTTCTCCTCTCTTCACCGCACTGCCCTCCTCCAGTGAAGTGTTGCCTTCCTTCCTCGCAGCTCCGGCTTGCTTGGGCAAGGGAGTGCGGTCCCTTTTCTTTCGGACCCAAGAGTACTTCGGGTGCCAGGGCTGCTGCCCGCAGGGAGCACAATTCCAGGGCTGCTGTGCTAGACTACATTTCCAAGCATGTTCTACTGGTTTCTGACTGGGTACCAAAATCCAGGGTTGCTGCCATCTACTGTCCTGGGGAAATAAAGAGTCCCCAGCAACATCTACTTCTGATGGGCTATCCATCCATCCACTCTGCCATCTCTTCTGGGTTTGGCACATTTCTCTCCCCTGGCAGGGATGCTTGTCTACCTGCTCAGAACCTCCCATCTGGGTAAGGAACCATTTCCTCTCCTGGTTGGGATGCCCGTCCAACACATGTGGTAGTTACAGCATATATACCAGTGAAAGTTTTCAATACTCAATACTTTTCAATGGCATTTGATTAAAGTACCTCCATTATTGAAGTGAACACTATTGTGCCTTTTTCCGTAATACAATATAAAATTACTAATAGTAACAACAGCTTTAAATTACTGGTGTATATGCATGAAGTAGTTACCCAACTATAATTTAAGTGACTAAGTATTGGCATTCATAAATATCAAAACACAATGCAGGGCTTGAACTTTAACAAGTGGCAAAAGCGGGGATTGCCCCAGTGTAACAACAACTGGAGGGTTTATAATCTTGCTGGGATTTCAGCATAGGGGTTTATAAAAATGCTATCATCATAAACTACCTGATTATTCCTAGCATGTGCACATTCTAAATTTACTCTGACATCTTCTGTCCAGTAAATGAAAAATACTGCTTAAAATACATATTAAAAATAAAAATTCAAACATTATATATGTACTATTGAATTAGTGAATTCCAAGATAATTTAAGATATTTCCATTTAAACAAACTCTTTAAAGCTATTTTTGTAACAGCATGCTTTGAAAACCTGGCTTGTCAGTGAACCACTCTGTCAAGTCTGTAACATTTGCTTTTGCAAGATTTTATATTTGCCTCATTAGCGGTTAAAAAATATAACTAAAAGTAACATTTAACAGATGAGTCAAGTTAATTCAAATTTCATATGTCAGAAATTCACAGTACTTTAATTTTCTAAATCTGTCCCTCCTTTTCTTTTTTAAACATTCGGACCAACTTTAAAGCTTCCTGTCAGTTTTTCATGAATCCTTTATTCCAGAACTCCTGTTAAACTGCCTTTGTATCAATGTTTTCATGGTTTCTTGGGTGAGTGATAAATTTTACTTATGGGTAATACTAATGAATGGTAGTTTTCTTTCAAAAGCCAAGAGAATGACACAAATTCAGTGTTTGCAGATTCAAATTTAATAAATAGTAATAATAATAATAATACTACATTTTATTTAAATGGCACCTTTCCCATATTTCAGAAATTATGCGTCTCATTTAAAATGTTACATGTCAAATTTAAAAGGGAGATGTCTCTTGCCCTTCAGAGCATTGAAAAACTAAATTTATTTTATTTTGGCATTAACAAATGGAGCAACTCGTGCCATTGCTGGCGTAGACAAGCCAAATGAGCATTTTGTTTGAGTCTTGCATTGATTTTCACTTGTTGTTTGTGCTGATAGTCCTCTCACATCTCACAGTTGTATATGTGTAACTGTAAACTTTCTTGAGGAAAATATAAAACATTTGTGACTCTGAGATGAACTCTTCATATTTTTGCTTATGACTTAAAAGACAGCTGAATTTCAAATTAGGCTATTTTTCATAAGATGACTGATGTTAATACTAAGTGCAGAATTTTACAAATATTCTTTTCATCTATTTGGAGTAGAGTGCTAAGTTTTAGTTTGATTTATGAAACTACAAACCCTAGTTAAAGAAATGAGCAGACTCTGAGGATCAGCTACAGTATATTTTAACCTTGCCCTTAAAAAGGACTTGGTCAGATCCTGAATTAAACTTCTCATTTACTCTGGTTTCAAAAGTGATAGAATTCTGAAATGCAAAATAAACTGAAGGCATTGCAAGCGAGCATTTATAGTTTTAGCAGTTTTATTATTTAATCATATAAAAGTCTTAATCTGCTTTTCTTTTTTATTGTCTGGTACTATTGACATTTATTTGAAAATCTTCTATTCAAAAATACTGACGACTTTGCAAAATAATCTATTTCGAAATAGAGAACCATTCCTTGTGACTTCAATTATGGATTTACTTAACCGTTTGAAATTTACTATGAGAGAGTTTACTCCAACTTGTATATTTTGTATATTTTCCTCTTTTACTCATCTGAGAGCTGTTCCAAACAGCAAAATAGATTCCCAGTACCTGTCAAATACCGGGAGAGATGCGTACAAGCCACTAGTACACCAGCTCACTTGTCCTGCTACTAGAGATAAGCTAACTGGAAATGTGAACAAAAAAAAGTCTTATCAAAAATTAATATAAGAGAAAAGTAATTACGTAAGTGTTGCTTTGCATGCATAGAGTGAAGAAATATGTACTCAATATTAGGTTACATTAAAAACAGCCTCACTGCTGCATTATCTGTACTTTATAATGATTCAGTATTTCTTTGACTATATTGTATCTGCAATGTTCCACACCCACTCTCCACCATGGTCTGAAGCAGTCAACAAATATTGTACCTGGATACTCAACAGAAATGTTAACTCTCCACTGAGTATCTCTTTCAAAAATGTTGTTTAATAAATTTGACCTACAATTAGTCACAGACCCAACACAACCAACGGCTAACAATTTCACATCAATCAATGTAATTTTTACATCACTTGCATTATTTTCATCAGTGGTCTATGAAAGCTAAAGAGCCAGAAAAGTCTATTTAGGCTATGTTTTTAGGTACATGATATTGCAAAAATCATGTATTTAATGTAGTCTGCTGACACATATAATTGCATTCTGTTATCATTATTTTTGAATGCCACTCAGAGCTGCACAAATATATGTAATAAATAAAAATGTTATGTTACTTCGTGATGATGTAACTAAAAAATGTAAACTGCTCCACCCTTCACACAAGTCAACTAAGTCATCAAACGTTCCTGAATGTGGTGCCATGCATACATTTTCTAACTTGTATTTTAGTCTATAACTTCCAAGTTTTGGACAGTGTGCTTTAATGATGTTTTTCGTATTAGTATCTTTATTTGAAGTACTAGGGTGTTGTACTGTGTTAGCCATTATGAATGTAGAGAAAAGTCAAGCAAAATGACACCTTTCATTGGCTAACTAAAAAGATTACAATATGCAAGCTTTCGAGGCCTCGAAAGGTGTCATTTTGCTTGACTTTTCTCTATCTTTATTTGAAAAATTCATGTGATTTTTAAATAATTAGCATTGTTTGAGAAAGAATTATCTTTCATGTAATACTCATCTTAAGATACATAAATACTTTACTTACCTTTTTATCATAAACAGAATTAATGAATACTCAAAAAGTTTTTTACCTGTTTATTTTCATGTGCTTCAAATAAAAACAACAACCATATTGATAAACAGTAATAAAGCCTTAATATATAGGTAGTATAATGCTTCGGATGGGTGGGACGAAATAGCACAAAATAATTTTTTCTGCTGAAAATATCCTACCCTCATTTGGAGAAGGAGAAGGGTTAAACCTTTGGGCACAAATAATAAAGGCATCAGGTTGAGGCTTGCCGTTTTTCACATCTGGGTCATCTCCCAGCACAATATGATGAAACAATTGGAAGAACTCTTTGTGTCTGCTTGTTTTCATTTCAAATGTCACTCTTGCTGAGCTGGTAGCAACTGCCATGGGGATGTTGTTTTTTTGCAGATGGAGGATCAGCTTTTCAACTCCTGCACATAAAGATAAAGATCAATGATAAAAATTTGTAAGAGCAATACTCCTGATAGTATAATTTAAATCTTCTGGCAACTGACAGCTGAATATAGGCAGGGTAGGCACATTAGATTAGAATGAAAACAAACAAAAAAACACATATTACTCCCTAGGATAGAAGATAGAAATTTGTAACAGATGATGCTCAATTGCAGATTCAAAAGGCAAACGTCGCTGAATTCTTTTGAAAGATTTTGTTGGGATAGGTATCTAAACTTTTAATCCCTTTGGATTATTTTTTCAAAATACATGTTTTCAATAGTTATATACCTTTTGCATTCTACCTTATCCAATATAAAACACTTGAGACTCTGAAATGGGAACATCATAAAAGTGTTAGTTAACTGTGGCAAACAAAGTTTCAACTTGAATGCTTTTTCCTACATCTTCTTCTTCTTCTTTCGGCTACTCCCCGTTAGGGGTCGCCACAGCAGATCATCTTCTTCCATATCTTTCTGTCCTCTAAATCTTGCTCTGTCACACCCACCACCTGTATGTCCTCTCTCACCACATCCATAAACCTTCTCTTAGGCCTTCCTCTTTTTCTCTTGCCTGGCAGCTCTATTCTTAGCATCCTTCTCCCAATAAACTCAGCATCTCTCCTCTGCACATGCAATCTCACCTCTCTGACTTTGTCTCCCAACCGTCCCAACTTGAGTTGACTCTCTAATGTACTCATTTCTAATCCTATCCATCCTTGTCACACCCCAATGCAAATCTTAGCATCTTTTACCTCCAGCTCTGTCTCCTGCTTTCTGTTTTTTCCTACATGATTGGCATTTTTTTCTGAAACAGAATAAACTATAGGTGGACACATTTTAAATTATTCAGTGGAAGAAGTCTACATATTCAAATTAGATGTATGGAAACACAGGACTGTATTTAATAAAAAAAATAGCTGTACAAATAATGCAGAAATATTGAATTATATATCTAAAAATATTTAATGACTGAATGGTGGCTAAAAATCAAGGGGACTGTGTATTGTAAGTTGAGAGAAGTACCTGTGACAATAATGTAATATAGATTAGTTTGTGTTTACTATTACCATTTTTTGTAAAATGAAAGTAAAGATATGGAGTAGCTCTCATCCAAATGTCAGGCACGGACGCCTGAGGCAACATCACCCTCAACATAAGTACTTAACTTTTACTGTTGTCGGATTTAATAATAACACCCAGTCTGTTCCTTTGTTCTAAAAATTAATATATTAAAAAATATTTTATTGCATAAACTAAGGATTCAGGCTGGAGTACACAGTAGCAGCAGAATCCATGTAGTCATATATTGTGGTTTTTAACTATATTTTAATACATTTTAAATCTTATATTTTCTTCCTAAATAAATGCAAAAGCCACAAACAGTAGTTACTCAGAACAGCCAATCACAATTGTAGGTAGACCCTGGCAAAGTATATTGTATATAAAAGTCAGACCGAGCGTAAAGTCACAAATAAGCTGCAGAGCTTCCTGTGTTTGATCGACACTGACACAGTACATGTGTACTGAAGTGACTTTAGCTGAAATTTTGTTGTTAGTACTAAAACATGGAAAAAGTTTGTCTTTTAGGTATGTGTCCAACATATCTTGCATTTCCTGTCATCCTACACTTACATAAATCTTTGTAGACATGGAACACACGTGAAATGCATGTGTTCCAAATATCAATATATTTTATTAGCCTATACAGCTCTAGGTACTTGACTCCCTGATAAACTTTGAGCTGGGAGAGGTTTTTGCACTTTCTGCGGCGGTGGGAGGATGGGATAGCAGTCTGCTTGCTGCTTGGGCTTATCGATACATTTACAAGACAAAAGATGCTAACGGAGAGGTGCGAGAGGATTTAAGGTGGACTGGATTTACGAGTTTTTTCATAAGCTTTGGTAATTCTAGTGTTAAACAAGTGTTCCTTAACAGCTTAATAAGTCAATTTTTTCATTTTTCATCTTGAAATATAAAAGAAATTAAACAAGTTTTAAATTTGTTTGGTTATTACTAATTTAAGTGTCCTCATTGCCTCCTTTTCATCTTGGACCTCACCTCCCTGTCCCTGGTTCTCGATGTCTATGTTTTTCTCTTTAACAGTAGTTTTGAATCAATAGGTCAGCATAGTCATGGTGGATAATATGTGTTATGGTGTATAAAATCTGTATATTTTGGTTTAATTTTCCATTATATTTTGGTCAAGATAAAACAACAGATGAACTACAATTAAGACAAATCAAAGCAGGTTTTCTTACACCTCACTTTCAAACAGTTGTTTCCAACATTGAAAGGAAGACATTCTGGTGGCTCACATACTTTATTACCTGGGAAAGGATGTTGTGCTGACACCCCAGGCTATTGATTACTTTATGGATGACATTTGGGATAAGAATGTGGTTTACAGCCTTGGAAAAGGGAAACTGAGGCAATATCAAAGAACTTTATTATCTGGGAAAGAGTTTGAGCAAAATTCATCAATCACATTGACAGCCAGCCAATCAGGTGCATGTGTTGTGAAACCAAGGCATGACATTTCATAATAAATATGCCTTGGTTTGGAGAAGAGGAGAAGGAGGAAAAAAGAAGAGGAGAAGAAGGAGAAGAAGCAAAGAGAAGGAGGAGAAGAAGAGGAACAGACGAAGACGGCATTGGTCGTCAGAAAGGCATCACAAACATCGATTGCTAAATCAAACGCCTCCCTGGGACATTCATCCTTGTCATCTATAACTTTTCGTAAGCTTTTCCTAAAGACTATATATATTCAGACTTTCCTATCAGTACCTATTTTCTATTATTCTTTGTTCCAGTGGTATTATTATTATTCTTGTAATAAATACCATGCTGATTTTAACTTTCTATGTTTTTGTCTTAATGTCTACAGTGATTGAATTAATAAGTTAGATTTCTTTGAGCACCTGGTGACAGCCAGATTTTTTGCCATTATTTCTGTGCTGCGAGGTTTATAAGGCTGAGAGTGAGGGCGCCACTCAAAAAAAGGGACAGTACGATAAGAGAAGATATTGTTGGTTGATAAATGGCCTATAGTCAAGAGTGCTGAGTCTTTGTATGTTTAAATGTATTCTTGTAGACCAAAAGTAATATTTAGGTCTGAGATATCACTAAAACATCGTATGTTGTTTGTGCCGATAATAAGTAAGTCTCTTGAAGTGCTGAGTGAGAGGCTGATGTGTGGTTTAAAGTGCTAAGGGTTAATCAGCGTGTGTGTGTCATTCATGGGGCACTGTTGTGGTTAGGGTCTGTGTGTGTGTATTTATCTATGTGTGTGTGTGTTCATTTTAAAGTGCAACAGTAGACCAACCCGATAACAAACCTGACGAGAACTTTTACCCTTGAGAAAACAGGTAAAGGGTACAGGGAAATACTACGATAATACAATATGATAGGACCCAGCTATGTCCACATCTTAATTGACAGGGAGGAAGACATTTTTCTCTCTTTCTAAGCTTAATACCTCATCTGTTAACTAACTGACCACTGCACCAGAAAGTTTGAAGTGTTGCATGTTGATTAGCACACGGAAGTTATAATTTCACTATACTCTGTACATGTGAAAATACTGAACCTATGAAACCTATCTATATAAGAAATGCATTGATTATGTTTTACAATCTTCTGTTTTTTCAGTTTAACAGTTATCTTTTTACCAAAACATTAACCTTTTTGACAATAGCTTTTCCATTGAATCTACAGGACTAAAAAATTATCTTTATTATAAACAATAGCTCATTAGACTCCACAGAGAACACATTGTACTCTGTACATGTTACAGTAACTTAGAATTTCATCTTGAAATGATTAAACAGACTTTCCTAAATGAAGCACTGAGACATTGAAGTGTTTGTATGGACAAAATTACATTTAAGGGTTACTTCCTCATTCTGCAAATGTAGGCCTCAGTTAAACAAGAGCAATACGGTGATTTGTAGGTAAATATAACTTTATAGAACTTTAGTTCATTCAAAAACCTGTCTTGAAACAGATAAAAGTAGAATAATGTGCCAATTTTATTCTCCTTAAGTAAATTTAAATTGGGAGCTTATTATGTGTCATTTGTTTTTCTTTTAGTATAGTTATCAGTTGTATAGAAAAGGAACACATAATACAATACTCTGACATGTATATGTAAAACATGCTATTAGAAGGACTCAGTACCCAGTCATTAGCTTCAGTCTGGGCATACATTCTTAATTACCTGCCTGCCAGCCACGTATAGAATAAATGACTAGTCTGATATCATTATTTACTTTATAATATGATTTATAAGGAACTTATTTTGGAAGAAACTATTATTTCTAAGTGTAATGATCAAACAAATTTGACTATTAAAAATCCCAAGGGTCATTTTGTAGAGTCCACTGAATTCATTTAATTGGATAATAGGATTTCATAAAGCAGATGTTTATCCGAAAGACTGCTAGAGATAGAAAGATAAATCAGCACTGGACAAAACACTCTCTCACATCAACTCCAAGGTAAAGATGCTGATCAATGTACCTTGTATGTCTTTGAAATGTGTACAGTAACCTCAGTACCTGGAGAAGATCCACAAAGACAGTGATCAGGATGGAATTAGAGCCAGAGACTGCACCACCATGATACCACATAATAATATCTATGCATTAAAAAAAATGTCAGGCATAGTTTCTTAAATTTATAGCTGTGGAAAAATACTGGACAAAACTGTGCGTTTCTGCATACTAAACAATCTACATCAAACTATAAATGACTTCTTATCTTAAATTAAAATTTTAACTCTTTTTTAACATGACAAAGCTTTAATGATGATCAAATAACACTAAAAATTACAATTACAGCATTTTGCCATTTAACAGCTTGTCAGCTTGTAAACATTACAGGTGAAGTAAGACTAACAGCATTCTAAATATTTCAAAATAACGTCTGCCGTAATTAAAATCTCTGTAACTGACTTTTACAACAGGTGGATGGATAAATGGAAAGAAAGAAAGAAAGAAAGAAAGAAAGAAAGAAAGAAAGAAAGAAAGAAAGAAAGAAAGAAAGAAAGAAAGAAAGAAAGAACATGACACATAGAAATACACTGCAAGCTAGGCGTTACACTGCAGAGATCATCATTTAACAAGCAATATTCTCAGTGAACTATAATTATAATAATAATAATTCATTACATTTATATAGTGCTTTTCTCAGTACTTATCTTTCCAATGGTGCTGTTTAATGCTATTTAAATTCTACACAACAGATTATGGCATTCCCAGTTTCTAGTGAATTATAATCCACAGCTGTTTATGCCAAGAAAATAGTATTTAATAAAGGAGCATCGATTCTTTTCATTTTTTACTAAAACTACCATAATATCAGATACATAATACTTCATCTGCCAAGTTTGCGTGTATGTCTACAAATTAAAAAAATTAATTTGGGAGCATTAGCACGTATCTGTAAAAATGATAGTGAAACTGTAACAAGAGTAAAATTTGGAAATTATATGGTAAATCTAATCTAAAGAGTAGCTATCTTACTGCAAACAGGCTCATAATGATACTGTAGTAAAGATTCAGTTTCAGCTGTATTAAATGTTTCTGAACAGGACAGAGGACAGTATAATACCAGTGGTTAACTCACAGTCACAGGAAACTGGGTTAAAATCTTTAGGGATGTGGGAGGAAAACTGAAGTACCTGGGGGAAAGACAACACTAACACAGAGATAAAGTACAAACTCCTCACAAACAATGATCAGATACAATATTCAAACACCAGATGCTGAATCCATGAAGTAGCTACTAACTCTTGAAACAAAAATTCACCTAACGATACCACAGTGTTTGTGGAAATGCTTTTGAAAGGAAAAGTAATTAATGTTTCGCCTACCCAGATTCAGAACAGGGGTTAAAAGTTTAATTAAACAAGTTGTGGAATCAGAAAAGAAAAATAGCGAATGATTGGCAGGATGTTTTGCAAACACTACTCAATATACTCAACATACTTCTGAAACCTTCCCAAATTTGTTATTTAATAAATAAGTGTAAGAGACAGATGTTTAATTTTTACATTTCTGTAACATTCAAAAGAGTACAACAGTAAACACTTAGCAAGCAGTATCTTAGTGAATCCTCATTTTTTACTCCTTAGTAAGACTGTATAATGGTTTATGTTGCATTTAAATACAAAATTTGGATTGTTTTGTTATCTAACAGATCACTCATAATTTAAAAAAAATATTGTCATGATTTGGTATTTAAAACTAATGCAGGATTAAAGAAGAAGATACCTAAGAATAAAAGAAAAAGTTTGAGGAAAACTGTCTATTTAGCCAAACATACTGTAGTTCATTATCACCTAGTCTTGTGGGGCCAGATGTGATTCTCAAACAAGAAAATGCGTTTGGGGATAAGTCGCTAAGAAGTCTGTAGTAAACAGCAGGGAAATCCGCCGCTGAAAAGTGTCACACTTCTATTTGTGTATTCAAGAAATACATAAACAGCTACGGGAAAGACAGGAAGTGAGCAAAAGAAATTAAGTAAAAGACTTGACACTAAGAGCAAATATGAAGGTAAAATTGTTGTTGTCATTTTTATTTTGTGCTTCCTCATAAAGATACTAGCATACTGATGAAATACAATTTACTCTGTCTAAAACCATGGTGATTGTTCACAAAGTCACAGTATGATATGTGCTGTTCACTCCTGACTATAGTAATTTCTTCCACTATTTTTTCTGTAATACACAATAAGCTTATTGCCCTATAGTTACATAGGTCGAGCCAGGCATTTTTTAATTTAATAGGAAAATTTGCCAGTTTCCAGTCTTTGGGAATCCCTCAAAATGCAATGATTTCCAAAAAATATGCACAACAATTTACTGAACATATATACTGTATGCAATATAAGTTCCCTTGATCACTTTATGTAAAGTCCAACAGACGTATTTGATTTTTGTTTGTTTGTGCTTTTTAGCACCCCTCTATCCATAATGTCAAACTCATTTGGTATTTTATGAATACTCTCTGTAATATTTTTACACTTACACAGGAATGAAAGCTTCAGAAAAATAGCCACTGAAAGCATTTACTATTTTCAGTTTTACCTTATTTTTCCCTGTGGTGGGCTGGCGCCCTGCCCGGGGTTTGTTTCCTGCCTTGCGCCCTGTTTTGGCTGGGATTGGCTCCAGTAGACCCTCGTGACCCTGTAGTTAGGATATAGCGGGATGGATAATGGATGGATGGACCTTATTTTTCCATTATATTACATTATACATTTCACCTCTCCCCTGGCCTGTTCTCTTACTACTAATATACTAAAAAAAAGAACATTTTAGGGGTGGGTTTTTGCAGTCTTAGTTATATTTTGCTATAACTGACTTAGAGCATTTCTGAATTGCTTTTTAACTTTTGGTGTTGTATGCTCTTAAGCCCTATAAAAATGCAGTTATTTGTCTTATACGTATTATTCATTGGTTCTAGAATTTCTTTATAAATTCTTTGCTAATCTACCATTTACTGTTTCACTGTCATTCAGAGTTGCCTCACAAAATTGGGGCTCAGTCACACTCACTCACATGTTTAATGTTGCTTCTGTACATAAAAAATCTAAAAAAATCTCTTGTAATGGGAAATTGCTATATACTTGCTGCACTGATTCTTAGTATAAGCCAAAGGAACAAACACTGTAGGTAAAATTAAACTTGCACGCCAATGTAGCAAACAGCTTTTTCAATTTAAAAAGGCTGAAGTCAGTTGGCAGTTCATGCATTATATGTAAGTCCATTAGCAAAGTTTGTAACTACACTAATCTTTCATTTATTCTGATAATATTCTATCAAAAAAAAATCAATACTTAAAAAAGATAAAGGAAGCAAGATAACCTTAGAAGATCATCATGTAGTAGTTGTGAATATAAATAATTGAAACATGAGAATGCAGATTGAAATAAATTATCATATTGTCAGTTATGATTACATCTGATGAGTGTGCTTTGAAATTTAACCACTGGTGATCAATACACCAAGTCATCACCCTCAAGGTCCTCACAGGTGACCTTTCGATAACTGTCTTAGGCTTTACAAAGTTTTTAATGTGCTTCTGTGACAATAACAATGACCACAGATTTCTATTCACTTTTGAAAATCTATACCATACATAATAAAAAATCAAGAGCCCCATAAGAGATCATTTTAAAAATCACAGGTATCATCAGTTTGTTAGGAAACATTACCATTTAAGCAAACAGAGTAAAGCACTTTTCAGAACTTTGCACTAGTATTTCAGGACCTACAATGGCAATAACCAGCATCTAAAAGGAACACAACAGATATGTCAGAACCATTACTGGGATGAGTGACTGTAGAGTACTTTGAACAGTCTCTGTACTACTGCTGGTCCTAAAACCAACGAAGTAGCCTTTAAGCATATTATAGCATAACAGATTACGTACCAATCACTTTACCATGTGTAATTAACTAGTTGTGAGTTGTTCTTCCATTTGCATCACTTGAATCCATTGCAGTATGGACTCTACAAGGTGTCCAATGTATGGTACAATGATGCTGGACCATGCTGACTCCAACACATCCAACTGATGTAAATTTGCTGAATCTTTAATCAAAATACACTGTTTTTTCTAAACTTCAGATATAGGATTGGATTAAGATCTGGTGAAAGGGGAATCTACTTGACTTAACAAACTGCAAACTTCCTTTCCTTATAGTACAGAGCATGGCCTTCTTTGTAAAACAAATTTGCTGTCATGATGGGATGCATCCAACCTGTAACAATGTTAAGTTATACCACAATGTTTAAACTTTGTCCTCTTAAGAGTACCGGAGTGTACCAACAAAACCACTACCAGGCTGCATTTTTAACACCCAGTAGGATGGTTTCATAGA
Source organism: Erpetoichthys calabaricus (assembly GCF_900747795.2). Lineage (NCBI taxonomy): Eukaryota > Metazoa > Chordata > Cladistia > Polypteriformes > Polypteridae > Erpetoichthys > Erpetoichthys calabaricus. The sequence continues at coordinate 281,942,467 of NC_041397.2, read as the reverse complement.
TTTGGGACATTTGTGCCATTTCTTACCTCTCACTGTTCTTTCTTTCTTTTTTCTGCAAACAGTGCATCTAAAAGTATTGGCTGATACAGTATACTTTTGACAAGGTATGACAAGTGCATACCTTCTGATAATGCTTTTTTCGACAGCACCATTGTACTCATGGTAGATCTTTTGTTCTTGCTCAAGTTGTCTCCATGGGCTCTTTCATCAACAGTCTGTGTCTGAATAGAGGGCTACAGTTAGCTGAATGTTTTTGGCCAGTGGCCTGTTCCTATAAGTGAGTTGACACAGTTATAAATGAAAAATCCCAGCAATGTTGACCTTCTGATGCATTCATGCTGGCACATTTGACAGTAACATTTTGTCTTTAAAAGAATTATTTAGTGTTACTCATTGTCCCTCTGAATTACTCAAAATCACACAAAATCTGTTGTAAATCATGGATTAAATACTCATGTCTTATATGATGCTCTAAGTGAATGGGCAGTCATTTGCAAGAGAAAGGCAGATATAATTTCACCACACAAGACTAAATACAGTTGGGTAAATTAATTCACATATTAGGTTTTAGTGTAATCTAACATCCTATTCACTGTAAATGTATAAAGAGACCATACAGTATCTAATATAGTGTTGAACAAGTCTAGTCCTATATGGATATTTGCTGGCACAATTAAGGCAAAATCAAGTTGGCTCCCCTTCCTAATTCTTAGTTATTAAACAATATGCTGTGATACATTTTCATGGTCACTAAATATAGAGAATAATGTGAAGTCAAACAAACATTTATACAAATTAGAGAAAAAGTTTAGAAGTGGAAGGGCACATTAGTTGATGAGCACAATCCCTGCCATTTAACTATTTTATCAGTAGCAAGAAAAGTTAAAAAAAAAGCAAGTCTTGATCTCTATTTGTTTGACTACATAAAAAAAAAAACTTCAGAGATTTGAAGATCCTTAAAGTACAACTAGGTAATACAGTGCTCTGTATCTTTGTAACATGTCCCAAGTATTTATTTTTCAGTGTTAAACAATAAACAAGTTTTTTCTTAGACAATATTTAGAAGCTTGCTGAATGATACGACAGGTATTTATAGAGGAATGTATGTACCATACTGAAATGTAATCAAAGACAACACAAGTGAGATGATCAAATAAATAAAGTATCAAAACACCAAAAACAACCTCACTCTCTCCTCTGTCTCTAATTCTCCTCACTTCCCATGGCTGCTCAAACTCAGCGTTACATGAGTCTTTACCTTTGCTCATCTCTTGACTTAATCAAGCTGAAATAGAGGACAGTTTTTATAAACCTTACATTCTGATAATTTGGAGAGATTCAGAAGTTAATTCTGGGGTTACTGATGCTACTCTAAACCTCCACCAGTATATTCACTTCATCATGTAGCTAGTAAGTCATGTATGGAGGTAAAAATACATGGTAGCTTACAGATTTCCTCTGCATTCTTCAACTTCAGAAGGACAAAACATGACCACTTAATACACTACAGGGATGTGTTGCCGATGGGTGGGTAATTTCAAAAGTTGTATTTTACAGCATAAGTCAAAGCAATCATTTTAAGTGCTACTTATTACAGACTAAGTTGTCAAAGTTCAGGAAAACCTTCATGGATTCAGCACTCATACTTCAGACCTTCTTAATGTCCAGTTGATAACAAGGGTGAGAAGTAAAGAGCATTGTTGGGTGCCCCAGTGGACTCAAACAGGAAGACGACAACATCACTGGGTGCCCTAGTATAGTATAGCCAGAGAATGATGACTTCCCTGGTTGCACACTCGCCACAGCGCAGATCCAAAGTGGGGGCACATAAACTAATAGTAGGGTTGTTTTTATTGATACTAGTTCTGGCTGAGGATCATAGTTATGACATTTCACATTTTCCAGTAACTATACAGACCCCAGTTAAAGAATTAATACTGCTTACCATTTTCAATATGTGCTATAGTTTCACTAGGCAAGGGCACCTAAATACATGGGGGTATTTTCCGTACATCGCTTAAATCATTCAAGATCAGATGCCTCATCTTGGATGAATTAATGCCGGTGAAACTCATCTGGGATATAGTCGGTTTTCAAACACAGCTGTGTAGTAGATTAGTCTAGCTGATCCAAACATCCAAGATGATTGCGTGCGCCCGCGCTGATTGAAAAGCCCATATATAGTACTATGCAAAAGTTTTAGGCAGGTGTGAAAAAATGCTGTAAACAAAGAATGATTCAGAAATATAATAAAGATTGTTTATTGCTATCAATTTACAAAATGCAAAGTGAGGTGAACAAAAGAAAAATCTAAATCAAATCAATATTTGGTGTTACTACCTTTTGCCTTCAAACCAGCATCAATTCTTATAGGTACACTGCACAAAGTCAGGGATTTTGTAGGATTATAGTCGGGTGTATGATCAACCAATTATACCAAACAGGTGCTAATGATCATCAATGTCACACGTAGGTTGAAACACAGTTATTAACTGAAACAGAAACAGCTGTGTAGGAGGCTTAAAACTGGGTGAGGAACAGCCAAACTCTGCTACCAAGGTGAGGTTGTGGAAGACAGTTTCATGTCATGGCAAGATTGAGCACAGCAACAAGATACAAGGCAGTTATACTGCATCAGCAAGGTCTCTACCCAGACAAAGATTTCAAAGCAGACTGGGGTTTCAAGATGTGCTGTTCAAGCTCTTTTGAAGAAGCACAAAGAAACGGGCAACGTTGAGGATCATAGACGCAGTGGTCGGCCAAGGAAACTTAGTGCAGCAGATGAAAGACACATCAAGTTGCCCTTCAAAATCCAGCAGTGCCATCAGCTCAGAACTGGCAGAAACCAGTGGGACCCAGATACACCCATCTACTGTCCGGAGAAGTCTGGCCAGAAGTGGTCTTCATGGAAGAGTTGTAGCCAAAAAGCCATACCTCCGACGTGGAAACAAGGCCAAGTGACTCAAGTATGCACGAAAACATAGGAATTGGGGTGCAGAAAAATGGCAGCAGGTGCTTTGGACTGATGAGTCAAAATTTGAAATATTTGGCTGTAGCAGAAGGCAGTTTGTTCGTCAAAGGGCTGGAGAGCGGTACAATAATGAGTGTCTACAGGCAACAGTGAAGCATGGTGGAGGTTCCTTGATTGTTTGGGGCTGCATTTCTGCAAATGGAGTTGGAGATTTGGTCAGGATTAATGGTGTTCTCAATGCTGAGAAATAGACAGATACTTATCCATCATGCAATACCATCAGCCAGGGAGGCGTATGATTGGCCCCAAATTTATTCTGCAGCAGGACAACGACCCCAGACATACAGCCAAAATCATTAAGAACTATCTTCAGCGTAAAGAAGAACAAGAAGTCCTGGAACTGATGGTATGGCCTCCACAGAGCCCTGATCTCAACATCATCAAGTGTGTCTGGGATTACATGAAGGGACAGAAGGATGTGAGGAAGCCTACATCCATAGAAGATCTGTGGTTAGTTCTCCAAGATGTTTGGAACAACCTACCAGCCGAGTTCCTTCAAAAACTGTGTGCAAGTGTACCTACGAGAATTGATGCTGTTTTGAAGGCAAAGGGTGGTCACACCAAATATTGTTTTGATTTAGATTTCTCTTTTGTTCATTCAGTGCATTTTGTTGATTGATGAAAATAAATGATTAATACTTCCATTTTTGAAAGCATTCTTTGTTTACAGTATTTTTTCACACCTGCCTAAAACTTTTGCACAGTACTGTATATTGAGTCTAGAAAACACGATCAGCAAGTCTTTGATAGGCTGCAACAAAATGACAAAAGAACAGGCGCATTTTTTCACATAAGCGAAGCAGGACCTTTTACTTGAAGGATATGAAGAATTTCAAGATTTAATATGCACAAGGGGTAACACTGCAAAAGCAGCCCAAACCAGAAAAGACGGCTGGCAAAAAGTGGCCAACAAATTAAACGCGTAATTAGTGTGCATTGTACTTACTAAATGCAGCGTTTTATTTCCTATGTGTCAGATTAGTTATTATTTAATATGTCATAATTCCAGATCAAACGTGAGAACATGGGAACATGTTAAAGTGAAGTACAAGAATATACTTCAAACTGGTAAATATCAGTATATAACTATAGAGAAAAGCCAAGCAAAATGATACCTTTTATTAGCCAATAAAAGGTGTCATTTTGCTTGGCTTTTCTCTACATTCATAATGGCTAACACGGTACAACACCCTAGTACTACAGTATATAACTATTTAAATAATTGTTGACATAAAGAATCATATATAATATAAAAAACATTAAATTTTAAAGCTAATAAGGCAGACAAGCAAAAAACAGGTGGAGGTCCACGTGGTCCAGACCTAACCCCTGCAGAAGAGTTGGCTCTCCAGCAAAATGCCCATCGCCCTGTTTCTGAGGGCATTTCAGGGGGAAGCTCCACCTCAGAACCAGTGGCAGGATGCACTGGTCACTTCATTTCAGGTAAAGGATGGTCAATGCATACATTTGTCCTCAATGTGTGCCATAGGTATGTTCCATATAGCCCTCTTTTTTTGTTGGGTCAGTTGCAGGGAATGTCATATCCCTAGAACCTGTGTCTGACCAACGAGATATTGAAAAAGGTCAAATATTTGATGAAGACACTGTGTCTGATTATTCATATCTGAGTACAATCCAGTGCCCCAATCACATTTGGAAATCCTCTGTAATAAGAATGTTAGGCTGATTGTGAGATTCTTCATGGAACTGTGGGTGTTTTTGCCTGTGTATTACCTACCTGTAATGGCATGAAACGCCTCTTTTATTGTCTGCACACGCAGGTGTCCAGGAAACACTATGAAAACCTGAAGGAAATATTTCAGAGCCAAACAGACTTTACGAATTGCTGGCAAACTGCACTTTTAGATAGATTTTCTACATCGCCTACAGTATATAAAAAAGTGCCGTTTGCAAAAAACCTCAAAGCAATGCCTATTGTCTGTGTGGTTGTGAGAGCCCAACTTCGCCTAGTTTGACTTTGAATATAAGGTGCTAATAAATCTTTGAGGTACAATATTCCCCCTCTGCTAAAGCAGCATCTTTCAAAAAGAATTTCCTCCGGGAGCAATAAAGGATCTTGCCGATCGCGCAAAACCCTCTCTATATGAAATTCTCTTCTTATAATTTGTGCACCAATATCAATTGGTCGCTCCTTCATGAACGGCGAAGCCATGACTGAATGAATTCCATGCACGGACACTGATTAAGTGTGTGAGCTAATCCTTGTTTACATAGAACAAACCTGCTCCAACACATCCAGCAAGAGTTTCAAAAAATCGACAGATCCAGGATCATGCTAAATCGTCAATAATTACATCCAGCTAAACAAGTAATCCACGTATGATCTATTATTGTCAATCTCCCTGTTCAGGATGCTATCCTTCATTATTCATGACATGTTCATGTTGTGAGATATGGCCGGCCATTCATCCCGGCCAATACCCCCCAGGCCGCCAGATGGAGCCCTCCTTGCAGTATGGAGGTGCCCCGAATGCCAGCAGAGAATCATGGACAGTGGAGTTATAATGCACAGCCCTGCTGGATACCATGGGGGCCACCAGGAGCTGCTGCAGGGAGGCCCAGGGATTTATATTTTCCATATAGCCCGGAAGTATCTCCAAGTCACAGGAACGGAAGAAATGATATACTTCCAGGCTCAAGAAAAGAGAAGTTTTTACTTGACTTCCGGGTCAAGGACTATAAAGGACTGTGGGAGATCCCAGACAGACGAGCTGAGTTGGGAGGCAGGGTGGCTAAGCATCTGGGAGAGTGGAGGATTATTTGATTATTGATTATTGGTTATTTGTATAAGTATTGTGGAGAGGAGGGTGCTTTGTGCACTGTATTATTATAATAAACCATTATTTGGACTTTTATCTGGTGTCTGACGGCTGGTCTGAGGGTTCAAGGGGTCGACAGTGCCTCTATTTGTCACAATGTCTAAATTCACAAGCCATAAACATTTGCCATGTTACTGCTCATGATAAGGACATATATCCACTCTGCATAAACAGCAGAATCCTGACTATATGAGGTAATGTGGACTGATGCTACCTCAGCTAGCTGAAAACTCGGATAAAACAGATGAGGGCTAACACAGAGAAAGATTAGCTGACGTCACCAGGGAAGTACACCACCCACAGTGGTCAGAGACAGACTATGTGTGGCTGATGGAGCAGAACTCTCCATTCAGCTCGCACAGCAAAGCAAAGCACTTACGTCTGAGTCAGAGAACATGGGTTATACTTACCTATGGCAGCTCAGCACAGCTTTTTGAAATCCTATATATAAACACAAAAATCCTAGGTGAACAAAACAGTAGAACATGTGCACACAGCCATTGCTAGTGACACAATGACCAGAGCTGAGGAGAGCAGTTTGAGAATGGTGAGTGAGTCACACCCACATTCTCATAGTCACCAGCTACTCAACCACTTGTTCTGAATAGCCAATGTTAAAAGTATAGTATTTACAAGCTTGGTACAGTATTCACAGCAAACGTTTCACGTATTATAAGAAAAGTAGTGGTTACACTTAAAGGTTTTACTCAGATAATGTGGAATGTCAGTAAATTGGGGCAAAGATATTCAGGGTTCTACTGTACTTATATATGACATACTCTGAACATACAAATCTTTGAAATGTTTCATTTACATGCAGTATTTTTTCTAATATACAGTACATGCATGCTACATGCCATATTAATTGAGAGTTATTAAGATAGATTGAGATAGAGAGACTTATAAATAATCAGGGTTCCCACTCTTTTTAAGGAACCATTTTCCAGGACATTTCCAGGACATTTCCAGGAGCTATTTCCGGAAATTCATGACAGGATCTGGTCATACAGTCATACACTTTAGTCGCAGGCTTAACGGCATTTTAATTTCTCTTTGATTATGCAGGGACTTAGTGTCACTGATATGCTAAATTACATAAAGGCAACACCAATTAATGCACTGATGTATAATGGAGTTGTTTGACCTCTTTTTGTTACACACTGTTTTAAACTGCAAAACTCTTTTAAAGAAATAAATGCCTCTTGGATTGTGGAAAACTATCCAAACACTGACATATACTGAGCAATTCCATAATGTTCAGTATAGAGCTGTTGATCACACCATGAAATAGGCTACCATAGTGACCTAATTTCAGTAAAAGTTACTTGCATATTACATATTATGTCATTGTTTGTATCAAATAAATTTATGTACAATGTTTGTATTAAACAAAACTGCATAAAGCCAATTTATTGCCTATATCATGTGTATGATGCCTATAACACTAATACATGCAACAATTGGCACGTGACAAAACAAAGTCAGAGTTAACTTTCAACTGGTAGCTTTACTGGGAATACAGCAGCTGTAGAATTTGCATAAGTCAACGACAAAGATTATAATAAAGAACTTATCTTTGTGGGAAAAGAAGCAAAATACATCCATTTTAAATCATGATAGCCTTGCCATCAATTCCTGAGTTGAAAACTTGGTTACACTAGAAAGAATACTAGGAACAAAGGATAAGAGCCTGAACTCCAGTATATTGGAAATAAAACAATCTATAAGTCACTGTAGTGTAACCTATGAAAAAGGCATCTGGTGTAGGCCTAGGTTTAGAAATAATGCTGGTGTTGCTCCTTGAGGTCTGATAAAACTGCATCCAGACCGATGACCTCTTTCTTTTTTTCAGCAACACTTTTACGATAGGCATTAGATTTTGTGAGCAGTGTAAAGTCCTGTTTTCTCTCAGCCTTCTCTGCCATTGCATCTGCTTCTTCTTGCATTGCCTCAATGCTAGTGATTATTTTCTGTCTCTTTGCTGCCACTTTTGTGATTTCAGAGCGGAGCTCTTCTCTTTGCTTGTCATTTTCAGTTTCCTTTTTCTTCTTTTTTTCATCATCAAGGTATTGGACATATCGCATCCTGGCATTTCTGCAATGCTGCAAGAGGGGCTTTGGCAATACTCCATCAAATGAGCCACCAGTCAAAGAATCTTGGATTAGGCGAAGAGACATCAGAGTCCTCCCTTTCAGTTTTGTAACCAGCATGTCCTTATTCACAGAGTACCCTCTTTCGACCGCTGCTTGCCCATGTGACAATGTGAACAGGTCTTTCATTGATTTCCACAGAATTGCATACTCTGCTTTGTCACCAGCAAATCTTCCCATGAATGTGTCCAGCCGACAGGAGCTACTTCTATACCCTTGAAATTCCTCCTTATGGTGCTGCATCATTTCAGTGAGGAACATCTTGTACTCACTCAGGATTTGGTCACAGTACTCTGCTGTATGCCATTTGGCGTTAAGAAGCAGCTGTAAGAGCTTCTCAAACATGAAGATGGCACGCCTTTCATCGCTGATCATAGTTACTGGATCTAGGCATGCCATGTGCCTTACTGCTGCACAATTCAAAGGGCATTTGTCCAGCAGTTTCTTTGCTGTTGCGGACAGGAAGGCTACACATTCTCTCCGGAATTGTTGACCCGGCAGCGGTTTTTCAAGCAGCTTCTCTGAGGCTTTCTCAAGAGCTTGTTTGGTGGCAAAGCCAAGATCCACCTCTTTCAGTGGCAAATGGAGTGTTTTGTCCAGTACATCAATTTTAAGCATTTGGACAGGTGTTTTGATGTTATCCAGGACCTCCCTCTTCATAAAGCATGAAATCAAACTCTTCAGAAGGGCCTGAAGGTCTTTTGCCAAAAATGGCATCATGGGGGCATCAGTCTGGAAAGTCTCAAGAAAGGGTTTCAGCTGCCTTGCCACATAGGCAAAAAACTGTAATTTTGCCTCAAAAAGGGGGTCATCAACAGCCTCTCTGACCACAGTGTATGATGTTGACGTTGGCATTTTACTCTTTGGCAGTTTCTTGTAATTGTCGACAAATATTTCAACATGTGGCCACATCTTAAGTGCTCTCTCTGCCACTGGCAAGTCCTCCACCCACCTGTGAGCACAGAACTTTAGAGGGAATGTTGATGTTTTGGTAATTTCAATAAAGTCATCCCGTCTGGCTGGTGTGTCATGAAAAAGCTGCCAAAGGGCTCTTAGATTGTCACCTATCTTCCATCCACTTTCCTTCTCGCCTTGTTGTCAGCTATTGACTAGCTAGAGCAACGAGGGTCAAAACTCAAATATAATTGCCTATACATGTCTCAGTAGGTGGAGACATTGCGCAGCAGAGGCCACGACCTAGCTCAGCTGTCATCATATCTAGACTTATGAACAGCAAGCTGTTTCAAACAGAAAAATTAAAAAGCGAAAACAGAAATAAAATTCCAGGACAAGAAAGATTATTTCCAGGACATTTGGCCATTTCGATCAGTTTCCAGGTCATTTCAATGACTGGAAAATAACCCTCAAAATTTTCAGGTTTTCCAGGACGCGTGGGAACCCTGATAATATACTCTGGCCTTAAATATTTATTAAATGTTGCTTTTCTTCCACATTTCAAGCCAACTAAATTAAGTCTACTACATAACTTCTTAGTTTGAATACAAATAATAAATACAACTGGAACCTATAAATTAAATTGAAACTGGTGAATACACAATGCACTGTAAAAAGTAATTTGTTCAAACCAATACCTGGCATTAGTTGAGCTGAAGGAAACAATTTTTCTTGGTTATTTTGACTTTCACTTAAGAGCTCCTCTGGAGTCATTGGAAGCTCCAAAGAGTCTCGGATTATTCTAGCTGCATCCAATGCTTTTTTGCCCATTACTGAAGATTTAACATCCCATGTATACTTCTTTCCAAACCGGTCACATATTTCTTGAAAAGAAACTGTATACAATCTCTCTGTATCTGTAAAAAAAAAAAACAACGAAAAGTGTAAACTACAAATGCATTGCATTAGTTACTTTTCAAACTTAACATTCATTTATTTTAAATGAAGTTATTTCAATAATTTTTTTCTTATAGTTATAGCTATTTTTATTAAGTTGCTCAAAATAATTTATTTTTCATCATTTTATGCATTTATATTTATAAGAAGTCAGATCCATTTATAATATATTTTAACCTATTTCAAACAACTTTCAAAGCGCTAAGCAACAAATCATTTTATTTTTAAAGGCAGCAGTAATATCAAATAAATTAAACAATCTATCAAACCCCATTAAACAAACAAACTTTTAGTGAAACGTGGCTAACAACTAACATCCCAGATACAAACGTGGAGCTACCCGGGTTTAGCACAGTTAGAGCGGACAGAGACGCAAATACCTGCGGAAAGTGGAAAGGAGGTGGACTCGCACTCTTTGTCAATACAAGATGGTGCAACTCTGGACATGTTAACGTTAAAATCTCCACTTGCTGCAGGGACATCGAACTGTTGGCCGTAAGTCTGCGTCCCTATTACTTGCCCAGATAGTTTGGACACGTCATTGTTGTTATTGTATACATCCCTCCTCGGGCGGACGTGGAGATAGCGAGTGACATCATCCATTCCGATGTGGCTAAATTACAAACACAACACCCTGAGGCACTTGTGCTAATCGCTGGAGACTTCAACCATGTAACGATGGACAAAACATTACCTGCCTTCTCCCAGTATGTGGATTGTAACACCTGGGGAAATAGGACTATTGACCTACTGTATGCAAACGTTAAAGACGCATACAGCACCACCCCGCTGCCTGCGCTTGGGAAAGCAGATCATAACCTGGTTCTGCTTCAGCCTCACTACAAACCAAGAGTGAGGGTCCAACCTACAGCCACACGCTCATTCAGGAAGTGGTCCCCTGAGGCAGAGCAGGCTCTGAGAGACTGCTTTGGAACTATGGACTGGGATATCCTGCAGGGGTCACAGAGTGAGAATACTGAGGAGGTTGTTGACTGCACTACTGACTACATCAACTTCTGTATGGACACTAGGGGGCTCCGCCCCCTGCTCGCTTCGCTCGCCAACCCCTGGTGTTGGGAATGACAAAGAGCATGATGTATGAATGAGATATAGAATAGTGTGACGGTGTAGATGATGCAAATAGAAAGCAAACAATAAAGTGTGTGGCACAGTGTAAAGGTTTATTTGAAAATTTCTTTGTACACGCCGTTTAAGTGTAAAAGGTAATTCCAGCTCAGAACTTGTAACGTCATTTAAGATGGTTATTGTTGTGATCAGAGTCAAGTTTGTCAGAGCTTAGAAAGAGTTGTGTCTTTCCAGGAAGTAATGGAATGACTTGGGTATTTGTTTTCCACATTAATATTTTTTGGACATAATATAGTGCGTTGTGTTAAAAGGGGCATTTGGTCTAATGAGATTGCTGTTCCAAATCTCTCTGTAACTAAGTCGTCGCAGATAAAGGCTTGAGGAATTGTAATAATATGTGGCTGAAGTCCATCTGTATTGGTGAGTGTACCATCTCTCAGTTGTAATAAGCAATTGTTATGATCTGATTCTGGACATCGTATCTTTTTTACTAACTGTATCTTTTGAAAGCAATGCCAATTGTCTGCGTATTTTAAGGTGCACTGAACAATAGCTGAGCGCATGGCATGTGTAAGAATAGCTAATCACTGTCTAAAATCTCCTCCTCATAAAAGTACCTTTCCTCCAAATCGAATATTATTATTCATAAACGTTTGTTCATGCCATTGAACATTCATCAATAAACAACATTTTTTCAAGACGAATGTCACGTGCAGTGCCACTGTTAATGTTCATAGTGGATTCCGATTTGTAGGATCTAATGTAGTTGATAAAGATTTCACTTTCAGGTACATCGTCAGTTATAAGCTTCTGTAGATATTCAGTATATGAATGTAAAGAAGGCAGTCTAATTTGACCCTTTTGACAACAACGTGTAAATGTATAACTTGTATTGCCAGTTGTTTCTTGAGGGAAGTGAACTGAATGACAATGATTGCAAATGACATTCATTAATCCGAATGAATTTTCCTGGTGTATGTTTTTGCTTGTGCCGTTTGAGAGGCGCGTTGTTGCATGTGTAGTATTTGGGACGTGTTGTTTTGGAGCTGTAATCGATTTGCCTGTGCTGTGTGAGAAGCCCGTTGTAGCCTTCGCTGCCATTAACGTATGTCTGAGACGGGAGGTGTTTCGTTTTGAATCCGTGCCTGTTGCGATGCAGCACTTTGATTGATAGTTTGCGTCATGTGGATCTAGGATGTAGATTTGTGCATATTGAATGAACTATTGTAGGATCTAATGCAGTTCATAAAGTTTTTACTTTTAGGTACATCGTTAGAAGCTTTAGTTGAGCTTTGCGTTTTTGGAGTCGAGTCATTTTTTCTTTTAGAAATATGGATAAGTAATAAGGAGTATTGCACTCACTGTTAATATGGAGCCTTTCTGCGGTTGAACGGTTAATAGTGCCTTATTGTAATGAGATCTACCTATGCTGCATAGCCGTCTATTTTGTTGTTTCTTTCGTGTTCGTGTGTTTGTTCCTGTTATCCTTTCCTTTTCGTTTTGTACCCGTGACCGTGTATTCATGACTTGTTTCTTTCTCAGCATGCGAAATATGGATAAGTAATAAGGAGGATCGCAGTCACTGTTAATATGTTTCCTTTTCTGCAGTTGAACGGTTAATAGTGCTTTATTGTAAGGAGATACACCTATGCTGTCTAGTGTGAAGGTGTTGATGTTCACTTTAGAATATGTGGCTTTGGGTGTCACTTCTTATGGATGTGTGTGGGGGGGGTGGGTTGAGGATTGTTGTCGCGCGAGCATCTTCTTTCTTTTTCTATTCCTGTGTCTTGTTGAATCCCCCTGTTTGTGTGTGTCCCGTCCCTTGCTTGTAGGGTCTGTGGGGTGGTTTTGTGTTCCATGGGCTTGTTGAATCCCCCTCTTGGTGTGTGTCCCGTCCGGTGCCTGTAGGGGGGGGGGTGCCTTGCTGTTGTGCGCCAGCCTCTTTTTTTTTTTTTTTTTTTTGGGTTTAGTTTCGTGTGCAATGTGTTTCGTGCTTTGCCTGCGTTTCCTCATTTCTCCATTTTTCCTGTGCTCACTCCTTTTTTCTGTGGTCTTGTCCGCCTCTCGCGGCCCCTCATCCGCCTCTCTCGCCCTCTTTTGTCCGCCTTTCTCGGCTCCTCAGCCGACTCTCGCGGACTCTTTTTGCGCCTGCGCAGTACGTCTTTTTGCAGCTACGGCCCATTGCCGGATGTGCCTGCGTCCATCATCCGGTTTAGCATTCTCGGTTAGTAATATGGATTGTAGTTCCAGTAAGAACAGTACGCTGCTATGCTAACAACAAGCCATGGATTACAAGTGACATCAAGGGCCTTTTGAACCAGAAGAAAAGGGCTTTTAAAGGCGGTGATCAGCATGAGCTCAAGCGCGTGCAGAAGGAACTCAGAGTCCAACTCAGGGCGGCGAAGGAGCAGTACAGGAGAAAGCTGGAGCAGAAGTTGCAGAATAACAGCATGAAGGAAGTGTGGGATGGGATGAAGTTCATCACTGGCTACAGCTCGAAGCGGGGTGCCACCATCGAGAGAGATGTGGAGAGACCAAACCAGATGAACAACTTTTTTAACAGGTTTGACCACCCTAACCCACTCTCACCTCGGAGTACTTTACCCTCCACCCATCCTTCTGCTGATACCAGCATAGGAGAGAGTTTACCCCAACCCACAATTACAGCAGCCCAGGTAAGCAGAGAGCTGAGGAGACTTTGTGCCAGCAAAGCAGCGGGTCCAGATGGAGTATCGCCACGACTAATGAAGGCCTGTGCGTTGGAGCTGGGGAGGCCTCTACAGCACATCTTCAACCTGAGCCTGGAACAGGGGAGAGTCCCGAGGATTTGGAAAACATCTTGCATCACCCCAGTCCCAAAGGTATCACATCCTAGTGAGCTGAATGACTTCCGGCCTGTCGCTTTGACGTCGCATGTGATGAAAACCATGGTGCAGCTGCTGCTTCACCACCTGAGGCCACAGGTCCACCACGCCCTTGACCCTCTGCAGTTCGCATACCAGGAGAAGGTGGGAGCAGAGGATGCCATCATCTACATGCTACACCGATCCCTCTTCCACTTGGTCAGAGGTAGTGGTGCTATAAGAATTATGTTTCTGGACTTCTCTAGCACCTTCAACACCATCCAACCTCTGCTCCTCAGGGACAAGCTGGCAGAGATGGGAGTAGATTCATACCTGGTAGCATGGATCGTGGACTATCTTAAAGACAGACCTCAGTATGTGCGTCTCGGGAACTGCAGGTCTGACATTGTGGTCAGCAACACAGGAGCGCCGCTGAGGACTGCACTTTCTCAGGTCCTGTTCAGCCTATATACATCTGTCTTCCAATACAACTCGGAGTCCTACCACGTGCAAAAGTTCGCTCACGACACTGCTTTCGTGGGCTGCATCAGGAGTAGGAAGGAGGAGGAGTATAGGGACCTAAACAAGGACTTTGTTAAATGGTGCAACTCAAACCACCTACACCTGAACACCAGCAAAACCAAGGAGCTGGTGTTGGATTTTAGGAGGCCCAGGCCCCTCATGGACCCCGTGATCAACAGAAGTGACTGTGTGCAGAGGGTGCAGACCTATTAATACCTGGGAGTACAGCTGGATGGTAAATTGGACTGGACAGCCAATACTGATGCTCTGTGTAAAAAAGGACAGAGCTGACTATACTTCCTTAGAAGGCTGGCATTATTCAACATCTGCAATAAGATGCTGCAGATGTTCTATCAAGACGGTTGTGGCGAGTGCCCTCTTCTACGTGGTGGTGTGCTGGGGAGGCAGCATAAAGAAGAAGGACGCCTCACGCCTGAACAAACTGGTGAGGAAGGCAGGCTCTATTGTAGGCATGGAGCTGGACAGTTTCACATCCGTGGCAGAGCGACGGGCGCTGAGCAGGCTCCTATCAATTATGGAAAATCCACTGCATCCACTGAACAGTATCATCTCCAGACAGAGGAGCAGCTTCAGCGACAGACTGCTGTCACTTTCCTGCTTCACTGACAGACTGAGGAGATCGTTCCTCCCCCACACTGTGCGACTCTTCAATTCCAACCGGGGGGTAAACGTTAACATTATTCAAAGTTATTGTCTGTCTGTATACCTGCATTGTTATCACTCTTTAATATTGTTTTTCATTAGTATGCTGCTTCTGGAGTATGTGAATTTCCCCTTGGGATTAATAAAGTATCTATCTATCTATACTTCACATAGCTAAAACATCTTTTAAAATTTTAATTACAAATTTTAAAATTACAAGTCCAATATCCATTGTTATGAATATTATAAATTATCAGAAATTTTAAGAACATTTATAAAGTGCTGGATAGAGTTGGGCTTTACATTGCCCAGATGTCACTGTAAAGGGATCAGTTTTATTAAATGTTTGTCTTATTAGTAAAAATGTTTTTTTTTAAATGCTTCTACTGGGCAATTAAAAATGTCTTATTACAAGCAATGTCCACTGCCTGAAATAAAATGTTACTGCTCATTCTGAGCCGGGAGGGGTAGGTTGTTCTCTGTGATGTGCCACAAAGCTAGGACAGACAATCAACGACCAGGGTTGGGGACCCCGTCAAGCAGTGAGTGCCAATTGATTATCAGAGAGTGAGGAGTCCCTCGTGTAGCACTATGATGCTGGTTAGATGCTGTGTGGGGGTTTTAGGAGCGAAATACTAACACTTGTACTATGCATTAATAGAATGTGACTTCTTACGGTTAACAAAAGCAGCTTAATTTTTGCTAGATGCCCTTAGATGCCGCACCAAAGAGCCTCTATGTCCAGTCACTATTAAAGTAGTGAATGGTGACACGGTCCACTGCTACAAGTACTTAGGGATCCAAATTAATGACATTTTGGACTGGACTTAGAACACAGAGGAACTATATAAGAAAGGGCAGAGCAGGCTCTTCTTCCTCAACAGACTGTTTTCCTTTAATGTGGGAAGTGACATCCTTCACATCATCTATAACTCTTTGATGGCCAGTGTGATTTTCTACACTGTGGTGTGCTGGGCTGGTAACATCACGTCAAGAGAGGCCCACTGAATCAATGAGCTAATTAAAAGGGCATGTTCATTTATAGGACACACTCTGGATGACCTAGAGATTGTAGCAAAGGAGAAAATTAAAATAAAATTGAGTGCCATTATGAACAATGCTGCACATCCTCTCTCTGACACACTAACTCTGAGGACTTTCAACCAACAAATTATTCAGCAAAAGTGCGTCAGGAACTACTACTGTGGCTCCTTTATATCAACAGCAATGTGTCTGTATGATGCCTCACTGCGACTATGACAGCCAAATCAAGACCTTTCTTCCTTTTGAATTTTCTTGCCTTTTAGTCATTCTTGTATGTGTCCAGACCAAAGTGTGTGTGTGTTTATTTATTTATTTATGTACATATTTATGCATTTATTTATTTAAATAGCTTCTGTAAAAAGCCACATTTTTCCCTAGGGACAAATGCAGTTCTATCTATCTATCTATCTATCTATCTATCTATCTATCTATCTATCTATCTATCTATCTATCTATCTATCTATCTATCTATCTATCTATCTATCTATCTATCTATCTGTTGCAATAGGAGTACAGTAAATTGGTCCAGTTTTGTAAGGAAAACCAAACACCACTGCAAATTGACTTTGTATATTAGCAAAACCATGTTATGTGCTATGTACATACACCTACTCCATACAAAAAATGAATGTAGCATCTTATAATGAATGTAGTATTTTGTCGGTTAGTTAATGACTTCCAGAACAGCGGGCAAGATTGACTGAATGTTGACTAAGATATTCCTGACCTACCGGCCAGTTCCCTGAGAAGTGACAACAGGTTGCCTGTATAAACTGATGAATAAACCTCTTTGGTGCAAAGACGAAGCATTGGCCTTCTTAAAAGGGAACTAAAATATAGTCTGTACATCATATCCATCATTTTCGCTGGTTAATATGCTTGTCATATCAGCGCACATTCAAATAATGGCTCAGTGATATGAATTATTATATGCGTGAGTTGTCATTTATCTAGTCTGGCTGTATTTCACTACTTGATCAAGTGTGTGACCAAGATATCTCATTATCTATACGCAAATATTCCAAAGTCTGAAAATATCCGAAATCATGGTGATTTATGTTTTAAAAAAACATTAAGGACATACTAAGCTCACAGACAGAATATACCAGGAGTATCAAGATTGAGGGCAGTATGTAAAACAGAAGTAACAAATAATTTTAGAGCTTTGATCCATTAGCTTAAAATACTATGTGTTGTACAAAATTCACATAATCAATACATCTTATATATTTATTTGCTTTGTTGGATTCTATACTGTATGTCTGAACTTAAGTATCCACTCTTGCTTAGTGAATTTAATTTGCACTGGGCTTTTGTTTTTTTTTTTTTTCTTTCTTTTTGGACCTTAGGGAACATACTCTGTGAAGCATAGGCCAAAATAACAGTGTCTGACATGATACAGCTCTGCAATTGTTGTACCAATTTACATGATTTCTTCAGAAATCCTTGATTTAATGGCAATGATGTAATAAGCCTGCCAAATATCATTGTCCAAGATGCAATATTACTAAAGAAATATGTTTTATGTATAATACCTGTAAAAAACTTTGTAAAAATTGTGTTTATTGATACATACTGTATATAAATGACTGACATTCATTATGGTGAATGGAAATATGGTTCTAAAATCTCACAAATTGTCCAGGCAATGACAATCTACCCATTTCATTGGTAAAAATATTTAAGGAAACAGTGTGAAAGTCATTCACAGAAACAGAACTTTTCAGAATGTGCTTTGTTTTTGGAACATCATAAACTTGACATGGATGAGGAAAAAATATCACAGGCACGCTAAAATTATAACTCAGCATATTGTCACTGTTAATGTTCATGTTTTCCAAAAATAAGACACTTTTAGTACATATAATTGGCTTTCTACAGAAATAACGCAGGCTAAAGTTCTGAAGATGTTGTCAAGGTTAGAAATACTAACAGTTTCAAGAGTTGTTTAGAAGAACTGATGTAGGCAGAAATGCTGTATGAATTTACATGCAAAATGTTTGACATGACAAAGTGTCACCACCATACTAATATCACTATATGCAATTTTCCTCCTATATGATATCAAATAAATATTCTGCCAAGCTCTTTTACAAGTGAAAAAGTACTTTGTGTACCATTTCATAGTGATATGTCAGGATGCCGTGGCGCAACGTAAAGAGGCTTCGCCTCTGATGCTGACGTCCGAGGTTCGATCCTCATGAGGGGTGCAGTGGAGTTTGTACGCCTGATGAGCCCAAACAAGGGTGAAACACGTGTTGCGTACTCTTTGCATTATTTGACAGTAAACTATGTAACATTCTATGATCTGCTTCTCGCAACTGAGAGGGCACTGTGGCGGATGTTTGTCGACTTGCAGACCAACCACATGCGTTACCTGGTAGGTAACCACCCATACAATCACATTATGATTCAGACTACGAATGCTATGAATGTTATTACCCCGATCTCTAGGCTGTCAAATAAACAAACCACACGCTGTGGCGCAGCGAAAAGAGGCTTCGCCGCTGACATCCAAAGTTCGATTCCCGTGAGGGGTGCAGTGGAGTGTGTACGCCTGATGAGCCCAAACAAGGGCGAAACACATGTCGCGTACTCTTTGCATTATTTGACAGTAAACTATGTAACATATATAGTTACACTGTATACATATATACTGTATATATATCCAAGACCTTGAAAACTTATCATGTTAATTTAATAAATTAATGTAGTAACGCTACAGCAATCTTGGTGTAATGCCAGGGAAAAGATGCAAAGGTAAAAATTATGCTCTCTTTCTCTCTTTTTTTTCCCCTTCATGTTTCTGTAAGAAAACTGAATTAATGTCATATCCCATAAGTGATAAATAAGTTATCTTTGAGTGGCACTAAAACCAAAATAAGTGTTAAGTACCTCTACATTTAACTTGCCAGTCTGCCAGCCACCTGACAGTGCTGAGTACCTTAATATAATAGCAAAATTCTACAAAATAGAAGTCTAATGATTATCCCTACTCATTATTCCAGTTTGCAGTATCATCGCTAATTTATGCAAAGAAAGCAAAATAACCATCCAAGTAATGCACAACGTCATTTTGTAAGCAAGGTAGCAGCTACGGAGATCTTTTTTTGTGTGGCAGGAACAAAGGTATATGTACAGCAGTGTTTTCCAATAGTTTTTCTGCGGTGGCACATTTTTGTAACCCAAAAAATCCCAAGATGCACAACAATTCTACCAACCACAAAAGCATTACATCTCTTAGACGTGAAACAAGACGGGGCAACAAAAAAAGCAACTTGCAGGTTGACGTTCGCAGACACAACACTTTTGTACAGTTTAATTTTCAATCATTGATTGTGATGAACAATTGACGATATTATTTGTGGAGTTTTAACACAAGTATTGTTTGCCCATTAACACTAGAATTACCAGAGCCTACGAAAAAACTCGTAAATCCGTCCCACCTTAAATCGCGTCTTAAATCCGTTTGCACCTCTCCGCCAGAATCCTTTGTCATCTAAATGTGCTGATAAAGCTACTAGCAGCCAGCTATTCCATCCCCCCACCGACTTAGAATGAACTTCTCTCCTAGCTCAAGCCTTGCCTTGATTTGATTACCTGGGATTGAAGTGGAGTTTTACAGTGGAAATAATTCTAGCGTTATTTGGAATACACGCATTTCATGTGTGTTCCATTTCTATAGTTGGCTGTGCAAACACATTTTTAAAACAGAAACGTTTTTCATATTCTAATAGTAAATGACAAAATGTAGGCATAAACTATATAACGTATGAAGCCTGAAGTCCATATATCAAAGAAACACTTTCACAAAAGGTACAAATAAGAGAACACGTGCGCCTTCATGCAAAAAAAAAAAAAAAAGCCGCGTTAGCATGCCACATTGACTTTCTTACTACAACCGCCGTGGTGGCGTAATGGTATCAGCCCCTGACTGGGAATCAGAGGGTGGCGAGTTCGATTCCGCACGGCTCCACTTCGAAAAATTAACTGCTCTTATTCTTACAATTTTAGAATAACAATATAAATTTCATTTCAGTCTGTAACAGGCGGTGTAACTTATGATACTGGTAAAGGTTAGCTTTTTTTTTTTTTTTTTAATTCACTTTTCATTCTCGCAGTCACATTCACAATCAATCCATACAACCCCATCTGACACAGCTGGTTTCACATAAATAAAAGTGCACTTTTATTCAAGACTATAACCGAAGAATAAAGAAAGCAAGTTACAGTTGGTGGTTGATACAACAGCTTGCGTGGTGCAATGTTAAGAACTGCTGATTTCCGATCCGTGCTATATAAAATCATCACATTCAAATATTAACAGTTCCCACACACCCAAGGTCCGCCATTCCTACATTTACAACATGTGTACTTGTTGCAGTGTACACACCTCTCTGTGCTATGGTTCCTATTACAGTGAATGAGCACCTGACACTGTACTTTCTTCCCTGGGGGAAGCTGAGGTCTTAGAACGGAAGTTTGTTGACGCTGTATCATCTTTTCTTTTTCCATCGCCTTTTCCTGTAAGAAGCGACGACGAAGTTCCTCTGCAAGGTGAGCCATGAACACTCTTCTTTTCTCAGCGGACCCCGTGCATGCCTTATACAGTACGTGTGCGTTCATCGCTGCTAGGTCAAGGATGTTGTACAACACAGCAACCGGCCACCTGCGTGTTCCTGTGCGCACTGAACAAGCACGCGCCTTCTGGTCCATGATGTCAACGCCACGCTGGGGAAAAAAGAAAGACAAATATATGTGACATTTTGAAGAAATCATTTTATCACCAGAAGAGCACCAGAGTACTTCGTCACACTAATATTTTTTTCATTAGCATACCTTCATGTGGTTGTAGTCTGTGACCGTGTTTGTTTTTTTTTTTTTTATCTTGCCCAATCTCCACATCATGGTGCATTGTGCTGAGAATGCAGACAGACTTCATCTTTTTGGGCACATACACTGTCAGCATGGCACTGGGAGATCTAAACACCAGCGTGGAGAATTGTTCGTGTACGGTTCTGCCTTTGTCCAGAAATGGCTCCATAAGCTTTATGACCACAGACTCGGAAAGTCTTTCTCCCG
Organism: Erpetoichthys calabaricus; assembly: GCF_900747795.2. Classification (NCBI taxonomy): domain Eukaryota; kingdom Metazoa; phylum Chordata; class Cladistia; order Polypteriformes; family Polypteridae; genus Erpetoichthys; species Erpetoichthys calabaricus. Next base: position 281,921,355 of record NC_041397.2, on the reverse strand, counting down.
TGGGACGACTGGGATCTTTTCCTAAATAAGGAGTGGCATTGCACATGTACTTTGTCTCCAAATCTGCCGCAATCCAAAAAGGCAGAACCGTAACAACAGACAACTTCTTCACGTCACTTTCGCTGGCTAATAGACTGCTGCACCGCAATACAGCTCTGCTTGGCACCATGAATAAAGTGCGACGGGAACTTCCACCTGCAGTTAAAGTCAGTTCAGTACACGAACAATTCTCCACGCTGGTGTTTAGATCTCCCAGTGCCATGCTGACAGTGTATGTGCCCAAAAAGATGAAGTCTGTCTGCATTCTCAGCACAATGCACCATGATGTGGAGATTGGGCAAGATAAAAAAAAAAAAAAACAAACACGGTCACAGACTACAACCACATGAAGGTATGCTAATGAAAAAAATATTAGTGTGACGAAGTACTCTGGTGCTCTTCTGGTGATAAAATGATTTCTTCAAAATGTCACATATATTTGTCTTTCTTTTTTCCCCAGCGTGGCGTTGACATCATGGACCAGAAGGCGCGTGCTTGTTCAGTGCGCACAGGAACACGCAGGTGGCCGGTTGCTGTGTTGTACAACATCCTTGACCTAGCAGCGATGAACGCACACGTACTGTATAAGGCATGCACGGGGTCCGCTGAGAAAAGAAGAGTGTTCATGGCTCACCTTGCAGAGGAACTTCGTCGTCGCTTCTTACAGGAAAAGGCGATGGAAAAAGAAAAGATGATACAGCGTCAACAAACTTCCGTTCTAAGACCTCAGCTTCCCCCAGGGAAGAAAGTACAGTGTCAGGTGCTCATTCACTGTAATAGGAACCATAGCACAGAGAGGTGTGTACACTGCAACAAGTACACATGTTGTAAATGTAGGAATGGCGGACCTTGGGTGTGTGGGAACTGTTAATATTTGAATGTGATGATTTTATATAGCACGGATCGGAAATCAGCAGTTCTTAACATTGCACCACGCAAGCTGTTGTATCAACCACCAACTGTAACTTGCTTTCTTTATTCTTCGGTTATAGTCTTGAATAAAAGTGCACTTTTATTTATGTGAAACCAGCTGTGTCAGATGGGGTTGTATGGATTGATTGTGAATGTGACTGCGAGAATGAAAAGTGAATTAAAAAAAAAAAAAAAAAAAGCTAACCTTTACCAGTATCATAAGTTACACCGCCTGTTACAGACTGAAATGAAATTTATATTGTTATTCTAAAATTGTAAGAATAAGAGCAGTTAATTTTTCGAAGTGGAGCCCGTGCGGAATCGAACTCGCCACCCTCTGATTCCCAGTCAGGGGCTGATACCATTACGCCACCACGGCGGTTGTAGTAAGAAAGTCAATGTGGCATGCTAACGCGGCTTTTTTTTTTTTTTTTTTTTTTGCATGAAGGCGCACGTGTTCTTTTATTTGTACCTTTTGTGAAAGTGTTTCTTTGATATATGGACTTCAGGCTTCATACGTTATATAGTTTATGCCTACATTTTGTCATTTACTATTAGAATATGAAAAACGTTTCTGTTTTAAAAATGTGTTTGCACAGCCAACTATAGAAATGGAACACACATGAAATGCGTGTATTCCAAATAACGCTAGAATTATTTCCACTGTAAAACTCCACTTCAATCCCAGGTAATCAAATCAAGGCAAGGCTTGAGCTAGGAGAGAAGTTCATTCTAAGTCGGTGGGGGGATGGAATAGCTGGCTGCTAGTAGCTTTATCAGCACATTTAGATGACAAAGGACTCTGGCGGAGAGGTGCAAACGGATTAAGACGCGATTTAAGGTGGGACGGATTTACGAGTTTTTTCGTAGGCTCTGGTAATTCTAGTGTTAAATAGATGCGTATTTCAATTAAAACTGTCTTCTGCAGTGCGTTAAAAGTCAACAGTTGTTTATATCGTGTTTTACTTTGACATCTCTATGTTTCATATGCTATGCCAATTTGATAATTATTACATTGGCCTTGTTCTCTTATTACCTTCTTTTCAACTTCCTATAAGGAAGGCATTCAAATTCAGGTTGTACTTGCTCAAGTAGTATTTTATTAAAAGTTCAGGATTAAGGTCATTGTTTAAGTTTAAGCTATGCCATTAATTCTTTTGTGATTCAGTGTGTATTTATTTCATGATTTATGTATTTATTTTTTAATTACATGTGTTAATGTAAGATGGGATTAATCATGATTGATTACATTCATTTATGCAATTAATTAGTTAATTTGTTTTAATTGATTCCTAGTCCTAATATAGATAGATAGATAGATGTTAATTTATACTTTGTCAGTAAAAAAAGAGCACTTTTACAAAAGATCACTTTATATTACAACTAATGCATATAAGAAACATAAAACTAGTGAACTGGTAATTTTCTAAAGAGATGTAATTAACTGAGATTTTTGAAGGATATGTCATACTGCTTTGAGACAAAAATATGATTGCATGATAAGTGTGAAGGCATTAGGATAGCTGATCTCTAGAGATGCTAGCAGTAATTATACAAATATCAACTTAGATTAAAATAACTTTTCAGTAGAAAATTAAGCACTTAATGAATGTAAAAGCCTTGATATTTTCTTAAATTACTAGCTTCCTGTTTTAATATGATTAAATGAACAGTACTTTATTAAAATATTGGAAATTATTTCAATTCTTCTGAACATATTAAAACAAAGAATTCTTTGAATGTAAAATACTTGCAAGAAAAGCAAAACATATTAAAAGCTTAACACATAGAATAAAATTCAGAACTGCTAAGCTGGATACCTCTGCTTTGCCTACACAAGCAGAAAAAAAACTGGCAAAAATTCAGTAAACAACAACCAAACTAAGAGCAGGTGGCCTCTTCTGAAGAAAATCAAGAGTCCTAAGGGAAAAACGTTAATCAATATGTCAACTTAATTTAGGTCAGATTTGAATATGAAGGCACACTGACAGCTTACCTAGAAAGATTAACTAGATAACACCAAACAAAACTACATTTTTGACTGGGGCAGGATGGCTAATATAATGCATTAACCTATGCTTAAAACAAGCTGTAAAATACAGTAAATTTTATGTTTATCTGCTGTACTCTTTATTCATCTATAACTGCATAACAAGACCACATTTCTATCAATACATTTTCTAAAGACACAACTACCATCACCACATGCCTGATCACTAACAATAATAACACAGTTTATGGATAAGATAGTTTTCTTGTAGCACAGTCCTTCCAGAATAAGAATCCACCCCTTAAATTCAGCAAAACCAACGAAATTCATGTAGTAAGTTGCCAATTACATTTATGTCAGTGGGGATGTTGCTGAGAGGGTTTCCTGGAGTTATCTCCACTGATTACCTAAAATAGGCACAACACAACTTAGTTATTGTCAAGAAGGCTCACTAACACATTTACATTCTCAGCCACCTGAGAAAAGCCTACACATTTCCATCTGCATTTGAATTAAAGATCCACCTCTCTTACTCATTGATTGGTTAAGAAATTACATCTTTCCTATTGACAATTAATGCAGAGTTTTGGGAAATAACTGTTAATAATATTTTAGCAGAGAAATGTACACATTTTGAACATATGAACAGATACTGGACATGTGGATTATGCCACATGCGCTACATGAGCATTTGTTTTCTTTTTTTCCATGGACGTCATTATTTGCCACTGTTCAGATTTGATAACCATAGGTTTCTATTGAGTTTGAATCTTGTAAGTACTCCACTAAAACACAAGATTGCATTTTTTTGCCAGGCACTACCACAAAGTACATGGGGTAAGTAACTCAAAAAAATAATACTTTTTGGGTGGAGTATTCCTTTAAGGGACTTAAAAAATAAAATGGTGAATGTTAGCATGTGCAAGTTTAGGCATTCTGTCAGTACATACTTAGACCACCACTGCTAGAAATCACCACTTGTACATTTTTCGTGTAGCAAATTACATCTTTCTTTAGGAATTTTTCATTGTAGAACTCTTCTAGCTCAGAAATACTTTTATATCTTCCTGATTGCACTTCTTGTATGAGATTTAAACATACAGTATACAGTATATATTCAATAATATTAAAGGCCAGTTTAAGACCTTAATCATTTGTTACTCTAAACAATCAGTTTTAAGGTGTATTTTAGATTATTATCTTGCTGAAATAACCAACCTATTGTAAATTTCAGTTTAATTTGCTGTTACTACAATAGTAGCCTCTAAAATGTGGTGATACATACTTACCAAAGCACTGTTGGTATATTTTTAACATTATTATTTTTATGCTTCCTTCTCACACATCTTCTTTCCATATTATTTTTGTGTAAGCAACACTCCAATAGACTTGAATACCTCAGCTATGGTGTAAAATAAAACTTTCTGCAGGTTACTTGTTCTTCTGTACATATCTGAACACTGTATGATGTATTTGAAATTGTAAACAAAAAGCTGAAAGTGCTGAATTGTCATGTTTCTGGTAATGCCCTGCTTTTTAAGAGTCAAGTATGCTCAGAAATATCAATGGTAGTTTAGTTTAAGCACAACAATTTGAAAGTAAGAAAGATATGTATTGTGTATGCTTTGGAATTGTATATACTTTGCTTATTTAACACCAAAAAAGCTAATTATGCTTTGAAATATAAAAAGCTATTAATATATCAACTTGTGGTTCCCAACTTTCAACATTCTAATGTGACATGGGCTTTAGGCTTCTTAGGCCAGGTTTATACTTAACACGTTCTGCTTCGCTGTGTTGTGAATTGCCGGAAACACCCATTAAATTCCGAGGAGATCTTGCCACAATATCTCTGAAAAAGATTGATGTTTGATGAGTAAATCCATCAATCCAGGGATGTGCCCATTTGTTATGGTGTATAAAATCTGTACATTTTGGTTTCCATTATATTTTGTTCGAGACAAGACAACAGATGAACGAAGACAGATCAAAGCAGGTTTTGTCACACCTCACTTTCAAACAGCTGTTTCCTACATTGAAAGGAAGACATTCTGGGGCTCAATTATTTTACAACCCGGGAAAGGATGCTCTGCTGACACCCCAGGCTATTGATTACTTTATGGATGGACATCTGGGATTTATGGCCTGGGAAAGGGAAACAGGCAATATCAAAGAACTTTATTATCTGGGAAAGAGTTTGAGCAAAATTCATCAATCACATTGACAGCCAGCCAATCAGGTTCATGTGTTGTGTAACCAAGGCATGATATTTCATAATAAATATGCCTTGGTCTGGAAGAGGAGGAAGAGGGAGAAGAAGGAAGAAGAAGGAGCAAGAGGGAGGAGAAGAAGAAGAGGAACAGACGAAGACGACATTGGTCGTCAGAAAGGCACCATGAACATCCATTGCTAAATCAAACGCCTCCCTGGGACATTCATCCTTGTCATTTCAACTTTTTCGTAAGCTTTTCCTAAAGACTATATATATTCAGACTTTCCTATCAGTACTTATTTTCTATTCTTTGTTCCAGTGGTATTATTATTATTCTCTTATTATTCTTGTAATAAATACCATGCTGCTTTTAACTTTCTATGCTTTGTTTTAATGTCTAGAGTGATTGAAGTAATAAGGTAGATTTCTAAGAGCACCTGGCGTAGCTGGAGATTTTGCCATTAGCTCTGTGCTGCGGGGGTTTTAAGGCTGAGAGTGAGGCGCCACTCAATAGTTAGGGGGGCAGTATGATAAGAAGGTATTCTTGGCTGATAAATGGCCTATAGTCAAGGATACTGAGTCTTTGTATGTTTTAATATTTTCTTGGAGCCCAAAAGTAACATTTAGGTCTGAGGTCTATTTAAAACATCATACGTTGTCCGTGCCGATAAATAAATAAGTCTCTTGATGTGCTGAGAGAGTGACAAGTTGTGTTATACTTAAAGCATTTGTGTGGTTTTTAAGTGCTAAAAGTTAGCCAACTGTGTGTGAGTCATTTGTAGGGCACTGTTGTGGTTAGGGTCTGAGTGTGTGTGAATCTATGTATGTGTGTATTATCATTTTAAAGTGCAACAGTAGACCAACCCGATAACGAACCTGACGAGAACATTTACCCTTGAGAAAACAGGTAAAGGGTAAGTAGAGGGAAATACTACGATAATACACCATTCCAGCTAGTATTGGGCACGAGGCAGAAACAATCCCTGGACGGGGCATCAGCTCATTGCAAGGTAAACATAAGCACTCACATACACTACCATCATTTCAGCATCACCAAATCCCCAAACCTGCATATCTTTGGAAGGAAAACGGAGCACATTGTGGAAGCCAACCAGGAAAACATGTAAACTACAGACAGGGAACACCTGGGACGTGAGTCCCTGTGAGACAGCAGCGCTATCAGTCTGCCACTGTGTTGCCCACACATGTGTAATTATTAACAGTTTAATTATTTAAATGGACGTAACAATTTATCTGTAAAATATACATAGTTTAATGCATTTCATCATGAAAGTGATATCAAATATAAATCTAAGGATTCAAAATGTGCAAAGGATGAAATATCATAAATTTAATGTGTTCTGTGTGTGGATTGCTACTTGCCACTGCTGTCAATGCAGGAGGAAGCCCCAGAAGCACGTAGTGATTAACAACTGGGTTTACAATGGTCTACTTCAATGATAAAATAAATTACGAGATTAAAGTGGACATTTTCAAGATGTAAGCCAAAATTTCCACTTTAATCACAAAATACACCTTTTCATAGTGTCCCTAACTTTTTTTTTCTCCGTGGCTCAAATACGCCGCCGTACATTCCAATGCTGTTGTGAAGGTGCAAAAAAAAAAAAAAGACAGCACAGACGATGGTATGTGAGACCTTTAAAATGTATTTGTACAATTGTACAATTCACAAAGTGGTTTTCTGTCACATGTAGATAGTAAACAGAGACTCTGACGTCATGTTCCCACTTGATCACACTGCGTCGTCTGACTTTTTGCTGATACTGCAACTCGCACACACGTTGCGTTAATTTCTGATGGACGTGCTCACAGGATGTGTCAAATGAAAGCTGGGAACGCATGGCAGCCATGATGCGTGTGCGTAAACGTTCTGAGCATGAAGTATAAACCGGCCCTTAATCTTACCAAGTCTATGACATATCCAGGTCTCCTTCAAGATCTCCAAGGTACTAAAAATTGTCTACCATTTCTTTTACTGGGTCTAAGTACCGTAGAAAATGTGCAACTCTTATTCTGCAGTTACTTTTACCATTAACTCATATGTCAGAAATTAAGCAAAAACTCTCCCTTATTACTTGCATCAACTGGTAATTACCATATGTTTACATGCTTTACAGTTTACCCTGCTGTTAACCAAGATTCATCATGCCATGCTGTAAAACTGCTTAAGTGAAGTAATGTTGAGATGCTTGTTACACTAACCTACATTTTAAGATCACAGTGCATGCTCAGCAGTATATTTTAAGGTAATTGGTGAATACTTCTAAGTTCTAACTGTAATCCTTTTGCTAACATATATTAAAATAACTCTTGAACATAAAGCAAACAACAGGAACAGCATGCTAATAATACATTACAGCAGCTGTGCGCAACCTGCGGCCGTACGGCCGCATGCGGCCGTGGGCAAGGACTTTGGCGGCCGTGGACGTGTATATTAAAGTGTACGTAATGGCGGCCGTGCAGGTGTAGGGTCTCTGGACTCCAGCGAGTAAGGGGTCTCAACGCCGCGGAATCTTTGTCGGCCGGGTCGGTATGGTGACGCCGAAAGCCGATTTGGACTCTGGGGTCTCTAGACTCCTGCAAGTGTAGAATCTCAAACACCGCAAGTACCGAACCCGATTGGTAGACAGCAATCTAGAGTCTGGAATACGGCTAATGGTCTCCAGCGAGTCCCCTGACTTTGCAAGTCTGTCTGCAAACATGCAAGAGCAAGGAAGCCATTAATGGCGATGTTTTCCAAACTTCCTGAAACAATTGCTGTAAAGGTTTTTTGTCCTATATGACGTTTCGTAGACATTTTTTTACATATGTAGACCAGTAAATTGAATATTGTCAGATATATCATACTCTGTTTTAATGTGTAATCTGTAAATTTTTACATAAATCATAAACATTATTAAGTTTACTTGGACTTACTGGCGGCCGTTATTAAAGTAAAAAGTCTGTAGTGCGGCCGTTATTAAAGTAAAAAGTCTGTAGTGCGGCCGTCAATAGCGGAAAGGTTGCGCATGCCTGCATTACAGTAATCAAATTTGCAAGATTCAAATAAAGGCAGCATTTCAAAATGTGTACCAAGTAAGTGACCATCTTAATTTTTCCATATCTCTAAGCTGGAGAAATTGTGGAAATATGACAAATAAAAATTAAATCTGTTTCAAAGACAATTAGTGCTGGGCGGTGTACCGGTTCATACCGAAAACCGTTTTTTATTTTTTATATGATATGGATTTTTCTTATACCACAACACCGGTTTAAATTGCCTAAACGACGTTCGGAACGTGGTGCAGCGGGAAACTGTTCAAGTGGGGACCTTTTTCACTGCTACACCGCTAAACACAGATTTGTTGCACTACGGCTCTTTTTCACTGCTACACCACCAAATAGTGGGCGGCAGCATAGGTATGCCGCGCGGTGAAAATGGACAGAGAGCCGTAAAAAAGGAGTCACGTCTGTCGCCTGGAGATGCTTTAGTTTTAAAAGGTCAGATGTGTAAATACTGTTTCTATACTACTGGATAATACTGCAAGCCAAGTTGTACTTGTTTTATTTGTTTTCAATACAGTGTAATGTACCTAGGTACTGTGTAATATTGTGACGACATGTTGACTTTATTCTCGTACTTTGTCATTAAAGTAGAACATCGTAAACTAAACTTCATCGTAAAATGAATATTTAATTTACTAGATTTTCTCAAACCCCGTCATAAGTTATATAGCACATTAAATGCTTTGTGTTAAGTGTTCCCTGAGCTTCTTAAACTGACTTCCTCTGCACTAAGAGGAGGCACCGGCAGCGATCGCCTCACAGAATCCATTCACATGATATTCATGCTCTCTGAACATTTAGAATGCCAAGATAAATTCTTGATATAATTTTCATGGTGAAATGCATTAAAGCATGTATTAATCATGTGGGGGCACAGCGGCGTGGAGGTTGCACTGCTGCCTCGTAGCAAGGGTGTCCCGTGTGTACCCTGCCTTGCATTTGCATGTTTTTCTGGTGGGTTTACTCGGCGTGCTTCAGTTTCCTTTCAAAGTCATGTAGGATGTGGGGTTTTGTTATGCTATATTGACCCTGCTAGTGTGTGTTTTGCTCGTATTCATCCTGTGATGTACTGGCAACTCAATCAGGGATGGACACAACCCTGAATGGATGGCATAATTAAACATGTATAACGAAGATATTTTTAAAGTTCTGAACACTACGTTGGCTAAGTTTTTAACTAGTTTTAATTTCACAAAGACATTTATCGTGTGGTGATTGGTTATGTGGAGAAAGAAAAATGAAGGATAGAAATTGGGGTTTTGGTACGTCAGATAGAGACAGCAAGCGTACAATAAAGAAAGCCTGCTCAGAATAACATCCACTGAATTCTGTGTTCGTCTCTCCGACCACCAGATCACAAACCCAACATTTAAACAATATTTAAGTTAAACCTGTGCAACACTCATTCATACATCCAGTTTTTCGGAGCCTCCTCACACCTGCCATAAAGTTCTCTACACTGAACGTACACCGGGGACCCCTTACTGCGAGGGAGCAGCACTACCGCCACACTACCGTGCATGTTTAATACCTGCTTTAATGCATTTCATCATGAAAATGATATCTAGTATTTATCTTAGCATTCTAAATTTTCAGAGAGCAGGAATATCATACAGTGAATGGATTCTGTATGATGATCGCTGTCTCCTCTTAATGCGGAGGAAGTCAGTTTAAGAAGCGTAGTGATTAACAACTGGGTCGGGGAACACAACACAAAGCATTTAATGTGCTACATTAACTTATGACGGGGTTTGAGAAAATCTAGTAAATTAAACAATGATTTTAGGATGAAGTTTAGTTTACGACATTCTACTTTAATAATAAAGTAAACTATGAGAATAGAGTGGAAATGTCAACTTTAATCTCGACATAAACAGCGAGAATAAAGTGGAAATGTCAACTTTATTCTCGATGTATAGTTTTTTTTTCTTCCCTGTGTCCGTATTTTTTTTTCTTCACCGTGGCCCTAATACGATTCCGTAGGGCTATACCACAAATACAATTATAAATGCAAGTTGCAGTTGTATTATTTATGTATATAGCTTAGCTTGAAGCAAGGTCCATATTAATGCAGTTTGCCTAAATGATAGTTCAGTTGGTAAAGACGTCATCACCAAGATTGCACTTGTTTAATTTTATTTTAATTTGGTGAATACTGTGTAATGCACCTGGGCTTTTGAAGCCTTGAAGTAATAGTGCAACTATCAGTAATAATACAATTATTTATTTTATTGTTATTATTTATTAGTTTAAATATTATGCAGTTTAATGATGGTAAAGTTGTTTAAAAAGTCACTTTAAACGTGTCAGTGGACAGAGATTGTTAACATTAACAGAAAGTGTAGTTGTTTTACAAAACATATTTATTTATTCCTTTTCTAAGACATGTTCAGTGCAATACAACTTTTGACAAGCACTTCTGGATATTTTCCTAAGTCTAAATACCTCTTTGGATGGTTGAAAATATGTTGTCAAAATTATAATTTAAGTTTTTGTAAAATTTGTTAAATAAAAAGGTTCTATATTTTGACTGCATCTGTCATGCAATGTGATTTCCTTCTCTTCATTAGTGCCACCCCCTTGAAAAGTATCACTTTATGGGGCAATGCAAACCTGTATTAATACTTGTGTGCACATTAAATGTTTTTTTGTACAATGTACAATGCTCTTGACAGTGGAATAGGTTATTCTTAGCCAGTAATTGCAGTGGAAAATGTGTTTAACATCCACTCATGCATGGGAAAAAAATACCGTCAAATACCGTGAAACCGGGATAATTTAGAAAAATACCGTGATATAGAATTTTGGTCATACCGCCCACCCCTAAAGACAATACATATATTTCGGGTAGATTCAGCAAAACTGTAGTTTAAGCTTTTGCAATCAAGACTTTCCAGAATTTCCTTTCTAGCTTCACAACTACTATTAACAATTTTACTGATTTCATCACAATAAAGCAGTTAATTAATAATGTGCCTAGAGAAGTATCATACTGCTTAACTGATAAATAAAATTGAATATTATGAGCATTCTGATGAAAAATAATGCTTTTAAACTACTTCTCCTAATAAGATAAAAAACAAAAAAGAATAGACCCCAGTACTATACCTTGAGGGAAACAATATCTAACCAGGAAAAGAAAGAAGGCTTATTGACATGGAACTTCTGCAAATATTGAAAGCAATTTTAAAAGTTTGAAACGAAACAAGTGCCCATCAATCCAGCTAACTGCTTGGTCTCGTGTAGTAGAACGTTAAGCTTAATGGTATTAAAAGCTGTGTTTAAGTGTAAAAGCATAATGATAGTGGCATTTCTGTATTGAAAGAAATGAGAATATAATTTGCCACACTTTTTAAATTGCATTTAATAGCTGTGATCAGTATATCTTTTATTACATGTTTTATTGTTACATTTTAATGTAAAACTTAAATTTCTTCATAAAGATCTAACAATAGGTATTTTGAATAGAATCCTAATATTGACTGTTAAATTGTGAAAACCAATAAAGTTTATCTTGATCCAACAAACCTATAACATTTAATTTTGGAAAACCAAAAATAAAATTTACACACTAACTTAAACTTAATAAGGCTGGAAATGCACAAGGAGACACACCTATTTCGAAGCTGACTATCCATTCATCCATCAATCTTCCAAACCCACTTATCCAGAGCAGGGTCTCTGGGCAGCTGGAGCCAAGCACCAGGTACAAGGCTGGAGCAATCCCCTGGATGGGACTCCAGCCCAAAGCAGAGTGAACAACATTCATGCACAACATCATGCACATATTAGGGTGAATTTAGCATCCCCAATTCACCTAACATGTTTTTAGACTGTGGGAAGGAACCAAAGCACTCAGAGAAAACCCATGTGAACATAGGGAAAATATGCAAACTCTACACAGGGAGCCCACGGGACATAAACTTGTTTTCCTAACTGCGAGGCACCAACCCTATCATTACGCCACTGTGCCGACCCCAGAAGGTGGTTAGTCCATCTTAAACTTTAACAAAAGTCATTTAGAAATGCATAAAATCAGTGCTAGTAATATGAAATTGTGTAAAACAGTTCACGTTTCTTTCTTGCCTATTAAATACTGCTTGGTGTCACAGTCTGTTTGCTAAACTGGAAGAATCCTAACTCTCCTCTTTTAAGTCGGTGGGTAACCGATGTTTTATACTGTTTGAAATTGGAAAAAATCAAATATTCAGTTAGAGGATCTGTACAGAATTTTTTTAAAACCTGGCAGGATATAATCAATAAAATTTTAGAATAAGCTCTTAAAGCACCGAGGAAGTAATTATTTCCACATTTCTTTTTCCTCTCCATTCATCTCTACTGGCCCAAACTCATCAATTTAGGTATGTTTACATGCCTTAAGTTTTACCCCTTTGGCCATGCTCTCTGTCTCAGGGGTGGGGGTTGACTTGTTTTTCAATCCTATTTTTTGTAAAAATTGATTGATTTGTATGAATGATTACAATGGATCAGAATGGATGAATAGTAACCTTCTCAAATTAAATAAAGAAAAAACCAAAATCTTAGTGATTGGCAATAATGGATACAATGAGGCTATTAGAAATAAACTGGATGCATTAGGATTAAAAGTCAAATCGGAGGTAAAAAGCTTAGGGGTAACCGTTGATTGTAATCTGAATTTTAAATCGCATATTAATCAGATCACTAGGACAGCATTTTTTCACCTAGAAACATAGCAAAAGTTAGACCTCTTATATCATCGAAAGATGCAGAGAAATTAGTTCATGCGTTTGTTTTCAGTCGGCTAGATTACTGTAACGCACTCCTCTCAGGACTACCCAAAAAAGACATCAATCGTTTGCAACTAGTGCAGAATGCAGCTGCTAGAATCCTTACCAGGAAAAGAAAATCCGAACACATTTCTCCAGTTTTGATGTCACTACACTGGTTACCTGTGTCATTCAGAATTGACTTTAAAATTCTGCTTATGGTTTATAAAGCTTTAAATAATCTCGCCCCGGCTTATATATCGGAATATCTGACACCTTATATTCCAAATCGTAACCTCAGATCCTCAACTGAGTGTCTCCTTAAAATTCCAAGAGCAAAACTTAAAAGAAGTGGTGAGGCGGCCTTCTGCTGTTATGCACCTAAAATCTGGAATAGCCTGCCAGTAGGAATTCGCCAGGCTAATACAGTGGAGCACTTTAAAAAACTACTGAAAACACATTATTTTAACATGGCCTTCTCATAACTTCACTGTAATTTAATCCTGATACTCTGTATATCCAATTCATTACAATAACTATTCATTCAAAATCTGTACTAACCCCTACTCTCTCTTCTGTTTCCTTTTTCGGTGTCCTGTTGGTGGTGGCGTGCGCCACCACCATCTACCCAAAGCACCATGATGTTCCAACAATGATGGATGGATTAAAAGCCATAAGTCTGTATGACCATCAGCATCAAGTGACTCCGTGAAAAACCCGAACTACAAAGAGGACTATTTCATTTATGTTAGGTAGAATGCCCAGAGGGGACTGGGCGGTCTCGTGGCCTGGAACCCCTACAGATTTTATTTTTTTCTCCAGCCTTCTGGAGTTTTTTTTTGTTTTTTCTGTCCACCCTGGCCATCGGACCTTACTCATTTCTATGTTAACTAATGTTGTCTTATTTTAATTTCTTATTTTGTCTTTTATTTTTCTTCTCTTCATTATGTAAAGCACTTTGAGCTACTTTTTGTATGAAAATGTGCTATATAAATAAATGTTGTTGTTGTTGTTACAATAAAATTAATAAAAAAATAAATAAACACTGCTTGAAGGAAAACTCAAGGTTCTTACAATTTTTATCCTTTAATTTGAAGTAGTAACTACAAGTAAGCATTACAAAGAGCTTCATGGCAGTTTTTAATACTTTTAGGCCAAGAGAACTGGTATATCAACACAACAGCTTCATAACCAAAAAGTTAATTTCAGTTTGGTATGTTTTGCAAAATGTATACTGCGTAGTATTAAACAACTTTATTGACCTGGATTACAAGATAAAGTATTAATGCAAGTGGAGTAAATGCTACAGTTATACCATCATATTATTATATCATTATGCTGGCTGCTAAATACAATGCTTCAGTACAATTTTATAATCCCTACCAAACATGTATATGTATATATATATACATACGGAAAACCGTTTTTTATTTTTTTTTTATGATATGGATTTTTCTTATACCGCAACACCGGTTTAAATTGCCTAAACGACGTTTGGAACGTGGTGCAGCGGGAAACTGTTCAAGTGGGGACCTTTTTCACTGCTACACCGCTAAACACAGATTTGTTGCACTACGGCTCTTTTTCACTGCTACACCACCAAATAGTGGGCGGTAGCATAGGTATGCCGTGCGGTGAAAATGGACAGAGAGCAGAAAAAAAAGCAGTCACGTCTGTCGCCTGGAGATGCTTTAGTTTTAAAAGGTCAGATGTGTAAATACTGTTTCTATGCTACTGGATAATACTGCAAGCCAAGTTGTACTTGTTTTATTTGTTTTCAATACAGTGTAATGTACCTGGGTACTGTGTAATAGTGTGACGACATTTTGACTTTATTCTCGACATTTCCACTTTAATCTTGACGCTTATGATGAGAATAAATTCGACATGTTGACTTTATTCTCGTAATTTGTCATTAAAGTAGAACACCGTAAACTAAACTTCATCATAAAATGAATATTTAATTTACTAGATTTTCTCAAACCCCGTCATAAGTTATATAGCACATTAAATGCTTTGTGTTAAGTGATTCGTTCAGAGATGGGCGCAACTCTGAATGGATGGCATAATTAAACATATATAATGAAGATATTTTTAAAGTTCTGAACACTCCGTGGGCTAAGTTTATAACTAGTTTTAATTTCACAAAGATGTTTATCGTGTGGTGATTGGTTATGTGGTGAAAGAAAAAGGAAGGATAGGAAC
Source organism: Erpetoichthys calabaricus (assembly GCF_900747795.2). Lineage (NCBI taxonomy): Eukaryota > Metazoa > Chordata > Cladistia > Polypteriformes > Polypteridae > Erpetoichthys > Erpetoichthys calabaricus. The sequence continues at coordinate 281,906,183 of NC_041397.2, read as the reverse complement.
TGGGGTTTTGGTAGCCTACGTCAGATAGAGACAGTTCGTGTCTCCGACCAGCAGATCACAAACCCAACATTTACACAATATTTAAGTTAAACCTGTGCGATAGCTATTCATATATCCAGTTTTTTGGAGCCTCGTCACACCTGCCATAAAGATCTCTACACTGAACATACACCTGGGGACCCCTTACTGCGAGGGAGCAGCACTACCGCCTCACTACCGTGCATGTGTAATACCTGCTTTAATGCATTTCATCATGAAAATGATATCAAGTATTTATCTTAGCATTCTAAATTTTCAGAAAGCAGGAATATCATGAAGCGAATGGATTCTGTATGGTGATCGCTGTCTTCTCTTAGTGCGGAGGAAGTCAGTTTAAGAAGCGTAGTGATTAACCACTGGGTCGGGGAACGTAACACAAAGCATTTAATGTGCTGCATTAATTTATGACAGGGTAAATTAAGTAATTGATTAAACATTGATTTTAGGAAGAAGTTTAGTTTACGACATTCTACTTTAATTATGAAGTAAACTATGAGAATAAAGTGGAAATGTCGACTTTAATCTCAACATAAACGGCGAGAATAAAGTGGAAATGTCGACTTTAATCTCAACATAAACGGCGAGAATAAAGTGGAAATGTTGACTTTGTTCTCGACATATAGTTTGTTTTTTTCTTCCCAGTATAGCTTAGCTTGAAGCAAGGTCCATATTAATGCAGTTTGCCTAAATGATGGTTCAGTTGGTAAAGATGTCATCATCAAGTTGCACTTGTTGTATTTTATTTTAATTTGGTGAATACTGTGTAATGCACCTGGGCTTGAAGTCTTGAAGTAATAGTGCAACTATCAGTAATAATACTATTATTTATTTTATTGTTATTATTTATTAGTTTAAATATTATGCAGTTTAATGATGATAAAGTTGTTTAAAAAGTCACTTTAACGTGTCAGTGGACAGAGATTGTTAACAATAACAGAAAGTGTAGTTGGTTTACAAAAAATATTTACTATTTATTCCTTTCCTAAGACATATTCGGTGCAATACAATTTTTGACAAACACTTCTGGATATTTTACTAAGTCTAAATGCCTCTTTGTATGGTTGAAAATATATTGTCAAAATTATAGTTTGTTTTTGCAAAATTTGTTCAATAAAAAGGTTCTATATTTTGACTGCATCTGTCATGCAATGTGATACCTTCTCCATTAGTGCCACCCCCTTGAAAACTATCACTTTATGGGGCAATGCAAAACTGAATTAATACTTGTGTGCACATTAAAATGGGTTTTTTTTGTACAATGTACAATACTCTTGACAGTGGAATAGGTTATTCTTAGCCAGTAATTGCAGTGGAAAATGTGGTTAACATCCACTCATGCATGGGGAAAAAAATACCGTCGAATACTGTGAAACCGGGATAATTTAGAAGAATACCGTGATATAGAATTTTGGTCATACCGCCCACCCCTAATATATATATATATATATATATATATATATATATATATATATATATATATATATATATTAGTACTGGGCAGTATGACCAAAATTCCATATCACGGTATTTTTCAAAATTGTACCGGTTTCACAGTATTTTTTTCCCATTCATGAGTTAACCACATTTTCCACTGCAATTACTGCTAAGTAATAACTAAGAATAACCTATTCCACTGTCATGAGAATTGTACATTGTACAAAAAAAACATTTTGTCAACCATCCAAAGAGGCATTTAGACTTTTACAGTAAAATATCCAGAGGTGCTTGTCAAAAGTTGCATTGCACTGAACATGTCTTATAAAAGGAATAAATAGTAAATATTTTTTGAAAACCAACTAGACTTTCTGTTAATGTTAACAATCTCTGTCCACTGACACGTTAAAGTGACTTTTTAGACAACTTTACCATCATTAAACTGCATAATATTTAAACTAATAAATAATAACAATAAAATAAATAATAGTGCAACTTCCAGTACTAATACTATTACTTCAAAACTTCAAGCCTAGGTACATTACACAGTATTCACCAAAATAAAATAAAATAAGTGCAACTTGGTGATGACATCTTTACCAACTGAACCGTCATTAAGGCAAATTGCATTAATATGGACCTTGCTTCAAACTAAGCCATATACATAAATAATAAAACTGCAACTTGCATTTATAATACTATTTGTGGTATAGTGGGTCTGCGGCTTCAAAAAAAAAAAAAGCTCAGTTTATAAATCTAGTTCGCTGTGTCTGTCTCCGTGGGCGCGATTGCACGACCGCGGGGAGTTGATGAGGTGATTGGGGCAAGTCGCACCCGATCGTTCTCAGTTGCTTGATCGGCTTACTGCGGCATGTGAATAAGGCGCTGCGCCCACAGAGACGTATATTTATGGGCCAGCAGGATAGGGGGAAGGAAAAAAGAAAAGATAGAACACAAGGAGGTTAAAGAAGGGAAAAGGCAGTCATGGGAGACGATTCAGACACCAGGAAGGTGAAGGCAGCACGAGGTGGGGCTCCATGAGGGAGCGCAGGCTGAGGCGATCTAGGGGCTGGTTCACCCCACTGACTAAGCGTGTAGAGTGGGGCTAGCAAAATGTAAAACCTCCCAATGGATCTGAGGAGCAACTGAGTGAGAGCGAAGGAAGACAGGAGGTGTGCCGACCTTGGACGGTCTGGCTGCGCAGTGTGGCGGCAACCAAGACAGGGGTTGACAGAAAGCAGTTTGTGCTGCAAAGGCTCCGCCAGCAACGCCAGTGAAGGGTGAGCCATAGAGACAGAAGGTGGTGTGCTGCGATCGGGCGAGGAGAGAATGCATTTTAACGGATTTATTTATTATGGGTTTTATCTCCACGTTTCACTGGTTTTATGGATTTGCTATTTATTTGGGTACTGTATTTTTCTGAACACTACACAATGGACACTTTTGGTTTTAGTTTTGACTGTTTTTAACAAAAGCACTTGAGCTCTTTCCACCAACCCCTGGCTTCAATGAGATTTCTCAGCTCATCTTAGTCATAACTATCGACGGTGTTGGTTCAACAGACTCCCATGTGGGAATAGGGAGTCTGTAGGAGACTGGCATCGTCACACAATTACACAGTAACCAGATACATTACACAGTATTGAAAAAAAAATAAAACAAGTAAAACTTGGCTTGCAGTATTATCCAGTAGTAAAGACACAGTATTTACACATTTGAACATAATGGTCCACATCAGAACTTTTAAAACCAAAGTATCTTCAGACAAAAGACACGGCTCCTTTTATCGTCAAAAGGTCTTCTGTGTCATCATGCTCAACTTTATCATCTGCTACAGCTTCCGTTTAGGAATGTTCTCTGTCCATTTTCACCGCTCAATACCTCTACTAACTAATGTACTCCGTTGCATGCCTGTTTAGCGGTGCAGCAGTGAAAAAGGTCCCCCCCTTAAACAGTTTCCCGCTGCGCCATGTTCCGAACGTTGTTTAAGCTATTTAAACCAGTGTTCCGGTATAAGAAAAATCCATATCATAACAAAAATAAAAAACAAACGGCACTAATATATGTATATATATATATACACATATATATAAACAGGTCAAATCCCATTATAGCGAATACCAAAGTTACAAAATTTTCAGAATAATGAACACTTTTTATTGGCACATACAAATGCTCATGCAACATCATGTTTAACGATTTTGTTTTCAGTACAACCATTGAAGATAAAAATGATAAGCAAAAAATACTTATTGACATGCCTATACTTTCACAGGTCTCAGGCAGTCTCGGCGAGAGTGTAGGCGCGACATCACACATATAGTTAATTTCTTAGTCAGTGCTACACCAAGCATCCATGTGGATACTTGTGTCATGTGCAGATACTGTTTAGTTTGAGTTTCACAGCACTACTAAAAGGTTTCTTTGCGATGAACAAAACAAGTAAGAAAGGGCATCAGTTTACGGTGAAAAAAAAAGTTACATCTAATGTCTCATTTTCAAATAAAATATTGTTTGCAGTTTAAAGAAGCACTGTTTTTTTATGCAGGTATTGTCAAGCTTGGATCACAGAGTTGCACAGAGAGACAGGAAGGTGAGTCCCGGTTTCCAAGGAAAATACAGGTACTTTATTACTGTATAAAGAGGGCAGGTACAGTCTCAAGACTTCATTCAAAATAGGAGCTGTTAACTTCAGTAATCAAGCACATGAGACAGGAGCTGTGACATTTTCAGATTAGAAGAACACCAGTGGCTGATAAATACCACTGTAGCAGACCAGAATAGCGCAAGGAAGAGCAGGTCAAAGCCCAGTGTTAAATGTTTTAAACATTGTGTGTTTACGTGGTAAGCCTGATCCTAGAGAGGACAACCAATTGCTTTGCCCTTGGTTTACTGTTTACCAGACGCAGCAGAGCAGCTACAGAACTGTCCTTGCACCGCTGTCATTAGAGATCATGAATCACCAGAGACCCTCGTCACAATAGCACCTGTATATGTATTTTCCCCCATATTTGTTATATGAAATTTCCATTATCATTAAATATTTTTATGGCCCCATGCATTTTGTTACAACAGAATTCTGTCTATATTACCAACTTCATGTCTATCTGTAAACATTCTGAAAGAGTACAACAACACCCTTATTATATGGTGCACTTCATATTATTATACATTTTCTGCACTTAACAGAGCACTAAAAGCAGCAACAACCAAACAGTATAAATAGTAAAAACAGTATAAATCGAAGTTATAATTATACAGCACATTAAACATTGGAAAATTAGAAGCTCTCTGTGCAAATAATCTCTTCTACAGAAGGACAGATTAAGGCCAAATACTTTCTTAATCTGTGGTGCATTTCACATTCTATCTCTCTCTCTCTCTCTCTCTCTCTCTCTCTCTCTCTCTCTCTCTCTCTCTCTCTCTCTCTCTCTCTCTCTCTCTCTCTCTCTCTCTCTCTCTCTCTCTCTCTCTCTCTCTCTCTCTCTCTCTCTCTCTCTCTCTCTCTCTCTCTCTCTCTCTCTCTCTCTCTCTCTCTCTCTCTCTCTCTCTCTCTCTCTCTCTCTCTCTCTCTCTCTCTCTCTCTCTCTCTCTCTCTCTGGCAATTCCATACAGTAGCTGGCTAGATACTACAACATACTATCTGAGGTACAATGTAGTGCAGAGAGTTAAAAAAAAAAACTTTAAAATGTAAACCAGACTGTAAACTGTATCATATGAATATATTCCGAACTGTACTACATCAACCGTGCTCAGGTGGCACTCATGCAAGTTGAGCATTATGCTTAGAGTGCTTCTAAATGCTCCACACGTCTTTTGAACAATAACTATTTCAGATGACTGCCAGTATAATTAATTACGCAGTTAGTTTTTTTTAAAAGCATCACACAATATCTGAATTCAAATTATCTCAAAGGCCAATTTATAAAACATAAGCAAAGGAGACAAAAATGCACAAACAAGTTTTTTGGGTGACATGAATTACCTAAGGTGGCTCTATGTAGAAATTCCAGTTATAAGCTGTAATAATAACACTGACATTTTTGCTATTAATATTAGATTACCAACAAGTACAAAATGCATTAGATTGCAATTTTTAATTTTGTACGCTAGAGTACTCAAGTTTAATTTGAAAATGGGATTTAATGTCTTAAATCTATATTGTGGCTGATAATTACCTAGGTTCTAATGTAATATGGTTTGTTATCATGATATATTTACAGATATAGATATTTTTGTTACAATGATTTGGATATTGGTTAGTAATCAAAGCATGCATAAATAAACAAAAATTTATTTGACATTTATTTGACTTGTTGCTTTTTATTACTTTAGCAAGGCTGGACAGTGCTTTAGTGGCTAGTGCTGCAAGTTCACAGCTCTGGAGCAAAGTTCAGTTCCCATTTCAAGTACCATTTGTAGAGATTCCCATGTATAAGTGGATTTTCTCCATGGACTTCTTTTTTTTTTCTCACAAAGTGCATGTTTATTTGTTTCTTTAAACTGCCCTGATTTGTAAATGAACGTGTCACAGCCAGTGCTTCCTTACACTTTTTTATTATATATTAGACCACTGTGTGTGAGTATGGATATATGTGTGTATGCACCCCATATATTGTTTCCTATTTTTTACCTAATGTTATCAAGATAGCCTTTGTCTCTGTAATACCCTCTATTGGAATAACCAGGTTAGAATAATGTTTAAATGGATGACATTGTCATAAAAAGTTTACCAGTAAGCTTTGAATTTAATAAAACTTTGAATTATTAGCAGGCATATCCGCTGCTAAATGATGTTTTCAAAATGTCATCTATAAATTCGTATTTCCTGTGGAAAATGTTTCATTAAATTTTTATGTTTTTAATATTTTTTAAGTTGCAAACAATATCTCAAGTATCATTTGTTAAAAACTACTTTCATTATTTCATTGCCAATTGTTCCAAAAACCACTGTTCGACTAAGCCTCTCCAATAAAGACTATAATGCAATAAAACAAACCCTCTTAATCCAGTTCAAAATCATGTGGGGCCTATTCCAGCAGCATCAGGCACAATACAAGAAACAAACCTGAAAGCAGTTCATCACAGGATACATGCCTTCTTGAACACAGGACCAACGCAGAATCACTATTTAACTTAACATTACTATATTTGGCACATAGAACAAATCTGGAGTATGTGGAGAAAAAAAAATACAGACACAAACATTGTAAAGAGATATGACACAAGAATGTTGAACCAGCAGAGACACCCATGATGCCACTCAGGTATTCATAAAAATTTATATTGTAAATACTGCAGTAATAATATACATTAAGAATATGCATGCTACCTCGGCAATTCAAAATGGAATTTGAAATGTAACACTTTTTTCATAAAAATTGTTAATTTTAAAGTTAGATGTCTTACAGTATGACCTCTGCTACAAAGGATAGGCTCAGCACTACTTCCAAGCTTGAATTAGTTCTGTACAAGGAAATGATGGATGGTTTTGGTTTTATACAAAAAAAAAAATACACATTTATTTAAATTGGTCAGAATATAATTTTGTTCTTTTTCAATGAGGTAAAACAAATCTTTGAAAGCTAGAAGCATGAAATTAAAAAGGTAATAAAGATTCCATTTGGACAGGAAAATGCTACTTAAAGACACATGTAATTAAACATGTATTACATCTTGTAGTGCTGAATAACATTCTTTACTCAAATTATTAATACTGCATTTTTTTTCATTTTTTTTAAAGAATGACTAAAATAAAATATATTGGCATATGGAGGATTTGCTATCATAACTTTAACAAGCACAAGTTATGTGACACAAGCTTCAATGCTGCACGGGAGGTGAGTAGAAAGACTTATTTTATAGTAATGCATGTATCACAAGAGATAACATGGACAAACATATTTCCTTTTGAAACACATATCTTAAACACCAGCTGGCACTTTAATTAAAAAAGAGCTTATGTGATATTGTAAACAGGTGCCTTTGCTTCTGTTGCCTCTTCTATCATGCCTTCTCCTCAACTATTTATATTACTAAACCACAGTTTAATTTATGCACGGACAGCGGACGCACCAAAGCGCATGCGCACTGCACCGCAGCGCCCCAGACTCAAACCCAGCGGCTTCCCAGAGTCAGTAGGTGGCGCACAAAGAACACAACCTGTAAACTAAACTTGCTCTAATCCACTGTGCCAGCAGTCGGTGTCAGCAGAGGCAAAGGAGTCACGGCTCCAAATGGAAAGAGCTCAACGATTTGTAATACAAAACCGAGCCCGTAGTTCCCAGAGTCAGTGTGTGGCGCCCAAACACCACGACCTGTAAACTACACCTGCTCTAATCCACTGTGCCAGCAGTCAGTGTGTGTAAGTTGGAGTATGCTTCCTAACAGTAAACGACTTCTACCTACTGACACAGCCACAGAACAACAAAGACGAGACCGCATGGATAAAAACAATACACGGAAGCTCCTACGACGCACTTCAGACACACCAGAAGCAAAGACGTCACGGCTCCACAATGAAAGAGCTCAACTAACGGAAATACAAAATGAGCCCGTATGGATAAACACAATGAACGAACGCGCCCACAACGCGCTTCTGACACAGCAGAGGCAAAGGAGTCACGGCTCCAAATGGAACGAGCTCAACGATTAGTAATACAAACACGAGCCCGTATGGCTACGACCTGTAAACGAGCCCGTATGGATAAAAACAATGAACGAAGGCACCCACACAAAGAAACCGCTTTAGTACAAATATGTTTATTTAATTAAATGAAAACTTTACCATGGCTATAACCTGTGAACTAAACCTGAGGTAAAGCGTGCACGCCAGGTTGTACAGCCGCTCGAACGCGACCGCCCACACCACCGCACCGGATCTGCCGCCATGGTCACAGCACACGAATCCTCCCGCGTCATCAAACGACTTCTCGCTGACGACACAGCCATAGAATAACAAAAAAGAGACTGCATGGATAAAAACAGTAAACGAAGGCACAGATGAGTCACAGCTCCAAAAAGAAACCGCTTTAGTACAAATATGTTTATTTAATTAAATGAACTTTCCCAGGACGCACCCACCCTCCATGATATTTCATCCCTTGAGGTATCGGAGGGAACAGAAAGTGATTGCCATTCTTGGATCTGCAATTCTTTCGAGAATCGTGGGCTTGCTAGTTCAGTGATAAAACACACTAAGCAGAAATATGTGAAAAGCATCTTTGTCAGAAAAAGTAAGAACTGTTGGACATAAATGCACTATTTATTATGCTAAATACAAATTTATAGATGCTAATTATTATCATTTTTACTGATAATCACAAAATAACAACAATCACACAAAATATTCTGTATTGTCTTAGTGCTTCTCAAACTCTGTGTTGTTGGCTCACTGTGGCTGCAGGTTTTTGTTCCAACCAGATTCATAATCATTGACAATACCTGATAACACTGATCTCATTTAATTAGCTGGTGTTTTTTTTCTCTTATTCTACATTCAGAAAAGCGAAGCAGCAAGCTTTTTACATTTATAAGACATTTAGAAATATTTCTGCTTTTTCCTATAGATTTAAATGCTTAACTCTTTTTTGTTTATTTCATTATACAGTATTTTGCCCTTTCTCTGTGCAGTTTTCCCCCCTTCTTTGTATCTTATTAATGACAATTAAAAACGGGCAGAGCAGACACGCAGGCAAACAACACTGAATAATCAAAGGCTGCAACTACTTTAGCATCAGACCCACTAATTAATAAATAATGGATTAATTAAACAATTAGAACACCAGGAAAAGTAGAATGAAAATCAAGATGAAAGTATTGTTAAAAAGAAAAAAAATACATTACATTATTTCCATATAACTACTTGGTTTATTTATTTATTTATTTATTTATTTATTTATTTACCAAACTTAGTTATCTAATTTCTATATTGTTCCCAAAACACAGAACCTGGGACATAACAGTTCACTTAATTACCCAGGAGTTTAATTAAAAACAGAAGCTGGTTGGAACAAAAACCTGCAGCCACAGGGGGTCCCCAGAACCGAGTTTGAGAAGCACTGGTCTATAGCACTTATTTCTGACAGTTTCACATTCACTAAGTGAGTAAAAGCAGGGAAACCAACGTGAATACATAGTGAAAAGTTTCAATCTGAATATATCTGGAAAAGGATAATGAAAAGAGATCTACATTGATAGTTGTGTTATAAGAAGAGACAAAAATCTATTTATACTCTCAGTTTTCAAAATAATGTCACCACATTAGTACAATCAAATACATCACAGTTAAAAAGAAACTGAACAGTTTATCAGCTCAAAAAATACTCATTGGGCAGTAGGCCAAACAATGATTTTACATAAAAAGAACAACTGATGACATTAAACATGTTTTCAAAAGAAGAGACATATATTTGGAAAGAGACAGGAAGGACATAAAAGCTTGGTCATAAATAAAATGTATTATTATTATTATTATTATTTTGGTTTTACAAAATACAGAAATAATGTTTACAAAAGATTCTGACTAAAGCTGAAGAAAACTAGTTCAGGCAAACACTTCACTGTCAAAGTGAGCTTGATTTGGTGGATATTTCTTCACTTGGATGCTATTTTTGAAAGGGAATAGGGGCTATTACGATATCACTGAGATAGCCATTGCCACTAGAATGTTATAGATCCATGTGCCTCCAGCATGATGACACATACAATGCAACTGCGTACTAGTAAGAGTTGTATTATAAAGACAGTATAAACACAAGGTTTCAAGTAATTACCTGCAGGGCCATAAAGTACAAAAACAGGATAATTGTAAAGAAAATTAGGGCAAGCTGTAAAGAAATAGATTTTAAGAAATATGCAGGTAACTTTGAACCACCCAAGTAAGAGAGAGGAAAAACAGAGCAGTTAATTAAAGCTGTACTGGCATGCAGTACTTGCATGAGAAATGATTAATAAACTACGCTAAAGTCAAAGATATTAGAGAACCATTGAGTTAAAATGGATGACGTTTTTGGCTAGTAAGATAAATACTTACAAGTCAATATTCTGTTACTTTGTAACTCAGTAGGTTTAAACATTAGTTTTACTAAATTGGCATGCAACTTAAGGCATTGTCTTTGATATTAGTATGTCTTTTAAAACACACATTAAAACATTATCTATAAACTGACTTTTCCAACTTAAAGATACTGGAAAATTAAGATGGTTTCTAAATGTTGTGGATACTGAGAAATCAATTCATGCATTTCCAGCAGAATTGACTGCTACAATGTGTTAGTCACCGGCTATTCAAATCACTTTATAAACATCTTTCAATTAATTCAAAACACTGCTGTAAGAATCATTACTATAACTAAAAAGTACCACCACATAACTCCAAATCTTACACTAGGTTCCAGTTGAGCTTAGAGGCCAATTTAAAAAAATTCTTTCTTACATATAAAGCTTTAAATAGCCAACGCCCTACTTACATCTCTTATTTTTCATTATACAAAACAGAGCATGCATTAATATCTCAAGATACCGGCCTGCTGAAGGATTAACAAAAAATACACAAGGGTGAGCTTTTAGATACAGTGTCACAAAGCTGTTGAACTATCTGCCTGATTGTTTCAGAGATGGCCCTTTGGTCTCCACTTTTAGATCCAAGCTGAAGACTCACTGATTTAGTCTAGCATGCCCTAATTAAAGCTGCTGATTATCTGTACGTAGTACATATCTGTTTGATAATCATTTGCATAAAAACACAAAATGCAAGAGGTGTTAATAATCCTCCTCTATTCTGTCTCTCTTCATGGTATCCTACTGTGAAACTTGGTACCACTGCTTTACGTCCAAGCTATTTTTTCAGCCCATGGTATATCAGCAATACTGGGAGCTTTGAATTCAAAGAATAAAAAGATTCTGCCATTAAATTACACTGCACTGCACAAACTTATATTGTAGAATTCCCAAGAGACAGTGGCTGTGCAGCTGGCCAAAGTCTCCTGAACTGTGACTTTGTCTTTTGCCTCTGGGGTTATAACTGACTGTGGACCACCCCAGAGGTTTATTTTCCCAAAATGTTGCTGCTCATAGGAGGTTTTGTTTTCTACTCCTCCACTGTCAAGTGGCAATAACTAAATGATAATATTAATGAATACATATTATTATTGGAATATTATTATTAGTATGATGCATTTATACAAGGTGACTTACAACATTTAAGAAAATATTGGTAACGTTTATTTTTGGTTTTCCAATTGGAGCACAAGCAGGTAAAGTGACTTGCTCATGGTCACTAGCTGGATTTAAACCCTCAACCTCAAGGTTTGAAGTCCACAGCCTTAACCAATATGGTACACTACGTTAAAAAATTATCAGCTTTGTATTGCTTTATGTTACGTTTTAAATAAATTTGTACATTTATTGTATGTCTATGCAGTACATAATTGCCAATTTGTAAAGTTTTACCTTTGAAATTGTTACTGTGCTATATGAAAATAAACCTAACTGAAAACTAAACTGATCTTAAAAATGTACTGAAAGTAGAAAATTGATTAATAAAAAATTAATAATAATATTAATAATAATAAGTTAAATTTATTGAGCACCTTTCACAAACCCAAGGTCGCTTTACATTCAGAATAAAAAAAAATTACACAGATGACAAAAGTTCATAGAAGAGGAAAGTTTTCAGTTGAGATTTAAAAGTGCAGAAAGAGGTGCAATCTTGGAGAGACTGAGGAAGAGAGTTTCAGAGTTGAGGGGCTATAGCACTGAAGAACCTGCCTCCTAGGGTGGAGAGTCTGGTGCGTGGGACAGTAAGGAGATTACTGCTCGAGGACCTGAGAGAGCGACAAAGAGTGTAAGGAGCTAGTAGCTGAGTGAGGTAGAGGCGGGGCAAGGTTATGTAGCTGAGCATTCACCTCTGGGTTCTTCCATGACAAATCAACCAATAGCTCATGCACTTCAAACTCAAAACATTCTGGAAAAATTACCAGGTGTACACACCCTGTAATTTTTTTTTGATGTAAGATCAGTACTTTCCAAGATACCGCCAGTTTACCAAGAGGGGGGGGGGGGGAAGTGTCGATTTTGTCCAGCTTAATTTTTTCATCAAATTTCAAAAGCCCATAACTCAAGAACTAAACCACCGAGCAGGCTTAGTCTTTCCACACTGCTACATTAATTGGTGTAGTATGTGATAAAATTAAAACATTGGGTCCCGATAGACCCTGCATGGTCAAAGCAGACCCTTGAAATTGACCAAAATTTAATTTGAGTTTTTGGCTTATCTATGTTTAGGCCTCCGAAGTACGTATTTGTAACCAACACGGACTTTTGATTTTTTTTTCTCTGTATTCAGATAACTATATAGGCTTTCTGAAAAAGCAATAACAGAAAAGTAACTGTATCAGGGTTTGAATAGCAGACCTCTCAAATCCAAACAATCATTTTGGATTTAATTTTCAGAGAACCCTAATGGCATATGGGAATGTGCCGATAATTTTAAAAATATTTTTAATTTATTCTGCATTGTCTCTTCTTTCATAAAACACAAACCTTACTTTTCTTATACAAATATTTCTGCTTAGTTTCAATCCTAAACATAGGCTGAATGTGTCATGTGTTCAATGATAGTAATCATTGAGTTTTCAAACAGTAAGTTATCAAAAATGTCAAACTTTTTTCATATCAAATGACAAAGCACTATCTCATGTTGATGAACAGAGAATGCATTTCTCTATGGCCAAAACAGTACCTGGCACTCGAGAATACCACTGTTACATCCCGAAGAAGACAGCAAAATCAAAGTCAGCTGGGTGTCTGGTGAATGCAGTCAATTGACTGTCTGAATATTCATCACTGAAGCAGCAGCTAAGTTTTCACAATCACACTCCTGATGGATCAGATGCGTCCCTCACATTAGACCAGTGTACTATTGAAGGCTAAGGTGGGTGCATGTATGATAAAAATTGTTGGATTGGTGTGATTCGTGACAAAAGTGAAACAGAATCAGACATCCTGATATGTTTCATGCATCAAAACTTTTCCTGCACAGTCTTTCCACTGGCCACCTAGAGACGATATTTGCTGGGAGGCCATTACAGTGTGTCATTGCACTGCTTAGGGCACCCTCAACAGTCAGTGGGAGGCAGTACCATCTTGATCTCAAAGACAAAGATGCCCTACACTCTGCACTTTGATTGAAACAGAAATGAAATGGGTCATGTTCCTGCTGCTGCAATACTAAGATGTTAACGTTTCATTATAACTAGTGTTGTATGTAATGATAAGCAGCTGTTGTTCATGTGTTGTGCTTAATGTGCCTTTGGTGATTTATTTTTTCCCATTAATCTTATATCTAAGTTAGTAATGAAGAACTTGATGATTGTCATTACTGACAAATTGTGAATTTAATCCATGTTTAGAATGGAAAATAAAAAAAGATTCACATAAGAAAAGTAAGACTTGTTTTTTTGAGAAAGAAGAGACCATGTAGGATACAGGAAACATAATTTTTAAAATGTCTGAACATTCCCACAGTGTATTAAGCTGGTCTGAAAATTAGACCCAAAATGATTTTTTCACAATTGAAAGGTCTGCCAGTCAAACCCTGATGCAGTTTCTTGTTTGTTTATAACCTTTGGAAAAGCCCTGTGTAGGTATCTAAACATGAACATGTTTTTAGCAGGCTGTATCATTTAGAAGTATGCTTTCTGAAAGCCTAAACATGGCAAAGCCAAAAACACAAAATATTTTTTTTTTTTCAATTTTGAAGATGTGGTCATACCAAGTGGTCGTCTGGACCAAACATTTTAATTTTATTAGTAGTATACCTATAAAGGTACCAGTATGCAAAATTTGAGCCTGCTAGGTGGTTTAGTTCTTGAAATATGGTCTTATGAATTTGATGAAAAAATAAACCCCCTCTACCCTCACAAAACTGCATATATCTTGGAAAGTATTTTTTTATTCTTTTTTTAATTTTTTGAGACAGAAGTACGTGGATTTCTGGAATATCAGTTGATTTGACGTGGAATGACCTTTATGTAAAAATTAGTTTTGCCAAACTGTCCTTAAGCAGCATTTTCATTTCATTACAGGAAAAACTATTCAATCAGCCCAGCAAAATAATACCCTGTACATTCAATCAATATTGTATCAATATACATCAGTCAAGACTAAGATGGCACAATTAATATAACAGATAGTACCTTAAGCTGATAGGGAAGTATTATTCATTCAAATGTCAGCAGTCCATTTACATTTATATATAATTATTTGGCTGACGTCTTTACCCAAAGTGACACTTACATCTTTCTGGTATACAACTGGTTCTTTTGTTTTTCCAATTGTGGCACAGGCAAGTGAAATGACTTGCTCATAGTCACAAAGCGTCAGTAGCAGTAACTCATCTCATGTCATTTTCTAACTTGCATAATCCAGATCAGGATAGCAGGGGGTGTTGAACTGAAGTCTGTCTCAGCCAGCACAGGGTGCAAGGCAGGAACAAATCCTGGACAGGGCGCCAGTCCATCCCAGGGCAAACACACACACACACAACCACAAACACCTAAAGTAATTACTAAGCCCAATTTGGAGTTGCCAGTTCACTTAACCTGCATGTCTCTGGACAGTGGGAAGAATCTGTAGCATTGGAAGGAAACCCACGCAGATATTGGGAGAGCATGCAAACACCATGCAGGGAGGGCCTGGGACACAAACCTTGATAGTAATTCATCTATATAACATATTTTTGGAGTGCGTACATTCTGTTGTCTCATAACACTTGAGATACTATTCAACTGTTAGTTAGGGTGCTTTTCAAATGGAATTTGCAAGCTTTTTCTGCAAACACCTGAGTTTCCTCTAACAATTCATACACATACTCTTAGTGCTGGCTGGAAATTGAAATTTGAGTCCCTATGAGTCTGCTAGTAGAGACTGGCATCCACTCAGCAGCTGCAAAGGAAAGGCTCTGGTATTTTGTAATCTTGTACTGGAAAAAGTGGTATTAGAAAAGACATGAATTATTTGAACAAAAATGTACAGTAAATTCTAATTATTTTATTATCCTAAATGTTTCATTGTATTTTTACTACCTACATTCAAAACTTGACACAGGTTTTCTGTGTGTAGGTTTTCCTCACATATCTCAAAATGGTGTAGGTTAATTAAATGATATATAGGTGCTGGTCATAAAATTAGAATATCATGACAAAGTTGATTTATTTCAGTAATTCCATTCAAAAAGTGAAACTTGTATATTAGATTCATTCATTACACACAGACTGATGTATTTCAAATGTTTATTTCTTTTAATGTTGATGATTATAACTGACAACTAATGAAAGTCCCAATTCAGTATCTCGGAAAATTAGAATATCAATTAAGACCAATGCAAAAAAAAGGATTTTTAGAAATGTTGGCCAACTGAAAGGTATGAACATGAAATGTATGAGCATGTACAGCACTCAATATTTAGTTGGGGCTCTTTTGGCCTGGATTACTGCAGCAATGCGGCATGGCATGGAGTCGATCAATCTGTGGCACTGCTCAGGTGTTATGAGAGCCCATGTTGCTCTGATTGTGGCCTTCAGCTCTTCTGAATTGTTGGGTCTGACGTATTGCATCTTCCTCTTCACAATACCCCATAGATTTTCTATGGGGTTAAGGTCAGGCGAGTTTGCCTGCCAATCAAGAACAGGAATACCATAGTCCTTAAACCAGGTACTGGTAGCTTTGGCACTGTGTGCAGGAGCCAGGTCCTGTTGGAAAATGAAATCTGCATCTCCATAAAGTTCGTCAGCAGCAGGAAGCATGAAGTGCTCTAAAACTTCTTGGTAGATGGCTGCGTTGACCTTGGACGTCAGAAAACACAATGGACCAACACCAGCAGATGACATGGCACCCCAAACCATCACTGACTGTGGAAATTTTATACTGGACCTCACACAACGTGGATTCTGTGCCTCTCCTCTCTTCCTCCAGACTCTGGGACCTTGATTTCCAAAGGAAATGCAAAATTTACTTTCATCAGAAAGCAGCAGTCCAGTCCTTTTTGTCTTTAGCCCAGGCGAGATGCTTCTGACGCTGTCTCTTGTTCAAGAGTGGCTTGACACAAGAAATGCGACAGCTGAAACCCATGTCTTGCATACGTCTGTGTGTGGTGGTTCTTGAAGCACTGACTCCAGCTGCAGTCCACTCTTTGTGAATCTCCCCCACATTTTTGAATGGGTTTTGTTTCACAATCCTCTCCAGGGTGCGGTTATCCCTATTGCTTATACACTTTTTTCTACCACATCTTGTCCTTCCCTTTGCCTCTCTATTAATGTGCTTGGACACAGAGCTCTGTGAACAGCCAGCCTCTTTAGCAATGACCTTTTGTGTCTTGCCCTCCTTGTGCAAGGTGTCAATGGTCGTCTTTTGGACAACTGTCAAGTCAACAGTCTTCCCCATGATTGTGTAGCCTACAGAACTAGACTGAGAGACCATTTAAAGGCTTCTGCAGGTGTTTTGAGTTAATTAGCTGATTAGAGTGTGGCACCAGGTGTCTTCAATATTGAACCTTTTCACAATATTCTAATTTTCCGAGATACTGAATTTGGGACTTTCATTAGTTGTCAGTTATAATCATCAACATTAAAAGAAATAAACATCTGAAATACATCAGTCTGTGTGTAATGAATGAATCTAATATACAAGTTTCACTTTTTGAATGGAATTACTGAAATAAATCAACTTTGTCATGACATTCTAATTTTATGACCAGCACCTGTAGATACACACTGGCCCCAAGTGTATGGCTGATGTTGGTTGTTCCCTTAAGACAGAAATATAGTAAATTGGCTTGATAATGTGTGGATGAATAATTCCTGTAGATATCTGCTGTCTTCATATGGGCTGAGTGAATACAATGCCATTGTGATTTAGTTTGCCGTAAACAATTTTTCAAAAATCATTCATTTATTTAATTGGCAGCAATATTTGTGAGTATATAACTTTCATCCTGTAATGTGTTGCATGATAGTACTTTTAACCTGAAGATATCCATGTGTGTATGCATAACATTAAAATTCCACACATTAACAGTTTGACTCAGATTTATATCTCCGCTTTCTCATTAAGGTGATAATTCATAAAACAAAAAGACACACAATGCAGTGAACATAAAGAATCGGAAAGCTTTCACAAAATGATTATGATAGGATACTTAGGACGTGTCTGATCTAAAATCAAAGTAAAACTGAGTGATGCCGTAAATGCCTCACCTAAATTCAACTCTGATCATCACTGGTGATTACAACAGGGTTTTTTATTGTCCTGAAAAACAAGTCCTAATTCAAATTTAAAAATAAACCTACATAGAGTATTCTCAAGAAAGATGGTTTCTTTCATAGTACAAAGACATGCCTATAATATGAAGCACCTGCAGTTCAATGCCAGTAACACAAAGGAGATAATCACAGACTTCAAGAGGGTCAAACCCACTCTGCCCTCAGTTCACATTGATGGTAAACATGTGGAGGTGGTGTGGACATATATGTACCTAAATGACAGGCTTGAGTGAAACACCATCACAGAAGCTGCACACAAGAATGGTCAGAGTATTGCCCAAATAGGTTGAGGTTGTTTGGTGTATACAGGCCATTCTTACATGTTTTCTATCAGTCTGTCTGCAATTGAATTTCTCCATGGGTTTAATAAAGTTTAGCTAACCTAATATTTCTGTGTAGAAGTGTGCTAGGAAAATAGCATTAGATTAGGTTATGCTGGGAGATTCGGTCAGATCAGGCTGGCATCACTGGATAGACTTGAGTCAACTGTGATGTTCAAAGGAATGCTATGTGAGGAAAGGCTGTTTATATCCTAGGCCATCAGGCTCTAAAATGAGTCACCCCTTAGCTGAGGTGGTCTTGTTTTCTGTGTACTGATCTAGCAGATACCATGACAGACCATGACACCATGTGCAATAATATACTATGGCAATGAGAGGCACTATGTACTGTGAAACTGTAACTGATAAGTACGTGCAATTCTAATCACTTTACACTTAGTAAATACCGGCACTATGTTCATATATGAGATCGTTCCTCCCCCACACTATGCCACTCTTCAATTCGGGGGTATACGTTAATATTATGCGAAGTTATTGTCTGTCTGTATACCTGCATTGTTATCACTCTTTAATTTAATATTTTCTTTATCAGTATGCTGCTGCTGGTGTGTGTGAATTTCCCCTTGGGATTAATAAAGTATCTATCTATCTATCTATCTATCTATCTATCTATTTATTTAATGATAATTGTTGTTATATGTGCATTTATACTTTATTAGCACACTTAAGATTATTGCAGTTCTTGTTATATGTGCTGCATATTTCTGCCTTTTGTGTCTGCTGCTGTAACTTTGCAATTTCCATCTGGATTAATAAAGTTTCTATCTATCTCTCAGGTTGACTAGCATCTTAAACTTGCCAGGTGTGCCGGTTGTATGCAGCGCTATGTTATGAATTGGTTTCCCATTTCCGATTGGTCACAGCCCTGTAACCGATGCAAACTGGAAGTCAACCATTCCTCTCTGGAGAGGGACTGCCTTGTTTATATTCATATGATGTCTACACGTGGAATAAGAAGCATGTTACAGCTGCTATATGAAGGAAACATTACGCAATGACACAACTGCATCCGCAACCTATTAGAACAAAAGTCTGCCGTGGACGTATTATAATTTATTTATATTTAAAGTATACACACCTAACAAAAGTCCATCCATATCAAAGATGACGTGAGTTACTGGTTTAAAACGTGCTACCTCCTTAGACATTTTCGAAACAGCAGCGACAACACCATAAGACAAATTGTGGGACAGTTAAAATGTAGCCCCGAGTTGATGAAGCGTTAACGTAAACATTTGTTGCGATTTTAATATAACGTATTTAAATCACCTGGATTATAAATATAGTATTTGTAATAACCGACAACTGAAACTGATTTCATTTATTTAAAAAGTGGCTTAAAATACATTACTTTTACTTTATTCCGAAAATCGTTATAGTAGGCCTGCACGTCAGGCCTTTACACCAAGCGGTTATGGGAAATGAAGTGTTTTCGACAACCTTCGTAAACGGAAGAAAGGTTATATGCGTTGCATGTACTGAATTGTATAGGTATACTTTTTAAGATATATTGCATTCTTTTTCATTATTTAACTTTTAAATTAAATGTTGAATTAATCTAAAATTTTAATATTACCACAATTTGAGTGCAGATAATATTGGATTAAATAAAACAATATTTTGTTTACTCGTTTGACTGGGGGGTGGGGGTGTTAGGGGAATTGGGGGATCGTGTAGTTTTAAATAATGTGACTTAACTCCATTAAATATATTCAATTAAATATAAGCATTTCGTAATACTTACTAATTACAGAAATCACCAACTGCTCATGAAATTCTTAATTATCCATCCATCCATCCATTTTCCAACCCGCTGAATCCGAACACAGGGTCACGGGGGTCTGCTGGAGCCAATCCCAGCCAACACAGGGCAGGAAATAATCCTGGGCAGGGTGCCAACCCACCGCAGGACACACACAAACACACCAACCACACACTAGGGCCAATTTAGAATCATCAATCCACCTAACCTGCATGTCTTTGGAATGTGGGAGGACACCGGAGCGCCCGGAGGAAACCCACGCAGACACGGGGAGAACATGCAAACTCCACGCAGGGAGGACCCGGGAATCGAACCCAGGTCCCCAGATCTCCCAACTGCGAGGCAGCAGCGCTACCCACTGCGCCACTGTGCCGCCCAATTCTTAATTATGACAGCAATTTTCTAAATAAAGGCATCTGAATAGGAATGCAAAGATAAATATATAGATGGCATAAATGCCGGTATTTACTGTAAGTTACCAGGTACCCTTAGAGGTCTGCGATGGATGGGCATTCCATCCAGGGTTTGCTCCTGCCTCGCGCCAGATGCTGCCATGATAGATTCCATCTCCTGCGACTCTGAATTGGATTAAACAGTGAATACCTTCTTCTTGTTGTTCATTCATATAAACACAAAGGCCTCCTGGATAAATGTTGCTTTTATATTGTAGGTCATCCAGACTGCTATACAGCATCCATTTCACTGGTGTCATCTCTATCCGGATGTGCTGTCTTACAGCCTTGTGCAGCAGGCAGTCTTGTCAGGTTGCCCATTAAGCATTGTTAATGGTCTAACTGACCAATCCAGAACTTAATGTAGAGATGGTAGTTTAGGCAGTCTTAAGATAGCTGTCTGCTCAGATCTTGTAAGTATACGTTATGGGTTGTTTCCATTATAGTGTGCTAATGCAACTCTTGGTGTGTTGATTAGCCTTGATGGCAGTCCATGCTTTGTTGTAAATGGTAGACCTGTCTTCGTCTTCTTTTATAGCTCCTTCATTTCCTTCAGTATTTCAGAAACCTCATTGCCTAGTACGCTGCAGTGGGAACCAATTCATAGCAGAATGACTGTGTGGACTCTGCATAGGGAAATAAGAGTGGTAGACAGGGCATTCAGCTGTTTGCCCCTAACCCACCAAGGAACCTTCAGGAAAGACAGGGTGTCTGTAAAAAATACTTTGGTACTTTTGTTCATCTCTTCCTTATCAACTGAGCCATTGGTATAGACATGAGTCAATTTCTCTAGAGGGTAGTTTTTCTGGATGTATATGAAATGTTTCATCTCTCCTTTTTGAAATTATTGAATCAGCCACATCACTACATACTTGAGAGTGAAAACAAGCATTGCAGGATTTCATTTATTGATGTGGTGTTTTTTCTATTAACCTTTTATTGTTATTGTTTGGCTAGTGATCTCCAATTCCTGTGTGCTGTTCAATGTACTAAAACACTGTGGTTCTGATTCTTCAGCCCTATGTAGAAAGCTGAAAGTTAGTATTAATGCTTTAGACTTCAGTTTTTACTACAGCTTACAGTTACACATTTAAGATGCAATATTGTGCATGCATATTGCTTATTTTCATTGTCATCCTGTCCCCCTTCCCATGGGCTCACCACCTATGGGAGGGGCCAAGAAGGTCGGGTGCAGTGTGAGTTGGGTGGTGGCCGAAGGCGGGGACCTTGGCGGTCCGATCCTCGGCTACAGAAACTGGCTCTTGGGACGTGGAATGTCACCTCTCTGAAGGGGAAGGAGCCTGAGCTAGTGCGCGAAGTTGAGAGGTTCCGGCTAGATATAGTCGGACTCACCTCGACGCACAGCTTGGACTCTGGAACCAATCTCCTTGAGAGGGGCTGGACTCTCTACCACTCTGGAGTTGCCCCCGGTGAGAGGCGCCGAGCAGGTGTGGGTATACTTATTGCCCCCCAACTTGGAGCCTGTACATTGGGGTTTACCCCGGTGGACGAGAGGGTAGCCTCCCTTCGCCTTCGGGTGGGGGGACGGGTCCTAACTGTTGTTTGTGCGTATGCACCGAACAGCAGTTCGGAGTACCCACCCTTTTTGGAGTCCCTGGAGGGGGTGCTAGAGGGCATACCTTCTGGGGACTCCCTCGTTCTGCTGGGAGACTTCAATGCTCACGTGGGCAATGACAGTGAGACCTGGAAGGGCGTGATTGGGAGGAATGGCCCCCCTGATCTGAACCCGAGCGGTGTTTTGTTATTGGACTTCTGTGCTCGTCACGGATTGTCCATAACGAACACCATGTTCAAGCATAGGGGTGTTCATATGTGCACTTGGCACCAGGACACCCTAGGCCTCAGTTCGATGATCGACTTTGTGGTCGTGTCGTCGGACTTGCGGCCACATGTCTTGGACACTCGGGTGAAGAGAGGGGTGGAGCTGTCAACTGATCACCACCTGGTGGTGAGTTGGCTTCGATGGTGGGGGAGGATGCCGGTCAGGCGTGGTAGGCCCAAACGTGTTGTGAGGGTCTGCTGGGAACGTCTGGCAGAGCCCCCTGTCAGAAGTAGCTTCAACTCCCACCTCCGGCAGAACTTCGACCACGTCCCGAGGGAGGTGGGGGACATTGAGTCCGAATGGGCCATGTTCCGTGCCTCTATTGTTGAGGCAGCTGACCGGAGCTGTGGCCGTAAGGTGGTCGGTGCCTGTCGTGGCGGCAATCCCCGAACCCGCTGGTGGACACCGGCGGTGAAGGATGCCGTCAAGCTGAAGAAGGAGTCCTACAGGACCCTTTTGTCCTGTGGGACCCCGGAGGCAGCTGATAGGTACCGGCAGGCCAAGCGGAATGCGGCTTTGGTGGTTGCTGAGGCAAAAACTCGGGCGTGGGAGGAGTTTGGGGAGGCCATGGAGAATGACTTTCGGACGGCTTCGAGGAGATTCTGGTCCACCATCCGGCGTCTCAGGAAGGGGAAGCAGTGCAGTGTCAACACTGTATATGGTGGGGATGGTGCGGTGCTGACCTCGACTCGGGATGTTGTGGGTCGGTGGGGGGAATACTTCGAAGACCTCCTCAATCCCATTAACATGCCTTCCAATGAGGAAGCAGAGCCTGGGGACTCAGAGGTGGGCTCCCCCATCTCTGGGACTGAGGTCACCGAGGTGGTCAAAAAACTCCTTGGTGGTAGGGCCCCGGGGGTGGATGAGATACGCCCGGAGTTCCTCAAGGCTCTGGATGTTGTAGGACTGTCTTGGCTGACACGCCTCTGCAACATCGCATGGACATCAGGGACAGTGCCTCTGGATTGGCAGACCGGGGTGGTGGTCCCCCTCTTTAAGAAGGGGGATCGGAGGGTGTGTTCCAACTACAGAGGGATCACACTCCTCAGCCTCCCTGGAAAAGTCTATTCAGGGGTCCTGGAGAGGAGGGTCCGTCGGATAGTCGAGCCTCGGATTCAGGAGGAACAGTGTGGTTTTCGTCCTGGTCGCGGAACAGTGGACCAGCTCTATACTCTTAGCAGGGTCCTGGAGGGTGCATGGGAGTTTGCCCAACCAGTCTACATGTGCTTTGTGGACTTAGAAAAGGCATTCGACCGTGTCCCTCGGGGAATCCTGTGGGGGGTACTCCGAGAGTATGGGGTACCGGCCCCCCTGATAAGGGCTGTTCAGTCCCTGTACGATCAGTGCCAGAGCTTGGTCCGCATTGCCGGCAGTAAGTCGAACCCGTTTCCAGTGAGAGTTGGACTCCGCCAGGGCTGCCCTTTGTCACCGATTCTGTTCATATCTTTTATGGACAGAATTTCTAGGCGCAGCCAGGGTGTTGAGGGGGTCCAGTTTGGTGGGCTCAGGATTGGGTCACTGCTTTTTGCAGATGATGTTGTCCTGTTTGCTTCATCAGGCCGTGATCTTCAGCTCTCTCTGGATCGGTTCGCAGCCGAGTGTGAAGCGGCTGGGATGAGAATCAGCACCTCCAAATCCGAGACCATGGTCCTCAGCCGGAAAAGGGTGGAGTGCCCTTTCAGGGTTGGTAGCGAGATCCTGCCCCAAGTGGAGGAGTTCAAGTATCTCGGGGTCTTGTTCACGAGTGAGGGAAGAATGGAGCGTGAGATCGACAGGCGGATCGGTGCGGCATCCGCAGTAATGCGGGCATTGCATCGGTCTGTCGTGGTGAAAAAGGAGCTGAGCCGCAAGGCGAAGCTCTCAATTTACCAGTCGATCTATGTTCCTACCCTCACCTATGGTCATGAGCTATGGGTAGTGACCGAAAGAACGAGATCGCGAATACAAGCGGCTGAAATGAGTTTCCTCCGCAGGGTGTCTGGGCTTTCCCTTAAAGATAGGGTGAGAAGCTCAGTCATCCGGGAGGGGCTCAGAGTAGAGCCGCTGCTCCTCCGCATCGAGAGGAGTCAGATGAGGTGGCTCGGGCATCTGATCAGGATGCCTCCTGGACGCCTCCCTGGTGAGGTGTTCCGGGCACGTCCAACCGGGAGGAGGCCCCGGGGAAGACCCAGGACACGCTGGAGGGACTATGTCTCTCGACTGGCCTGGGAACGCCTTGGGATTCTCCCGGAAGAGCTAGAAGAAGTGGCCGGGGAGAGGAAAGTCTGGGCATCTCTGCTCAAGCTGCTGCCCCCGCGACCCGACCTCGGATAAGCGGGAGACAATGGATGGATGGATGGATGGATGGATGTTATATGTTTTTTGTAACATTTCCACCGTGTGATTTGCTGCATCCTAGTGTTTGATCAATTAAAAAAAATTCAAATTTAATGTTAGTGATTCCTAGTTTATGTTTTTGTCTAATTCCTGTTTAATTTTCTCTCCTTGATTAAAAGTAATGTAATGTCTCAGGCGCCGCCAAGAGTGGCAGCCTTTTCAGCAGCTCCGTGTATGACTTTATTTTTCTACCTTTTATTATTCTCTTTTTTTTATTATTTTTTATTGATCACTCCTATCACTTTCTTTTATGTGGATTCGTTCTCTGGACACTTTTACAACGTGAACATGTATTTTTAAACGCCAAGACTCGTCTATTCAAGTAGTCAACTTCAAGAGCTGAGAACAAATGCCAGTGTCGGTGTGGTTCCCTATTTACCTGACGAGGTAAGAAGGTCATATCGTGGCAGCAGAGCCGGCAGTAAGCTAAAATGAAGCGGCTTGCGAGAAAGTGGCGTTTTAAGCCTTCGGTGCCTTCTGTGATCCTGGGAAATGTGAACTCAATATCAAATAAGATCAACGAACTGGCTGCGCTGGTGAAAAATGTCAGAACCTACAGAGAATGCAGTTTGTTTTGCTTTTGTGAAACGTGGCTAACTACCACCATCCCAGATGCTAACGTGGAGCTACCCGGGTTTAGTACAGTTAGAGCGGACAGAGATGCAAATACCTGCGGGAAGCACAAAGGAGGTGGACTCGCTCTCTATGTCAATACAAGGTGGTGCAACTCTGGACATGTTAACGTCAAAATCTCCACTTGCTGCAGGGACATCGAACTGTTGGCCATAAGTTTGCGTCCCTATTACTTGCCCAGAGAGTTTGGACACGTCATTGTTGTTATTGTTTTCATCCCTCCTCGGGCGGACATGGAGATAGCGAGTGACATCATCCATTCTGCTGTTGCTAAGTTACAAACGCAGCACCCTGCGGCACTTGTGCTAATCGCTGGAGATTTTAACCATGTGACGCTGGACAAAACATTACCTGCCTTCTCACAGTATGTGGACTGTAACACCCGGGGAAATAAGACTATTGACTTACTGTATGCAAATGTTAAAGAAGCATACAGCGCCACCCCGCTGCCTGCGCTTGGGAAAGCAGATCATAACCTGGTTCTGCTTCAGAGGCAGCTACCTACAACCACACGCTCATTCAGGAAGTGGTCCCCTGAGGCAGAACAGGCTCTGAGAGACTGCTTTGGAACTACGGACTGGGATATCCTGCAGGGGTCACAGAGTGAGAACATTGAGGAGGTTGTTGACTGCACTACTGACTACATCAACTTCTGTATTGACATTGTAGTTCCAGTAAGAATAGTACGCTGCTATGCTAACAACAAGCCATGGATTACAAGTGACATCAAGGGCCTTTTGAACCAGAAGAAAAGGGCTTTTAAAGGCGGTGATCAGCATGAGCTCAAGCGCGTGCAGAAGGAACTCAGAGTCCAGCTCAGGGCAGCGAAGCAGCAGTACAGCATGAAGGAAGTGTGGGATGGAATGAAGATCATCACTGGTTGCAGCTCGAAGCAGGGTGCCACAATCGAGAGAGACGTGAAGAGAGCAAACCAAATGAACAACTTCTTTAACAGGTTTGACCACCCTAACCCACTCTCACCTCAGAGTACTGCACCCTCCACCCATCCTTCTGCTGATACCAGCATAGGAGTGACATCCCCACCCACAATTACAGCAGCGCAGGTGAGCAGAGAGCTGAGGAGACTTCGTGCCAGCAAAGCAGTGGGTCCAGATGAAGTATTGCCACGAATGCTGAAGGTCTGTGCGTTGGAGCTGGGGAGTCCTCTAAGAATTATGTTTCTAGACTTCTCTAGTGCCTTCAACACCATCCAACCTCTGCTCCTTAGGGACAAGCTGACAGAGATGGGAGTAGATTCATACCTAGTGGCATGGATCGTGGACTATCTTACAAACAGACCTCAGTATGTGCGTCTCATACACATACAGGAGCTGGACAGTTTGACATCCGTGGCAGAGCGACAGGTGCTCAGCAGGCTCCTATCAATTATGGAGAATCCACTGCATCCACTAAACAGTGTCATCTCCAGACAGAGGAGCAGCTTCAGTGACAGACTGCTGTCACTGTCCTGCTCCACTGACAGACTAAGGAGATCGTTCCTCCCCCAAACTATGCGACTCTAAAATTCCAACCTGGGGGGTAAACGTTAACATTATTCAAAGTTATTGTCTGTTTTTACCTGCATTTTTATTACTCTTTAATATTGTTTTTTGTATCAGTATGCTGCTGCTGGAGTATGTGAATTTCCATTAATAAAGTATCTATCTATCTATCTATCTATCTATCTATCTATCTATCTATCTATCTATCTATCTATCTATCTATCTATCTATCTATCTATCTATCTATCTATCTATCTATCTATCTATCTATCTATCTATCTATCTATCTATCTATCTATCTATCTATCTATCTAAAACACCTCACTTGTGTTTTCACCATGTAATTCTTTAGCCAATTTTCAGTGCCTTTTCATCTTCTGGTTATCCTTAAAAAGACTCCTAAAATCTTCCAACAGCACCAATAACCACCAAGGTGTTCATATCACACGTATCACCATCTTTTATAATAGTTATGATTATGTCAAATGCCACATGACATCATGCAGCGTACACAAAGGTCAAACAATGGACGTCATAACTGACAAATATACAGTAGTGTTGTCCAAGAGATTAGCACAAAAATGACACCACCATTGAAGAAGAAAACCACAATCAAAAAGGTGATGGGGCCACATTACTGACAATGTTAAGTGTAAAGTAATCTCAAAATAACATTATCCAAATGATAAAAATCCTAAACTGTAAAAGATATGTATATTTAAAAATGCTCAAAGGAAGATTAAAAAGTTTTGTCTAATTTTACTTTAAGTCAGATTCCCATTCTATATTTAGGATTTTTAGGCCGCTCCTCAATCCTTTACATGAAGAAGTGGCAGCACTGTTCATGTGAGGTGTTTTGTGGGAGTCTTGTGAGTGTGCACCTGTTACTTGGCTTTTTTCTATTAGTTAAGACGTTTTTTGTACCTGCTTTTACATTACCTGGTTCAACAGCCCATTACAGCAACACTGAGTGCAATGCAGAAACCACTTAGTCACTGCATCACAGATCATATTAACCTTTATGTCGACACTGTAGTACCCTCAAAGACAGTGCATTGCTTTCCAAGCCCTTGATTTTTAAGGAATTAAAAGTTCTCTTGAATGAGAACAAGGGAGTGTTCAAATCTGGTGACAAAGAGGATCTGAAAAACGCACAGTGAGTGATAAAGAAAAAGCTGAGTGAAGGAAAGGAAGCTAAAATGGAAAACAAACATACTCAGAATAACATAAAAGATGCCTGGAATGGACTGGACATAATTACTAGACTCAAGCAATCCAGGGCTCAGGAGATAGAGGGATGTGGACAAAGTTCACACCCTGAACCAGTTTTTAAAAGATTTCTGTCCCACTGCCACATTCTTCCAATGACCAGTTTCCCCACACCATTCCTACTACATCAGTAACTCCTATTGCATCAACTGGAATGGCTAGTGACAAGTTCAACTCTGAACATCAGTGTGGACTGTCCATAACTGAAGACCAAGTAAGGAGACAACTGAGGAAGCTACACACAGGAAAAGCTGTGGGACCAGATGGAGTCAGTCCTTGAGTTATTAAGGTCTGTACTGACAAACTTTGTGGTGTCTTGTGTCACCTGTTTAATCTGTACCTAATGCTCCAGAAAGTGTCACTGCTGTGGAAAACATTCTGCATTGTTCCTGTTCCAAAAAATACAGGCATCTTTTCACCTTATAACTACAGACCATTGGCACTTACGTCTCATATCACGAAGACTTTTAAGAGACTGGTCTTGGACTGTATGAGTCCTTTTGTGTTAGACCATCTGGACCCACTGTAGTTTGCCCATCAAACAAAAATTGGAGTGGAGCATGCAATTATCTATTTGCTCCACAACGCTTATTCTCACCTAGATAAAGCTGACAGCACTGTGAGAATTATGTTTTTTGATTTCTCCAGGACCTTTAATACCACCCAGCCATCCCTGTTAAGGGGTATACTCAGAAATAAGCAGGTGGATGAGCCTGTGGTCTCCTGGATAATAGACTATCTGCCGGGCAGACTGAAGTTTGTGAGACCGAAAGACTGTGTTTTTAATATGGACATGAGCAACCCTGGAGCACCACAAGGGACAGTCCTGTTTCCTTTTTTCTTCATTTTGTACACCTCAAACTATAAATTTAACACCAGGTTATGTCACTTGCAGAAATTCTCAGATGATTCTGCACTTATAGGGTGTATCAATAAGCAGAAATGAGATAAAAGACAGGAGTCAGGTGAGACGTTTCTTGGCGCTTATTGACTTTTGCAGCACTAAAGATCCTCTACATCCAGAGTGCATGAAGAGGTGGTAGGCTCCTACAAGTACTTGGGGGTCCACATCAATGACAGATTGGACTAGTCTTGTAATATAGAGAAGCTATATAAGAAAGGACAGCACAGGTTCTTTTTTCCTAGGAGACTGTGTTCCTTTGATGTAGGTAGTGACATCTTTCACATCTTCTATAACTCTGTGATGGCCAGTGTGATTTTCTATGCTGTGGTGTGCTGGGCTGGTAACATCACTACAGAAGAGGCCCACTAAATCAACAAGCTAATTAAAAGGGCAGGCTAAGTTATGGGATGCACTCTAGACCCCCTTGAGGTAGGAGCAAAGGAGAAAATTAAAACAAGATGGCGTGCCATTATGATCAATGTTACACATCCTTTCTCTGACACACTAACACTGATGACTTTCAACCAATGAATTAGTCAGCAGAATTGTGTGAAGAAACACTACTGGGACTCCTTTAAACCAACAGCACTATACCTGCATAATGCCTCACTGGGACTGGGACTGTCAAAAGTTTTCTTTCTTTTTAGTCATTCTTGTGTGTGTTCAGACCAGAATATGTGTGTATATATTTTTATGTTATTTATTTATTTATTTAAAGAGCTTCTGTAAAAAGCCAGATTTCCCCCTGGGGACAAATAAAGTTCTGTCTACTTATCTTTCTAATCCTAAAATACTTGTGAGTCTATCACAGAGCATGCAAACACAACCACATAACCAATTTGCAGTCACCTCTTAACCTAACCTAATATGAAAGGTGAGAAAACACCAGAGATCCCAAAGAATACCTACAAATGTGACTGAGCTGGAAATCAAACCCAAGTCCCTAAAGATGTGAGGCAGCAGTCAACCATAAATGTAAGTTCTTTTAAATATGTGTACAAACCTAATCTTATTAGTTTTCTTGCATGGCCTTTTTCAGCTGTGCTTTTATTTATTTATATTTTTAAAATATTTTAAATCCTATACAATATTTGAGCAAATTTATTTTATCTAATCTGGTATATGTCTCATAGTGACTAATAGTGACAATTATGAACATTGTTTTGCAAAATGATAACTGTGAAAAGAAGGTAATTATAATTATGAAGAACACAACAGTAAAGAGATTAATCACAGCTCAAGAAATATGTTAAAAATATTCTTTAGGAACAAGACAGAATACATGTGTGTAAATGAGAGGGAGGTCAGTGGAATGGTGAGGATGAAAGGAGTAGAGCTGGCGAAGGTGGATGAGTTTAAATACTTGGGATCAACAGTACAGAGTAATGGGGATTGTGGAAGAGACATGAAAAAGAGAGTACAGGCAGGGTGGAATGGGTGGAGAAGAGTGTCAGGAGTAATTTGTGACAGATGGGTATCAGCAGGAATGAAAGGAAAGGTCTGCAGGATGGTAGTGAGACCAGCTATGTCATATGGGTTGGAGACGGTGGCACTGACCAGAAAGCAGGAGACAGAGCTGGAGGTAGCAGAGTTAAAGATGCTAAGATTTACATTGGGTGTGACGAGGATGGATAGGATTAGAAATGAGGACATTACAGGGTCAGCTCAAGATGGACGGTTGGGAGACAAATCTATAGAGGCGAAATTGCGTTGGTTTGGACATGTGCAGAGGAGTGATGCTGAGTAGATTGGAAAAAGAATGTTAAAGATAGAGCCGCCAGGGAAGAGGAAAAGAGGAAGGCGTAAGAGTAGGTTTATGGATGTGGCGAGAGAGGACATGCAGGTGATGGGTGTGACAGAACAAGATGCAGAGAACAGAAAGATCTGGAAGAAGATAATTCACTGTAGCAACCCCTAAAGGGAGCAGCCGAGAGAAGAAGAAACCTTCAACCTAGAAATAAACTCATTTTTAATATAGTTACTGTCATGGTCTCCAACTATTATAAATGACAAGTATCCCGATGAAAAATTTAAATGCAGTTTGGACATGATATTCTTAAATTTTGTGTTTGATGTCTGTCAGGTGCCTCCCAGTACCATGTACAAGAGAACATTTTTGCTCATTTTACTGTCAGAAAATATATTGTGTTTGGCTTTGCATCCTTTATACTTATTCTGATTTATTAATTTAACTGACAGGTTTATTCAAAGTGATAAACATTCCTTTCACAGTACATCCACAGTCCTGCTGTGATCAGCCCACTTCTCACATTGGTTGTACCTTTACTAAATAAGCCTGGAGCCTAGTGAACTGTTTTTATTTTGCTAAAGTGTTTAATAAAACTTTAATTATTGTTCAGCACAGAATACCTTGGCAAAGAAAAAAAACTCTGACTGCAGTAGGGTTTCTTGAACAAATAACACAGAAGCAAAGGCACCAAAGAAGAGCAAAACCTAAAAGAAACCTTTTGTTCTCAGCTTTACCTTCTAGGTCTACAAATGGAAGATCACAATACTTATATCACAGTGGGGAGAATTGTAAAGCTGCATCATTGCAACAAATAGATCTCAGTGTGTGTAGCATTCCGAGTATCTTTCCTATCCTTCACCTGCCAATTTCAGAGGACATCAAATGCAAATCAAATCAAATCCAAGCTGCTATTTACATAGCTGCAAGTCACTGTGTAAATAAGTACAAAAGCAGGCTGTTGGTTTAAATTGTGCCAGTGTAGTGCCAGGGACGCGTTGTGTTTGTGCGACAATAAAGCAGGCACTGTAAAAAGAAATGATGCCACTATGGAAGATGATTTTTATATAGGTGATACATACTGTAACATCGGTGCGGCATCCGCAGTAATGCGGGCTCTGCATCGGTCTGTCGTGGTGAAAAAGGAGCTGAGCCGCAAGGCGAAGCTCTCAATTTACCAGTCGATCTATGTTTCTACCTTCACCTATGGTCATGAGCTATGGGTAGTGACCGAAAGAATGAGATCACGAATACAAGCGGCTGACACCGCAGGGTGTCTGGGCTTTCCCTTAAAGATAGGGTGAGAAGCTCAGTCATTCGGGAGGGGCTCAGAGTAGAGCTGCTGCTCCTCCGCATCGAGAGGAGTCAGATGAGGTGGCTCGGGCATCTGATCAGGATGCCTCCTGGACGCCTCCCTGGTGAGGTGTTCCGGGCACGTCTAACCGGGAGGAGGCCCCGGGGAAGACCCAGGACATGCTGGAGGGACTATGTCTCTCGGCTGGCCTGGGAACGCCTTGGGATTCTCCCGGAAGAGCTAGAAGAAGTGGCCGGGAAGAGGGAAGTCTGGGCATCTCTGCTCAAGCTGCTGCCCCCGCGACCCGACCTCGGATAAGTGGAAGAGGATGGATGGATGGATGGATGGATGGATACTGTAACATTTTGGATAAATTCTATTTCAATAGTGAACAATTAAAAAGAAAGTTAAAGACATGACATTTCAGCAGTTTGGGCTTAATCAGGAGTGACACTCTTCTGTATTCATCTGAACTCTATCTCATTATTTTTTTGGCTGTTGATCTTTGGGGTCACTGTGTAAAACCCATTATTATGCCAGGTAGCATTTCAGAATAAAATCTAATTACTTAGTAAAATAATATTTTTTCGATTTTGGTAGAACTGCAACAGCATGAATCTACTACAGTAAAGCGAGGGCCAAAGTGACAAAATGTAATTTCTCTATGTTTTTATTTTTTAGTTTGGAAATAACCTTTACCCAATTTTTTATTTTCAGGGGAAACATCTGGACAGGAAAGGGTAATCATGGCTCTTACAATAATCAGTGAAGCAGTATGGTTAAGGCACTTGTCCTCAAACCACAAGATTGTTGGTTCAATTACCACTTCTACCTCACTGTCTGACCGTGAGCATCTCTTAACCCGCCTGTGCTTCAACTTTAAAATAACTGTAACTATAATAATAATAGTAGTAATTCCTAAAAGATCAAACGCTTGCAGGCTAGACATTGACCTGTTGATCAGGGTAAAAATAGTCATACCAGTTTTGAAAAGGATAGCCGATGGAAAAAAAGAATCTCCTTGATGTATTATCACCATTTTAAATGGCTTTAAGCTTACAGTAGAAGTGCCTGAATATTGTAGGTGATGGCATCCTCCACATTATAGCCACAGGTTCTGATAGCGTGCCAATCAGGAATATTCAAGAATAACACTACTGACATCTCCATATTAGCAGCTGCTGGTCAATGCTAAACATAAAGTGGGTTTAAAGCTGCCTCTGATGCTGATGCCAGGTTAGCCTGGAGTTGGGAACACATAGTTTGTCAAGCTTGACAGGCAAGAGGAAAAGGAGCCAGTGAGAGAAATTTACAAGCATGGACAAGTGAATGGTTTGGTTTTAATTTGGATTACTTGGCACCATAATAGGTTAAATTACTCGTCTTTTTCTCAGTACATAAATGGTCATATAGAAAGTACAAGTATAAGTAGCTTAGCCCAAATGAAATGCAGTCTAGGAAACACCTCACCTTTTGAGAAGTTTTTTTTACATTTTACAGAGAATAAAACTTGCAAAAAATAGGCAAAGATACCTGCAGGGCTACCTCTATCTTTCCATTTTAAGAATTACATTTACAATCCAGGGTTGTTTAAGAAGTAAATAAATTAGAGCCCCCTCCAGGTAAAAACCTGTTTAGTACCATTTTTGTTCAGTGGTATTTTGAAATCAAAATGGAACAGGTATAAATATAGTTTGCTGAAACATCTCAAAACAAATATTGATGATTGTGTTAGACAAGCACACTTAGAGGTCAACCTCTGGGCTCCTGCAAGGTAGGCAACACAATTCCTTAGTGAAACTACTTCTCTCTTTCTGCCCATATAATGGAAGGCAAATGACTATGTGAATACTGATGTCACTTCTACTTCCAGAATGGAAAATCCACACCATCCATCTATGATGATATTTAAGACCCTTTGGAACCATAAGTACAGGTTCAGTGTCAAACCTGCCTTTATGTGAGACAGCTCTTCTCCAGGAGTACCTTTCTGTTATGGAAAACTTGTTACTGGACATAGACAGCCCTTATTTGGTTTGTTTTGGCTTTAATTAATTTATATGCCATTGTTAATTTACCACAGTTGAGCCCCAACTATTCAACCTGTTTCACTTTTTTCAATAGATAGACAGATGAGCCGATGAATAGATGGACTTTCTTTTATAAGGGTGAGGATGGGCAGGTTGGGAGGAAACATTTTATAAACTGATGTCAGAAAGAAAAAAATTGCCTCTCAGTACATCATATTGGAATGAGCCTGTGGCTAAAGAACTTTCAAGAGAACATGCGAGGGAGATGTTGTGCAACTTTAGTCATGGTAATTGCTAATTTTGCCGTAATACATTTTTTCTGACACCAACTTAAATAATGTAAGTTGAGTAATGCAGTTCTGTTCCTTTTTGTTGGATAGGTCAGTGTTGTCCACCTAATCCTGTTTACTGTTCAGATGTAGCGGCACAGTGGCGCAGTGGGTAGTGCTGCTGCCTCGCAGTTAGGAGACCCAGGTTCGCTTCCCGGGTCCTCCCCGCATGGAGTTTGCATGTTGTCCCTGTGTCTGCGTGGGTTTCCTCCAGGTACTCTGGTTTCCTCCCACAGTCCAAAGACATGCAAGTTAGGTGCATTGGCGATTCTAAATTGTGCTTGGTGTGTGTGTGTCCTGAGATGGGCTGGCGCCCTGCTCGGGATTTGTTCCTGCCTTCTGCTCTGTGTTAGCTGGGATTGGCTCCAGCAGAACCCCCTGACCCTGTAGTTCGGATATAGCGTGTTGGATAATTGATGGATGGATGTTCAGATGAACCCCAGCTGTTTAAAAGATCAAACTATTGAATCTCATCCTTCTACTCCCCCTCTTCCTCCTTCATTAAGGTGACTAATCTTAGAGGGTTCTGGGCATGAGAGAATCCGTTACCATCACCTTTGTAGTTCCAAATTAGCCTCCATGCACCACATTCACCA
This sequence comes from Erpetoichthys calabaricus, assembly GCF_900747795.2. NCBI lineage: Eukaryota > Metazoa > Chordata > Cladistia > Polypteriformes > Polypteridae > Erpetoichthys > Erpetoichthys calabaricus. The sequence continues at coordinate 281,871,310 of NC_041397.2, read as the reverse complement.
CAACCTTTAATTTGAGCTCTTTGCACACTTGTGCCTATTTTCCTGAATAGATGGTACCTTGTTTGGTTGACCTTGCCTGCATTCTGTCTTAAAAGAACTATGGAAACTGAATTTTCAGAGAATTTTTGAAACTTCATCAGTTGTATTGTTGTTTTTACCTTTGTAATTCAGTTAATTATGCCATCCATGTATATTAAGAGTAGTGGTGTTAAATGACCGATAGACGAGGGAAAGCCAAAGGTAACATCATAAAATACATACCGTACTATTCAACTACAATAATATAATGAGCAAGTAGGCATATTGTGGCATTGCAAATTCATCTTGATGACATTTGTAGAAGATGATGCGCAGATCATTTTAAATAAGGTTGCCTGGTGATCTACGTGACTTCCACTACAGGGTGGTCACATTTGTGTAAATTCAGTATTATTCCTTCTTGTCTGTAACAGTCTCTGTGGAAAAACATTAATATTATAGACTTAATCACATTTTTTGGGTATTATTCTTCATATTTGCTGAACTCAACTTGCTACACCACACCATACCAGTACATGGTAGGACAAGACCACTAGTGAGCCGGAGATCAGTACAGTATTAGCTGCATGGGTTCCATTTTTCCTCATTGATAAGAATAATTTGGAACAGAAAAGCCATGCTTTCTTTGTGTCCCCTATCCTCACAGTTTGCTTTCCTGAATTTAATGATAGCGATGTGAAAACTTTCCAGGAAAAAATTATAATGTTTGTGAGTCATAATCTGTTATTTGGGGTTAATTTAGTGAAAGTAGAAAGGGAAATGTTTGTTTAGCGCAAAAAGAACTAGCATATGTGCCACGGGAGAAACTGTAATGGTGGCTTCACTTTTGTTTTCTGTTAAATAGTTTTTAGTTTCAGCCATGTTTTCAGAGTATGTTTTCTTTTGATTCAATGCCCTCCAGACTGCTAGTTTTTTGTTCTTATTTTTTGGAGTTTTTTGTATATTAAACGCTTTATTTATTTTTGGTAAATATGTTTAAGGGGCAGCACGGTGGCGCAGTGGTAACGCTGCTGCCTCGCAGTTAGGAGACCTGGGTTCACTTCCCAGGTCCTCCCTGCGTGGAGTTTGCATGTTCTCCCCATGTCTGCTTGGGTTTCCTCCAGGTGCTCCTTGGAGGTAATCTTGTGCTTTCTTTGTGTCTCCTGTCCTCACAGTCTTCTGACTTTCAAGATTCCTCCGGGTGCTCCGGTTTCCTCCCACAGTCCAAAGACATGCAGGTTAGGTGCATTGGCAATTCTAAATTGGCCCTAGTGTGTGCCTGGTGTGTGGGTGTGTGTGTGTGTGTGTGTCCTGTGGTGGGTTGGAGCCTTGCCCGGGATTGGTTCCTGCCTTGCGCCCTGTGTTGGCTGGGATTGGCTCCAGCAGATCCCCGTGACCCTGTGTTCGGATTCAGTGTGTTGGAAAATGGATGGATGGATGAAATATGTTTAAGCGTTATTGTGAAAAGTACAGTACATGTTTGTGATCTAATGTGTTCATTTGAAAACATATGAAAATAAATCTTTAAAATAATAAAGAATACCAACTGTTAGTTTATAAAATGAGTTTCAGTTAGGTATCCGTTAGAAACAGACAATGTAAGTGCAAAAGGAATTTGGCTGGTGATGTAGAAGGAAAATTTTTTATATTAGCATAGAAATAGCAAAATAACATAAAGAGCCATAAAAAGTAATTAAAGGCTTCTAAAACATTCGATTAAGCATAAATTAGAATGTTAAGAAAATAAGATAGGTCAAGTAAATAGTTAACTAAAAATCAGTCATTTTGCATTATTTTTTAAGCTTACAGCAGAATTGCTAGTGTGGGAAAGAACAGATAAAGAAAAGAAGATTGAGAACACCTGTGTCCAAAGATAGGAAGCTAAAAGAATGATACCACAGAGAAAAGATGGCTCTGAAAGGCACGTACGAGGCCAGCTGAAATATTGAATCAGCAAAGATGGCATAAAGGCATTGCTGCCAAGGTCAGGTGATGTAAATGCAAGGAAAATGACAAAATATGTTCTATATATATTTAGAAAATTAGTAATACTAGCAGTTACCGGAATGTTACAGGAAGGCTAAGTGACATGGCAGGCTTGTTTTACATATTATTTTTATATCACACTGACACTCCAATCATCACCTTCTTTAGCTTCATTTTGGTCCATCTAAAAATCAATGCAATGATGCTAGGACAGAATCAAGTCTCATTTTATTCTATTCATGAAATCGAGTTTGATCATTCACTGTAATTTTGCTTTTTATTGTATAGTGTGTCACAGGAGGCTGGGGGACAGACCCTGCCGGGATGCCTGGAAGGACCAGGAGGTGGCTTTGACGTCCTCCGGGCCACAAGGGGGCAACCACCCTGGATCGGGAGAGGACCACGGAAGAGAAGCAAGGAGGCTGAAGCCCGTTGGGGCCCATGGCCACTGCCAGAGGGCGCCCTGAGCCTCAGAGAGCCCGGGAAACATTCACTTCCGCCACTCCCGGGAAGATGGATGAAGAGCCTTCCAGGGACGCCCTGAGTGCTTCCGGGTACAAGGGCAGCACTTCCACCACACCAGGAAGTGCTGCCGGAAGAGTGTCATCAGGCACCTGGAGCACATCCGGGTCAGAATAAAAGGGGCCACCTCCCTGCAATCAGGGAGCTAGAGTCGGGAGTGAGAGCAGGACGAAGCTCCTGTGGAGAGAGGAAAAGGCGGCCCACGGACAGTGTGAGAAAGGCCCGTATTAGGGGGGATTGGTGCTGGGAGCACTGTGTGTTGTGCGGGACTGTGTTAAATAAACGTGTGCTTTTTATAAACATGTGGTCTCAGTCTGGTGGTGTCCGGGCTTATCTCACAAGTGCCTCTAATTAGTCTATCTATCCATTTTCTGCTGCTTATCTGGGTCCCAGTCACAGGGTAAACCGTCTAAACAAAGATACCCAGACGTCCATTTTCGCCATCACCTTCTCCAAATCCTCTGGGGGATACTGAGACATTCCAACATCTCCAACATGTCCTGGTTCTGCCCCAAAGACTCCTCTTGGTTGGTATATGCCTGGAACACCTCCCCTAGGGGCCATGTAAGAGGCATCCTAATCAGATGCCTGAACAACATCAACTGGCTCCTTTCAATGTGGAAAGACAGCTACTCTACTTTGAGCTCCCCCAAAATGTCTACGCTCCTCGCCTTATTTCCAGGTCTGTGCCCAGACACCCTGTGAAGGAAACTCATTTCTGTTGTTTGCATTCATGATCTGGTTCTTTCAGTCACTACCCACAGCTTGTGACCATAAACGAGGGTAGGAACATTCTGTAGATCGACCAGTAAACCAAGAGCTTTGCCTTTCAGCTCAGCACTATCTTCACAATGATTGACTGATACAATGTCCGTATGACTGAGGATGCTTCTCCAATCCACTTAAAATCTCCTGCTCCCTTTTTCCCTCACACATGAACATGATCCCGAGATACTTAATTATTTCACCCTTTTTCCGTCTTATATCCGTTACCTCTGACTTAGAAGTGCTTATCCTTACCTCAACCACTTTACACTTGGCTGGAAATCATGTCTCTAAGAAGTGGTGCAGTATGAAATAAATTGATTTCTTGATTAAGAGCCTGAAAGTCTAGTTGAGTACAACTCTTTCAAATGTTATGATTTGATGTTGTAAACCAATACATTATTAACCAAAATGTAAGGGCAAATTGCAGCATCCTTATTAGAGGGGTGGAAACAATAAGAGTAACAAATGAATCCTTAAGAAAAAATACTTCACAGAGCACATGACAATAATCCTAAACTTGAACCTGAAAATGTATGTCTGCTAATTTTTGAACAAATTACTTTGGACGTGCCCACAGACACACTGCTTTTGTATTCCAAGGAAATAGCAAATTGAGAGCTACTCACCTATAAAACAGGTCAGTCATGTCAACTTGATCTGATACAGGATTTTATGTTTAGTTCTTTAGCAAACGTTTTGGTAAGCTCTAGTAAACATTACAGGTAAGTCTTCATTCTGTTTAATTGATCTTGTAATTGTTTTTGTGGCATTGTTCAATCTGCTTTACAAAAAGCCTTTTGTTTCCTTAGGGGTTAGTGATGACAGAAATGTTTGTACAGACTGTAAAAGGTTTACAGATTCCTAATCTCATTAGTAAAAGTTTGAAACTTAGAAGGTCACTAGACAAAGTTATGCTTTCAATACAGATTTGCTAACGAAAGCAGAATATTCAATGTCGCAAAATATTTTTTTCTTCATTTCATTTTAAAAATCTCCTTGAACAAAAGTACTCAATAAATCATAACACAACTACAATTATTTTTAAATTAATCTGCTATTTTTGTTGTAAATTAAATTTTACATACTGTACTTAATTACACCTTTGACTTGGGGTTAGAATAAGGTCAGCATCCTTCCTGCATATTGTAAAAGGTAACTAAAAGATGATGGCATTAAGAAGTGCATCCAGCTGTAAAAATTTCTATGCCAATACCCCATTTTAGGAGGGCAACCAGCCAACCTTGATGAACCTGGAAAATGGCCATTAATCCGACAGAAAGATGCTGCAGTTTAATAGCAGAAGTGGTATTTTGCATGATTTATTTTTTTTTCTTTTTAAATCAATTTATCATTTAAATGTAATGCATTCAACAGAGGACAATTAATTTGAAAAGTAGAGAAAGATGTCATTTAAACATGTAAAAAGAAAAATTAGTATTCATTGAAAATTTATGGCTACATAAATACAATATTCACAGTAAACTTTAAGTTTTGTTACTAGAATGACCCCAAAAAGTTTGAAACTATGTTATCAGCAAGTTTGCAGTAAAGTCTGCTGACAAAAGTATAAACTAGGATAAAAAATGTACTGTATAAGCATTCATTGTTATGTATCCTAACATAACATAACATTCCTGGACTTATTTATCTTCTCAGCACTGGCTGAAAGAGGCACGAAGCAGCAATGGACACTGCACCAATTCAATTCAATTCAGTTTATTTCTGTATAGTGTTAATCACTGAATGCTGTCCCAAATCACTGTGACAAGTTCTAAGGTAAAATACTAATTCAAACAATTACATAAGGAGTACACATAAAGATTGATTTGTTTCTAAATACAGAAAAACAAAGCAATTTGTCTGTAGTACCAGAGCACTGCAGTGCTATTATGTATCACATCCTTCATAATGTTTGAGAGTATTTCAAAAGGGAAGGTCACTCGTCTACTCACTTTAAACCCGGACTATGTGTGCCATTTTTGAATAAGAATATACAGGTGTAATATAATAGAGGGGGTGGCTGAACTTCTTCCTGCAGTGTGTCAACCTGGGTTTATGTATATTTTCTGTTTTACTGTTGTTAATTGTTATTTTAGCATTATTATTTTTCATATTCTTATGTCATTTCTGTTATGTTTGTTTCATCCATCCATCCATCCATCCTCTTCCGCTTATCCGATGTCGGGTCGCGGGGGCAGCAGCTTGAGCAGAGATACCCAGACTTCCCTCTCCCCAGCCACTTCTTCTAGCTCTTCCGGGAGAATCCCGAGGCGTTCCCAGGCCAGCCGGGAGACATAGTCCCTCCAGTGTGTCCTGGATCTTCCCCGGGGCCTCCTCCCAGTTGGACGTGCCCGGAACACCTCGTTCAACACAACCTCCTATGATGAATAAAAAATGTGGACGGCGTTATGTTTGTTTATAATACCAAAAGCAGCCACACCAGCCTGCATATAATCCACCTGAAGCTATATATGTTTGGGCCCAGTCAGTACTTGGATGGAAAACCATCTAGGAAAAGCTTGGTTTGCTGCTGGAAGAGGCATTAGTGAGGCCATCAGGGGGCGCTTACCCTGTAGGACTACCCTATGGAATAAAGGCATTATTAGCGTTAGTTTTTTTTGGCAGTGCTCTTTTTTTTTTTGCATTGTTAGACTTGATTTCATTTACTTTTCTGGCTTTCTAAACATGTTTTGGATATCACTTTTTTCACCATCCCATGATCAATTTTTCCATTTTTGCCCCTGTGGTCTGCTATTTTTCAGCTATGGTAGTACACTTACTATTTTAAATTAATTTGTAGAACAAATATTAACTCTCTAACTAATAATGAGGAAGAAGGATTGGGATCAAAGGGTGGTGAATCTGGAAACAACACTTTACCTTGATAGTAAGAAAACACAGGGGCATTTGACTGTCATAGGAATGTCTGGATGCAAACATTTTAAGAAGCAATATCACATAAAGAGAAAGATATGCCAATACCCATTTAATATATATAACAAAAACATAGTTAATGAGGAGAATGATGTAGACCTCAACAATATTCTGTGTTTAGTTGGACTAAACATTAGTCTTACTGAATCAGGCAGTTATCTTTAATATTAGCATGTCTTTTAAAACACATGTTACAAAACTATCCAAAAATGTTTTTCCACATTAAAATGGAAAATTAAGATTTTTTCTAATTACGGAAGGGAAAACTAAAAGTAATTCATGCATTTATTTTTTAGAAGGATTGGCTACTGTAATGCATAATTCACAGGCTGATCAATATGTTCTTCAGGGCCGGATTTTCCTATAGGCTAACTAGGCTTCAGCCTAGGGCCTCAAGATCAAGAGGGGCCTACATTCAAATTGTTAGCAAAATTTTATTATCTCTCATGTAATTTACAAACTTAAAAATGGAAGGTGAAAGGGCCTCATAAGTGGAATAGCATTGGGCCTCTTTTCATATAAATCCGGCCCTGATGTTCTTCATTAAGCTTTATGAAGTTCATTCAAAATGCTGCTGCAAGAACCACTACAAGAGCTACAAAGAACACATAACTCCAGTTCTTAAGTCTTTACATTGGCTTCCATCTAAGCTTAGAGATGATTTCAAAATACCCCTTCTTATAAATAAAGTCTTAAATGGACAGAATCCTGCTTACTTATCTTAACTTTTCATTATTTACAAACCAAAGTGCATATTAAGATAACCAGAGGCCAAAGATTAATAAAGTAACAGTGTGATGTTAAGATCTCAAGACATTGGCTTACTAAAGATTCCAAAGATTAACAAAATATATACAAGAGTTAGCATTTAGATACAGGGCCCAAAAACTGTGGGATGATCTGCCTGTTTATACAATGTAAGAGATGCCCCTTCAGCCTCAGCTTTTAAATCCAGTGTGAAGACTCACAACTTCAGTCTGTCACCCTGACTAGAGCTGCTGATTAGCTATGCATTATGCATCTCTGCTTTATTAGTCCTTTGAAAAGAAACAAACATTACAATCATTATAAACTCTTACTAACCCCTTTTCTGTTCTATTTCTCTTTTAGTATCCTGCTGTGGCATTTGGTGACAATGCTCTACCTCCAAGTTCTCTTCCTGCCCATGTCAAAGACATCAGAGATATTCTGAGATGGAAGAATCCTGGAGAATTCATCAGGAATGAATTTTGGGGAACACTGCCCAACATTATGGATTTAACACTAGAATCCCTGAAGCCTACGGAAAAACTTGTAATTCCAGGCCACCTTAAATTCCTTCGCACCCCTCCTCATCAGCATCTTTTGTTTTGTAAATGTGTCGATTAGCACAAGCAGCAAGAAACCTGTGATATCCCACCCTCGAAAGAGCTCAACTCAGGCAAAAAAGCTCTCCCAGCTCAAGGTTCCTTATCTGCGTAAATAATATGGTATATTGTTATTTGGTACACATGCATTTCATGCATGCATGCATTTTCAAAAAAAAAAATCATTCAATTCACATGTTGGTGTCAATGAGTTAAAAACCCAAGCCCAAATGTCAATCAACAGAAAGTTAATGTGTATTCTTGGATGGTGTAGAGGTAAGAACTGTTGCCTTATAACCAAAAGGTTGCTGGTTCAAGTCCCAGTGCTCCGTGTTTTGAATAGTGAGCTGCTACTATTACTATTACTATAATAAAAACATACATTTGATTTGAGTCTGTAACACCTGGTGTAAATTTTGGCTACTTGTAAAAGTTAGCACTTTTTTTTTTTATTCAGTTTTATTCTGTCAGTGACATTCACGTGATACAATGAACTTGCCTCTCCCTCTCTGAGTTGATACAACAAATAGTTCTGAGCAGGCAACAACCACAATACCAACTGTGGCCATCGCTGAGAGGCAAGTTCATTGTATCACATGAATGTCACTGAGAGAATAAAACTGAATAATAAAAAAAAAGCGCTAACTTTTACAAGTAGCCAAAATTTACACTGTGTGTTACAGACTCAAATCAAATGTAGGTTTTTATTATAGTAATAATAATAGCAGCTCACTACTCAAAACACGGAGTGCTGGGACTCTAACTAGCAACCTTTAAGTTATAAGGCAGCAGTTCTTACCTTTGCACCATCCAAGAATACTCATTAACTTTCTGTAGATTGACATTTCAGCTTGGGTTTGTTATTCATTGACAGCAACATGTAAACTGAATGATTTTTTTGTTTACTTTGATTATATTCTTGAATAAAAAGCTCACACGTTTATTTGATATTTGAATTAAAGTCCTCACACATTATACACTTCACGTCATTATTAGTATAACATGGAAAAAGTTTCTGCTTTAGGTATGTGTTCAGCATTTCTTCCATTTCTTGCATTTCCTTTCATCCTACACTTACCCAGATCTTTGTAGACATAGAACACACATGAAATGCATGCATTCCAAATAACGATATACTATATTATTTACCCTATACAACTCCAGGCACCTCACCTCACATGCAGAAAAGGAGCATTGAGCTAGGATAACTTTTTGCCTGAGTTCAGCTCTGTCAAGGTGGGGGACAGGGTAGTAGGCTGCTTGCTGCTTGTGCTGATCAACACATTTACAAAACAAAAGATACTGATGAGGAGGGGTGCGAAGGAATTTAAGGTGGCCCAGGATTACGGGTTTTATAATAGGCTTCAGGAATTCTAGTGTTCAGTGATGTGAAGTAATTAAGGCATTTACCAATTTAAAGAGAGTAGGGGAAACTTAATTGCAAAAAGCTGATATGAGTTCAAGCAGAATACCAATGAGCCCAGAGACCTCCCCTTATTCTTGGACCCTACAATTCCTTTTTGTTTTCCCAGACTGGAAGGGCCATTTAGACACAGAACCTGCTGTTCTGTGATATGAGGCAAATTCATCTAAAGATGAAAAGGAATTAGGAGGATATATAAGGCTCATGTCAAAGATCAATTTATTGACTTGCTTGAAGTCATTGGCGATAGCCTCTCTGACTCATTCTTAAATGCAGAGTTTAAAGTAAAAGATTCATTAGAGTGAAGGTGGAGAGCCAAGAGATTGCTGGCCTTGGGTCACAAAATTTAACAACAGGTCTTAGTGTGATGGATCCAAAACTCTACAGAAACCCATTTAATTTATCCACCAAATATGGATGAGATAGCCTGAGATTAAATTTGCAGTATACCTTTTTTTAGTTGGTGTACATAAGAGGCAAAAGTAACCAGAAAGCAATAAAGACAGCTCCAAGCATTCTAGAGGATTTCCTGATCTGCCACTGAGCTTGTTATACAGATATCATCTGCTGTTCTGAACTTGCAGTTGACGAAGGAAGATTTTTAAGAGAAAACTGTACCTATAACTGGATAGAGGTTACATGGAAGAAATGGATCTATAACAAATGGAGTCAGCACAAAGGAGAGAAATATACTGGATAATTCTCAAGCTGACAGCCTGATGAAGTAAAAGTTGTTGACCACATTTGATCTACACTGAATTCAGAAAATAATAAATCATTGAATAACATAAGCCTTCTCAGACGTGTTATGTTCAAAGGTCATAATCTTGAAAGGTCTAAAATTGGCTTAGTTATATTAGGCAGGAATGGTCTCCTGTTTGGCATATATTAAATTCTAGGCTTATAAACCTTACATCCCCTGATTAATTACACCAGAAATTATAGTATTATCTGTCTGTCTAGTTAAAGATATATTAATACCATATTATATAACAAGAACCATGGAAATAATTCTAAAAAAACTAACAAAATATAAACAAGAAATCTAGCAATGTATGAATGTGTGTTATTTATACAATTACAATTTATACAATCAGTCCAATCTCAACAAAATTTTTCACGCATATCTCACTTTGTCACTTTGATGGAACAACAGACACTGGAACATTTTGACACAAATAACTAAACACACGAGACAGATAGAAAGAAGGAGCCAAAGTCAGAAAATTAACTGAAAGATTAAAAAAAATTCAAAAAACCTACAGTCTAACTGAAGACCAGGAACCTCAAAACTAAACAAACAAAACCAAAAACAGAGACAGTAAATGCAAACAGCTATACTGTAAGAAGCCTGACACTTGAAAAGGAGCACAAGCCAAAGCTTCTGCATGAAACTGATATTAGAATCCTCTTTTATTTGCCATGAGGCAGTTGCACTAATAAGCAGTAATGGTATATAGAACTAAATCAGAATTGGCAACCCTGTCACTTGATTAAAATCTTAATTAGACAGGGGAAACAACAACTAAAAATAAAGAAATAACAAAAATAAAAGCCAAAATAAACATTGCAAAGTCCTATCTTCCCTTGGGTGCAAGAGGGCAGCACCCCTGGATAACACTAGGGCCACGGATAAGGAGCTGGTAGTTTTTGCTTCTAACTCTACGCAATATGGTAGTTACATTTTTGTAGAGCATCCAAAACTTACCTATCCAGAACATGGGGGTATTTTTCATACGTGGATTAGTCGTTTAGCCGGATGTAATTGTTGATGATTTGGCCTGATCCTGGATCTGTCAGTTTTTCGAAACTCTTGCTGGAAGTGTTGTCATAGCAACACATCCTAATCCTCAAACCTGCTCGGAGCAGGTTTGTTCTACGTAAACAAGGATTAGTTTACACACGTGATCAGTGACGGTGCGTGGAAGTCATCTAGTCATGGCTTCGCCGTTCATGAATGAGCGACCAATTGATACTGATGCGCAAATTACAGGTATACGAAGAGAATTTCATATAGAGAGGGTTTTGCGCTATCGGCAAGATCCTTTATTGCTCCTGGAGGAAATTCTTTTCGAAAGATACCGCTTTAGCCGAAGGGGAATATTGTACCTCAAAGATTTATTAGCACCTTATATTCGAAGTCAAACTAGGCGAAGTCGGGCTCTCACAACCACATAGACAGTAAGCATTGCTTTGAGGTTTTTTACAAGCGGCACTTTTTTATATACTGTAGGCAATGCAGAAAATCTAACTAAAAGTGCAGTTTGCCAGGCAATTCGTAAAGTCTGTTTGGCTCTGAAATATTTCCTTCGGGTTTTCATAGTGTTTCCTGGACACCTTCGTGTGCAGACAATAAAAGAGGCGTTTCATGCCATTGCAGGTAGGTAATACACAGGCAAAAACACCCACAGTTCCATAAAGAATCTCACAATCAGCCTAACATTCTCATTACCAGGATTTCCAAATGTGATTGGGGTACATGGGACTGATCAGAGTGGAGTTTGATCAAACATTATTTGGAAAATGTACCTCTCCTCCTGATGAATAATCAGACACAGTGTCTTCATCAAATATTTGACCTTCGTCAATATCTCATTGGTCAGACACAGGTTCAAGGGATATGACATTCCCTGCAACTGACCAAACAAAAAAGAAGGCTATATAGAACCTACCTATGGCACACATGGAGGACAAATATATGCAATGACCATCCTTTACCTGAAATGAAGTGACCACTGCATCCTGCCACTGGTTCTGAGGAGGAGCTTCCCCCTGGAATGCCCTCAGAAACAGGGCGATGGGCATTTTGCTGGAGAGCCAACTCTTCTGCAGGGGTTAGGTCTGGACCGCGTGGATCTCCACCTGTTTTTTGCTTGTCTGCCTTCTTATTAGCTTTAAAATTAATGTTTTTTATATGATATATGATTCTTTATGTCAACAATTCTTTAAATAGTTATATACCAATATTTACCAGTTTGAAGTATATTCTTGTACTTCACTTTAACCTGTTCCCATGTTCTCCTTGTGCTCACATTTGATCTGGAATTATGACATATTAAATAATAATTAATCTGACACATAGGAAATGAAACGCTGCATTCAGTAAGTACAATGCACACTACTTAGCGTTTAATTTGTCGGCCACTTTTTGCCAGCCGTCTTTTCTGGTCTGGGCTGCTTTTGCAGTGTTACCCCTTGTGCATATTAAATCTTGAATTTCTTCATGTCCTTCGAATAAAAGGTCTTGCGCCGCGTGTGTGAAAAAAAAATGCACCCGTTCTTTTGTCATTTTGTTACAGCCTATCAAAGACTTGCTGATCATGTTTTCTAGACTCAATATATATGGGCTTTTCACTCAGCGCGGGCACGCGCATTCATCTCAGATGATTAGATCCAGCTCAACTAATCTAATACACGGCTGTGTTTGAAAAACCGACCTGTCCCAGATGAGTGTCATCGGCATTAATTTATCCAAGATGAGGTACCTGATCTCGGATAATTTAAGCGACATACGAAAAATACCCCCCAGATGCTCTTTTGTCCTAAATAATAATAATAATACATTTCATTTACTGTATATAACACCTTTCCTATCTCAAAAAGACTGACATAGAAGCAACAGATGTTCTTGCTATAGATAATATGGTTGTCATCATAAAAAAATCCAGAAAATGGTGTCTATATATATTTCAACCATTCTATGATCTGCTTCTCACAAATGAGGGCATCGTGGCGGATGTTAGCCGACTTGCTGACCAACCACAAGCGCTACCTGGTAGGTAACCATCCATACAATCAGATTGTGATTCAGACTACGAATGCCGTGAATGTAATTATCCCGATCTACATTCTGTCAAATAAACGAACCACATGCCGTGGCGCAACATTAGGAGCTTCGCCTCTAGCGCTGACGTCTGAGGTTCGATTCCCGAGAGGGAGTGCAGTAGAGTGTGTACGCCTGATGAGCCCAGAATTAGGGCGAAACACGTGTCGCGTACTCTTTGCACTATTTGACAGTAAACTATTTCAACCATTCTATGACCTGCTTCTCACAACTGAGGGCATCGTGGCGGATGTTAGCCGACTTGCTGACCAACCACAAGCGTCACCTGGTAGGTAACCACCCATACAATCAGATTGTGTTTCAGACTATGAATGCCGTGAATATATATATATATATATATAAATATACACATAGATGCCACATTGACTGATGTTTCTATCAGTAGCAAAATGTCTCTGCAGCAGTCAAATTTTAGTGGTCCAGATCTTCTTGTAACATCATGTATGGAGACCTGCTGAGCTTTTATATTAAAATTGGTTGTAAATGTATTATTTCTGAACTGATTTTCACAAAATGTTTTATTATAATTGCTAGACATGTCAGCATATATTTAGCCAATTTTCTAAATTGCATTGTATATTATTTGTTAAACTTTTGATATTAATAGCTGCAAGGAGTGACAGCATTAGCCTATCGAAATAAAGAAAGAAACACACAGATAACAATTTGACAGCTTTTCAACATGCAGAAAATAGATTATTATTATTATTATTATTATTATTATTATTATTATTATTATCATTATCATTATTGGAGTTATACATAATGAAGGGCTAGTCTGGAAGGAAGGCAGACTCCTAGATGCAGAACTGTCAAAATAGGGAAAGATAGGAAAGAATCACTACAACCATACTGGACTAGAGAAATAAGGAGTATTGTAGAAGTAAAAGATGTTATCATCTGTAAGAAGGTCGGTCTGGGCATTCCATGTTTGGTGTCTCAGCGTCAATTTCATGTTGCTTTATCAGCAAGAAAGTTATTTTAAGACAAATAACTAGGTTGGCCCTTGGACTATCTGGCAAATGCTCACAGACCACACTTTGAGAACCACAGCTATAGAAACACTTAGTGCTTTTGTGAAATGACAGAGATTTATAAAACTGGTTTCAAACACAGATTCAAATTTAGGGTAGCAGGACCAGCACAAAAGGCAAAAACCATAGGGTCACACGTGAAATTCTCAGAAGAAAGCAATGATATTTCAGTTGCAATGGAGCCTTTGCAACTACCCAAGTAAAATATTATTCACTTTTAGTCACATCGCTATACTTTTTACCACTTTCTTTGCAGTTCTGAAAAACATTTACTACAGTTGGGTAACAAATGTGTTATTATTTAGTTTTGTTTGCTAATTTAGTTTACTTAATGTTGTCTTTTGTTTACTTGTAATGACCCATATAAAATTTTGTGATTGCCTATGAAAAGTCACCTAAAGTCCATCTTGTGTTCTTCCTGGGCTACATTAATATTGTGTTTATAATTTAATCTGTCTAGAGTGGAGCATTATCCCTTACATTATGAGTCCCTTATGTGATGCATTAATGAAAATACTACATTCTGCAAAAGGTGCAAAAATTAGTTTTTAGTTAGTCTAGGTCTATGTCCTGAAGTTTTGCTTTTCTCAAGCAAATAATGTCAGACTAAAGAATTCATTCTAATCACGTCTTATACACCTAGCCAAGGAATACACTTGAGACACCCTCTTCAGGAGTCTGTTTTAGCCCGTATGTTTAAGTGTCCATTTTCTTTTCAGATATATTGGTAAGCCCATTACCTGGAATTGAAGCACTGTTTGGAATCCCATTTTAGCCATCTTCTCCTGTACTCAGCCCATCTGTTAAGCATCATTCACAAAGGTATTTGATCAGACTAGCCCTCTCTCGCTTACTGCATAACAAATACTTAAAAGCTAAATCTCACTTGTTGTCATCTTCTTTTCATGATATATGAAATGTTTCTCAGTTGTGCCATTTAAGATATTCCTGCAAAACAGGCAACCTTTTGTATTGACTATGTCTTGCTGATCTGATTTTCAGGACATAAACTTTACAATTCAATAGATGTAATGTCAGACCCGTGAATGTTTTTATCATTAGTGGAAATGCTTCCCCTATGCTGTTTTCTCGGTCTGCAAATGAAGCTAATAATAATGTGACTATTGTGACTTGTACAACGAGCCTCGGGCTGTTGTACTGTATATATATACAGTATATATATATATATATATATATATATATATATATATATATATATATATATATATATTGTGAAAGATGCCCCGAACACAGACAGACACTGAGACACATGATGTCCAAACACACACGTTTATTTTCTGCACAACAACACAGCCACAACAGCTCAGTCCTTTTAACTCTCTCAAGTCGTCTTGCCTTTACTGCCGCCTCCACTCCTCTTTTGCAAGTTCCATCCTCTTTCACCCGACTCCGACTCCCTGAGTGGAGTGAGGCGGCCCCCTTTATACTGCACCCAGAAGTGCCCTAGGTGCTTCCTAATTAACATCCGGCAGTACTTCTGGGTGTGGCGGAAGTGCTGCATGTGAGTTCAGCTCCTCTTCTGGCAGCACTTCAGGGTGTGGCAGAAGTGCTGTATGCTAAGGCTCCAGAGCTGTCCAGGTGCCCCCTGGCAGTGTCCACGGACCCCCACAAGGTTGAGCTTCCCAGCTCCTTATTCGTGGCCCTGGTGTTATCCAGGGGTGCTGCCCTTTTGCGCCCCAGGGAAGATATTACCCCACTCCCAGTCCTTCCCTTCTCCAGGTGTCCCAGTGGGGCAAGGCCCTGGTTGTCTACCACAATATATATATATATATATATATATATTGTAGCATGTGGCTGGGGCCCTTGCCTGATTGGGATGCCTCCACATTGGGAGGACCGGGGGAGCAAGCGTGGCCAGAGAGTTACTTCCCTCGGGACACTAAATGGCACCCCCCCTGGATTCCCGTAGGGCTCCATGGGAGTTAGAGTTTCGTGTAGCAGGCGTCACCAGGGGGTGCTACAGCAGTATCTGCTGTGCCCTTTTGGGCAGTTCTTCTGCCACACCTGGAAGTGCTGCCAGAAACTAGGTCATCAAGCACCTGGAGCACTTCTGGGTGCAGTATAAAAGAAGCCAGCAGCCACTACTCGGGGGCCAGAGTCAGGAGGAGGAAGACGAAGCTTGACTGGAGGAGTGGAGGAGAAGAGAAAGAGAGGATGAGAATTGTTTGTGCTTCTGCCTACCCCGTTTCCCATAAGGAAAAAGAAAAAAATAAATCGTGTGTGCCTTGAACTCGTGTCCCACGGTGGCAGAGCCAGCCTGGTGGTCCACAATATATAAAATCCAACGTCTGTCTGTCTGTCTGTCCACTTTCACAAGAGAACTACTTAACGGATTTAGATAGTTTTTTTTTCTATGATTTGCTTGAACATTCCGGTTTGTTTCTGCGACCTCTCTAATTGTGCTAAGTATCATAGGTTGCATGCAGTACTAATTTATTTGCGTGAATCCGAGAGAGCAGCTGCATGCTGAGAAGTGGGGGGAAGGGTCCTCCTCACTCACGCGCCAGCCTCCATTCGAGTCAGTCTACGTTTTGCCGCACGTTGGAGCGTGCCTTGCCTTCACTTAGCTAGTCATACCTGTTTGTTCAACAGACATTATCATCTATAGATTGTTAAGGAGTAACGCTTGACGTTTTTGAGAGAGAGATTAGAGCTACGTGTGTTTTACAGGGTAGCTGCTGATTACCACAGATATCACAGCCACATGCTTTTCTCCTCTTGCAGGGGACACTCTGCCGTCAGAGCTGAACACAATCGGATACAGTGCCAATGTTTGACATTGCAGCGTAACTACCTTCCGCTTGGCCACAATTACATTTTTTTTTTAAATTGATTTTTAAAGTCTGTCCTGTTTCACTACTACATGGGGAGAGCCGCGGGGGACAGCCAATTTACAAATATAACAAAATGTAAAGCATAAAATGACATACAGCATGTAGCATACAGTACAGCTATTATATGAAATTTCTGGATAAGATATTAGAACTGCCTAGCTATTAGTTAAACAAACAAATCTGATGGACTGAATCGTCTTCTCTTCTTTTTCAAATTTCTTGTGTTCTTATACTGTACACAGCTTGCGCACACTGGCCATCACAATGATCATGTGAAATAGCCTGGCATGGCCTCTCTCTTAATGATTTG
This sequence comes from Erpetoichthys calabaricus, assembly GCF_900747795.2. Classification (NCBI taxonomy): domain Eukaryota; kingdom Metazoa; phylum Chordata; class Cladistia; order Polypteriformes; family Polypteridae; genus Erpetoichthys; species Erpetoichthys calabaricus. Next base: position 281,854,270 of record NC_041397.2, on the reverse strand, counting down.
GCCTACGCCCCACACTATTTTTTTTCTCCACAAACTTGAACACAACACACAAAATCACCAGATACAGGATTATGAAAGGCAAATAAATTGAAGGGATAGTCAAGAAAAGGAGAGAAAATGGCCAGGAGAAGATGAAGAAAAACAAGATAAAAAGAAGAAAGCCCTGAATGTTGTTGATGCACAATGCAGCAAGTGTCCCTGAAGCTCCAGGACTCTCCCAAAAATCAGTGACTTCTCCCAGACTCCTGCAAGTAATATCCAGTCTCCTGGTAATCCCTCTTCCTCTCAATTATTCATGGTACAAGAAAAATTCTTTTAACATTTCCACTATTCTTTTCTCTCGTGTAGTGAACTACATCATAAACGATTCCATCACTACATGCACGCAAGGCATCTAAAGTGTGGCACTTTACTTTTTCACTATTCATGTACACATCACAAGGAAATGGAGGCACACCTTAAATAAAAAATCCAACATTAATTTTTCATCAGAGTAGACAAAGGTTTACCCTTCACTTATACTTGTTTAAGTAACATTACAATGGCTCATTGCAATGTTTGTTACAGCAATTTTTCTATTGGTGGTGCATGAGGTGTTAGAAACTTAATTAGCTGCTAGGTCGTTAAAAATACATAAACAAATAGATATGAAACATGAAGTACTTGCAGGTGTATTTCTCAGGTGAATGGAAATGAAAAATTCCACTTTCTTGCCTAAAATAATTACTAACAGAGTTGAAAAAAAAATGGTATCGGTATGCTATTCTCCTTCTTCATCTTCTTTCGGCTGCTCCCGTTAGGGGTTGCCACAGCGGATCATCTTCTTCCATATCTTTCTGTCCTCTGCATCTTGTTCTGTTACATCCATCACCTACATATCCTCTCTCACCACATCCAAAAACCTTCGCTTAGGCCTTCCTCTTTTCCTCTTCCCTGGCAGCTCTATCCTTAGCATCCTTCTCCCAATATACTCTGCACATGTCCAAACCAACGCAATCTCACCTGACTTTGACTCCCAACCGTACACCGTGGGCTGACCCTCTAATGTACTTATTTCTAATCCTATCCATCCTCATCACACCCAGTGCAAATCTTAGCATCTTTAACTCTGCTGCCGCCAGCTCTGTCTCCTGCTTTCTGGTCAGTGGCACCTACTCCAACCAATATAACATAGCTGGTCTCACTACCGTCCTGTAGACCTTCCCTTTCATTCCCGCTGACAACTCTCTCCAACAATCCGCATTACTCTGTACTGTTGATCCCAAGTATTTAAACTCATCCACCTTCGCCAACTCTACTCCCTGCATCCTCACCATTCCACTGACCTCCCTCTCATTTACACACATGTATTCTGTCTTGCTCCTACTGACCTTCATTCCTCTCCTATCTAGAGCATATCTCCATCCCTTCAGGGTCTCCGCAACCTGCTCTATACTATCGCTACAGATCACAATGTCTTCAGCAAACATCATTGTCCACGGGGACTCCTGTCTAATCTCGTCTGTCAACCTGTCCATCACCATTGCAAATAAGAAAGGGCTCAGAGCTAATCCCTGATGTAATTCCACCTCCAACTTGAATGCATCCATCACTCCTACCGCAGACCTCATCACTGTCACACTTCCCTCGTACATATTCTGTACGACTCTTACGTACTTCTCTGCCACTCCCGACTTCCTCATGCAATACCACAGCTCCTCTCGAAGCACCCTGTCATATGCTTTCTCCAGGTCGACAAAGATGCAATGCAGCTCCTTCTGGCCTTCTCTAAACTTCTCATTCAACATCCACAGAGCAAACATTGCATCTGTTGTGCTCTGTCTTGGTATGAAACCATACTGCTGCTCACTAATCATCATCTCACTTCTTAACCTAGCTTCCACTACTCTTTCCCATAACTTCATGATGTGGCTCATCAATTTTATTCCCCTGTAGTTACTACAGTCCTGCACATCCCCCTTATTCTTAAATATTGGCACTGGTACACTTCTCCACTCCTCAGGCATCCTCTCACTTTCCAAAATTCCATTAAACAATCTGGTTAAAAACTCCACTGCCATCTCTCCTAAACACCTATATGCTTCCATAGTTATGTCATCTGGACCAACAGCCTTTCCATTTTTCATCCTCTTCATAGCTGTCTTTACTTCCTCCTTGTTAATCCGTTGCACTTCCTGATTCACTATCTCCACATCATCCAACCTCTTCTCTCTCTCGTTCTCTTCATTCAGCAGCCTCTTACTCTTTCCATCTGCTCTACACACTCTCCTTGCTTGTGAGTACATTTCTATCTTTATCCTTTATCACCCTAACCTGCTGCACATCTTTCCCAGCTCGGTCCCTCTGTCTAGCCAATCGGTACAGGTCCTCTTCTCCCTCCTTAATGTCCAACCTCTCATACAACTCATCATACACCTTTTCTTTAGACTTCACCACCTCTCTCTTCACCTTGTACCTTATCTCCTTGTACTCTTGTCTACTTTCTGCATCTCTCTGACTATCCCACTTCTTCTTTGCATTCTTCTTTCTCTGTATACTCTCCTGTATTTCCTCATTCCACCACCAGGTTTCCTTTTCCTCCTTCCTCTTTCCAGATGTCACACCAAGCACCCTTCTTGCTGTCACCCTTACTACATCTGCTGTAGTTTTCCAGCTGCCTGGTAACTCTTCACTGCAACCCAGTGCCTGTCTCACCTCCTCCTTAAACTCAACCTTGCAGTCTTCCTTTATCAACTTCCAGCATTTGATCCTTGGCTCTGCCCTCACTCTCTTCCTCTTCTTGATCTCCAACGTCATCCTACAGACCACCATCATATGCTGCTTAACTACAGTTTCCCCTGCCACCACTTTGCAGTCTTCAATCTCCTTCAGATCAACTCTTCTGCATAGGATGTAATCTACCTGTGTGCATCACCTCCTCATCTCCTCTGTTCCCTTCACCAACATGTCCATTGAAATCCGCTCCAATCACCACTTTCTGTCCCTTGGGTACACTGTTCATCACTTCATCCAACTCACTCCAAAAATCTTCTTTCTCATTCTTTGCACACCCAGCTTGCGGGGCATATACACTAACAACATTCATCATCACACCTCCAATTTCCAGCTTCATAATCATTACTCTGCCTGACACTTTTTTCACCTCCAGAACACTCTTGACATACTGTTCCTTCAGAATAACCCCTACTCCATCTCTCCTCCTATTCACACCATGATAAAATAATTTGAATCCACCTCCAATCCACCTGGCCTTACTCCCCTTCCATTTAGTCTCTTGCACGCACAATATATCAACCTTTCTCTCCATCATATCTGCTAACTCTCTCCCCTTACCAGTCATACTGCCAACATTCAAAGTTTCTACCCTCAGTTCCACTCTCTTTACTTTCCTCCTCTCCTCCTGCCTCCGGACATGTCTCCTCCCTCTTCTTCTCCTTCTTCTTCTTCAGCCAACAGTAGCCCAATTTCCGCCAGCACCCTGTTGACTAACAGTATTGGTGGCAGTCATTGTTAACCCAGGGTTCAACTAATCCGGTATGGAAATTTGTATTGTTGTCCGCATATTGATTTGGCAAAATTTTACACCGGATGCCCTTTCTGACGTAACCCTCCCCATTTATCTGGGCTTGGGACCAGCACGAAGAAACACACTGGTTTGTGCATCCCCTGTGGCTATTATCAGTTTTAATTCATTACCACATTATAAATAAAAACTGCAGTACAATTATGTGAAATACATGATTACTTTGTATTTCTTCTTCTACAGTATATAGGGAGGCAATGCACACAAACAAATCTTCAGCCTCTGGAATATCATAGAACAGTGCCTCAAATACCGGAAATCACTGGCAATCAATTTCACTGGGAGTCACTCTAGCAGATCCTGCTCTACTATGGCATACCAACATACTTTATTGCCGTCTTCAAGAACGTATACCTGCAGACAGAGACAGAGTCCAGCAACACCAACTTCTTTGAAATAAGGACTTGTATTCATCTGGGCTGCATACTGTTGCCGTTTCTCTTTCTGGTGGTCCTTGACTACGCTATGCAATGAGCAATAATAGGAAGTGGCATCCACTGGAACGATTGTGACTGCCTGAGTGATCTTTACTTTGCCAGCAATATTGTTTTGATCTAAGAAAATGAAAGGGAACTCCAGGCAGCAACAACAAATATTGAACAGGAACCAAGGTAAATTACCCTCAGAATAACAGGAGAGTCAAAGATCATGCACATCAGCAATGGAGGTACCATAAATGGAATCACAGTTGGAACACAAAAGCTGGAGGAGGTGGAGAAGTTTACTTACCTGGGCAGCATTATGTGCCAAAAAGGAGAAATGGAGACCAGGCTTGTCCATATTACTAACTGAGAATGCTAAACCGGATGGACGCAGGGACATCCGGCCATGGGCCGTGGCCACAAAAGACGTACTGCGCAGGCGCCCCATAAACCCCCCCCCCCCCCCTCCAAGCAACGGAAACCGGCCGGATGGAATGCAACGTAAACGCACGAAGCCATTGCACACGAAACGGGACACACACAAAGAAGAGGATTGAGACCCACGACACCCAAAGCCCCCCTCCAGTAACTGAAATAAGAAATGAGGCCACGCACCCCTAGGACACCAAAAACAAAGGAGTCACACGCAGGCACACATAGCACACGAAACGGTTTGCACACAAAAAGGATGATTCAGCCCCACGACACACAAACACCCGCTCCACTAACAGAAATAAAAACTCAGGCAACAAGCCCCCAGCACACAAAAAAAACAAGCCGCGAGCGCCACACAAAGCCCATTGGACACGAAACGGGACAGACTACGGACATAGCACGCGAAATGTACACAAAAAGGACGATTCAGACCCACGACCACACTAACGATTGCGCCAGTTAGCTGACAGCGCGTTCAATAATAAGTCCACTTTTCATGAAAATTCATTGGGATTAATGAATGTCATTTGCAATCATTGTCATTCACTTAACTTCCCTGAAGAAACAAATGGCAATAAAAGTAATGATTTTTCACGTTGTTGTCACAAAAGTCAAATTACACTGCCTCCTTTACATTCATATCCTGCATATCTACAGAAGCTTCTAACTAACGAAGTACCTGAAAGTAAAAACTTTATGAACTGCATTACATCCTACAATAGTTCATTTGATTTTGCATCTACCGGAGTAAATATCAGGTCACCAAAAGGCAATGGCCCATACTGCTTTCGCGTATGTGGACAAATATTACATCGCATTGGAACAGTGCACCCTGAAACAAATCAAGAACGCAAATATGCACAAATCACGTCGGCACCTACAAAGTGCTTCTGAAACCGCGGAAGAAAAAATGTCTCGGCTCCAAAAACACATGTCACTCCTTATTCCAAATACCGGTCCCAATCACAGAAACATCGGTATCCACTATGACAATGCACAGTAACAATGCACGTGACATCCATCTTGCCACACTATTAATTATAGATGAATGTACAATGGCATCCAGTCACTTACTCAACACCATTGATAAACTTCTACAAACGTTGATGAATAATAATATTCCCTTTGCGGGAAAGGTACTTTTATTAGGAGGAGATTTTAGACAGTGCTTAACTATTACTCCACTTACAATGCGCTCAGCTACTGTTCAGTCCACCTTAAAATACGCGGACAATTGGCATTGCGTTGATGAATAATAATATTCCCTTTGGAGGAAAGGTACTTTTATTAGGAGTAGATTTTAGACAGTGCTTACCTATTGCTCCACATGCCATGCGCTCAGCTATTATTCAATCCACCTTAAAATACGCGACGACGTCATATAAACAATACGAGACCGAACTACAATACATATACAGGCGCGAGACCTGATTGGTGATAATACGAAGAAACGAACAGTCCGCATATTAACAGTGAGTTCAATCCTACTTATTACTTATCCATATTCCTAACGATAAAGATCAAACAAGTCATCAATTCACGATCACGGATACAAAACTAGACGGCTCGAGTAACGGGACCACAAACACAAACCCGCATAAAAAAAAAAAATTCACCTCGGCGCGCTTCTAAAACCGCGGAACAAAAAATGTTGCGCGAACAATTGGCATTGCTTTCTAAAGATACACTTGGTACAAAACATGCGATTTCCAGATCCCGAATATAACAATTGGTTATTACAACTAGAACATTGTACACTCACCAATACAGATGGACTTCACCCAGATATTATTACAATTCCTCAACCCTTCATCTGCGACGACTTACTTACGGAGATATTTGGAACAGCGGTCTCATTAGACCAAATGCCCCTTTTAACACAACAAAGTATATTATGTCCAAAAAATATTACTGTTGATCACATTAATAACCAGGTCATTTCATTACTTCCTGGAGAGTCACACCTCTTTCTAAACTCTGACAAAGTTGACTCTGATGACGGCAATGACCATCTTAATTTCCCCTTAGCATATTTGAACACTATTAACCCAGCCGGATTACCACAACACAATCTTAGCCTTAAAAACGGAACAATACTCATGCTATTAAGAAACCTTAACACTAAACAGGGTTTATGCAATGGTACACGTTTAGTCGTCTACACCATAACACACAATGTTATTCAAGCAACAGTTCTTACAGGATCACATACTAGCAATACTGTTCTAATTCCTAGAATTGACCTTACAAGTTCTGACCTGGAATTACCTTTTACACTTAAACGGAGACAATTCCCCATTAAACCTGCCTTTGCCATGACCATCAACAAATCACAAGGACAAACCATGCACAAGGTTGGCATCTACCTATCTGAGCCCGTTTTTGTACATGGACAACTTTATGTGGCCTTCTCACAACTTCGACGTTCATCTGACGTTAAAGTTAAGGTCATAAATGCTCCATGCCAAGGAAAACTCATTCAAGGACAAGACACCATCTTTACTACTAATGTTGTTTTCAAAGAAATTTTCCAATAAACCTTTACACTGTGCCAAACACTTTATTGTTTGCTTCCTATCTGCGTCATCTACACCTTCACACTATGCTATATCTCATTCATACATCACGCTCTTTGTAATTTCCCAACACCAGGGGTTGGCGAGCAAAGCGAGCAGGGGGCGGAGCCCCCTAGTAGTGTCAGATTGGAAAGGTATCAGCTATTTTCTGGAAAATGCTGAACATCAGGTCTTCGCCAACAGGCTCCCTTAATATCAAGCTGCGAATCTTCACCTCAGTCATGATCCCTATGGCCATCTTCATGAGCGAAACCTGGAAGATGATAGTGGCTATCAGCAAGAAGATCACTGTGTTTCAGCAGTGAATTCTCTGATGAATACAGAAGATCTCCAACCAAGAAATGCTCTGTATATATGGAACCTTGGTTTGCAAGTAACTTGGTTTACGAGTGTTTTGCAAGACGAGCAAAACTTTTTAATAAATTTTAACTTGATAAACGAGCGAGGTCTTGCAGTACGAGTAGTATGTATACGCTTTGTCTGCTGAGTGTCATGTGATCACAACTGAGCTGATGGTTCTTCTCTCTCTCTCGCTGCGGGATTGTGGGCAATCGTCTCCTATTCTCCATCAGAGTCGGCGTGCCTCACTCATATAGTCAACATCCGTATGAGCGTATACTGTTTACTACAGCATTAGCATTGTGACTGTGTGTGTGTGTGTGTGTGCTCGTGCGCGTGTGTGTGCTGTGACGTGCGAGTCCCTGTCTTGCACCCTAAAACACGAAGCTGAGTCTCAGTACTTTAGCAACACCAGCTTTATTCAGCTTGAAACAGCAACAGCGCGGTTATTTATTGTAGCGGGATCTACCGCTCTCCTATACACAGACACAGCAGTCAGACAGGGCCCTGCGTATTTATAATGTTCCTTGTTCCTTGTATCACCCATCAACGGCAGGCGCTTATAGCATGTCCGCGATCTTTTCGGATTTGCTTTTACGGCGAACTGCTACAGGACTGGGAGACTGCGATTGCTTTGGGATGCTCTTTTGCTTGTCGTCCCATTGGGTGGAATCCCAAAAGAGTTTAGAAACTCACTCACACCACCCATGATTCTTTTCAAAGGTAAAGTGCAGGTTAATTTATTTTATGTATTCTTACTTTATATTTTGTATTAATCATTTTTATATGAATAGTTTTGGGTTGTGGAATGAATCATCGTGAGTTTCCATTATTTCTTATGGGGAAATTCACTTTGATATACGAGTGCTTTGGACTGCGAGCACGTTTCCAGAACGAATTATGCTCGCAAACCGACGTTCCACTGTATATATATCAATCCATCCATTTTCCAACCCGCTGAATCCGAACACAGGGTCACGGGGGTCTGCTGGAGCCAATCCCAGCCAACACAGGGCACAAGGCAGGAACCAATCCCGGGCAGGGTGCCAACCCACCACAGGACACACACAAACACACCCACACACCAAGCACACACTAGGGCCAATTTAGAATCGCCAATCCACCTAACCTGCATGTCTTTGGACTGTGGGAGGAAACCGGAGCGCCCGGAGGAAACCCACGCAGACACGGGGAGAACATGCAAACTCCACGCAGGAAGGACCCGGGAAGCGAACCCAGGTCCCCAGGTCTCCCAACTGCGAGGCAGCAGCGCTACCCACTGCGCCACCGTGCCACCCACTGTATGTATATATATATACACTTTTTTTTTAATGAGTTTTAAGCACAGGGAAAAAAATGAACATTTGGAAAAATCCGTAATTTAATAAACCACCAAGAAAAGTAACATTGCAACAATGCACGCTACGAACCGATCGCTGTAAACAGAAGTGAAAACAAAATCAAGCCCAGTGCATTCTTTAACTGCCTTCCTAACTTATGCGTCCAGCTCTCTCTCTCGCGCTGCCAGTGTGTGTGCATCTGTCTCCCTCTCGTGCTGTCTATGTGTGTGCGCGTCTCTCTCTCTCTCTCTCGCGCTGCCTGTGTGTGTGCACCTGTCTCTCTCTCATGCTGCCTGTGTGTGTGTGTGGGTGTGTGTGTGTGTGTGTGTTGCGCTGTCTTGCTCTCTCTCTTGCTCGCTGCACAGGAAATGCACAGGGAGAGACTGAACATGTACAAACTGAAAGGGAAACTGGCTTGTTCGTATACCAAGTGTGTGGTCGTGAACCGAGGCAAAAATTTGGCAAACTTTTTGGTCGTAAACCGATTTGCACATGTACGTAGACGTTCATGAACCGAGATTCCACTGTATATACATATTGTCACAGACGGCTGGGGTTCTGACCTGGCTGGGATGCCTAAAGGGACCGGAAGGTGACCTTTATGACTTCCTGGTCATGCGGGGGTAACCACCCTGGACTAGGAAAGGACCACGGGAGAGGAGGAGAGACTTTCCAGCTCGTTGGGACCCGTGGCCACTGCCAGGGAGCGACTTAAGCCTTGTAGGACCTGGAGAACTGTCACTTCCGGCACACCAGGCAAGATGGAAGATGAACCTGCCAGGGATGCCCGGAGTGCTTCCGTTGCAAAGGGCAGCACTTCCGCCACACCAGGAAGTGCTGCCGGAAGGTCGTCACCAGCCACCTGGAGCACATCCGGGCGGGAATAAAAGGCGCCGCCTTTCTACAGTCTGGGAGCTAGAGTCAGGAGTAGGTGCAGGACGACGCTCCCAGGAGGAAACAGGCGGCCAAGGACCGAGAGAAAGGACTTTATTGTGGTGATTTATTTGCTGAGTGCATTGTGTGGTGATCGGGACTGTGATTCCTGTATTTGGTGGTGAGAAATAAACGTGTGTCTTTTTATAAAGATGTGGTCTTGGACTGGTGGTGTCTGGGCAAGTCTCACAATATATACATATATATATAAATACATATATATATATATATATATATGTATTTATATATATATATATATATATATATATATATTTTCATGGATGGCTGGGGTCCATGCCTGGCCGAGACACCTCTACTCTAGAAGGAGCAGTGGAGGAGATGTGCCCAGAACATTACATCCCCGTGACGCTAGAATCCCACATTTCCAAACACATGAAGACCAATTTTTGTCTCTTTAGTAATGTTTGCGCTACAGGATGAATTTTCCAAGATTAATTTTAAGTGTAGTGTTTTCACCATTTTACTGCTTCAGTATCTGTAGCATTTTCAGCAAGTAGTAAGAATTCTGTTTCCATCACATTCAAGGATAAATCATTTTTACTCATCCATTGTTCAGATTAATGACACAGTAGAAGTATCATTAGCTTTATTGATCAGTACAACTGAGTGTCATTGTACTGACACTGCTGAAAAATGCTTCTGTGTAGCTTGTTTTGTCTTCATCTTGATATCTCAGAAAGGCCCTCCATTGAACCGAAAACCAGTCTTCTAGTCACAGAGTGAATTTTCACCGCCCATGTTAACAGGGGATTTTGTCATATTATTTTTGCATTTGGATAAGTGATTGAAAGTACAGCTGGCAACCAATAGAACAATGAAATAAAAACCACCCAATTTTTTCTGTTTTCAAGGCAAAATAAATATCTTACAAGTAACAAGATGGTGTTCAAAAGAGCAATGTCAATAATAATGGATCTGGAAGGTGACTTTTAAATCCGTTATTTTATGTGGCCTAGCTTATTTGTAAAGAGAATTCATTGTTCACTGTATGACTCTGAACTCTTATTTTTCTAATTAGCTACTGTTCTGTACATAAGGCAGAGATGTTCCTGAGTTGAACAATGGGTTTTTAATAATACTATAGCATTAGGAAACTGAACCTCACATTGTTCTCTTCAGTGCTTCAAATCTTGAAGAAATGCTTTGTACATTTCACCCCTATATAGTCATGTGAAAAAGTATGGGAACCCCTCTCAGCCTGCATAATAATTGAATCTACTTTTAATAAAAAAGATAACAATGGTATGTCTTTCATTTCCTAGGAACATCTGAGTACTGGGGTGTTTTCCAAACAAAGATTTTTAGTGAAGCAGTATTTAGTTGTATGAAATTAAATTCAATGTGAAAAACTAGCTGTGCAAAAATTTGGGTACCCTTGTAATTTTGCTTATTTGAATGCATGTCACTGCTCAATGCTGATTACTTGCAACACCAAATTGGTTGGATTAGCTTGTTAAGCCTTGAACTTCATAGACAGGTGTGTCCAATCATGAGAAAAGGTATTTAAGGTGGTCAATTGCAAGTTGTGCTTCCCTTTGACTCTCCTCTGAAGAGTGACAGCATGGGATCCTCAAAGCAACTCTCAAAAGATCTGAAAACAAAGATTGTTCAGTTTCATGGTTTAGGGGAAGGCTACAAAAAGCTATCTCAGAGGTTTAAACTGTCAGTTTCAATTGTAAGGAATGTAATAAGGAAATGGAAGGCCACAGGCACAGTTGCTGTTAAACCCAGCAGGTCTGGTAGGCCAAGAAAAATACAGGAGCGGCATATGCGCAGGATTGTGAGAATGGTTACAGACAACCCACAGATCACCTCCAAAGACCTACAAGAACATCTTGCTGCAGATGGTGTATCTGTACATTATTCTACAATTCAGCGTAATTTGCACAAAGAACATCTGTATGGCAGGGTGATGAGAAAGAAGCCCTTTCTGCACTCACGCCACAAACAGAGTCGCTTGTTGTATACAAAAGCTCATTTAGACAAGTCAGATTCATTTTGGAACAAAGTGCTTTGGACTGATGAGACAAAAATTGAGTTATTTGGTTATAACAAAAAGCTCTTTGCATGGTGGAAGAAGAACACCGCATTCCAAGAAAAACACCTGCTACTTACTGTCAAATTTGGTGGAGGTTCCATCATGCTGTGGGGTTGTGTGGCTAGTTCAGGGACTGGGGCCCTTGTTAAAGTCGAGGGTCAGATGAATTCAATCCAATATCAACAAATTCTTCAGGATAATGTTCAAGCATCAGTCACAAAGTTGAAGTTACGCAGGGGTTGGATATTCCAACAAGACAATGACCCAAAAAACAGTTAAAAATCTACAAAGGCATTCATGCAGAGGGAGAAGTACAATGTTCTGGAATGGCTGTCACAGTCCCCTGACTTGAATATCATCGAAAATCTATGGGATGATTTGAAGCAGGCTGTAAGCATACAATGGTGGCTCAAACCAAATTATTAACCAAGTAGTATTGGTCTAAAGTCTGAAAAATTTTAAGAAATAAGCAATATTCTTATTTGTGATGGAGTAGATGGGATTGTCTTGTGTAGTACACACAAAGCAAACCATAAGATGATAAAATGGCATCCAGACTACAAGATACAGGGGATAAAGAAAATGTTCAAAGAAAGTTCCTAACATTTGTAAAATGTTAAACATTTTAGTAGTGTTTTAAAAATTTAAACATGTATGAATCACACAAGCATTGCTCTTCTTATATAAGATATATGCTGGTGAATGACATTATCCTTTGGTGTTCACACATGTGGACTCGGTAACAGCAGTTGTGTTCCTGACAACTAAAACTTATCTGACATCAGAAAAGAAAATCTAAATTAATTACAAAAATAACATCAAAATAACTTTAAACATATGCAAAAGCTATATAAATAAAAAAAAAATATATGAAATAATAATCATTAGCCAACCCGCGGCGTACCATACGCCGCATAATCAGGCCGCTTTTTTAATGATTTTTAAGCACAGGGAAAAAATTAACATTTGAAAAATCCGGAGGAGAGGGGAAGGACGCCCATTACGCCCCATCCGTCATGCTAGTCTGCTGATTTCTCATTCAGTAACCTGTGAGTTGTGATGGGCAGAGTGAAGCCTCACGAAGCATCAACACGTTAGAAGCAATTGTGTCTGAAATCGTATCGAAGCTTCGAAGCATTTGACACTCACCTCTCTCGTGACACCTCCTGGCCATTTTCATTAACATTACAGAAACTTATGATACACTTCAATGACGTCTGTTAAAAGTCGTATTGCTTTTATTTTTTCGTAGCTACAGACTGACAATGAAGAGAAGGGTTCGTCAGCAGCTTGTAGTGTGTGATGTCTAAAAAAATATAAATATAACTAACGCCGACAGGCAGAATGCACTATACGATAGCAAGAGTTAAACAAAATAAGACGCCTCACCTCATGCATTCCCGGTTCTTTCAATTAGTATTTACTTTTGCACTGTATCATTATAATCGCTCCTGTTATTAGTATTATAATCAACCCTGATCTTTTCTTGAGATCACATTTAATAGCCGTAAATGTTTCTTTGGTCTGTCTTAATTAAAACGGAGTAGACAGAAAATAAAGGTTTATCCCTGTACTTTGCCATGATATAGGTAAGCACATTTCAGAAAGAAAATGTGAAATCCTTAAATCACAGATGTCATTATTCGATCAAGTATTAAAATCTGCAGTGCTTCGAAAGCTCGACACAGTGTCGAAACCTTAGTATAGAACGGCCCATCACTACCTGTGAGTCACGTAGAGTTTTCATTGTTGTTTGCGATTCTGGCCGCTTTTCGTGTACTGAGTTGTTCCGGAGTCACAGTTGAGAAACAGTTTTTTAATGTCTTTTAAGCACAGGGGAAAAAATGAACATGTGGCCCGGTGCATTCTTTAACTGCCTTGTGGCGCTGTAGTAGTACGGCTGCTTTGCAGTAAGGAGACAGTGGAAGATTGTGGGTTCGCTTCCTGGTTCCTCCCTGTGTGGATAGCAAATTATCCATGACAAACAAACTGTTTTACACGCTGCAAACCAATCCGCGCCGCTTTTTCAATGTTTTTTAAGCAGAGGGAAAAAAATGAACATTTTCAAAATCCGTAACGCTGCTTTCAGTAAGTACAATGCACACGCGTTTAATTTGTCAGTCACTTTTTGCCAGCCGTCTTTTCTGGTTTGGGACGCTTTTGCAGTGTTACCTCTTGTGTATATTATATCTTGAAATCCTTCGAGTTGCTAATTAACTAACTAACACCCACCCACTCAGCTTGTGTGAAAAAAATGCGCCCGTTCTTTCATCATTTTGTTGCAGCCTATCAAAGACTTGCTGATCATGTTTTGTAGACTCAATATATATTGGCTTTTCACTCAGTGCGAGGGCGCGCATTCATCTCGGATTATTATATCTTGCTAGACTAATCTGCTACATGGCTGCGTTTGAAAAACCGACTTATCCCGGATGAGTTTCACCGGCATTAATGATTAGGAATCTGGTTGGAACAAAACCCTGCATCCACAGGGGTTCACCAGGACCGAGTTTGGGAAACACTGCTGAACAGAGATAAAACTGACTCAGGTGAGGAGTTGGGGCGGGCAAAGTGGTTGCAGCTATTGATTATTCAGTGTTGTTTTCCTGGGTGTCTGATCTGCTCAACAGGATCATAAATAAAAGGAAAACAATGTGAAGGCAATGTCACAGGTGATCCTGTGGTATAGCGGGTCCACAGCTCCCCTTCAAAAGCCCATTTTTAAATAAATAATCATCGCATTCACAGTGTAGTGAGGGGCGTGGAAGTGTGGCTGAAACGGTTTCCGGGTAGACTCGTGCTTCGGGCATTTCTCCCCTGTGCAGTGTGTGAGCGAGTGAGGAGAGAGAGAGAAAGCCGGTACGTTAGAGTGAGCGAGAGCAGGCTCGAAGGCAATGTGTTCCTGTGGTATAGCGGGTCCATAGCTCCCCTTCAAAAGGCCATTTTTAATCAGGCGACTGACAGTAGTGGAGTCAAGCACAGAGAAGGTCAGCTGCAGAGAGAGCGTCTCGACTGTTGCAGGGCCTGAAGCAGGTGAGACGCTAATGAAAAAGAGGCACAGGGCTTATTGGTTTTTAAAGACTGCTTCCTTCATTGTGTTTTAACTTCAGTTTTAAAGGATTGCGCGGCTCTCTCTCGCGCTGCCTGTGTGTGCCTCTGTCTCTCTGTGGCGCTGCCTCTGTGTGTGTGTGTGTGTGCCTCTGTCTCTCTGGCGCTGCCTCTGTGTGTGCCTCTGTCTCTCTGGCGCTGCCTGTGTGTGCGCGGCTCTCTCTCTCGCGCTGTCTGTTTGTGCCTCTGTCTCTCTCTGCCGCTGCCTCTGTGTGAACCAAGGTTCCACTGAGGTTGACTAATGAAAAGTCAACATGGCTCAGAGCTGCAAGTGGACTGTGGCACAGACAAACAGAAATGACGGCATGTTTTCCGAGGCGTCGCGTCCGAGTTGGTGGGCGTGGCTCTGTGATTTTTTCGTTGTATCCAATGGTCTAAGAGTTGGTGGGCGTGGCTCCTTCCTGCGTGCGTCATTGGTGTCTTACTTGTCGGCGGTTTAGTGAATCCACGCCCCTTCCGGCATGCTTTCCATGGGTGGCTACTTGTCTCCCGGCTTACTGAATTATATATATAGATGGTCACGTCATGGCCCAAGTATTAAAAATGATAAAGTAATTAAAAATAAAGCACACGAGCGATGGGAAACATGGTAAACAAAAATTCTGCTGTGTCTCTGGAGTTTTTTTATGAAGCTACTGAATTCTGATCTATTAGATCAGTTAGCCCATCTGCTGGCCCAGTTCTAAAATACCATGAAGCGCTCTTTCTTGCACCTTCTCTCTGTCTCAGACTTGGTCATTCTTCCTTTATTCACCCTCTCACTGTAAATTTGATCTACTCTCTAATTTGATGTGGGTTTTAACTCTCACCTTGTCAATTCCATTTAATCCCCACAAATGTTTCAGTATTGAGGGCGGACTCCTCCTTTGTCAACAACACTAGGTCTAAAATTCCCAGCATTTACTATCACTTTCCAGTCATTGTCTGTGGGTGGTTACCTAATGAGGTCTGCAGCCTATCTCTGCTTTTGAAAGGGCAACTTCGTCATGTGTCTCCTGAACATCTGGATGTTCTCCATGTGCTTGCATGGGTTAGCTACAGTATAATGACACTCAGAATATATTCTGTTTGATTCATTTACAGCCGTATATTGATGCAGTGTGAAAGGTAAGTGTGCGCATAGACCCTCTGATCGACTGGCATCCCATCCAAGGATGAAACTTTATTTACAACTCGTTTTGACTTTGGACAAGACTATTTGCCACTGCCAAAACTGTTAGGTTTATTACTGTTTCTGGATGATCAACTTATTCTGAATCTATACTGCTGAATAACATAACAACATGTAATGTTGTACGAAGGTTTACAAACAAGAAAACAACATATGACATTGTAAGAAAGTTTACAAACAAGAGGAGACCACTTAATCCATCTGGGTCATTCAAAACTAATTTATACTTGTGCCTCTCTAAATAGTATAATCGGATAAGCTGAAATGATGTCTAGCTCTCTCTTGCTGGATCTACAAGCACCACTCTTCTCCCACACTTCTGCTGTTCCAAATGTCAGATCATTAACTACAAATAAGCTTTTAATTAATGAAATATTTAACATTGCAGGACACAGTGGCATACTCATATAACATTATTTAATTGCAGCACCAATCAGACATGCTGTATGGTCCTGGGAAGCAGTCAATGCACGTAAAGTAATCCTTTCAAACCTCCTCTTATAGGTATGTGTGAATTAGCTCTCTTTAATTGTGTAATTCTAGCGAAAGATTTGACTAAGCTGACATGTATTTGAATTTACACTTTTCCTTCTCCTACCCACACAACTTTGATAGAATAATAAACATTTTAAGAATTTTTAAACACCAATTAAGCACTTTATATTATTACTTCTTATAATAACAGTGTATGATGCTTAGAAAAATGTTTCAATGGCTGTTCTTTCATCATGTTATGTTAATTGAACACTTAAAGAAAAAATAATTAAGCAAGTGAACTTCTAGATGCACTCAGTGGAATACTAGACCATCTGCGATTGAATTCTTGTCTTTCCTTGCTCATTGGAATTATTGTACATATTGTAGTATGTATCATGGCTTAAACACAAAGAGAGAATGCTTTGACTTGAACCAGCCAGAACTGTCAATTCTTTATAAAAGTATTAGAACCATTTAATTGGTTGAATGTGTCCTTTATGATCAACTTCAAAATACTCTTAATTGTAAAATTCTGAATAATCTTGCTCCATTGTATATTTTAGAACATCTATTTCTTTTATTCCTTATTCTAATCTTAAATTTACAAACACTAGTCTGCTTACTACTGAAAGCCAAGCCTGTAAAGTAGTATGCTGAAAAGCTATTTGAAATGGTGGGGGTCCCACAATGATAAGGAATTATGGGTATTAGGGTGCTAACAAGAAGAAAACTGCAATTCATTTGAGTGTGTCAACATGTAACTTTACAACAACATCAATAAACAGAGTTTTAAAGTTTATTACATAAATCTGCTTCTGTATCTTTCTCTATGGTGAGTGTATTATTATCAGCTTTTATTTATAACACAACATAAAAGCACTAGTGTAGTGGCTTCCCACTCTCAGGTACTAAAAGTTTACCGATAGAGATATGCCAAGCTTAGCTTACTTTTGATTCACAGTGAATTGTCGTGAAATCTTAAGCTAAATGGCTTCGTCCATAAGGCTTCTTCCTGAACACCCATCACCAGTTTCATTCAGTCCATGCACTTTAAAAGTGTTGAGTTGCATTGTCCCTTGTAAATTAGACAAATATGTAAAATAAAAGAACAAACAGGGAAAGAAGCTGAATAGTCTGAGCACTGAAAGAAAACAGAATGCAGAAATTCCTGGTATTAGGTCATGAGCTCAGCAGGACAGGTTAACTGAAGTGAAATGATTAATTTATATATCTTGCTGTTAATTTGACTATCACATTACTACATGGCATACATAACAACAGCAAAGAGTGTTAGAGAAGCACTGTGGTCTGTATTCAATGGATTGAGAACGCATTCAGACCCCTTCACTTTTGGAAAACTTTACCATGTTGTACATATATTTTTAAATGGATATTTTGGTATCACTCTACACTCAAAGACCCATACTGACAAAGTGAAAATGTTTTCTGAAAGGTATGTAAATTTATTAAAAATCAAAAACTGAGCTCTCACGTAAGTATTTAGACCCATAATTGAGTACTTTGTAGAAACACCTTTGGCTGCAATTGCAGCTTTGAGTCTTTTTAGGTGAGTCGCTACAAGCTTAGCACACCTGGACTTGATCAGTTTATCTCATTCATCCAAGCAGATCCTCTAAAGCAGGGCTCTCAAACTCCAGTCCTGGAAGGTCCGCAGTGGCTGCAGGTTTTCATTCTAACCCTTTTCTTAATTAGAGACCTGTTCTTTACACGTAGAACCATAGACCATTGAATAAGTTACCATGTAGCCTGGTAGACTGTAAAACTAGACTTGGATGTTTTTTAGAAGAATTAATTGAATAGAACTGGAAAGCTTTGTTGGGCTGAACGGTTTGTTCTCATCTAGATTGTTCTAATGTTCAATATTCTAGTCCACTGTACAATAAAATGCTACTATGTGTGTGTGAGTGTGTGTGTGTGTGTGTGCGTGTGTGTGTGTGTCTGTTCCCGTCACACAATCTGATTGGTCAGTTTGGCTTTGATCTGTCAGTTTGGCTTTGCTTGTGAAGTTCAATTCACGATTGTTTCAGTTTATTATTTTTATATAAAAAAGGAGTGAAACAGAGCATTTCAATAACAACAAAGCAAATAACATACCAAGTCACACTGAGTCATAAATACTAAGAAGCCATAACCTGAGTTGCCTTAAAAGAACAGTAAGTATTAGCAGGAATATGGGTGATGTTTTCAAAGCAGTTAATGGAGGCCTGTCTACCATTAGTAGTAGTTAAAAAGAAAACAGGAGACATGGAACACGCCTTGAAAGGACTGAGTCTGAGAAGCAGGCTTTACAGCAATGTAATATCAAGAGAGGAATTCAACAGGCAAGAGAGGTTGAGACACACAACGATACCAGAGAAAGGTGTAGGAGGAACATTGATGATACACATAGGGTAATAGATATTGAATATCAAATACTTTAGAATGTATTCTGTTACTTGTCCTTGAGACATAAGTGTTAAAATCAAGGAGCCACTATTCTACAGGTTTTGCCAAATATTTTATGAAAAAGACACTTTTCATATCATTACATAAACCTGGTCAGTTAATACCTTAGTTCTCCCAATATACAGTTAGGTCCATAAATATTTGGACAGAGACAACTTTTTTCTAATTTTGGTTCTGTACATTACCACAATGAATTTTAAATGACACAACTCCGATGCAGCTGAAGTGCAGATTTTCAGCTTTAATTCAGTGGGGTGAACAAAACAGTTGCATAATTTTTTTTTAACACAATCCCTTCATTTCAGGGGCTCAAAAGTAATTGGACAATTGACTCAAAGGCTATTTCATGGGCAGGTGTGGGCAAGTCCGTCGTTATGTCATTATCAATTAAGCAGATAAAAGGCATGGAGTTGATTTGAGGTGTGGTGCTTGAATGTGGAAGAATTTGCTGTGAACAGACAACATGCGGTCAAAGGAGCTCTCCATGCAGGTGAAAGAAGCCATCCTTAAGCTGCGAAAACAGAAAAAACCCATCCGAGCAATTGCTACAATATTGCGAGTGGCAAAATCTACAGTTTGGTACATCCTGAGAAAGAAAGCAAGCACTGGTGAAAACAGCAACGCAAAAAGACCTGGATGTCCACGGAAGACAACAGTGGTGGATGATCGCAGAATCATTTCCATGGTGAAGAGAAACCCCTTCACAACAGCCAACCAAGTGAACAACACTCTCCAGGGGGTAGGCGTATCGATATCCAAGTCTACCATAAAGAGAAGACTGCATGAAAGTAAATACAGAGGGTGCACTGCAAGGTGCAAGCCACTCATAAGCCTCAAGAATAGAAAGGCTAGATTGGACTTTTGCTAAAGAACATCTAAAAAAGCCAGCACAGTTCTGGAAAAACATTCTTTGGACAGATGAAACCAAGATCAACCTCTACCAGAATGATGGCAAGAACAAAGTATGGAGAAGGCGTGTAACAGCTCATTATCCAAAGCATACCACATCATCTGTAAAACACGGTGGAGGCAGTGTGATGGCTTGGGCGTGCATGGCTGCCCAGTGGCACTGGGACACTAGTGTTAATTGATGATGTGACACAGGACAGAAGCAGCCGAATGAATTCTGAGGTGTTCAGAGACATACTGTCTGCTCAAATCCAGCTAAATGCAGTCAAACTGATCGGGCGGCGTTTCATGATACAAATGGACAATGACCCAAAACATACAGCCAAAGCAACCCAGGAGTTTATTAAAGCAAAGAAGTGGAAAATTCTTGAATGGCCAAGTCAGTCACCTGATCTTAACCCAATTGAGCATGCATTTCACTTGTTGAAGACTAAACTTCGGACAGAAAGGCCCACAAACAAACAGCAACTGAAAGCCACTGCAGTAAAGGCCTGGCAGAGCATTAAAAAGGAGGAAACCCAGCATCAGGGGCCTCATGTATAAACGGTGCGTACGCACAGAAATGTTGCGTACTCCCGTTTCCACGCTCAAATTGCAATGTATAAAACCTAAACTTCGCGTAAAGCCACGCACATTTCCACGGTAACTCATACCTTGGCGTACGCAATTTCTCCGCTCGGTTTTGCAGATTGGCGGCACCCAGTGTCAAAGCAGTGCTACTGTTCCTGCGTGGACACCCTTTCTTTCTTAGCTCCACATTCCTGACGCAGCTTTATAAATGCACTGAAACTAATTGCATATTGTTTATTAGTGTAACGCATCTGATTGTAATTAACCTGCAGCAATATAATGGTCCAGGGAATAGCCATAGTATTCCAAATACCATAACTGCTTTAGCGTTGTAACTCTCACTGCATCTTCTTCTTCTTTCAGCTGCTCCCGTTAAGGGTTGCCACAGCAGATCATCTTTTTCCATATTACTCTCACTGTACCACTCGGAGTATTTATATCACTGCATCTGAGTGAGGAGTCACAGCAGCAGCTGATCGGAAAGAGAAATATCGGTATACAGCATGAAGCAGACGCTGCCTGAGCCACGGCAAAAAACACTTTAGAGACTTCCCAGTACGGACTTTGCGGTTTAGAAAAGGTTTCATCCCAAGAACTATAAACACACTCAATCAGTCCATCAAGTGCTCCTTGTAGAACTGTTTACTTATAAGTACAATTACCTCACTGTAAACTTGCACTACAGTTATAATATTGCACAACCTGCGCCACTTTATAAAGCGTGTATTTACATATGATGACGGTATTCATTTTTAAGATGAAATGCAGCAAAATATGTTGATTATATTATACAAATAAAACTTAAACTTCATTTAAATAATCTGTATTGTTAATAATTAAACATGTGAGGACACGGTGCCACAGCGCTAGCTAGTTCAGGGATTGTTCCTGCATTGCGTTGTATTCTTGCTGGTGCTGACACTGGAATGCTAGACGGATAGAATAATTAAACACATACTACGAAGACATTTCAATGTTCCTTTAAAGTTTTGAAGAATCGGCATTTTAAGCTTACAGATGGCTTCATGTCTATATAGCTGATTGTGTGGCGATTGGGTTTTTGGAGAAAGAAAAGTAAGGACAGGAATTGGAGGTTAGTATGTTTGAAAGAGACAGTACTGCTGTGATAAATTATTTCATGAAGGTCGCCCATGGCGCAGCAAGCCTCTTGATTGAAATATGAACAAGCACTGCGCCACCGTGTCCCCATGTTTAATAACATGCTTTCATTCCTATCATCATGAAAAAGATATCACGTATACATCTCAGTATTTTAATTATTCAGAGAGCTGTAATATCACGAATGTAATGGATTATGTGTCCTGTCGGAGAAAGAGAAAGCCCGTTTAAGAAGCAGGTAGTGATTCACACATGTAGAGCACATAGAAGATCAAATACAGAACAAAGCATTTAATGTGCCACTTTAGTTACAATGGGATTTGAGAAACTAGTAAATTAAACGATTTTAAGATAAGGTTTATGATGTTCTACTTTAATGGCAAAATAAACTACGTTATTAAAGTGGAAATTTTGAGATTAAAGTTGACATTTCGTGCTTTTTTCCCACTGTGTGCCGATTTTTTTTTCTGTACCCTAATAAGCTTTCATATGACACTCAGATGGTGGGCTACGACTTGCCTTTTCACGGCGACTTTGATATGTGATTTCTTTTTTATTTTGGGCACTGTGCAACTTTGTGAACTCGATCTTTCGAGTTTCTCTGACACTCTGTCACTCGATCAGCTTTCTTTTGTTGATTATACCACTGTTTAAACCAACAAATAGTACGTTTTTCCTTTGCCTCCACTTGGTATTCGCTGAAATTCTTATATTTTCCCCTGTGCTTTTCCCATTGTCTTTTCACAGAAGGCTATTTATATTGATTTGCATATTCAAAGAGGCGTAATTCTGGGAGGAGTTGGGGCGGGACAGAAGGCGCATGCACGTGCGTTACTTTTCACGCTGATCGGGATTTATGTAGTGGAAGAACGTGAAAGTTTGCGTGCGCACAGATTCCTGCATCTGGATTTTTCTGTGCATATGCACAATCCCGCTTTTGTGCTTACGCCATGTTATAGTGTGAGTTCTACGCACAGCGTTATACATGAGGCCCCTGGTGATGTCCATGAGTTCAAGACTTCAGGCTGTCATTGCCAGCAAAGGGTTTTCAACCAAGTATTAGAAATTAACATTTTATTCCCAGCGATCATCCACACACTGTTGTCTTCCGTGGGCGTCCAGGTCTTTTTGCGTTGCTGAGTTCACCAGTGCTTGCTTTCTTTCTCGGGATGTACCAAACTGTAGATTTTGCCACTCGTAATATTGTAGCAATTTCTCGGATGGGTTTTTTCTGTTTTCGCAGCTTAAGGATGGCTTCTTTCACCTGCATGGAGAGCTCCTTTGACCGCATGTTGTCTGTTCACAGCAAAATCTTCCACATGCAAGCACCACACCTCAAATCAACTCCAGGCCTTTCATCTGCTTAATTGATAATGACAGAACGAAGGACTTGCCCACACCTGCCCATGAAACAGCCTTTGCGTCAATTGTCCAATTACTTTTGAGCCCCTGAAATGAAGGGATTGTGTTAAAAAAAAAGCTTTAGTTGCCTCACATTTTTATGCAATTGTTTTGTTCACCCTACTGAATTAAAGCTGAAAGTCTGCACTTCTACTGCATCTGAGTTGTTTCATTTAAAATTCATTGTGGTAATGTACAGAACCAAAATTAGAAAAAAGTTGTCTCTGTCCAAATATTTATGGACCTAACTGTATAACTGACATATTGAAAAATGGTAAGTGTTATAAATAGGTCCTCCCTGCGTGGAGTTTGCATGTTCGCCCCGTGACTGCGTGGGTTTCCTCCGGGTGCTCTGGTTTTCTCCCACAATCCAAAGACATACAGGTTAGGTGCATTGGCGATTCTAAATTGTCCCTAGTGTGTGCTGGGTGTGTGTGTGTGTGTGTTTGTGTGTGCCCTGCAGTGGGCTGTTGCCCTGCCCAGGGTTTGTCTCCTGCCTTGTGCCCTGCGTTGGCTGGGATTGGCTCTAGCAGTCCCCTGTGACCCTGTAGTTAGGATATAGCAGGTTGGATAATGAATGGATGGAAGTGTTATAAATAGGCTTTTGACTAATTTTCAGTGGCCTTTTATGATCTATTTTTTCAATTTACCACTTGTTTTGGGGCTTTTCCTAACCTTGCAATTTGATTATGTTATTAACTTTTTGATTTTAATGACAGTTTTGATTCTTCTTTATTATGTGTGCTGTTCTGGCTGCCATATTGGCCTCCACCATTTTGTCACATCTCTTGTTTCTATGGGCACATCATTGAAAGTCAAGACCTCTAGGGAATAACATTGCAGGATGAAAAGGTCATCTCAATTTCACTTCCTTGTCTGAGTTTGTGGATTCCTAAACCCTTTTGGCCTTGCTCAGTTTTTCTAAACTAAAGTCTTGTCTTTACTCTATTTGGTACTGAGCTCTTCCTGTATTTTTTGACTTTGTTTTTTTTTTGTTTCGCCTCTAGTTTCAGTTTTGATGCTATTATGGCTTGAATTCCCAGTTTCAAATCTTTTGTTCTTGAATTTGACTACACCTTTTGTCCTGGTCACATTCTTTTAATTTTGCTAGCTTGTCTAGCACACGAGTCAGTGTCTCTGCTTCAGCTGTACCACTGCTTCAAATTGCATTACCCTGTGTATAAAGGACTGCGTCTTGATTTCTTTCTCAAGCATATTTCAGTGTTTTATTTAAGTAACTTTAAGAATTCTGAAGACCTTATGATTATGATGATAATTAGGTCACCACATACTGTAGCCTTCACTGCTCAAAAATAAACACATTTAACTCTTTTAAGCCTGTCATTGTGGGCCATATTCTAAAGTTCAAGAACACACTTGGTTGCTCTGCACGGTAATGTCCTTTTTGTGCTACAAGATATCCAAAACTTAACAAATACATTACATTAGCATATTATTGAGTGTTTAGATTTTGACTTCTCTTTTGTTTTTCTTTCTTTCTTAGGTACCCTCAAGACCTAGTTCTTCAAAAAGCTTAACATTGCATGCAATTCCAGTGCTCAGTGTACCTCTCAAGCACAATGCACAATGTAATCTAATTCACCTATTGTGCCCTTTCTGGGACAAACTCTACCTTATTATTCTTTATTCTGCATAATCCACAAGTATGATTTAAGTCCCTTGATAACATCAAATCTAAAAACAGCAGCACAGCTAGGTGAGTCACTGCGGAGTACTATGGTACTGTAAGTACAAAGATGGAGTTAAAAATTCAAACCGAACTCACAAGCATATAATATTAAATTAGACACCCTACCTTTTACCATAGCAGATCAGTTTAAATACCTAGGGGTAAATATCACAAGTAAACATAAAGCTCTTTATCAACAAAATTTTGGCGTCTGTATGGAAAAAATTAAGCAAGACTTGCATAGATGGTCAACCCTTCATCTCACTCTAGCCGGAAGAATTAACATTGTTAAGATGAATATCCTTCCTAAACTTCTCTTTTTATTTCAAAACATTTCAATATATATCAATAAATCGTTTTTTAAACAGTTAGATTCAATAATAACCTCATTCATTTGGAACTCAAAACACCCACGTATCCGAAGAGCGACCCTACAAAGACCTCAGGCAGAAGATGACATGGCTTTACCTAATTTTCAGTTTTATTACTGGGCAGCAAACATACAAGCCATAAAAACCTGGACACAAATAAATGCACATACACAGGCTTGGTCTGCAATAGAAGTAAAATCCTGTAGTACTTCTTTATATTCCCTGCTCTGCTCTCCAATAAATGAAAGTTATCGCAAATATACTAATAACCCAATTGTGCTTTACTCACTCAGAATATGGAACCAAATTAGGAAGCATTTTAAGATGGAAAATCTTTTATCAGTGGCACCTCTGCAAGAGAACCACCTCTTTCAACCTTCGCAAGTATATCCAGTTTTTAATACCTGGAAAAGTTTTGGGATTAAAATGCTCAGAGATCTTTATATAGACAACATATTTACATCTTTTGAACAATTACGTTCAAAATTTAACCTCCCAGCTACACATTTCTTTTACTATCTTCAAATTAGAAATTTTGTTAAACAGAAATTGCCCGATTTCCCCCACCTTGCACCCTCCACAATGCTGGAAAAAATACTGCTCAATTCCGAGGAAACAAACACTATTTCCACAATATATAAAATCTTATTAGAGTCCCTACCTTTCAAAGATCCAAGAGGACATTGGGAAGAAGATCTCTTAATCAATATATCAGAAAAGGAGTGGAAGGTAGCAAAGCAGAGAATTCACTCGAGTTCTATATGCGCAAAGCATAGAATTATTCAACTAAAAATTATATATCGAGCTCATCTGTCTCGCTTAAAACTGTCCAAAATGTTTCCAGGCCAGGATCCAACCTGCGAGCGCTGCAACCAAGCTCCTGCCTCACTGGGTCACATGTTCTGGGCCTGCACCAAACTAACATCATTTTGGACAAAAATTTTTAAGTGCCTCTCAGACAGCCTTAGTATCACAATCCCTCCTAACCCACTAACAGCTGTGTTTGGTGTCCTTCCAGATGGACTTGAATTGGAGAAGGACAAGCAAACGGTGATTGCATTCACTACACTCTTGGCACGCAGACTTATTTTGTTAAATTGGAAGAATCCTAATTCTCCTCTTATAAGTCAGTGGGAAACCGATGTTTTATATTATTTGAAATTGGAAAAAATCAAATTTTCAGTTAGAGGATCTGTACAAAATTTTTTCAAAACTTGGCAGGATTTAATCAATATTATTCTAGAATAAGAGAATTAACTATTATTGCATTTAACTCCCTTCTCTATCTCTTATTTATATAGATATTTACTTCTCCCCTTCTTTTGTCTAATGTTGCCTTATTAAAAAGCTTAAAGAAATTTTCCTTTAGCTAAGCTCTCCTTCTCAGGGGTGGGGTTTGATTTGTTTTCAAATTTGTTGGGTTATAAATTGATCTGTTTGTATGGAATGATTACAATGAAAATTAATAAAATAAAAATATTAAAAAAAAAAAATTCAAACCTAATGCCCTGGCAATGTTAACTGCAAATGTAAGGATGCTTGCATACAAGATATTTCACTCACATTCAATCATTTATTCAAATTGTTTTATTTGAATTTTTTAAAGTTTTCGTCTACTTGGAATACTAGAATTTGGTCCGTAAATGTAATGGACTGCTGCTGGTCTGGCCCTAGAGGGTTTTTTTTTTTGTCTGTTTGTTTGTTTGTTTATTTTTTCTTTAATCTGTTATGTTTTAAGTTCACTTCTGAGTATTGCTTAATAAAAAAATAATCAACTGTCTTTAGTGGCTAATCATAATAAAGACCACAAAATGTTCTAATTATTCAGTTTTGTAAGTTTTGACTCTTTTAATCACATATTCTGCTCAGTGTTTTATGAGATAAAATGCTTTCAACATATTTAAACATATATTCCTTGGAAAAAGATATATAAATCTTTAACTTCTATTTTTTTAAATCATTGGTTACTAATTAAAATGCTAAATACTGGAAGCTAGTAAGCATCATCTCAATTCTTTTAAATAATGATTGATATGACCCTAGAGACAGCAGTGGTGTTAGTTCAGCATACAAACAAACAAACAAATAAATAAATAAGTTAATTAATTAATTAATTAATTAATTAATTAAAAAGATAGATAGTTAGAAGTGTTATGACTGTGAGTCCCAAAACATGTAAGACCTAAAAGCACTTCCAAAAATTCCCATTAGAGGGGAAATCCGTGGTGAGGATTGGCATTTGGCCCCGCCCCTTGGGGGACTACCCACAAACCACAAAGCATATAACAAAGGCAGCTTATATAAAAAGAAATGAAACAATTTCCCAAACTATTAAGATAAATAAGTAATATCAAATCTTTAAAATACTGCACAAAATTAACATAAAAGAGTCAGACTTTAACAAAGAAAACATTAAACAATAATTTGAATCCCAGCCTGGGGAGGAAATCTGGCTGAAATATAGCAGGAAGTAATTACTCTCGACAAAAAAGATTTATTTGGCATTCCTGAACACTTTTATCTTATAGATTTTGGCCTGCTGATCACAAAAATCATTTTTTGATTTCCTATTATATACCCATTTGTGTGATTTCCTCTCATAATATAAGTATGCACTGTGAGCAGTAATGTGCATTGCAGCATCCTAAAACCCAAACACAACCACAATTACACAAGTCCTGGGTTCAAATGCAAGGTTTGTTAATCAAAATACCTTACAAAAAATGATTCTTGCAAGTTGTACAATTACAAATGTTCCTTTGTCTTTATTCTCTCTTTCTCTCTTTTATTCTGCCACTCCTCCCAGGCGGGTGTTGTCCAGCTGCTCTCCCTTCTCTAACTTGCCTGGAACTGCTTCTTTTAACTTCTGGTACTAGGGCACAGCCCGATGGGAAAACTTCTGGGTAGAGTGGAAGTTCCCAAAAGCAGGAATCACAAATCCCCATAGCACCTTCTGGCAGTACCCTCAGAATCCAACAAGGCTGTTCCTTGGAAGTACAGTTCTCATCATGCCTTGTGGGTATTCATACTAGTAACGCCACCCAGGGAAGCTGCCACCTAACGTGTCGGGGGAGCATGTAGCCCTGGAAAGGTTGTCTTCTCCAGTCCTTCTATAATGCTGGCCTCCTGGCCAGGTATTGTTCTTCAAGCCAACCCTGTTGAGGTGCCAGAGTACCCAGTTCCAAACTGGCGTCTTCTGTCAACTTCCTAGCTAAGGCAGTGAACACCCTGTATTTCTGTTTGTGGATGCCCACCCATGCATGTCATCCATTACAACACATACTGTACAGTACAACACCTACTGTGGTGATATAAAAATAGTGGCACTGCTACTAGGAATGCAGCTCAGATATACTGTATCATGTACTGCCAATGGGACACCAGTGCCAAACAGTCTCATTACATTAAAAAGAACTGGCTTCTCTGTAAACACCAGTAAACCCGCGATTCTCGAAAGAATCACAAATCCAAGAATGGTAATCACTTTCTGTTCCCTCCAATATTTGGAGGGATGAAAAATCATGGAGGGTGGGTGCGTCCTGGGAAATTTTCATTCAATTAAATAAACATATTTGTACTGAAGCGGTTTCTTTCTGGAACTGTGACTCATCTGGTTCTGGTGTTTCAGAAGCGCGTTGTAGGCGCCTTCGTTTATTGTTTTTATCCATGCAGTCTCGTTTTTGTTTTTCTGTGGCTGTGTCGTCAGCTAGAAGTCGTTTGCTGATGGCGGCGGATTCGTGTATTGAAGTGACAATGGCGGCGGACCCAGGCTTGGAGGGGCACATTACTAAACGAAGGTGGTATATGTGGTGGTGTGGGCGGTCGCGTTCAGGCAACGGTGATAGTGTGTATGGCTTGCCTGTTGCCTCTGGCATCTGTGCATATATACTGTACAACCTGGCGTGCACGCTTTACCTCAGGTTTAGTTTACAGGTCGTATCCATATGGGCTCATTTTTGTATTTCTAATTGCTGAGCTCTTTCTTTTTGGAGCCGTGACTCCTTTGCCTCTTCTGTTTCAGAAGCGCGTTGTGGGCACCTTCGTTCATTGTTTTTATCCATAAGGGCTTGTTTTTGTATTTCCGTTAGTTGAGCTCTTTCTTTTTGGAGCCGTGACTTCTTTGCTTCTGGTGTTTCTGAAGCGCGTTGTAGGAGCCTTCGTTTATTTTTCTTATCCATGCGGTCTCGTTTTTGTTTTTCTGTGGCTGTATCGTTAGGTAGAAGTCGTTTACTGTTAGGAATCATAATTCAGCTTACTTTTAATACTGAATTACCGTTATGTGATTCAAATATGCCACACTGACTGCTGGCACAGTGGATTAGAGCAAGTTTAGTTTACAGGTTGTGTTGTTTGGGTGCCACCTACTGACTCTGGGAAGCCGCTGGGTTTGACTCTGGGGCACTGAGGCGCTGTGCGCATGCGCTTTGGTGCGTCGTGTATCCAGCATCCATGCATATAATTATACAACTGTTGTTTAGTAATATAGATTTGGTTGCAAGGCAGAAAAGCGTGGTACATAAACAAATTGCAGACAAAACTATATTTCTGTTTCCTTTTCATATAATAATTGGAATGATGAAAACATTTGTGAAAGTGATGAATAAGGAAGGTAAAGAATTGCAATATTTGAGGTGATGTTTCCACAAATAACTGATGTCGATATCAAGGAAGCCATTTTTGCTGGTCCACAAATCAGACACATCGTCTCTATATATATAAAATCCAACATCTGTCTATATGTCCGCTATTCACAAGAGAACTACTTAACGGATTTAGAACGGGTTTTTTTCTATAATTTGCTTGAACATTCCGGTTGATTTTGCAACTTCTCTCATCGTGTTAAGAATCATAGTTCGCTTTCAGAATCGATATATTTGCGCAAATCCGAGACAGAGGCTGAGGGCGGAGGGGAGGGGGAAGCATGACGTCAGGAGTTTGGAGCCAGGCGGGGCCCAACTCACTGTCCTGTTTTACTAATATGCAGGCAGAGCCGCAGGGGACAACTAGTCAATAATAAGTAGATCTACTTGTGGGGATGGTGGAAATTGCATGGAAGGCATTCAAGGATGTTGTTGAGAATTGTCCTGGCAGCTATAGAGCACCAGACTACATCTAGCTGGTTGTCAAAATGCTTCAAGCATACAAAACCATGAAAGGCAACATGTCACTTCACACTTGGAATTCATTCCTGCTAAGCTTGGCAGTCAGTGACAAACATGGTGAAAAGTTTCACCAGGACATTGTATCATTGAAAAAGTGATATCAGGGCAAGTGAAATTCATAATTGCTGGTAGAAAATTGTTGGACACTGAAATGAAATGCATCAGATGTCAAGTACAAACAAAAATCAACTGAAAAGCAAATTTAGCTCAATTGAACTATTGCAATGTGTTAGTATCACTGAGGATTAAAAGATGTAAGAGATTAGGGTAACACTTTAGTTTAGTAAAGTGTTATTGAGATTAGACAGACTATGATAAAGAGTTGGGGCACCTCCCAGTGATCCCTTATAACTGATAAGCAGAAAACAAGCAATAATTGGAACCAATGTCTTTTCAGTGAACTGATTTCAAAATGGTTGAACTTTCGGCCATATATCCTTCTGGCAGGAAGAGATGGGTCCAGGAGGATGGATAACGGAAGTGACGTCAGATATATTAAAGCTGTCAATCACTCTGTCTGGAGAGGGAGGAGGAGAATAGGCGTTAGAACACAGCACCAACTCCTGGAACGGTGGGCAATTACAATCACCAGAACCCTTAAGCTGTTCCCTGTGTGCACACTTATGACAAGACTCCCCCATCTCCCCCATAGACCAGACTCATCAGGTTGGGTGGCCTGAACCTTGAAGACATGAATACAAGAGAAATCATCAGCTTTACCGAAAAGGGTGAAGGTCCAAGAACCACCTGGGAACAAGTGGAATCGACACCTATGAAGTACCATCCACTGGAGGGGTGCATGGTCGTTCACTAGAGTGAATTCATGGCCCAAAAGGTAGTACCTCAGTTGGTCAATATCCCACTTTACCACCAAGGCTTCTCTTTCCACCATTGCATACATAGTCTCCTGATTCAATAATTTCCAACTCAGGGGTGTTCAAAACTGTTGACGCTTTGGATCAGCATGGCCCTGAGATCTGTGTCCGAAGCATCACTCTGTAAGACAAAAGGCAAAGAGAAATAAGGAATTATTAGTACAGGTGTTGAAATAAGGGCCTGCTTAAATCACAGAATGCAGCTTCTGGTTCAGCATTGGTCAAGGGTGCCAACCTCTTGGAGAAGTGAAAGACAAACCAGTGGTAGTACCCCACTAAACCTGAGAAGGCTTGGACTGCCGTTTGGTTTTAGAACATGGTCATTTCATGATGACATCAACTTTGGCACATTGTGGTCAGACATACCCCGGCCCACTAAGTAGCCTAAATACTTGGCATCATTCAATCCACAATAACATTTCTTGGGATTGAGTGCCAGGAGTACATGTGCTGGAATAGAAAAACATTTAATCTCATGTTTTAGTGGGGAAATTACATATTGAAGATTCAATTTCAATGGGACCTTGTGGTGGCCAATTCTGGACAACAGCAAATGAAAACTAAAAAAAATCTCACAGAACTTGTTTAGCAAAATCCATATGCACATTAGCCATCTGTATGGTCAAAATGTCAACAGGAGAGACATCATTCCCAGAATACATGCATTTAAATTGAGGATCTGCCTGTCCCCCTCATTCCTTGGTCAAGCATCTCCACATCCACTCCCTGTATAGAGACTGGACATAGTGGCTCTTTGGTGTAGTAAAACTCAATATCTAGTTCCTCAGTTTTACTGTTGAGTTGCAGACAATTCTCTTTCCTTGAAGAAACAAAGCTCTCACCTGACGCATATCCTCTGTCTCATCTCCCATGTCAATACATCTCCATTAATGAGGAATAATCAGAAAATCCTTGCAGGTGACAGGAGCTGGTGTAATATTGATTGTTGGAGGTGTACAGTGTGAAGAGAAAAGGAGACAGGACAGTTCCTTGTGGTGCTCCAGTGTTGCTGACATTCGTATCAGAAACACAGTCATTTAGTGTCACAAACTGCATTCTGCCCTACAGATACAGTGATCCCTCTTCGATTGCGGGGGTTGCGTTCCAGAACCCCCCACGAAAGGTGAAAATCCGCAAAGTAAAAACCATATGTTTATATGGTTATTTTTATATATTTTAAGCCCTTATAAACTCTCCCACACTCTTATAAATGTTTCTCACACAATTATACAGCATAAACCCTTTGTATTCTCTTAAGATATTAGGTAAGATTCGTTGAGATTATGCATGTAAACACACTGTTTATATACAGTAAAACCTAAATATTATTTTAAAGATATCGAGCGTCTCCGATATCACATATGTTACAGCCATTACGATAGACAGGCCACCAGCAATAAATACATAGAATGCAAGAAAAATTGTATACAGTAAAATGTGTGTACAGTGACAGTAAACGTACGTACATGTACTAAGTACTGTACGTAGAAAATTAATTATGGTTACTCACCAACAATGACATGACAACTTGTCCGATAACGAGGAGTTTAATTTTACTGCACAACAAAGGAGAGCATTACAGCTCTTCTAAAGGAGCCTCTTCAGGCAACTGTGTAGCACCGCCGTTGTTCTCCTTCTGGCAGTCTTCAATCCAAATCCCTAAAGCAGATTCCATCCGGACTACCGCCTTATTACGTCCACTTACAACTCGTTTTGTGCCCTGGTTAAAGGACACTGCGGCCGTAGATCTTATATTCTTTTCCTCCTTTTTAAATAAAAAGAATCGTGGACTCATTGATGCCGTAATTCATCATATCCAAAACTTTTACTTTTTCGGCAGTCGTTAGCATCTTTCGTTGGCGCTTGGGCATGGCCCCTGAAGCAGTAGCAAGAGCAGATCGTTTTGGAGCCATAACAAAGGGCTTGACTATGCACAAAGATAAACACAAAAGAGCACAAAAGTTAACTCTTTACACAGCGAAACATGTTGATACTGAATGAGTGAGACGAGACTTCCTGGTTACCGCAGCAGAATCGAATTCGGCGCTCCGTCACTGAGCCAATCAGCACACAGGAACTTAACTGCGTGCTCTGATTTGGTAGCTTCTCAGCCATTCGCCAATAGCGTCCCTTGTATGAAATCAACTGGGCAAACCAACTGAGGAAGCATGTACGAGAAATAAAAAGACCCATTGTCCGCAGAAACCCGCGAAGCAGCGAAAAATCTGCGTTATATATTTAGATATGCTTACATATAAAATCCGCAATAGAGTGAAGCCGCTAAAGTCAAAGCAAGATATAGCGAGGGATTACTGTAGTAAATTATCCAGGACACCATAGGCTTATCCACTTGCATATCTTACCCCTTAATAGGGATGGTTGGATAATAATGAAGACACTGGAGAAATCGAAAAACATGATCCTCACAGTGTTGCCAATTTTGTCCAGATGAGACAGTTGCACCTTCAGTTCCAATAGGCAAACCGCAGTGGATCAAATGGGTCTTTTACAAGAGGAGTAATATAGTCCAGAACAAGTCTGTTGAAGGTCTTCATAATGAACATTTCAGATTTTCCAACCTAAACAGTCTATTGAATTTAGATTTTTGGGGGTTTCTGTTCTGTGGTATTGAACATTCATCTGAAATACAATCAGTAAAAAAAAACAATGCTGCCAAATGAACTAAGAGGTTATATGATTATGGTGCTGCATGTCTGAACTCAGCAGAATGCCTAATCATTTGGAATCTGTTACTATGAATGAGAATTTTGCAGCAGGTCAGCAATCCATTTGCATTTTGAACCACTTATTTCAGAATAGGTTTTGACAGCATCAGACACAAAGCAGCAAGCAAATCAAATTGGGTTTGGGTGCCAGTCCATTACAGGGTACACTGATGTATATACCCACCTCCACTCAGTCAAGGTAACTTGTACATTTTTGGAATGCAGGTGAAGAAAACCTGGTGGAAACCCATGAAGATACATGAGAGAACATGGAAACTACACATGGATAATATACAGTACAAAGAGGCCCTAGAGCTATGAGTCTGCAGTGTTTGCTATTACACGACCTACAAGCTTATATGCATAATAAACAATAATAATAATAATGAGTTGATAAATGCATGGCTTCACCTTTCTACATCTGAGATTTGAGAGCTACAGTTTTAGATAATCATGATTAAACAAACTTTTTCATTTGAGCTAAAAATGTTTATTTATTAAGTTCTCTATTAAGCTAATGGCCATTCCTTGTATCTTTTGTATAAAAATATATTATGTAATATATGGAAGAAAACATTTTTGTTTTAGCACCATAATCTCTGTATATCTGAGACAAAAAAGTAGATTTCATTTTTATTATTTTACAGTGAGGTAGAGGAATTCTTAACATTATTGCCCTTTTGGCAAAGCTGTATAATTCATGCTCTCAGCAAACAATTATTGTTTTTCTCTCAACTCATTAAAGTTTGGATCCCTCCTCTAGACAACTAAAACAAAATGATTTTTGTTCCCCATTGCTATTATCTTAAATTAACAATGGCAAAATTATTTCTCTAAAAAAAAAACAGAACTCATTCCAATTTGCTTAATTTCCCTGCAAACAAGCTGTAAAACATTTCTTAGATTTAGGGGCAATTTTAGTTAAGATGTGACATGGTGATTATGTAGCAATCACTGCAGTTAATTGCTTGATTATTAGCAAGCTACAAATACTATTGTGTTCACAGCTCCACAGCTTTCAGGCGCTGCCTTTGTAATCTTTTTGCATTGCTCTTGCTACATTGTTATAATAGTGTTGCAAACACGCTTTTCCCTTTAGTGATTTCAGTGTTAATGAGTTTTTATGGGGAAGGGTTATTGTTTTAGGCTGTTTGCTAATGTTAAACTCAATTTCCAAACATACGTTTCATAGAATGTGGGTTTTGCAGGTTTAATATTACAGCATTTGGTGTAGGCACTGGACCTTAAAGCACAGGATTACTGATTCTGTTCCCACGTCTGTCTCACTGTGTGACATTGAGCAAGTGCTCTATCGGTAAAAAATACCCCTAAACTGTACTAAAGAATCTTAATGTAAAATAAATGTATCCATCTTACAGGTAATTGACATCCTGTGTAACAATAACTGTATACAGTGTTACTGTCCCCTATGGTGTCCTGTCCTGGGATGTTTCCTGGCTTATAATCTCATCCGTATACCCAAGCTTCATCCACACTGCTTTTATTTTGTGATTGATCGTATGTTACAATGTATATTTTTATTTATTACTGCAACTCTAAACCCTTTTATTTCTGATATTTTTTTAAATCCTTTGTAAGTTCATTACAGTGATCATTTCCCCCAGTGACTAATCATTGAATTATCTTGTATTTCTCATAAAGATGTAAGTAACATTTTAGAATAAGACTATTTAGAGAGCAGCTATTAGTCACACACTGCTGTGTCAAAAGACCTTAACAAAGCCTTTGGATAAAAAAAAAAAACAACTTAAAAAACACCACTGGTTACACTTTAGTTTAGGTATCCATTATAAACCAGTCTACAAACATTATATTAAATAAGTTATTGACATTAATAAATAATTACTGAAAATAATGACTCATGAAATATGTTACTGTCATTTTTCATTGTTTTATATGCTGTTTCAAGGGATTTTTAATATTTAATACATGCAGGCTGTTAAAAGCTGCTTATAATGGATGCCTAAACTAAAGTGTGACTGAAGCAGTAAAGCAGTTATTAATCTCCTTTTGCAATGTTGCATATTAAAGGTTAATTATATGCTAATAAAATAATTTATCAATACAAGGGCTTTATATTGTACCACCTCAATAAGCAGTAATTGATGAATCACAAATCTTATAAAATGGAACATGGACTGTTGATGGATATAAAGTTCCTTCAGAAAGTTTGAATGGGAGTTCTGAAAATTGAAAATACTCCTTATAAGAAGGATTTAGGAGACATAATGGACTTGACACTATCAACTGCCAGACAGTGTTCAGAAGCCATTAAGAAGGCTAACAGAATGTCAGGTTATATAGCACAATGTGTGGAGTACAAGACCAAGTAGGTTCTGCTCAAGCTTTACAATGCACTGGTTAGGCCTCATCTGGAGTACTGCGTGGAGTTTTGGTCTCCAGGCTACAAAAAGGACATTGCAGCACTAGAAAAGGTCCAGAGAAGAGCGACTAGGCTGATTCCAGGGCTAAAGGGGATGAGTTATGAGGGAAGAATAAAAGAGCCGAGCCTTTTCAGTTTAAACAAAACAAGTTTAAGAGATGACATGACTGAAGTGTTTAAAATCATGAAGGGAATTAGTACAGTGGATTGAGACTGTTACTTTAAAATGAGTTCATCAAGAATGCAGTTGGAAACTTGTTAAGGGTAAATTTTGCACAAACATTAGGAAATATTTCTTGAAACACAGAGAAACACAGACACATGAAATAAGCTACCAAGTAGTGTGGTAGACAGTAGAACTTTAGGGACCTTCAAAATAAGACTTGATGTTAATTTGGAATAATTAAGTGGAAGGGACTGGCAAGATGTTGTGTTTTTTATTTTGCAGCCTTGTGATAAAATCATTTAAATCCATTTGTTACCTCACCAGGCAATACTCAGAACCCCATAATGACAAAGCAAAAGCAG
The DNA here is from genome assembly GCF_900747795.2 of Erpetoichthys calabaricus. Lineage (NCBI taxonomy): Eukaryota > Metazoa > Chordata > Cladistia > Polypteriformes > Polypteridae > Erpetoichthys > Erpetoichthys calabaricus. The sequence goes on along the minus strand of NC_041397.2, from coordinate 281,817,606 downwards.
GATTTAATGCATTTTTGCAAATTTATTAAAAGTAAAAAACTGAAATATCACATTGACACAATTATTCTGAAGCTTTACTCGGTACTTAGTTGAAGTACTGTTGGCATTTGGCATACATGATTTTAGGGATTTTTTTGCCATTCTTCTCTCATGGTGGAGTGGTGGCTCTGAGGTAGGGATTCGCACTGGTAATTGGGAGGTTGCTGGTTCGAATCCCGTAACCCCAAAAGTGACTCTACTTTGTTGGGCCCTTGAGCAAGGCCCTTAACCTGCAATTGCTCCGTCCTGGGTATGGCGTTAATCTGTATCCAGCCCTGCATGTAGGCCCTCCAACCTACAGGCAAAAACCTGGGGGTTGGTGGCAGAATTGGCACTCCAGCCACCATAAAATACCTCACACTGGTTCCATTCCATCTGAACTAGTGTGGTGCTGAGGTGTCACTCGTTGCATGGCTGCACTTGGGATCTTGAGTTGGTTTGTCATGTGGTGGGTGTGGCAATGTGCTGTATAAGTGCATGCTCCGTTTTAGTTCTGGATGGAGACTGACATTGGGACAGCTATTTTCAGGTCTCTTTAGAGATGTTTGATTGGGTTCAAGCCTGGGCTCTGCCTGGGCTACTCAAAAACATGCACAAAGTTGTCTCTAATTCTCTCCTGTGTTATCTTTGTTGTGTGCTTAGGGTCTTTGTACTATTGGAAGATAAACATTCGGCCAAGTCTGAGGTCCAGAGCACTCTAGAGCTGGTTCTCAATAACAATATCTCTGTACTTAGCTCTGTTTGGTTTCCCTGCACCTTGACTAGTCTCCAAGTCCCTACCTCTGAAAAACATTCCCATATTATTAATTTAAATTAGATTAGATTAGGTTAGATAAATGTTATTAATCACAAGGGGTTATTCACAATTATGATGCTGGTTCCACCATACTTCACCATTGGCATGGTATTGCCCAGGTGATGGGCATTGCCTGGTGTTTGAGGCCATATAGTTCCATCTTTGTTTCATAAGCAAGAAACTTTTTGTTTAGTGAAACTCTTCAAGCCTTTAAATTCCTCACCTTCGCCACTCAAAGAAGGATTTTTTTTCAGCCAATTGCCATGAATCTTCCTGGCTTTCTCGCATATGATCGGCTCGCTTACGCTGTACCCTGCAAGTTGCTTCTCGTTCAACCACACTCGTAACAGTTTCTCCACCTCTTCCAGCACTTGAGGCCTCTGCTTGGTTAACATTATACCTCCTTTTGCAACTTCAGCTGATTTGTTAGGCCCTGTATATGCAAACAAAAGAAAATGGGAAACGGAGAATGGCAAATCATTGGCGCGTACGAACGCGCGTAGGGAAACTGGCTGCCAGTGTTTTTGTTCGTCACCAGAGCGTGTGGTCGTGAACAAAATTTTGGAAAACTTTTTGATCGTAACCTGATTTGTACGTGTTCGGAAACGTTCGTGACCAGAGGTTCTACTGTATTGTCAAAATCCTCAGGGACCTTTTTGCAAACTCCAAACAGGCTTTCATCTCGTTTGGACACTCTGCCATCCAAACTAGTGGGGTGTTACAGTGGTGGTTGTCCTTCTGGGAATTTCTGCCATCTCCACACAGGTTTTCCTGAGCTCAGACAGAGTAACTACCAAGTTCTAAGTCACCTGTCCCACGAAGGCCATTCTCTCCTGATTGTTCAGTTTGGTCAGTTGGTTAGGTCTAGGAAGATTTGTTGTTGTTCCAGACTTCTTATATTTAAGAACCATGGAGGCCACTGTGCTTTTGGGAACCTTCATTAATGTAGGAATGTTTTTTAGTATTTCCCAAATATGTGCCTCATCACAATCCTGTATTCCAAGCTGTCTGCAGGCAATTTCCTCGACCCTGTGACTTGGCTTTTGTTTTTATACACATTGTCAATGGTGGGTGTACTGGCCTCACTGAATCTCCTGTTCAATTATCCAGCAAGCTAAACACCTTCATGCAATAATTCCCGGAACCACAAAGTGATGTTGAGAATGTTTAATTACAAAAATGGTGTGAAACTGTAAATACAAATACTAACAAACACTAATAAGTACTTGTATAAGTAACATAAAGTAAATACAGCAGCATTTATAACTAAGATCTTAACAACTGAAAGCTCAGTGAATTTACGTGATGAAATATAACATTTACTTTGATATCCCCTAACCAAAGTTACTTAAACAAAAGCTATAAAACTAGAAAAAAGAGATAACTTACAGGGGAATACCTTCACAAGGGCTAACTAAGCAGGATGGCGAAGGATTCTTTGAGAGAAAAAAACACAGAGGTAATAAACACACCATGCTTACTGCTGCTGCACTCACTTCCTACTTCCTACTTCCTGCCACATTGGCTTTCTGCTTCCTGCAGCAGCAGCAGCATTAGGATTTTTATGTTAGGGTTAAAAAAAGTTGGCTAAATAATTATAACCAGAACAGTGGGACATTATATAGGCAGGTGTGTGCCTTTCCAAATCAACTGAATTGCCCACAGTTGCACTCTTAAAAGGGTACAGAAACATCTCCACAGTGATCAACAGAATGGGATGCACCTGAGCCAGATTTCAAGTGCCATAGCAAAAGGGCTGAATGTTTGTGTATTATTTTTCAGTTTTTCATTTTTAAAAATCATTTTTAAAAATGATTTTTAACTACAAAAATCCTGAAATGCTGTTTTGCTTTGTCATTCTTGGTTACTGAGTGTTGTTTAATGAGAGAAAAATTAATGAATAAATAGCCAGAATAAGGGCCCAGGAGAGGTTATGTCATGGTGACCCTGCCTCTTGGAGGAACTCCCACAAAATGAAAGGGGCAAGGTGTCATGTCCCTTAGCACAAAGTCTCAAACAATTTTGGAAAATACCCCATAATAGGAAGGACATGTCAACCTTCGGCTTGTAAAACATAAAGGGCAGACAAAGAATCTTTATAAAGTAAACAATTTATTTTCAAAAAGGCCTTGAAGGATTTTGCCTAGCACAATAAAAACAAGCCAAGGCAAACAAGTCCCAAAGCCACAAATCCAGAGGACAAAGTCAAAAACAGATCATAGAGGTGAAAAAAATATGATAAATCCAGAAAAGCACAGTAATAATCACAAGAACTCACCAACACAACCCAGCATATGCAGTGAACCTCAAGGGACTGTGGGCTCCCTGGGCCTTTAGAAGGCAGAGAGTAGTCCCTTGATGGTGATGGACAGGTGGCCTGGCTTTTTGGGAACCACCCACAAAACACAAGGAACAAGGTAACACAGGCATGGATACATTGAAATAAAATTATATGCAAAACTAATAAAAACAAAACACAGAATAATGCAAATAATTAAGAAAACTAACAATATGAACACAAACAAATGAATCAAACATGAACAAAAAGACATAAAAAAGGAGTTTGAACACCAGCCAGGGGAGAAACCTTCGCTGAAATATAACCAATATCAGAACATAAATTGAATACTATTAACATGAGATAAATAACCACAGTAAACATATGAAAAACACTTTAAAATAGTGAAAGAAAACATAAAAAGGAACATAAACAGAGGCCAGGGAACACGTGCTATAATGTGGCTCACACATAACAGGAGCGAGGTGTACTTGGAATGACTGCCAGTGGCATGTCTTTTAAAATCGTCCCAAATTCTTTGCACAAATTAATTTTCTGAAAATAGGGATAGCCTGTCTTTCAAATAATTCACTCAGTAAGACATTGTGTGTATTTGTGTAGCCTGTTTGTTTTCTGGTTTAATGTTGCAGTAAAAAATGTGTCTAGCACAATATATTGAAGTAAAACTAGCCATTTATGTTTGAAAATGTAGTGAAGTAAAGATGAAAGTAGCCCAAAAATTTTAATCAAGTAGAAATATTGTCAAAACATACTCAATCACAGTAACAATGTTACAAAGCTGCACTTAATAAATTCTAGTTTGTATTCTTTATTGTTACGTGTGTAAGTCTAATTATCCCTATTGCCAACAGACAAAAGCATGCAGAATGTAAAGAATGATTGTTAGACATGTGTTGGTTCCATCTACACTGTTTTTCAGCCTTCATTATAGGACTCTGTAACCTATTAAGGCCCATTCACATTTGAGCATTGTAAATTTCTGGCATTTTTTTCAAGCTTTTTAATGGATTTTTGCCAAGGGTGTTTACAATTTTTTTCAGGCTATTTTTGGGAGATTATCAAGCATTTTTTAAGTGTTTTTGAGAGGTTTCAAGCATTTTTCCAATCTTTTCAAAGAAGTATCTGGTCAACATAATCCAAAGGTGTGATCTGGTCATCTAGTCACATCTAGTGAGGAACGTGCTATCATGATTAGTGGTCATCAAGCTCGAAGAACTAAACATACATTACATTCATATACAGTATATTTAATCCTGCATGTGCTGAGGAGTACATTTAATCTGCCCAGTTCAGGGTCACTGGGATCCAGTGATCATTGCAGCAGCACTGGGTGTAAAGTGAGACGCACACAGGGTGTATAGTATACAGATCATTTTCAGGGATCAGTCAAGTAGAATATCTGCTGTATATGACTATGACTCAGCCTCAGTATCACCGCAGATCTCCTTTTGTACAGACATGCTGAAACTGCGTTCTCTGTGAACGTGTTATTTTTTTTTTACTTTTTTTGGGTTTTTCATGTTGAAAGTAATTACCATGGCCCCTAACAAAATTAGCAGTGAGAATAGCAAAGCAAAGGGGAAGCTCATACGTGTTACAATTGAGCTGAAAAAATGAAATAATAATAAAACATGAAAGTGGTTCGCGTGTGTCAACTCTTGTGGAAGAGTATGGGATGGCCAAGTCGATTAACACTGGTCTACAAAAAATTTTTTTTGTTTGCTTCTGAGAACTTTAGAGCAGCTGTTTATTAAGTTTTTTACACTGATTTCATACTGTATATGAAATCAGAATTAAGCTACCACATCAGGTTTTTGAAATTTACATCATTAACCTTTTGACACTTTTGAATATTAATATATCAACACGATATCTGGAGTTTGGACTATGTCCCACCAAAATTGTTTTGATGTGTTTATTCTGAAAACAAATCAGAAGATGATACCAGAGACACTTTTAAACATATATATGTCAATTTACCTCAATATAAAAGTGAGGTCAGCCTGCCCAAAAATGTCGCTTTTGCGCTTGAACTGCACATCTGTCTCTCTTTGCAAGAACCAACAGTAGTCACCCATCATGCTCGGAGTGAATTTTTCCCGATATCAGTTTTCCATCACCTTTATATCTTGATGAAATCTTTCCCCATGCTCATCTCTGACATCGCTTAGATTTGTTGGAAAATGCGTCTTCAGTGACATTCTGGCTCCCATAAGCTGATATACTTTCAGCGCATTCTCCACAAACTCAGCATAATTCTCTGCTCTGTGACTGGCAAGAAAATTCTGCACAACCCGCACAAATGCTTCCCATGCTGCTGATTCAGTGGGGTTCAGTTTCCTTTTGAACTCATTGTCAAGCGTCAGTTCACAGATTTCAGGAACAAAAAAAAAACCTTCCTTAATTTTGGCTTCACTTTTCTTGAGACCAGACTTATTTTCTTATATGCTGAAAAGCATCGCCGTTTCTTTCCATCGCTTTGACAAAATTTTCAAAGTAATGTTGAATCTAACGAACAAAATGTCCTGAAAGCAATGTTATGTTTAACAGTAAAACCAACCACCTACTGCACCGCCATGTCTGAATTGTGTCATTATACTTTAGAGTCATATAAGACCTGGTAATCAGTAACAAATATGTTTTCTGCCAATTAAAAATAATAATTTTTAAATAAAATTAATAATGACAAGGTAAACAACTCACAGCTGTTAGTAACGTGTGGCAAATTCTTTTATCTCAATGGTATCCCTAGTGGAATTACCTGGGGTTTATCAAAATGGTTATACGCCTTTACTGTCCAGTCACCCTAGTTGTCCAAGACCTGGAACATCATAACTAAAAAACGGGACATACTGGACGAAAACAGATTTGGATTCAGCAAGTGAAACCTGTTAAAGTAAAGGTGAAAGACTCCCAGTAGCAAAATGCTTGTTGACCAGTGTTATAAGCACATTTTTGAAAAATAAAGATGCAATTAAAGGTGCAAATATCTTGTCATTTCTATTTGTTTTATATGCTTATCTATTCTGTCTATTGATTTCATAGGTTATAAAAATGATTTTTATCATTAGTTGTGCATGTATATAGGTATAGCCAAACAGGTTCTTGTTGCTGCTGTTCTATATGCAAAGGCACTGGGCGCCAGTAAGTTAGAGATATCAGAAAGTCAAGTGAATTGCAGCGGTCTGTTCATTTTTTGTTCCGACTGACTGCCAAAATGGAAGATTAAGATTTTTAAAACTAAAGAAAGTGACAGAGATTTTCATGGAGAAGTATAGGCGCATGGACTTAATTTACAAATAAAGGTAAGGCCATAAACGGTTTTCAATTTTACAAAAAATTGGGATCAGACTAAGAAAAAAACAATCCAATATTTAAAAACTAAATTTTTACCTTAAATAAAATATTTGTTTGCTTTTCTTGTTATCCTTTTTTTGAACAGTCTGTATTAAAATTCATTAAGGCATCAGAATTAAAATCTTTTAATTGATTAAGGCATCAGAATTAAAAGCTTTTAAAAACAATTAAGTATTTCAATTAAGGTCAAAATTGAAACCCATGTTTTTTATACACCACTCTATACTTTCATTTGTATTGAACGAGTATGAATTGTGGAATTGCAACGGCAAATTTAGAACACATGGAGGTGCAGAGCAAATGTGATATCTCCGCGGTCTCTCGCCGCTATAAATGTAACGTTCTTTCTTAGCCAAATAAGTACCATACCAGTGAGTGTAAAGAATGCTGATGAGATATGAAACATAACCAGTAGTACTTTTTTGGGTTCATATATATGTAAATCTGACCCTGAAGGAGTCAGTGCCTCCCCAGCCATGAACCTCACTGCACGTCACTGATGTGCATGGTGTGTTCCAGAGACATAACACTGGAATGACATCAGTGTACAGAGTAGTTGTACCAGAGTGTGTGTTTTATTGGACAGAATTACCCTTCAACCCTGCTATAAGCTTCCTCCTTTTAATTTCCTAATCATTTAATCATTTGTTCAAACCTGCTCAGAAAACCTAATGGAACAGATAGATTTTCTGTTTTGTAGTATTAACAAAACATTGTTTTGATTTATTAGTTTGTGTACATCATTATTTAGTATACTGCCAGGAAAT